>NC_053393.1:475508922-476187304 GCF_905171765.1 Bufo bufo | reverse complement strand
ATTTTGTCAGAATTTTTGGACAGAAATGGAAAAAGAGGCTTCTAATGGACGCAGTCTTACATGGTATTTCTTGCAATTTTAATAGAGGTAAATTAAAGGGGACACTAAGCATCTGTAAGGTGAATGAAGAGATGATGTTAAGCAAAGGAATAATCCAGTAAGTAGAACATGCATGTCTACAAAATGAAAGTTTCCAATCCTGAAAGATTCAAGCTGACGTCTGTTCTCCGAGTTGAATTGATGGAGCTATCACTTCCAGTAAAAATTGAGAGCCATGTTCAGCATGGCTGAGGACAACAGAGGGCAACAGGGATACACTGAAATCAATGGACGCCCTGTGAGGTAGAAGCCAATTTTCCTCACTTTAGGGGAATAAAAAACTCCTTCCCGACTCCAATCAGGCAATCAGAATAACTCCCTGGATCAACGACCCCTCTCTAGTAGCTATAGCCTGTAATATTATTACACTCCAGAAATACATCCAGGCCCCTCTTGAACTCTTTTAGGTAACTCACCATCACTACCTCCTCAGGCAGAGAGTTCTATAGTCTCACTGCTCTTACCGTAAAGAATCCTCTTCTATGTTTGTGTACAAACCTTCTTTCCTCCAGACGCAGATCATGTCCCCTCGTCACACAGTCCTGGGGATAAATAGATGATGGGAGAGATCTCTGTACTGACCCCTGATATATTTATACATAGTAATTAGATCTCAGCTCAGTCGTCTTTTTTCTAAAGTGAATAACCCTAATTTTGATAATCTTTCAGGGTACTGTAGTTGCCCCATTCCAGTTATTACTTTAGTTGCCCTCCTCTGGACCCTCTTCAGCTCTGCTATGTCTGCCTTGTTCACAGGTGCCCAGAACTGTACACAGTACTCCATGTGTGGTCTGACTAATGATTTGTAAAGTGGTAGGACTATGTTCTCATCACGGGCATCTATGCCCCTTTTGATGCAACCCATTATCTTATTGGCCTTGGCAGCAGCTGCCTGACACTGTTTTTTGCAGCTTAGTTTGCTGTTTATTAAAATTCCTAGATCCTTTTCTATGTCAGTGTTACAGAGTGTTTTACCATTTAGTATGTACGGGTGACTTGCATTATTCCTTCCCATGTGCATAACCTTACATTTGTCAGTGTTAAACCTCATCTGCCACTTATCTGCCCAAGCCTCCAATCTATCCAGATCCCTCTGTAGTAGTATACTGTCCTCTTCAGTGTTAATTACTTTACACAGTTTAGTGTCATCTGCAAAAATTGACATTTTACTGTGCAAGCCTTCTACAAGATCATTAATAAATATATTGAAGAGAATAGGGCCCAATACTGACCCCTGAGGTACCCCACTAGTGACAGTGACCCAATCTGAGTGTGTACCATTAATAACCACCCTCTGTTTTCTATCATTGAGCCAGTTACTTACCCACATACAGACGTTTTCTCTCAGTCTGAGCATTCTCATTTTATATACTAATCTTTTATGTGGTACAGTGTCAAATGCTTTGGAGAAGTCCAGATACACGACATCCATTGATTCGCTGCTGTCAAGTCTAGAACTTACCTCCTCATAGAAACTGATTAAATTAGTTTGGCATGACCGATCCCTCATGAAGCCATGCTGATATGGTGTTATTTGCTTATTTCCGTTGAGATGCTCTAACATAGCATCTCTCAGAAAACCTTCAAACAGTTTACCCACAACAGATGTTAAACTTACCGGCCTATAGTTTCCAGGCTCTGTTTTTGGACCCTTTTTGAATATTGCCACCACATTTGCTATGCACCAATTCTGTGGGACATTCCCTGTCAGTATAGAGTCTACAACTTTTGTGAACTTTTCTTAAAAATATATAGCAGGTGGTCCAACACCTTAGCTTTTTCAAATCGCTTGCTTGGAGATGAATTTAGGGGTTATATACAGTCAGGTCCATAAATATTGGGACATCGACACAATGAACAAGATGTGCTTTAACTGCAGACTGTCAGCTTTAATTTGAGGGTATTTATATCCAAATCAGGTGAACGGTGCAGGAATTACAACAGTTTGCATATGTGCCTCCCACTTGTTAAGGGACCAAAAGTAATGGGACAATTGGCTTCTCAGCTGTTCCATGGCCAGGTGTGTGGTGTTCCCTCATTATCCCAATTACAATGAGCAGATAAAAGGTCCAGAGTTCATTTCAAGTGTGCTATTTGCATTTGGAATCTGTTGCTGTCAACTCTCAAGATGAGATCCAAAGAGCTGTCACTATCAGTGAAGCAAGCCATCATTAGGCTGAAAAAACAGAACAAACCCATCAGAGACATAGCAAAAACATTAGGCCTGGCCAAAACAACAGTTTGTGACATTCTTAAAAAGAAGGAACGCACCGGTGAGCTCAGCAACACCAAAAGACCCGGAAGACCATGGAAAACAACTGTGGTGGATGACCGAAGAATTCTTTCCCTGGTGAAGAAAACACCCTTCACAACAGTTGGCCAGATCAAGACCACTCTCCAGGAGGTAGGTGTATGTGTGTCAAAGTCAACAATCAGGAGAAGACTTCACCAGAGTGAATACAGAGGGTTCACCACAAGATGTAAACCATTGGTGAGCCTCAAAAACAGGAAGGCCAGATTAGAGTTTGCCAAACGACATCTAAAAAAAGCCTTCACCGTTCTGGAACAACATCCTATGGACAGATGAGACCAAGATGAACTTGTACCAGAGTGATGGGAAGAGAAGAGTATGGAGAAGGAAAGGAACTGCTCATGATCCTAAGCATACCACCTCATCAGTGAAGCATGGTGGTGATAGTGTCATGGCGTGGGCATGTATGGCTGCCAATGGAACTGGTTCTCTTGTATTTATTGATGATGTGACTGCTGAAAAAAGCAGCAGGATGAATTCTGAAGTGTTTCGGGGAATATTATCTTCTAATATTCAGCCAGATGCTTCAGAACTCATTAGACGGTGCTTCACAGTGCAGATGGACAATGACCCAAAGCATACTGCAAAAGCAACCAAAGAGTTTTTTTAAGGGAAAGAAGTGGAATGTTATGCAATGGCCAAGTCAATCACCGGACCTGAATCCGATTGAGCTGCATTTCACTTGCTGAAGACAAAACTGAAGGGAAAATGCCCCAAGAACAAGCAGGAACTGAAGACAGTTGCAGTAGAGGCCTGGCAGAGCATCACCAGGGATGAAACCCAGCGTCTGGTGATGTCTATGCGTTCCAGACTTCAGGCTGTAAGTGACTGCAAAGGATTTGCAACCAAGTATTAAAAAGTGAAAGTTTGATTTATGATTATTATTATGTCCCATTACTTTTGGTCCCTTAACAAGTGGGAGGCACATATGCAAACTGTTGTAATTCCTGCACCGTTCACCTGATTTGGATGTAAATGCCCTCAAATTAAAGCTGACAGTCTGCAGGTAAAGCACATCTTGTTAGTTTCATTTCAAATCCATTGTGGTGGTGTATAGAGCCAAAAATGTTAGAATTGTGTCGATGTCCCAATATTTATGGACCTGACTGTAAATCATTAAAAAGGAGGGTCTGCAAGACATGTTGTTTTATTATCATATTTATAGCAGGTTGGAAGTACTGCATAATACACTTTGCAGCTGCTAAAGTAAATTGAAAGAGCTTCTGCAGGAACTTGGGTAAATTATACAGTACTATGCGCCAAAAAAAAGGGAGGTGCTAACATTTTTCCTATTTTCCCACAATGCCATATATATTAATAACCTATCAAGAGTGCTGATCGAATCAAAGTATCCGGAGTGGACTTCAATCCGAATTTCAGGCAAGTTTTGATTCGCCATGAAGCCAAATTTCCTTGTGCTTTGTGGTAATGAATACATTTTTCCTAAAATGGTGGCTGAAACAAAAAAAAAGTATACTCACCTCATCCTCTTGATCGCCGAGAGGCCGTCCCCTCCTGTCTTGATAGAAGAAAAACTTCCAAAGGACCACGCTTGCCGCAGGTCCTTTGGCGGGTTTCTTCAATCAAGATGGGAGCGGACGGCCTCTCGGCGATCAAGTAGATGAAGTGAGTATAATTCTTTTTCTTTTTTTTTTATTACCGGATTGACCCCTGAGGATATAAATGTGAGTCTCAGTTGCTGAGATCAATGTTAAATGACGCATCTGAGGGGTTAAATGACAGGAGGCAGCGTGATCGCCGTTCCTCATCATTGTGCCCGCTCTATACAATGAAAACCGATTTGTGACAAAGTCATTTGTGACAAATCAAGTTTCTTTACGAAATTCATCAAAGCTGCCGAATCAAAATTTTCTAAACTTTGCTCATCTCTAGTCGTCAATATCTGATCTGCAGGAATCCGAAACCTGACACCCCCGCTGATCAGCTGTTTGAAGAGGAGGTAGAGCTCCATGCGAGTGCTACTTCCTCTTCATTACACTGCCCATCGTCTCGAAAGATTTGGCAGAGCACTGCAATTATAAGTACTCACTAAATAGACGGGTATTATCTTACTACATCATCCTTTCTTTAATGGCTAAAACTGTGATATTATATGATCCAATTAGCATATTACAGGCACTATCAGAATTTAACTCTTGAAATCAATCTTTCTTAAATGTTCTACAGTTCGATCCTCTAGTGAGTCCTTACAGTTCTCAGGCAAAAACATTCAAAATTGCATTCACTTTAGATAATTGTCCCAGTAGTAGAGACAGTGGCTGCTATAAAGCACTACAGCATTTACTTTATACCCCACACTTAACAAAGACAAGGTACAATTCTGCAGTTTCTTCCCTTGAATGCTGCCTTAGGCAGACACTATGCTCTGTGCTGCTGAGACCTGCTTAACTCAAAGAAGAGAAACGCACTTGTGAATGATGAATCTATATTCATGTGGCTGTGGGATGGTACGCTTGACAATACTGGCTCATAAAAGAATTATGTGCTTTCAAAGTGAACAAAAAAGTTTATTGCTGTGACATGGCTCCAGTTGCTGCATGACACAATATTTGTGATAGATATTGTGCTTCAATGTAGTGAACACTGAGGACATCAATGTACAGTATATTTGTAAATAATAACTGTATCATTTTCTAAATGTAAAATAAAAATCTTTAAAAAAAATCATGTTTTTTTATGTTATGGGTTATGAATTTTATTCAGCTTTTTGTACCAGTTTTTGAAAAAATGAAGGTGACAGTTCCTAAGGTAGTGAAGATCATCACCCAATTTTTCTATACAAATCTTCATTATTATTAATAGGTAGAAATAATATGAATATATAACTAGGAAACCACTATGGCTTTGTTCACACTATTTTGGTGACTTCCCGATTTGTCAGAACCAATACAGATCCCAACCCCCACTGACTTAGGCCACTTTTACCTTTGACACAGTGAGTGTTTGGTCCGTGTTTGACCAGTGATTTCCATCAGTGATTGTTAGCCAAAACTAAGTGTGGGTCAAAAACACAGAACAGGGGCAAATGTTTCCATTATACCTTACCTTTGTGTAGGCTTCACTATATGGCTCACAATCACTGTTCAAACAATTATGCCTCATTCACACGTCAGTGTTTCACGGAAGTGTGCTGTACGTGTTCTCCACGGACAGCACACGTCTCCATTCCTTTTAATGTGTGTATTCAGACATCAGTGTTTTAGCACGGCCCACGGGTCACTATTTTTAGCACGGATGCATGCTCTATTTTGTCCGGATGCAACACGGATAGAAAAAAATGGACACATGGACAAAACACGGATCCTTCACGGACCGCTTCACGGATTCATCACTAACCACCTGCTCACGGATTTTAACAAGGACACAGACATTTGAATGAGGCTTTACTGTGTGAAAGCAGCTTTACCCATTAGGTTTCCTTGGGGGATTTGGTATTTCTGATGGTGAGAATAGTGCTGTGGACCACTCTATGTTTACTTTTAAAAATATCAGAATTTCCAAAGGAATTCCAGAGTCTTATAAAATTTTAACAGTATTCTGCAAATAATATTTTATTTTTGGGGTGGAGCCTAACCACTGAGCAGGATGGAGGTCTGAGACAGAGCTTGCGCTTCTCAGACCCGTGCTTTCACATCTACAAACGTCAGAAAACCCAAGCAATGGTCAAGAATGGTAGGGAAAGTTCCAGGGAGGCACCAGGGAGACCCTAGACAGAAAAAGAGCCAGGCAGAAATGCACTGCTTCCTCAGAAATAAGCTTGCAGCCTCCCCAGCGTGCTCTGACAAGATGGCGCAGCAAGTGTACATGCATGACTCATAAGGGGAAGACGAGGACGAGGCTGGAAGTGCACCAGACACGCTGAAACCAAGGATAGTGGAGTGGTCACCAGAGAATATTTTTGGGCCACCCTATCCCAGGCCCTCGCCCTGCTGTTAAAAGAAGTCAAAGATCTAAGGCAAGACATAAGGGCGTTTGGTCACAGGGTGGAATCTCTGGATCAAGACCTCATCACCACACACAGCTCTGCTGTTGTTCAAGCAATGGGGGCTCACATAAACTCCCTCAATGATGCTTGCTGCCTTATAGACGATCAGGTGAATCGTCGTCGACGAAAAAACATCAGACTCACAGAAAGGATTCACAGATCCCTCCGACCCCCACCCAAACAAGGTTAGCCTCCAAGGGGCGTTATTTGTGACCTCAGTTTCAGGGACACTGCCGCCCTCCTGCAAGCAGCGAGATAGAAAAAGGCCATCACAATGGGAAATGCTAGCATGCTCCTCTTCCAAGACCTGGCGCCTTCTACCCTATCTAAAAGGAGGGGTCTCAAACCCCTCACAAACTACTTTCGCAGCCAGAAAGTACCTTATCTTGGCTATTTCCATTCGGAATCACATTTAGCAAGGAGGGAAAATGCTGCACAATCCGACTACCATCAGACCTGCCTATGGCCTGGTCACTCTTGGATATCGCTCCACTGTTGATTGACTCATGGTTGCCAATTGACATCTCCTTGAGCAAATTACCTCCACTGCCGAGTCAGGAGGCCTGGTCAGTGGTCTCCAAGCACAAGTCTCCCAACAGCAAGAGACGCATTGAATAGCTTCTTTTCATCCTACATTTTTTGCTATTTTCAAGCTATACTCCGGGCGGACCTGAAAGGGGACGTCACTGCAGAGACCGAACTTCTCCCAGATAAGTACTACCACCTCAATGTTATCCATGTCTGGACATGGGTTCCTACATCGCTTAGTGTTATTTTTGCTTACTATAGACACTCCACACTGCAGCCAGGAGATGTCAATAGACTGATATTCATCAGCATTAGACTATCACCTCATCAAAGTATGGACGAAACTATTAGCCACTAGGTTGAATGCTCTTGCCCCCAGACTTCTGCATTTAGAGTAAGCCGGCTTCGTGCATGGTAGAGGAAAATTTCCATTCCTGAAGAATTCTGAACGCAATTAAACTTTCCACTCATAAGAATATACCCTTGATCCTACTTGGTACTGATGCCAAAAAGGCTTTCGATAGGGTCAATGGTTGTTCATGGAACGTAGATTTGGGATCCCAGACTCCTTCATCAAATCTATTATGTACTATATAATCACCCAGTGCCAGGGTAAGGGTAAATGGTATTCTTTCCAAGTCATTTGATATCAGCAACGGAACACGAAAAGGCTGTCTTTTATTTCCCACCTTGTTCATCTTAGTCAAGGCAACGTTGATGCAGGCATTTAGAGATACCGGCGCAAATGTGTGGCATTTACAGGTTCGGGAACAGCATGGGGAGGATGTCTGGATGCATCTTGGAATCCCAGGTCGCTGCTGGGAACGATGTTGTCCTAGTTGTACGCCACTTTTACAGACTGACAATAATACGCACCAAACCAAAGATAAAATCGATTTTAGAGGAAAAATCTCTTCTACCCATCCACGCTGAACAGATGGAATAAAACTTCCATGGATACTACCCTCTTTAGTGGAGGCAACCGTCTCCTGATCTTCCTCCTTCTCATCATCCAATTTGCACTAAGAAGAACTGAGGGTGGTCTGGCCATCACTCTGTGTACTTTCTTCCCCCATTTCCACCTCTTCCACATGCAAAGCGTCCGCCTTAATTGTGAGCAGCGAACGTTTGAGTAGACACAGAAGTGGAAAGGTTATGCTGATAATAGCGTTATCGCCACTCACCATCTGTGTTGATTCCTCAAAGTTGCGTAAAACCTCAGACATCAATGCCCACTCATCGCTTGTGAAGAGCGGAAGCTGACTGTAAAGGCGACAACCATGTTGCAGCTGGTATTCCACTACTGCCTTCTGCTCCTCACAAAGCCTGGTTGACATGTGGAACGTGGAGTTCCAGCGCATGCTTACGTCGCACAACAGTCGGTGAGCTGGCAATTTCAAGCGCTGCTGCAGCGTTGCCAGACCGGCGGAAGCTGTTGATGACTTTCAGAAATGGGCACACACGTGGCTCAGGCAAATTGGGGTATGTTATGAGAAACCGCTGAACCACTAGGTTAAAAATGTCGGCTAGGCATGGTATGTGTGTGAGCTTGCCGAGCTCCAAAGCCGCCAACAAGTTACGGCCATTATCAGACACAACCATGCCTGGTTGTAGGTTGAGTGGCGAGAGCCACAGCTCAGTCTGGTCCCTTATCCCCTGTCACAGCTCTGCGTGGTGTGCTGTTTGTCACCTAAGCAGATCAGTTTAAGCACGGCCTGTTGCCACTTCCCCACTGCAGTGCTACACTGCTTCCAGCTACGGACTGATGTTTGACGGGTGCTGCAAGATGATAATTCAGAGGTGGAAGTGGAGGACGAGGTGGAGGAGGAGAAGGGGGGGGGGTTGCAGCCACTATCGTAGGTGGTGGCGGAAACCCTGCTGGAAGTAGGGCCCGCAATTCTTGGCATCGGTAGCACCTGTGCCATCCCAGGGTCTGACTCGCTCCCGGCCTCCACAACGTTCACCCAGTGTCCCTGGCCGAATGCACTTGTCCATGTGTCTGTCGTTAAGTGGACCTTCCCAATAACTGCGTTAGTCAGGGCACATGCTGGTGTAAGGCTGGGACTGCACACCGTGAAAAATATTGACGGTTGGGGACAGAGTACCGCGGGACAGCCGCCGCCTTCAGGCTGTGGAAAGTCTCAGTGTCCACAAGCCTAAATAGCAACATTTCCAGGGCCAGCAATTTGGAAAGGTGCGCATTTAGTGCTATGGTCTGTGGGTGGGTGTCTGGGTATTTCCACTTTCGTTCAAAGGCCTGGGGTGTAGACATCTGTACGCTGCGCTGGGACACAGAGGTGGATGTGGTCTCTGATGGTGCTTGCGAAGGTCCAGGTGCATGGTGGGAGGCATCCGGGCCTGCGTCTTGGACAGGGGATTGGCCAGCACATAACCTAGGGGAAGAGGAGGCAGTGGTGTGACCCGCAGATACTGGTTGTGGATCCAGGTCGGCCCACCTATTAGGGTCTAATGATGCCATGTGGCGGATCATGCTGGGGGTGGTGAGGTTGCTATGGTTTACGCCCCTGCTCATTTTGGTAAGGCACAGGTTGCAAATGACAATTTTTTTATCGTCCTCATTTTCCTCAAAAAAGCACCAGACTGCGGAACACCTACCCCTTGGTAAGGGAGATTTCCACAAGGGTGTGCTCCGGGGAACAGTTGCGGGCCTGTTTGGTGTGGCCTTCTCCCTTTTGCCACCCCACTGCCTCTTCCAGCCTGTTGTGGTGCTGCGGATACTTCCCCCCTCTGTACTGCTGTCCTTGCTCGGCTTGCCACCTTCCCAGGTTTGGTCAGTGATTTCATCGTCCAGCACCTTCTCTTGCACTTCCTCACTATGGTCATCCTCCTGACTTTTTGACCTAACAAGAACCTCAGTTATTGACAACTGTGTGTCATCCTCATCATGAACCTCTTGAGACACTAATTGCGGTTGACTTATTGGCAACTATTTTTTATATCATCATCATCCACCTCGTGAAACACTAATTGCCATTCCCCACCATCATCTTCTTCTGACTGTGGATGCTCCAGAGTTTGGGAATCAGGGCACAAGATCTCCTCATGTCCCTTTTCAAGCGGGTTTGGCGAGAGGCCCAAATTAAGGAATGGCGATGAAAACAGCTCCTAAGAATATCCGAGTGCGGGATCACTTGTTTGCCAAGACTCTCCATGGTGGGTGGAAGGAGTATCAGGGTGAGGATTCATTTGACCAGACTCTTGGCTACTGAGACTGGACTTTGTGGAAGACAGGTTAGGGCTTAACCAACTGGAAGCATTATATGCTGCAATCCAACCGACCACCTGGTCGCACTGGTCTGACTTCGATAGTGGTGTCCTGCGCCGCCTTGCAAACTGGGACATGAAGTTAGGTATCGTGGATGAGTGTGTTTCTTGTGCTCTGGCAGCAGGCACAGTTTCACCGCGCCCAGGTCCATGGCCTCTGCGTGTACCATCAGCAGCACGACCACTTCCCCGTCCCTTACTGCTCGGCTTGAACATATTAAATGGTATATATGGTTGCAAGTATGTCACACGTATAGTAGCGCAGGTTTTCTAAGTGTATGCACAAATAAAGTACACAGAATGTCACAGATATTTTTAGGATGCGCACACGTTAAACAGGACGTATAGCGCAAGTAATGTCACCGTCACCACTGCCTAATAAAAAATTACACTGAATGAATGTCACTGATATTTAGGATGAGCACACGTTAAATAGGAGGTATAGCGCAAGTAATGTCGCTGTCCCCAGTGCCTAATAAAAAAATTACACTGAATGAATGTCACTGATATTTAGTATGCGCACTGTAGTTATGTACTGTAGTTATTTAATTTGAATGCCATCTTTATTGTCTCTATGCAATGTACATTTTTATAATCCACAGGTTCTATCAGAGAAAACAGCTTCAAGCAGTAAATCTCCAAAATACACAATAGATGTGAACATTGAAGGTAATGTTTCATGCACAGATGCCTCTATATGTAATATGTCCCACAATGGATTGATCTTAGGTGATTTAATAGCCATAATTGTATACTATATAATCATAGTAGCTCCTGTAACTTTACAGTAAAGAAAAATGTTAAGTAGATAGAAAATCAAGCTTCACATAGACAAAAAAACTATGCCAAGGGATTCAAAGATTACGACAGTTCTGTTAAAGGCTAAAAAACAAGAAACGAGATGAGACTTTAATTTAAATTCTATTTTTAAAGGAGTTGTCCGCTTATCTTACATTGATGACCTATCCTCAGTATAGGCCAACAATAGTGATGAGCAAATTGAAATCCATGTAGTGGACTTCAATGCGAATTTCAGGATAAATTAGATTTGCCGCAAAGCCGAATTTCCTTGTGCTTCGAAGTAACGGATGGCTTTAACCTGAAATAGTGTAAAAAAACAAAAAAAATAATACTTACCTGATCCCTTTGCCCATAACCGGCTGGCCGCTGCAATCTTGCTTGAAGATTCGCGTCCCCACCTATCCCTTGGCTGAACTTGATGGACTTACGGTATGCATTTTTTCAACCGTATTAACTATGTAACTACATATGTAAGATCTCGGCTGAAATCCCGTGCGCAGTGAGCTGACCGGTAGAGGTGCTTGCAGTCAGGACTACACCAGTCTAATATTGATGACCTATCCTGAGGATAGGTCATCATCAACCTAGGATAAGCCGACAACCCCTTTAAAAATATAATTGAAATTAAAGGGAATGCATCAACTATATATTTTTTTACTAATTAAAACCAGATAGTGAAACATATTCATATTTCTCATCTGTTTTTACTTTCTGATTCAAGGTTTTATAAATTTTTTGTACATGATTATGGAGGCGGCCATCTTGTCGGAACTGCTGCTAACTGTAGTTAGAGATATGCTATGCAGCAGCCATATGGGACCGTAAACACAATAGACAGATGTTCATTGCTGTCTATGGGAGAGTGCAGTGGGCATGCTCTGCGATTTGTGCAGATAGCATTGTGCAGGAAGGGAAAACTACGGCAGCTAAATTACAGTCATTATTTACTCCAGTTTCTGGTGTGTTGAAAAATTTGACAAGGCTGATGCCCACACACACCCCTTGACATGCCTCCTTTTCAGAAACTGGCAAGGGCATAAAAATGCCAGTTGCGACTAGAAAAGTGGAATGTCTTTCTTAAGATTTTAGCATAAATTAAGCCATAACCTGCAATTTAATTATTTATGACTAGCTCAAAAAAAAGGGAGCAGCTTTCCGGAAAATAGGTGTGGCCTAATATGTGATATCTGTCATCACAATTCTAGCAAAAAATTCCATCTCAAAGTAAACCAACCAAGATAAAAATGTCTGTACCTGCACCATATTTATCATCCAGCCTGAGCCACCGTGATAAATCTGGTGCAGGTCTAGACGTCATCTACAGGATTAGTAAGTCTGTCCCGCTAGTTGTAGTACATTTCATAATATGCTATTCACTTACAACTAGCATCTGACCATGGTGGTTTTTGCTACAAAATGAAAAATTTATGAAATATAAAATAAAGCTATGCTCACATCACGTGAACCATTTACCGTGTGAATTTTTAAAGCTCCCGATGTACACGCTAAAAATATCCATAAGCTTACAATACATAAGAAAGATGGGGATCATCCGGCATCCAATAAAAAAATTAAAAAAACATTTTGCAATGGAATCCCAGGGGTAATAGATACTACTAATTTCACATGTAATGGTGTATACATTAAATGAAGGCCATAAATGCAATGTGAACAAGTCGGCATTTACCAGCAGCTTAATGGGGTTGTCTCATGAAAAATATTATATAGTTTTCAAACCAGCACCTAGATCTGAAACTCATTGAGAAGCCGCACATGCTCAGTTTCGTCCTTCAACTGCCTCCTGAGCTGTGATAGGGAGATCTAAGACACGCCCCCTGAGCTACAGTAGAAAAGACACTCCCCTTGAGCTGTCAGGTTGATATAAATCTTGCAGAGCAATTAATGTGGAGATCTCTGGATCCATGTGAGGTACAGGGCTGGTTCTAGCTTTGTTAGTAAGAGATCATCATGTACTATATGATGTTGGATTTTCATTTTTTACATTAGTCATGGGATAACCCCTTTATTTTTTTTTGTATAGTAACATTTGTTGTGCATTTTCATACGTATACAATATTATCTAATGACATTATGATCAAAATGAATGCTCATCTCACTGCCTTTAAGAATAAAATCAGCCTGAACCAAAGGTTTGTTATATGGCTGAGGAAGCCAAGATGAGTTCATGGCAAGTTCAGTTTATATAAAAAAAAAAAAATTGTGAACATAAACGGACATTGTATTAAAAGTAAGTGCTAAAGATATAAGACCATCTGTTAAGGAGTAAGTCAACTCCCTAAAACATGTCTGTTTGGAGGGAACAAGGTTACTTGATAATGGCTCATGTCCTTATCGCACACCTGCTGTATGAGGTTCAATTTATATATTCAGAATTATATTATATATATATTTCTGCATGGTATATTTAGTTTACAACATATGTTAATCAATAATTCATATAATGTGTTATCTATGTGTAACAATGTATCGATTTATATATATGTCATACCATGTATTTACCATTTAGAAGGTATTGTAGAAGATACAAAAACAAGTAAGTTTATGTTAATTGGGTTTCTGGGAAAAGTAAATGCCATTTCAAAATAATAGTTATTCATGGATGAAGATAAGTGAAATGTACAAGTTCCGATGCCAAGCATCAAAGCCGCTATATAAAATTTTCATCAAGTCAACCTATATTTCAAAAAGATACGAGAAGACAGTCAACTCCAACAAGTCCAGGATATAGGTAATTAAAAGTGTCAGGAAAAGACCTTCCTCAATAATTTATGGTAAGAAAGGTCAACAAGTTCATGTGAACATATTATTAGATATTTAATTTAATGATTAAAAGTTGTTATGTTCATCTACAATACCGCAGTGCCATCTGGAGGCAAATGGAGAACATTATATTATTTCATTATTTGTTCTATACCATATTAGGAGTTGAGATAACGTCATGATGTTATTAGCATGCGAATACACCCACCCTACCTGATTGGGAATCCATAATCTAAAGGGGAAGATTCTTAGATAAGGGGGGGAATAATTACTCGTGTGCGGAGTAGCATGGAAGCTAGCAAGAGAAAAAAAAACGAGAGCTGGAGATTAAGGGACGAAGAGAGAGAAGTGGAGCTCTCTAGAGGGGTCTATCGAGATGAAAGCCATAATGAGATGCGCTATGATGGACCACCCAGCTTTCCTAGGAGCAGAAGTGAGATTCCTACTAGGACTTGGTAAGAGACACAGAAAATGATATTTCATTTTATTAAGACTAATTTGATAGTGTGGGTGAAATTATACCATCTAGATTGGCGAATAAATAAATGATTAAATAAATTGATCATCTCCATATTGAAATATAGTCTTAGGATATTGTGAGGCTTCATTCTACCTGCAAAAGAATCTAGACTCATAATCTAGCAAAGCATTAAATAATTGCTTATATATATATATTGATAGAACATTCTTCGCCAAGCTAAGTGATGGATTCCCACAGGAAAGACTTGTTTAAAATCCTTCCCATTTAAGATCCTAGATCCCTGTTATTTGTCTTAATAGTCTTACCAAAGTTATATATGTGAAAATAGTCCAGGATGGGGCGGAAGGATACAGTTGTCTCTTCTAAGTTATATCCTTGGATGGATTTGCCCATGCCTGAAGTCATGTGATGTGTAGTTGGTTAGAGGGGGGCAGAATGTATTTAGCATTCTATATTGATGTCTAGGATTAGACATGCCCATCCTGATATCATGAGGTTTTCTCTGAACAGAAGTAATGTATATAACTTATGTTCATATTTTGATAACCTAACCTAATAATAGCTTGGTTATAATGTGACAAGTTATTTCCACTCACATGTATTGTTAAGCTTGTAATGCTTTATATTAACGTTATATATATTCATTTGCATGTATCATTGTGTTTTTTTACTTATATATGTTTATAACCTTGTAACCAATAAATCTGCATATTTTTATAATACCTGTGTATAATTGTATAATGCAGAACTACATTTTATCATTAACGTCATCTCACGTTAAAAAGAACTTATTTATCTGAGGAAATAGTCGGACTCAGATGTGAATTGTATCAATTAGGTTGTCTACAATTCACCAGGTCATGATTTTAAGAATTTATGATAAATTTTATAAAAATTATTTTTTATGGTTAATTATTTTTATGACCATAATTAATAATTCTTAATTGAATTATTACCCCCCGACACATTATAATTTTTCTTACTTAAATATATTGCAAAACCAACCTAGAAGCAGTTCTAAGTTGATCCCTCATTTGCCTCCAAGGCTCCATTCTTCAATTTACTGCTAAATTCTTTTTGAAAGCGAGGCTCTCGGAATGGTTCTTGCAGGGGCATATTTACAGCTCATTCTGCCCTAGGTAGTTGGCCTGCATAAGCACTTATTAAGACAAATTACACTCGTAATTTATCGTCATGGCCCTGTCACTTCCACTATGTTTCATGGTTGCTTACATCACATCATAGCCTCCTTCCTAGGCCTTCACATTCCAGGCTCCACCATTTGTCACACAAACATCACTTCTTCCACAGGCCAAGAGTCACCATACAACATATGTAACCATCATTAAGCTTCCTACCCCATCACAGAGGCCCCAGCTTTCCTGCTGTCCCCAGCCCAGCCTCTGAGATGTGGTTCAGCAGGGTCATGTGGAATCAGCAGCCAGGGAAGTGCAAGTTTAATATTAAATCTACAATGAACTCAAAATAAAATAGAATTAATTCCAGCCTAGCATCAGGGAATATTACCAGAAAGCCACTCTACCTTGGCCAGGGTATTTAGATACAGGGATATGGCAGAGAACATAGTCTTTGCCCTGGGTGAAGGAAAGATTAGCTATGACTTTACAGACAGAAGCAGAATTGAGGGCACCACATTAACAGAGACATCAGTGTAGAACAGAATTCACACAGTGACATAGAAGATTGTGAGACTGAAGCTCTAGCTCGTGGAGAAATCAAGTTTGACATGCACTTTCTGGCTTAAATGGCAAGAGAATGATAGGTCTAGAGGAGAAACCACTGGCTGTAAGAGAAAAAGACTTCACACAATTACTGCACATGTTGGTTCTGGAGCTATATGAAATTGTGAGTTTTGGCTGGAGGTACAGTAGCAATTAAGGACAAGACAAAGTTTAGTGACTTTAAGAGCATGCATGTTTTGTTTTTAAGTCTTTTATCTTTAAAGGGAGCCTGTCAGGCTGAGAGTGGCATTTGATGGAGACAAGCCAAGCTCTCCGATTCCATAAGAATCCATGAGAAAAAATAATAGCATACTTCAACACATAAAACAAAAAACGTTCTTCCCTTAAAGGGGTTGTTTCCCATGAGACATTGGTTGCCTATCACTAGGATACGGCACGAATGTCACATAGGTGCTGGTCCCATCTTTGGGACCTACTCCTATCTCCAGAATGGGGACCCCAAAGTGAACGGAGAGCAGCCATGCGTGCACGTCTACCCTCCATTCATTTCTATGGGACTGCCGAAAATAGCTGGCTCGATTATCTCCAGCAGTCCCATAGAAGTGAATGAAGCAATGATTGCACTTTCTTGGTGTACTCTCCATTCATTTCTATTGGACTCTTATCAGGTCTTTTAAGAACGCTCATAGAAATTACTAAATAGCATGCTGCTCATGGAAAGTGTGCTCTCATTCCCTTTCAGGGGTCCGTTTTAGAGATAGGTGTGGGTCTTAGCGGTGGGACCCGTATTTTTCTGACTTTGATGGCACATTCTAGTGATATGCTATCAATGTCCCAGATAAAGCAACCCCTTTAAAGAGCATCTGTCAGCATGATCAACCCTATTAAACCAGGCATACTTCCTGTTAGTTTTGATCTTGCTAAGTTAAATGATTCCTCAGTAGACACCATTTTACAGATATCTGCACTTTACTGCATATGCTAATTAAGTGTCTGGAGCACCGAAGGGCAGGTCTAGATCCTTGGAGAACCACTTCACCACTCCCACCTCCCCTTGAGTGATATACCCAAACATACTCAATGTCTTCTTTTCTGGCCCTGTAATCTTCAATTGGTACATGTGCAGTTTGGATTTTAGGATTGAGGAAAAACGGCTAAGACCTAAAATACGCATGAGCAACATTCACCGCTGCATGTATGGGATTGCAGGGACAGACTGAAACACAGAGCGGATGCCTGGCCCTATCACTCAATGATGGGCTATAGTGGAAAAGCTTTCGTGAGGCGGTGCTTCAAGGGGCTAGATCTGCCCTCTGTGCTCTGAACACTTTATTTGCATATGCAATAAACTGAAGATTTCTACACAACATAGCTAGCAATTTAAAAACCAGAGGGATTATCTAACTCTGCAGGGTCAACCCTAAGAGGCAGTACACCTGGGTTAATAGTATTGATCATGCTGACGGATTCTACTTAAGACATTAAATTTTAAGGCAGATGGACTTTGTACCTTGGTATGTTAGATGAACCTTGCATTGCTAAACCAGAAATTGTTTGAAAAACTGTACACTGTTTAGAAGGCAATTTGAATAATTTAATATAAAAGATACTTGGTACCTATTAGCAGTCATGAGCAGCACATGATCCATGATAGGTTGAGAAAGTCTATGTATTACTCAAGCACTTTACATCTCAACTAATTGTTTTTGCAGCAGCGGCAAGTTTACATTTCCAGTAAATTAGTATGCACGTTTTTCTTCTTGATAACATTTCGAAGAAACTATCTTGAAAAAGCAGAATTAGCCGAAGAACATACAAGAAAATCATATTTTTATGCAGCCAAGCAGAGGAAATTACTCTTGTCAATTAAACGACTTTAATTGCTCATGTTGGCAAAAGTGACTAATTTCCCCTCAATTGTGTTTAGTTTTGGCATGGAATACTGAAGACCTTTTGCATTGTAGAGATAAGAAACATGTATAAATATTGACCTCCCTTCTCCTCTACATGGTTTAAATGATCTCTTTGCAACCTCTGCGTCTTAATATACGCAGTAGCATAAAAGGGTCACTATATCCTACAAAATGGAAGCCATGGGGGGATGGGGTGTCGAGTATGCAGTCCAATGTGGACCCTGGCATTATAGATAGCATGTGAGATACAGATAGCATGTTTCGCATTGGAACTCAAGTAAGAAACCACACTGATACCAGTTGTGTTTGAACTGAAGAAACTTGGGTCTACCAGAACAAATTATTTTGGGAGTCATTGCACATGTCTACTTTTGCTTGCTTTGTAAACCCCTGTTGAGAAGGTTGGTCTTTAATTCTTCACAATGCTGGGAGCAACACATAAAGTCAGTTAGTAGTACACTGTTGTTATAGCATCTACTCAGATTCTGAGATTTGAACTTGCTTAACCCTTTTTTTGTTACAATTTTTCTTACTGACCACCTGACACTCCAGTCCCAAAAATGGACATTGACTCATAAATAGAGATGTCGCGAACATAAAATTTTCCATTCGCGAACAACGAACGTGAATTTACGCAAATGTTCGCGAACGGGCGAACCGGGCGAACCGCCATAGACTTCAATAGGCAGGCAAATTTTAAAACCCACAGGTACTCTTTCTGGCCACAATAGTGATAGAAAAGTTGTTTCAAGGGGACTAACACCTGGACTGTGGCATGCCGGAGGGGGATCCATGGCAAAACTCCCATGGAAAATTACGTAGTTGACGCAGAGTCAGGTTTTAATCCATAAAGGGCATAAATCACCTAACATTCCTAAATTGTTTGGAATAACATGCTTTAAAACATCAGGTATGATGTTGTATCGATCAGGTAGTGTAAGGGTTACGCCCGCTTCACAGTGACAGACCAAACTCTGACAGACCAAACTCCCCGTTTAACGAACTGCAAACAACCGCAAAACAGTCCATTTGCACAACCACAAAACTCCCCATTTGCACAAGAATGGATACCAAGCTAGCCATGTCCCATTCCTTGTCCTCACTGACGTCATTGAAGGTCTCTTCCTCCACCCAGCCACGTACAACACCAAAGGTCCCCGAAAGGTGACAACAAGCCCCCTGGGACGCCTGCTGTGGTTGGTCTTCCACCTCCTCAAAGCCACCTTCCTCCTCTGACTCCTCTTCTTTAGACTCCTCTCTCTGCGTTGCCGCAGGTCCAGCAATCAACGACGACAAGGCTGCTTCTGGTGGTGATGGTGACCACAACTCTTCCTCTTCATGCTCATCTACGGCCTGATCCAGCACTCTTCGCAGGGCACGCTCCAGAAAAAACGCATATGGGATGAGGTCGATGATGTTGCCTTGGGTTTGACTGACCAGGTTTGTCACCTAGATTTTAGGAACCGGGAGATGGAAAAAGATGCTTGGTCGGTCCTCTTACTTCCAATTTGGGGCACTGCGCGTGCGCTGTGCAATGTACTGTGCTACCCTATATGAGTGGTATGTTAAGTAGTACTATTCCTATCAGTTTAATCCCTATTACATCCCGTATCAGGGGCCGGTGTGGTGTATGGAATAGATTTTAGGAACCGGGAGATGGAAAAAGATGCTTGGTTGGTCCTCTTACTTCCAATTTGGGGCACTGCGCGTGTGCCGTGCAATGTACTGTGCTACCCTATATGAGTGGTATGTTAAGTAGTACTATTCCTATCAGTTTAATCCTTGTTACGTCCCCTATCAGGGGCCGGTGTGGTGTATGGAATAGATGTTAGGATCCGGGAGATGGAAAAAGATGCTTGGTTGGTCCTCTTACTTCCAATTTGGGGTACTGCGCGTGCGCCGTGCAATGTACTGTGCTACCCTATATGAGTGGTATGTTAAGTAGTACTATTCCTATCAGTTTACTCCCTGTTACGTCCCCTATCAGGGGCCGGTGTATGGAATAGATTTTAGGAACCGGGACATGGAAAATGATGCTTGGTCGGTCCTCTTACTTCCAATTTGGGGCACTGCGCGTGCGCCGTGCAGTGCACTGTGCTACCCTATATGAGTGGTATGTTAAGTAGTACTATTCTATCAGTTTAATCCCTGTTACATCCCCTATCAGGGGCCGTGTGGTGTATGGAATAGATTTTAGGAACCGAAGAATGAAGAAAGATGCTTGGTTGGTCCTCTTACTTCCAATCTGGGGCACTGCGCGTGCGCCGTGCAATGTACTGTGCTACCCTATATGAGTGGAATGTTAAGTAGTACTATTCCTATCAGTTTAATCCCTGTTACGTTACCTATTAGGGGCCAATGTGGTGTATGGAATAGATTTTAGGAACCGGGAGATGAAAAAGATGCTTGGTTGGTCCTCTTACTTCCAATTTGGGCACTGCGCGTGTGCCGTGCAATGGCTGTGCTACCCTATATGAGTGGTATGTTAAGTAGTACTATTCCTATCAGTTTAATCCTTGTTACGTCCCCTATCAGGGGCCGGTGTGGTGTATGAATAGATGTTAGGATCCGGGAGATGGAAAAAGATGCTTGGTTGGTCCTCTTACTTCCAATTTGGGGTACTGCGCGCTGTGCGCCGTGCAATGTACTGTGCTACCCTATATGAGTGGTATGTTAAGTAGTACTATTCCTATCAGTTAACTCCCTGTTACGTCCCCTATCAGGGGCCGGTGTATGGAATAGATTTTAGGAACCGGGACATGGAAAATGATGCTTGGTCGGTCCTCTTACTTCCAATTTGGGGCACTGCGCGTGCGCCGTGCAGTGCACTGTGCTACCCTATATGAGTGGTATGTTAAGTAGTACTATTCCTATCAGTTTAATCCCTGTTACATCCCCTATCAGGGGCCGGTGTGGTGTATGGAATAGATTTTAGGAACCGGAGATGGAAAAAGATGCTTGGTTGGTCCTCTTACTTCCAATTTGGGGCACTGCGCGTGCGCCGTGCAATGTACTGTGCTACTCTATATGAGTGGAATGTTAAGTAGTACTATTCCTATCAGTTTAATCCCTGTTACGTTACCTATTAGGGGCCAATGTGATGTATGGAATAGATTGTAGGAACCAGGAGATGGAAAAAGATGCTTGGTTGGTCCTCTTACTTCCAATTTGGGGCACTGCGCGGTGCGCCGTGCAATGTACTGTTGCCACCCTATATGAGTGGTATGTTAAGTAGTACTATTCCTATCAGTTTAATCCCTGTTACGTCCCCTATCAGGGGAAGTGTATCGAATAGAGTTTAGACAACCGCAAAGAGTTGTCAATAGTTGACACACTCATGACATAAATTTTATTCCTCTATGCGTCAATCTTGGTGTAGTGATGACTGTGCTCGTGCGCACGTTTGGGAGATTGCAGGCGATGGCGGTTTTTCAAAGCCTATGGTCGTGCTGAGGTAGTTCAGTGACAGTTAAGTGACCCAGAAAACAATGATTCTGCAGTGTGGGCTTATTGTTGGCCTAGTAGGCTTTAATGATCACGTTAGATGATCACAAAGAAAATTAATGTTTTTTCTATGCAAAATTATCCAGCCCGATCGCTTTTGGCCTGTTCACAATGAAGCAAGGACCTTATCATCTGGGGTGTGCCAACATTGCCATTTCCAACACACTCCTAGAGGTGATCGCTTCATTGTGATATGCAAGCCCCTTCACCACAACAAGGTAACGATCACGAAGGGGAATTGACACATATATATGCCTTTTTTTTGTTTTGTTTATGCAGCCACAGTGCAGCACCAGAGGCCAGAAAAATTAGGCATGTACACATGCCTGAAAAATTTGGTATCGTTGCAGCCGCTGCTGTAGCAGCGGCCAGAGAAATTGATGTTTTCCAGGCAGAAAGTGCACTAAAACATTGCGGCTTGAACCCTAGTTGGTGGCGGAGAAGTCACGCAAGTCATCTGGCATGCAGAGATTAAATACAGCAGCGTGTGGACCATTTTTAGCCCAAGGCATCTCATCAGGCCTTTTTAGTCAAATGCATCCCCCACTGTCAGTCCTTTCGGGATCCATGCCTCATTAATCTTGATAAAGGTGAGGTAATCTAGACTTTTTTGTCCTAGGCGACTTCTCTTCTCAGTGACAATACCTCCTGCTGCACTGAAGGTCCTTTCTGACAGGACACTTGAAGCGGGGCAGGCCAGAAGTTCTATCGCAATTTGGGATAGCTCAGGCCACAGGTCAAGCCTGCACACCCAGTAGTCAAGGGGTTCATCGCTCCTCAGAGTGTCGATATCTGCAGTTAAGGCAAGGTAGTCTGCTACCTGTCGGTCGAGTCGTTCTCTGAGTGTGGACCCCGAAGGGCTGTGGCGATGCGTAGGACTTAAAAAGCTCTGCATTTCCTCCTTCAGCAACACATCTGTAAAGTGTCCTGTCCTTGCCGGCGTGGTCATGGTAGGAGGAAGATTACTTTCACCTCTTCCCCTGTTAGATTCCCGTTGTGCTGTGACATCACCCTTATACGCTGTGTAAAGCATACTTTTTAACTTGTTTTGTAACTGCTGCCATCCTTTCCGACTTCCGGTAATTCAGTAACATTTCAGGCACTTTCTGCTTATAACGGGGTCTAGTGGCGTGGCCACCCAGTACAGGTCGTTCTCCTTCAGCCTTTTTATACGAGGGTCCCTCAACAGGCATGACAGCATGAAAGACCCCATTTGCTGAGCTACTCATATCCCGTTCCTTGTCCTCACTGATCTCATTGAAGGTCTGTTCTTCCCCCCAGCCACGTACAACACCACGGGTACCAGATAGGTGACAACAAGCACCCTGGGATGCCTGCTGTGGTTGGTCTTCCTCCTCCTCAAAGCCACATTCCTCCTCTGACTCCTCTTCCTCAGACTCCTCTTCCAGCGTTGCCGCAGGTCCAGCAAGCGATGCTGATAAAGCTGTTTCTGGTGGTGATGGTGACCACAACTCTTCCTCTTCCACTTCACGCTCATCTATGACCTGATCCAGCACTCTTCGCAGGGCACTCTCCAGGAAGAAAACAAATGGGATGATGTCGCTGATGGTGCCTTCGATGCGACTGACTAGGTTTGTCACCTCCTCAAAAGGACGCATGAGCCTACAGGCATTGCGCATGAGCGTCCAGTAACGTGGCAAAAAAATACCTAGCTCTGCAGAGGCTGTCCTAGCACCCCGGTCATACCAATACTCGTTGACGACTTTTTCTTGCAGGCGGTCGAACATTAGGAGTGTTGAATTCCAACGTGTCGGGCTGTCGCAAATCAAGCGCCTCACTGGCATGTTGTTTCGCCAGGAAATATCGGCAAAGTGCGCCATGGCCGTGTAGGAACGCCTGAAATGGCTACACACCTTCCTAGCCTGCTTGAGGACATACTGTAAGCCTGGGTACTTATGCACAAAGCGTTGTACGATCAGATTCAACACATGTGCCATGCACGGCACATGTGTCAACTGGCCCAAATTCAATGCCGCCAACAAATTGCTTCCGTTGTCACACACCACTTTGCCAATCTCCAGTTGGTGCGGGGTCAGCCACTGATCCACCTGTGCGCTCAGGGGGGACAGGAGTGCTGGTCCGGTGTGACTCTCTGCTTTCAGGCAAGTCAACCCCAAGACGGTGCGACACTGTTGTATCTGTGATGTGGAATTGCCCCTGGGGAGCTGGGGGGGTGCAGTTGATGTGGAGCAAGACGCAGCAGCAGAAGAGGACTCAGCCAAGGAGGTTAGCGAAGAGGATGGAGTAGGAGGAGTAGAGGAGGTGGCAGCAGCCCTGCCTGCAAGTCGTGGCGGTGTCACCAACTCCTCTGCAGAGCCACGCATTCCATGCTTGGCAGCCGTCAGCAGGTTTACCCAATGTGCAGTGTAGATGATATACCTGCCCTGACCATGCTTTGCAGACCAGGTATCAGTGGTCAGATGGACCCTTTCCCCAACACTGTGTGCCAGACATGCCATGACTTCCTTTTCCACAATAGAGTACAGGTTAGGGATTGCCTTTTGTGAAAAAAAAATTTGGCCAGGTACCTTCCACTGCGGTGTCACAATAGCTACAAATTTTTTGAAGGCCTCAGACTCCACCAGCTTGTGTGGTAAATGCTGGCGGGCTAAGAGTTCCGGCAAGCCAGCTGTCAGACGCCGTGCAAGTGGGTGACTCTGTGACATTGGCTTCTTTTTTTTTTAAATCAAATCGTTTTTATTGAATCAATAAATACAGAGTATTACAAAAATCAATACTTTGTTTTTTCTTTCTTTATCCACCATGTGGAGTCAGAGTACAACAGTAACCGTAAAAATATCAACACACAGTTTTATCCAGTATCTGTACATGACGTGTATACATGTTAAAACAAATATTTGAAACAAAGAATTATAAATATCTTAACCCCCCCAAAACCCCTCCCCCCCACCTTGCCCTAACACCCCCCTCCCTGGACAACTAGTCCTTGACCTTCACAAGCTTATATAACCCACGTGAGTATGAGATAACCAATCACTCCACATTTTATCAAACTTTTGAGGACACCCTCTCTTCCATACACCCCTTTTTCAAGTATCATCATGTCATGCACCTTCCGTTCAAACTCACCCAGTGTAGGCGGACTTCCCTGGATCCACCTCATAGCAATCAGTTTCCTGGCCACATATAGCAACCTCCCCACAGCTACCTTGACCGATTCAGTCCCTCCAATCTCAGACACATATCCCAGTATACACACCTTAGGGTCTTTTTGAATTCTCAATGTCATTCTGCTATTAATCATATTTCTTACATCCTCCCCAATAATTACCAATTACTGGACAAGACCAAAGCATATGTAACAAATCCGCACCCTCTTCCATACACTTTGGGAAACTTGTCATCAATTCTTACTCCAACCTTTTTTCAGAAACACCGGTGTTTTGTACACTCTATGTATAATAAATAGTTGGGACAGTTTGCCCTGTTCGCTCAAGGACACCTTGGGGACCCCTTCCAATATATCTTCCCACTTATCTTTAGACATAACCCCCACGTCAGCCTCCCATTTTTTCATTCTGAGAGCGGAAACCCCTCCAGGAATTTTTCCAGTAAAAGAGCATACAACTGTGATATCAGCCCTCTTTTTCCTCCCCCTGTCGGGAGAGAACCAGCTTATGAACCACCTCCATTTGAGCTATCTCACATCCTTTCCGCAGTGTGACCTCAGGGCATGCCTCACTTGGAGATATTTATAGAACCACCCTCTAGGAATATTAAATTCTGCTGTAGGTTTTGAAATGACTTACACATCTTATCCTCAATTAATTGGCCAATTCTCGTCACTCCATAAGTTTCCCCCAGTTCCTAAGTCCTGGTATGGCAAAAAATTCGGGCAACAGATGATTCTTTCCAATAGGGGAAAGTTCACTGATTCCACCTACACCTCTTAGCTGCTTCACCTTTGCCCAAACTTTTTTCATAAGTTCAATAAGAGGAAGTTTTTCCCTCCCAGCATGCATTCCTGAGCAGTGGCGTAGCGTGGGTTGCCAGCACCCGGGGCAAGCCATTTATTGCGCCCCCCCTCCCAACCTGTGGACACGCCCCTTTTACAGATAATATAGCAGTCCTATATAACACCACAGATAACATGGTGGTAACTCTCTAAGTACAGATGATGTAGTAGATGGGTATAAGGCCCCACACAGTGTGACCTGAAGTCTGGGGCCAGGATGCGGCAGGGTTGGCCAAATTCTCATCCACCACCCAACCCTACCGTGAAACAAAATATGTGTTTGGACCATTACATACATCACTACAAAATATACAGTATAATACAGCACCACATACCTCATCCATCCAGTGACATCTCTGTGATGTAGACTTTCCTCAGCGTCTTCATTCGGAGATAAGACCGCATGACACCTTCTTTCAGCGCGTCTCATCTCTGCAGAGTTTTATTATTATTAGTTATTATTATATATAATGGCCCTCTGTATAATATATAATGGCCCCCTCTGTATTATTATTATATATAAAATGGCCTCTCTGTATAATTATTATATATAATGACCCCTCTGTAATATTAGGATATATAATGTCCCCTCTGTATTATTAGTATATATAATGGCCCCCCTCTGTATAATATATAATGTCCCCCTCTGTATTATTATAATATATAATGGCCCCCTCCGTATTATTATAATATATAATGGCCCCTCTGTAATATTAGGATATATAATGGCCCCTCTGTAATATTAGGATATATAATGGGCCATTATATATCCTAATAATACGGAGGGGGCCATTATATATCCTAATAATACGGAGGGGGGCCATTATATATCCTAATAATACGGAGGGGGCCATTATATATCCTAATAATACGGAGGGGGCCATTATATATTATAATAATACAGGGGGGGGGTCATTATATATAATAATTATACAAGGGGGCCATAATATATTCTACAGGGGGCCATTATATATTATAGTTATACAGAGGGGCCATAATAAATGATAATTATACAAAGGTGCCATTATATATTATACAAAGGGGCCATTATATATAATAATTATATAAGGGGCCATTAATATTATACATAGGGGCCCTTATATATTATAATTATACAGAGAGGCTATTGATAATGGGCCCCCTCTGTATAATTCTAATATACCTGTATAATGGCCCCCCTGTATAATTATTATATATAATGGCCCCTCAGTATAATTATTATCTATTATGGCCCCCACAGTATAACTATAAATTATAGTTATACAGTGGGGCCATAATATTTACGGTAATAATTATACAGGGGGGCCATTATAATCGCCTCTCTGTATAATTATAATATATAATGGCCCCTATGTATAATTAATGATGGCCCCCTTATATAATTATTATCTATTATGGCCCCAATGTATACCTATAAGCTGCCACATCAGAACCATGAATGCCAGACTGCCACGCCACCTATTTGGCCCTGGCAGAGATCTGGCACTTCACTCATTGATTTATTACCCATTATTATTGCATGCTGCTCAGCCTGGCTCAGACAGTGGTGGCACCATCCCCCCCACACCACAGACTCAGGGACAGGGAGGGAGGTCATCATTGTGACATCTGACATGGCCACCCACTAACTCCTTTCTACCTCTGCTCTGTAGTAGTCTCAGGACAGTCTGGACGGCTCACTGGCCCAGGGCTCACTCAGACTCAGGGCCTGGTCAGTCTCTGACTCAACAGTTCTCTGTCTGGACTGGAGTCTGAAGTGACACAGTGCACACTGACCAGTGGACTCAGTCTGTCTTTCTGCCGCGGCGCACGCCCTCCTGCTCCTGGCAATCTTCTGCTGGCTCTGGCTCCCGCCCTCCCGCACTGTGTTTCCCGCCTGGAAAGTGGGCGGAGCCGGCGGGAGCCAGGCCAGTCAGACTGTCTAGTTGTTAACAGTTAACTAACCAACACAGTAGTGCGCCCCGCCGCGACGACCGCACAAATGAATCATCAGGGCGGGCGGGCGCACGCACTAAACAGCTTTCTGCCTCAGACTCTGGCCGGCCGTTGCGCGTCCTGAAAAAAACGCACAATATAAAAACTTTTCAGCCGGCGCCGGAGCGCCCCCTGCAGTTTGGCGCCTGGGGCAACAGCCCCCCTGGCCACCCCCCACGCTACGCCCCTGTTCCTGAGCCTTCCAGACTGCCCAAGAGGTCCCTACTGCCCAACCAATGCTGCAATATCTGCCCTGTCACATCCGGAGCTTGTAAATCAATCCATCCCTTGAAATGCTGACATTGGGAAGCCAGAAAATAAATCCATGCATTAGGGACAGCCAGGCCCCCTTCCGACTTAGGATATTGCAATGTCTCCAGTTTAATCCTAGCCTGCCCATATTTCCAAGTAAGATCCCTAAATATAGAATGAATTTTCTTGAATCTATCCAGGGGGATCCATACTGGAGCATTATTCAGTACATAAAGCAACTGGGGCATCATAACCATTTTTAAAAGGTTAACTCTACCTACCACCGAAAGAAAGAGTCTACACCATGATCTCACTTTAAGCCTGAAAGTGGCCAGCAATGGGGACAGATTAAGGTCTTCAAAATCCGATAGTCTCGGTGTTATATATAGTCCAGATATTTAATTTATCCACCCAAGGCACCAGGCTATCTACTTGTCTGCCTGATAGGGCCTGGCCATCAATTGGCATCAAAGAGGATTTTTGCCAATTTATCTGAAGTCCAGAGAAGCCACCAAATCTGTCAATCAATGCCATGGCCGCATCCAGGGACGCAACAGTATCGCCCATAAAAAGCAGAGTGTCATCAGCGTACATAGCCACTTTATTGTGCAGCCCACCGTATCTAAACCCCTCTATATTTGTTGATAAGCGGATATGCGCCGCGAGCAGGCTCTATTGCGAGAGCAAACAATAGGGGCGACAATGGGCATCCCTGTCTGGTGCCCTGGCAAGAGCAAAACAATCTGACAACCCTCCATTAGCTCTAATTCTCGCCCTTAGGACTAGAGTATAGGACCTTTACCCACTGAATGAACCGCGCCTCCAAAACCCATAATTTTCAAGACCCCCACAAGTAGCTCCATTCCACACTATCGAACGCCTTGGCGGCATCAAGAGCAAGCAAGGCCCTGTCTCCACAATTATCCGCCGGGATATTTAAACTAGCATACAGCCTACGGAGATTAATAGCCGTCGATTTCCCAGGCATAAAACCCGTCTGGTCCGGGTGTACTATAGTCAGAATTACTTTGGACAGCCTGTTCGCCAACACCTTCACCAGGAGCTTAACATCAGCCGTGAGGAGCGAAATTGGTCTGTAGGAGTCCGGTATTTTAGGATCCTTCCCAGGTTTAGGTATAACCACAATTATAGCTTCCTGCATCGAATGTGGTAACGAACCTGCCTCCAATGAGTGCTCAAGCACCTTAAGTAATTCAGAAAGTAATATCCCTTGCAGCTTTTTATACACCTCTACTGGGAGGCCATCAGCTCCAGGCGCCTTACCATTCGCCATACCCCCAAGCGCAGCCTCCAGTTCCTCCAGTGAAATCGGTTCTTCCAGCCTTACTCTATCCTCCTCTGACAGCCTCGATAACTGTGCCTCCCCTAGGAATTCATTAAGAGCCTCCTCAGAACTAGAGCCGGTGGAAGCATATAGAGATACATAAAAGCTTTTTAGAATATCTAATATTCCTTTCGTATCCTGGCTACTATTCCCCTTATCATCTCTCAGTTCCTGAATACAAGAGGAGCCTCTCTGGGCCTGTGAAACCACTGACAACAGATGACCCACCTTCTTCAAAGGATCTCTGACGATAAAAACTTCTCTTTCTCTCTGCGGCCTGCACTAAATGACACCTCAGCTGCTCCTGAGCTACGCCAGCGCCTCACTATTACTCAGGGTGGGGGATCTACCAAACTCTCTCTCCGCCTCAGCCACCAGTACATGGCCTTAACATCCGCCTCCCTAGACCTAGATTTATGCTTGTAATTTCTTTCATCAAGACTCCCCCCAGGAATGCTTTTATGGCGTCCCAAACACCCGGTACCGAGGCCGTCCCTGTATTGATAGCAAAAAATTCTTTAATTTCAAGAGAGATCCGGACAGATCACCCAACACATTTAGCCAATGTGAGTTACATTTCCACAGCCTCGGTCCCTGTCTGAGCACCCCCAGGCACAAGTCAATCTGCACCAAAGAATGGTCAGACAACGACCGAGGATGATAGACAACATCCCTAACCAGTGGCAGCATTAAATCATTAACAAGGGCCAAATCAATACGCGATAACGAATGATGCGCGGCAGATCTGCACGAGAATTCACGCTTATCAGGGTTACGCAATCTCCATACATCATGCACACCTATTTCACCCATAATATTTCTAAGAGCCACACTCCCCGGTAAACCCCCCGCTCCTTCCACCCGGCATCTATCTAGGGAGTCATTCAGCGTGCAATTAAAGTCCCCAACCAATAGCCACGGCAGCCCAGGGAAGCCCGCCACAAAATCCATAATCTCTCTTATCAATAGGGATGCAAATGGTGGGGGCACGTACACAGACACCAGCACCACCTGTATTCCATCCCCCTTACACACAACACACACATATCTACCATCCGCATCCACACATTCCTGCATATGTTCATACCTAATGAACTATGCACAATCATACTAACCCCTCTAGAGTGAGAAGAATGAGTTGAATGTAACGCATATGTCACCCAATTTTTACTCATCCAGTGTAGATTTTCTCCAATCAGATGTGTTTCCTGAAGACAACATACAGTATAGCGGCTGAAACCGCCCCCAAGTATTGAAAAAACACACTGTCTCTTTCGTGCATCTGCCATTCCTCTCACATTCCAGCTTAAAACTCTAATCACCTGTGACATGATAAAACATCAAACCATACTTGAATCTCACACCCCCCTCCAACTTCGTCAGCTCATATTTCAAGACCGTATCCCTTCCCCCAACTCCCTACCCATCCTCCCACCCCCCTCTCCCCCTTTCCCAATCAGATTTCTATAACTGGGGAACATTGTCCCTTTGATATCAACCCCACACATTAAAACAGGGTCATCTGAGAGCAACTTACCCCCCAACATATAATAATCATAACAGTTTATAACAACATCCCTCAGGTAGAGAATCCTCCCCACATCTAAGAAATACATTTTTCACTCTCAGCAACCTACTCCCTCCACAGGATCTACCATGTGGTAGCATTACATAATACACTTCTTAACTGGTGCAACATTTATAGCAACCTTAGAGTGCAAATGCAAATATAAAGTGAACATAAGAAACTATATCTTAGCCTCCTTCAAGTGTTCAGGGCCCCACTTCTCAATTGTCGCTCGTGGACGTCCAGCCACTGCGCCGCCTCCACCGGATCTTCAAAAAATCTGGTGGATCCCAATGCCCACCACACGCAGTTTAGCAGGAAACAACATAGCATATTGAACTTGTAGACTTCTCAGCCTTTTCTTTATGTCCATAAATCTGCTTCTCCTCCGCTGCACTTCATTGGAATAATCCGGAAATATGGACACTTTCACCCCATTCAGGACCATCTCCTCATTGTCCTTGATTGCCGCAGGATAGTGTCCCGGTCTTTAAAATGCAGGATCTTTGCCAGTATAGGACGAGGAGGTCTGCCTGGCAGAAGCGGCCGCATGGGGACTCTGTGCGCCCGCTCCACCGCATATAAGGAAGATAGACCTTTCTCATGAAATAGCTGATGCAACCATTTCTCCACAAACTCTGTAGCGTTATCCCCCTCCGTCTTTTCTGGCATTCCCACAATCCGCAGGTTGTTCCTTCTGGACCTGTTCTCCAGATCATCTGTTTTGGCATATACAGGGAGTGCAGAATTATTAGGCAAGTTGTATTTTTGAGGATTAATTTTATTATTGAACAACAACCATGTTCTCAATGAACCCAAAAAACTCATTAATATCAAAGCTGAATATTTTTGGAAGTAGTTTTTAGTTTGTTTTTAGTTTTAGCTATTTTAGGGGGATATTTGTGTGTGCAGGTGACTATTACTGTGCATAATTATTAGGCAACAAAAAACAAATATATACCCATTTCAATTATTTATTTTTACCAGTGAAACCAATATAACATCTCAACATTCACAAATATACATTTCTGACATTCAAAAACAAAACAAAAACAAATCAGTGACCAATATAGCCACCTTTCTTTGCAAGGACACTCAAAAGCCTGCCATCCATGGATTCTGTCAGTGTTTTGATCTGTTCACCATCAACATTGCGTGCAGCAGCAACCACAGCCTCCCAGACACTGTTCAGAGAGGTGTACTGTTTTCCCTCCTTGTAAATCTCACATTTGATGATGGACCACAGGTTCTCAATGGGGTTCAGATCAGGTGAACAAGGAGGCCATGTCATTAGATTTTCTTCTTTTATACCCTTTCTTGCCAGCCACGCTGTGGAGTACTTGGACGCGTGTGGTGGAGCATTGTCCTGCATGAAAATCATGTTTTTCTTGAAGCATGCAGACTTCTTCCTGTACCACTGCTTGAAGAAGGTGTCTTCCAGAAACTGGCAGTAGGACTGGGAGTTGAGCTTGACTCCATCCTCAACCCGAAAAGGCCCCACAAGCTCATCTTTGATGATACCAGCCCAAACCAGTACTCCACCTCCACCTTGCTGGCGTCTGAGTCGGACTGGAGCTCTCTGCCCTTTACCAATCCAGCCACGGGCCCATCCATCTGGCCCATCAAGACTCACTCTCATTTCATCAGTCCATAAACCTTAGAAAAATCAGTCTTGAGATATTTCTTGGCCCAGTCTTGACGTTTCAGCTTGTGTGTCTTGTTCAGTGGTGGTCGTCTTTCAGCCTTTCTTACCTTGGCCATGTCTCTGAGTATTGCACACCTTGTGCTTTTGGGCACTCCAGTGATGTTGCAGCTCTGAAATATGGCTAAACTGGTGGCAAGTGGCATCTTGGCAGCTGCACGCTTGACTTTTCTCAGTTCATGGGCAGGTATTTTGCGCCTTGGTTTTTCCACACGCTTCTTGCGACCCTGTTGACTATTTTGAATGAAACGCTTGATTGTTCGATGATCACGCTTCAGAAGCTTTGCAATTTTAAGAGTGCTGCATCCCTCTGCAAGATATCTCACTATTTTTGACTTTTCTGAGCCTGTCAAGTCCTTCTTTTGACCCATTTTACCAAAGGAAAGGAAGTTGCCTAATAATTATGCACACCTAATATAGGGTGTTGATGTCATTAGACCACACCCCTTCTCATTACAGAGATGCACATCACCTAATATGCTTAATTGGTAGTAGGCTTTCGAGCCTATACAGCTTGGAGTAAGACAACATGCATAAAGAGGATGATGTGGTCAAAATACTCATTTGCCTAATAATTCTGCACGCAGTGTAAAGCAGCTATGTCCTTAGCAGTTGTTTTTGCCGCCATTTGCAGAGGCCGAACATCATCCTCTATGGTGGACACCCTCTTCTCCAATTCAGAGGTGCGCTCAGATATCTTGTGTAGGTCGTGTCTAATTATAGACACATCTGACCTCAGGCTACCAACTTGCACAGAGAGCACCTTCAGGGTACTGTTACAGCTGGCCACAGCAGCCATAATATCTTTTAACGTGGGCTCTTTATTAGCCGCAGCTTTGGGGCCTGCCGCGCTTTTAGCTGGACGTGCAGGGGTCAATGGCGGCCAATCCACCGCATCCAGGGCCTCCCCATCTAGGGATCCGTCCTCTTGTTCAGAAGATATAAGCGCGTCTGTCTCCTTTTCCTCTGCCCAGTCGCCCACACCGCTATCAGCGCGGGCAAACTTGCTTAACTTTGCGGCCGCACTCTGGCTCAGTTTGGACTGTGAGGCCGGCCCCTCTTCCTCCCCGGCGCCATGTTGGCTCACCTCTGGCCTGTCGTATCGCGGCCCCTTGCTGGACTTTCTCGGCATGTCGGAGCTCTTCAGAATCACCCCCGCACTCTCCGGTCTCCTCTCACCCACCAGGTAAGACAAAATAGTCAAATCAGACGTTGCTACCACTCTAATGATCAGGATGCCGGCAGGAGCTGTGAGCGGTGCAACTTACTCCATGCGCTCTCAGGCCACGCCCCCTCGACATTGGCTTCTTACGCTCAAATATTTCCTTGACAGACTCCTGACTGTGGGCAGATGAGCAGGAACTGCTGAAGGTGAGAGGCGGAGTGGCGGGTGGTTGAGAGGGGGCAAGGAGGACAGCAGTGGTTGACATGGCTGAAGATGCTGGACAAGGAGGAGGATGGTGGCTTTGAGTTTGTGTGCTGCTTGTACTCATCATGTGGTGATCCCATAGGCATTTGTGATGTGAGATCATGTGCCTTCGCAAAGCAGTTGTACCTAGGTGGGTGTTTCTTTTGGCACAGGTTGAAAATGGCATCGCTGTTATCAGAGGCAGACACACCAAAAAAATGCCACACTGCTGAGCTTTGCAATGACGGCATTCTGGTGGTGGCAACAGCATGCGTTGATTGGTGCCGATACATGCTGTCTGACTGTGCCACTAGCTTCTTGCGACGACCTCCCCCTGCTTCCAACTCGTCTCCTCCTCCTCTCTGTCTTCCCTTCTGAACTTTCGCCCTGTTCTTCTTCTCTTCGAGCGGGCACCCACGTGACATCCACGGACACATCGTCATCATCAACCGCTTCACTTGTATCTGACAACTCAGCAAAGGAAGCAGCAGCGGGTACAACATCATCATCATCACACCGTACGTCCATGTGTGTAATGCTGCCTGACTGAGACATATCGCTGTTATCTACATCCTCTCGCAATAATGGTTGCGCATCACTCATTTCTTCCGACTGATGTGTAAATACCTCCTGCCTCTGCCTGTCATTTTTTTTTAGATTAGTGGTACTATGCGTGCAAGGTACTGTGCCACCCGATATGAGTGGTGGGCAGTGGGCACAGTACACTCTGTGGGCCTGACAACTGCAATTATATTACAGAGAAAAAATTGTTTTACTGTTTTAAATGCAAGCTACTGTGCCACCAGATATGAGTGGTGGGCACTGGCAGTGGGCACAGTACATGCTGTTGGCCTGACACACGGCAGCAGGAAACTGCAATTATATTACAGAGAAAAAATTGTTTTACTGTTTTAAATGCAAGCTACTGTGACATCAGATATGAGTGGTGGGCACTGGCAATAGTGGGCACAGTACACGCTGTGGGCCTGACACACACGCTGGCATGTGGGCCTGACACACACGCTGGCAGGCAACTGTAATTATATTACAGAGAAAAAATTGTTTTACTGTTTTAAATGCAAGCTACTGTGACACCAGATATGAGTGGTGGGCACTGGCAGTAGTGGGCACAGTACACGCTATGGGCCTGACACACACTGGCAGGCAACTGCAATTATATTACAGAGAAAAAAAATGGGAAAAAAAGCAGACTGATGTACTAGCCCTAAAAAGGGCTTTTTGGGGTGTTGTCAGGACGCTGTCTTTATAGCAGATCAGATGAGTCTTTGAGGACTGGAGTGGACACAGAACACTGGCCTAGCTAATGATTTCCCTATTAAATCAGCAGCAGCTGCACTCTCCCTGCTCTCACTAAGAATGCAGCTTCCGAATGAATCTAAGATGGATGCTGTCCTTGCTTTTTGATAGGAGGTAGGAGGGTCTGGGAGGGAGGGTATGCTGATTGGCTAGAATGTGTCTTCTGACTGTGAGGTACAGGGTCAAAGTTTGCTCAATGATGATGTATAGGGAGCGGACCAAACATCGCAAACGCGAACGCGCGCCAGCGCAAACAAGCGATGTTCGCCGGGAACTGTTCGCCGGCGAATAGTTCGGGACATCTCTACTTATAAAGCAAACAGACTGGTGAGCTAGCGCAACCTGGTATCAAGTGATATACTTGAAAGTCTTCTTGGCTGTTGTCTTTTGGCTTTTTGATTCCTAAATCTTTTCAGGACTTCCTGTTCTTCATTACAACATTGTCATTTTTAAACAAAAACAATAGTATCTGTATTGCTAATAATATGTTGATACATTAGTTTAGCCATCTTTGTAGTGAGTAGGTTTACACATACAACGATCCTTACCAGCCACTTCTAAGACTTTCTCTATTCAGCATCTATCTCCACTGTTGGAATCTATTTTTTATTTTTATTTCAGCATGCTGTTTATGAGTATTGCAACTCTTTCTGTTTTTTTCTGTGTAATTTTATACATTTGCTTAACTATTGATATCTATTGCAATATTGTTGACTTAATGTAAAAAAAAAGAGAAAAATATTACTATTACAAAGCGTCCTTTTCCAGATTCCTCTCACATGATCTCCTTATTGACCATCAATAATCAAAGCATAAAAACAAATGGCATGTATATTTGGAGAGAAGAAGTTCCCACACGTGGATCATGTTTTTTTTTTTAACAAACTAAGGGCTCTTTCACACGAGCGGATGCTGTGCAGGTAATCCGCTGCGTGAAAGAGTGCCAAGCCCTGATCCGGACAGCAGAGACACGGAGCATTAACATGATTGATAATGCTCTGTGTCTTTTTACTACAAAATCACGGTGACAACTTTATCTCATTGTGATTTTGTAGTAAAAAGGTCACAGAGAGGCACGAAGCATTATCAATCATGTTAAATCTCTGTGTCCCTGCTGTCCAGAGTGGGGCTTGTCTCTCTTTCACGCAGCGGATTACCTGCATGGCATCTGCTTGTGTGAAAGAGCCTAAGGGTTATGTATACTACGAGAGTATCAAATAAGCAATACAAATGGAGGTATGTTGCAATTTACATTTATGCCTGACAAAGGGGGATACCCCGAAAACCATTACCAGTGAATAGTGGAATGGTTTATACTATGGTGACCATACCTACTGTTTATCCCCTAAATTTTCTGCACCAAAAAAAACCAAAAAACACCCAGGAGGGATTTTTGAATTTACCAGGGATGTCCAGGATTCTCCAGGAAGGCAGGGGGGAGGCGGGGAGCGCACTTACAACTTTATTTTATTGTGTATGTTTATATCACTGTCAGTGACTTTGTACAAGAGTCTGGGGAGTGGTGAGTATAGCACTGTGTCCTCTTTTCTGAAAACCAAAATATAGCAAGTGTGGCAGATTGGGGAAAGGCGCTCATAGGGTAGTATGTAGATAAAATTATGTTTATGAATAAAACATGTCAATCGTTATGCTCACCTTGATGTTGCGCATACTCAGGCACAACACTCGTGAGGGCGAAGGGTCGGTGCTGCCGATATCTCTCAGTCCTCGTAAATGTAGTTGCCGGTTCTCCAGAGGAGTGATGTAAAATGCAGTGTGGGGATTTGTACAAGGATAGTGCACAAATATGATACCTCTTGGCGCAAATACACGACCTCAATGGATGTATATAAAATCTTTTTTTATTATTTTCGATTCGAACAGAGCGACAACGCATTTCGGAGTAAATATACTCCTTTTTCAAGTCTAAAAAACCCACATAATATTGGTGAAAGGTGACGTATAGCGATGGAGGGTAACATTTTAAATATAATAAATATATAAGGAAATTTATATATAAAAAAAGAAAATATGATAAGTAATAATAAGGGATAAAATTAATTCAATACGTAAAAAGAAGGTTGAAGATGTAAAAATTAACATGATTATATATAGTACGTGAGCGGACGTACAGTAAACAATACTAGAGACACATAGGTTAGAAGGTGCAGCCCATCGGGGCGCCGCATGAATTCGTAAAACATGATACATAAATTGAATAGCAAAATAGAAATAATAATAATACACAATTAAAAATACACAGAAAATGGGAGTAAAAAGGAACGACATAATTTAAGTGGAAAAATAATAATAATAATATTAATGATAATGATTAATGATGATAATAGTAGTAATAGTGATACATGATTATAATCGCACAGGAAGATGGTGGGAAATGAAGGATAATTTCAGATGTTTAATTAGAGGAACGAAATGATTCAAGTAGCAAAATAATAATAAAATTAATGAAAATAGTGATAATACATCGTTGAGAGCACATAGGGGAATAGTGGGAGGAAAAAGATAATTCAAGCATTTGGATTGTGGAACGACTGATCATATGAGCGTAAGTTTAGAATATATGTGAAATGGAAAAGAGGTTGGCGTGAGTGATTTGTGAGGTCAAAGGGAGGACCACTGTAGATGGGAGGTTGGAGATGGTCCGGGCTGTGAATTATAAGACACGCCAACTGAAATGGGGGTTAGGGAGGCAAATTAGATATAGTGGGGTAATATAGGAATGGAGCATACTCGTAACTGTGTAGTGGGTATAGTGAGCCGGTATCTGGAGGATGAGGATAAGCAAGAAGAGAGAAGGTAGAACGGGGGATGTTATTAATACCTTTGGGGTCCGAGCTGGTGCAGATAGTGTGGCTGATCACAGAGCTGTGGAGCAATTGAAAGCAGGCAGTATGACAAAACATGTTTTGTAATCAGAGGAATTGCAAAACACAGGGGTTAGAGTGCTATGCAATGATGTTATGTAGAGCTGCAAATGGGAAATCAATAATATAAATAATATAATGCGAGGAGTAGATGATTGTATAAAATGGTACATTGAAGTGATAGAAGCTAAACAAATACATTAATTAGTATGCTGGGGTCTTCTGTAAGGCAGGGGAGGAAGGGGAGATCTGGGAGAGAATACCTGTGGGATCCGTGCTGCTGCGGGTGGCGCGGCTTCCCACGTGTGAGGGAGTGCGTCTTATAGAGCGGAGGGGCGGAGGGAGGGGCTTGAGATCGACAGCTGACTTGGCATGAAGATCAGAGCTGTCCTTGCCTAATGCTGTGTGTGTGTGCGCGCTGTCTATGCGCTGGGTGGTCGGGAGCTGCAGCTTGTTTTCCTATATAGGGACGACGATGAGGCTGCTGGTGATGAAAGGACTGTGGGAACTAGGTGGGGGGGGGGGAAGGAGAGGGGAAAAAAATAAAAATTATAAATAATGGAAATAAACATTGAAGGACTATGTCTGGTTTAAGGGTAGATGGGGATGACAATGGAATTAATGAATTGAAGGAGTAGGAGTAGAAGTGTAAGTGAGTAGGTGTGGAGATGATAAGACTATGGAGACAAAGGGATATGGGGAGGATAAATGTATGGGTAGTGTTGGTGTGTATGGAGATAATGAAGGGATGAAGGGGAGGATGGATATGTAGAAAGGTGTAATGTTGGTGAGAATGAGGACGATGAGAGGTGTCTGGAGAAACTGCATGGATAAAGGGACTTCGGGGAATGATGGGAAAAGTAAAATGTAGGGGGGCTGGGGGTAGTGGTGTTGGTGATCAGTCGTTCCACAATCCAAATGCTTGAATTATCTTTCTCCTCCCACTATTCCCCTATGTGCTCTTAACCATGTATTATTATCTTTATTTTTATTAATTTTATTATTATTTTGCTACTTGAATCATTTTGTTCCTCTAATCAAGAATATGAAATACTGAAATTATCCTTTGTTTCCCACCATCTTCCTGTGCGATTATAATCACGTATGACTATTACTACTATTATTATCATTATTATTAATATTATTATTATAATTTTGCCACTTAAATGATGTTGTTCCTTTTTACTCCCACCATTTTTCTGTGTGATTTTAATTGTGTATTATTATTATTATTATCATTATTATTATTTCTATTTTGCTATTCAATTTATGCATCATGTTTTCCGAATTCATGCGGGTGCCCCGATGGGCTGCACCTTCTAACCTATGTGTCCCTAGTATTGTTTACTGTACGTCCGCTCACGTACTATATATAATCATGTTAATTTTTAAGTCTTCAACCATCTTTTTACGTATTGAATCATTTCTATCCCTTATTATTACTTATCATATTTTCTTTTTTTATATATACATTTCCTTATATATTTATTATATTTTCTCTTTTACCCTCCATCGCTATACATCACTTTTCACCAATATTATGTGTATTTTTAGAGTATATTCACTCCAAAATGAGTTGTCGCTCTGTACCAATCAAAAATATAAAAAAAGATTTTATATAGATCCATTGAGGTTGTGTATTTGCGCCAAGAGGTATCATGTTTGTGCACTATCCTAGTACACATCCCCCCACTGAAAACCATTTTATATGATGGCCTTTGGCTTTGAAGTGTGACAGGTCACCTAAGAACACAATTTTGCAATCTGGGAGAATGAGGAGTGTTTGGGAAGAAATTCTTCTTGTATACATGAATGTACATTGTACATGACTTGAAATACACTTTAGACTATTGTTAAGAATTAATTCAGTGATATCAATTTTGTATTGTACCGCTCTTAGAGATTGATTCTACTAGATATGGGGAATTGTTTTACTCATCTATTCAGCCACTTACATATAAGCTCGGTATGCACACATTATTTAATCCTCTTCATGTCGGACAGCCTTGTATAATTTACTCCCACTGTATAATTTAGGAGACTAGCCGTGCTTAGTCCTGCCCTTTGATTGTGTCCCTTCACTAGACGTTTGTTAGTGGCAAATTAAAAGGATCAGAAAGAGATTTACATCTATGTTCTCTGCTACAAGATTTGTTTCAGAAACATGCAAAAAAGTTTTGGACAATGCAATCACTATGGAAAAGTTTTCCACCTGATTAAATGTATTGTTTATATATTGGTTAAATGTTCCTTTAACTCCCCCTAACCAATAATGCCATATATATGGGTGTATAGAGTGGGCCTCTGCAGTGACCCTGCTCCATACGTGCCATGTGCCAGCTATTTCATACAGCCAGCACCCGGCGGCACTGACAGGGAGCAGCGATCGCGCCGCCCCTGTCATTTAACCCCTCAGGTGCCACAATCAACGTTGATTGCGGCACCTTCGAGTGAAGGCAGAGGGATGCGGTTCCCTCTGCCTTCCGATCGGAGCCCCCGCAGTGAAATTGCGGGGCTCTGATCGGTTGCCATCGGTTGCCTTTCTCTATACTGAGCTATGCAGGAGGCACAGCTTAGAATGGAGAGAGAAAAAATCCTATTCACCCTAATAGATCTCTATTATGGTGAATAAGAGAGGGGATCAAAATGTCCTATGTACTAGGCCCCTATGAGGGCTAATAGTTATAAAAAAAAAAGTGAAAAAAAAGTTTAAACAAATGTAAAAAACAAATATATTAAAAGTTTGAATCACCCCTCTTTCCCAATTTGACATATAAAAATACATAAACGATAAAAAAATAAACATATTGGGTATCGCCGCATCCACAAATGTCTGAACTATTAAAATATTTTTAAAAAATTCCTGTGTGGTGAACGCCGTAACAGAAAAAAATGAAAAACACGCGATTTGTCTTTTTTTATCAACTTGTCCCCCCAAAAAGATTAAAACTTTGTATATACTACAAAAATGGTATCAATAAAAACTAAAGTTTGTTACGCAAAAAACAAGCCCTTATACAGCTCTGTAGACCGAAATGTAAAAAAGCAATGGCTGTCAGAATATAGCGATGCAAAGAAAATTTTTATTTTTCTAAAGGTTTTAATTTTTAGAAGTAGTAAAAAAAAAACTGTTCAAGTTTGGTTTCACCGCAAATATATTGAGCTGCAGAATAATTATGTCAGGTCAGTTTTAGTGCATAGTGAATGCTGTGATGTCAAAACCCCAAAAACCTTGGTGGAATTATTATTATTTTTTTTTTAAATTTTGCCACCCAATTTTTTTTTTCCATTTTTCTAATACAAGACATAGTTAATTTAACGGTGGCATAAAAAAATGCATCTTGTCCCGCCAAAAATAAGACTTCATGTAACTATGTGAATGGAAAAATAAAAAAGTTATGGCTATAAAAAATGTTAAAATGAAAATAGGCCCGGTCTTTAAGGGGTTAAAGGGAACCTGTCAACATGAAAATGCAATGTACACTTCAGGCGGCAGGAGGAGCTGAGCATATTGATATATAGCTTAAGGGTGTTGTGTCGTGAAAAATATTCTACAGTTTTCAAACCAGCACCTGGATCTGAACACTTTTGTAATTGCATGTAATTAAAAATTTTGGATAGTCACTGTGTTATTCAATAAAATGTATCTGTATAGCACCACCTGCTGTTTGTTTTTTTCTTATTTCTTTGTCCGGTCACTTAGATGGCCACAAATGCTTAGTTTCATCCTTCAACTGCCTCCTGAGCTGTGGTAGGGAGAGCACAGACACGCCTCCTGAGCTGTGGTAGGGAGAGCACAGACACGCCTCCTGAGCTGTGATAGGGAGATCACAGACACGCCCCCTGAGCTGTAGCAGAAAGGACACTCCCCTTGAGCTGTCAGCTTGATATAAATCTAGCAGAGCGATAATTGGGGAGATCTCTGGATCCATGTGAGGTACCGTACATGTCTGGTTCTAGCTTTGCTAAAAAGATTGCCATGTACTATATGATATTTGATTTTCATTTTTTACAATAATCACAGGATAACCCCTTTAATGGGAAAAAGATTCTGTAAAACTTGAAAATTTATCATTAGCATTTCTGCTGTTTCTATGCTTAGGAGTCACATGGGCGGTCCTACTTACTGATTGACAGCTAACTCGCTTAGTCATGCCGAGTTACATAGTTACATAGTTGATAAGGTTGAAAAAAGACATAATTCCATCAAGTTCAACCAAGGGATAGGTGGGGATGCGATTCCCAGTCAAATACTGATAGGGCCGCCCACATGACTCCCAAGCATTGAAGAAGCAGAGGTTTTACTTAATAAATTACAGGATTTAATTAATCTTTTCCCATAAAACTATATAAGGGCTCTTTCACACGAGCGGATGCCATGCGGGTAATCCGCTGCGTGAAAGAGAGCCAAGCTTCTTTCTGGACAGCAGAGACACAGAGCATTAACATGATTGATAATGCTCTGTGCCTCTCTGTAACCTTTTTACTACAAAATCATGGTCACAACTTTACTTCACTGTGATTTTGTAGTGAAAAGGTCACAGAGAGGCACGGAGCATTATCAATCATGTTAATGCTCTGTGTCTCTGCTGTCTAGAGCGCGGCTTGCCTCTCTTTCACGCAGCGGATTACCCACATGGCATCCGCTCGTGTGAAAGAGCCCTAACAATCTGCTCAGCTCCTTCTGCTCTATAACATGCTGCCTACAGACCATACTGCATTTTCATGGAGATAGGTTTCTTTTATGTCCCACTTAACAAGTGTATAGATCAATTAATGGGGTACTGTTCTTGATAGTATTGATCATGGTGTCTGTGTTTTGAATATGGTAGATTCCTATTGGTACGAGTTCTTTTTTATTTTTTTTATTTGTAGACTAATTTTAAGTATCATTCACGTTTCTTAATTTGCTTTTTGATTATTCTTAATGGATCCGAAATAATAGTTTTTACATCCTTTTCCCAGTGCCTTCCGTTCTCTATAGCTCATGCAGAGCGTTGCACAATCACTTAGCAGAAGCAATAAGCCTTTTTATACCAAAATGGACTTTAAGAGAAAGTTAAATGTTAATAGGATGTGACACAATAATTTAGATGTGAAAGAATTTCATCTCATTAGCATGCTGCCAACTAAATGTTGTGCTGGATTTGTACAATGTCAATTTAGTTACTATGTAACTTAATTGCAATTATCACAATGGCCGCCATCTGCCCTGCTCTGCTGTTCTCCTTTGTGCTATGTGCCCTGTTTTTTTGTTCAGGGCATTCCAAAGAATAATACAAGATGACATTGACTGCTTTGTAATATAAACCTAATAGAAATATCTCAAGTAGATTAGCTCGATCTCGTGTTAAAATGATATTGTTCTGGGATCAAACAATAGTATCATCCAAAAAGTATACATTACATATCTGCCAATGAAGGCATCACATCAGAAGACCTTTGTTCTAGACTTAGGACCCTGGTTGATTTTAACCAGCCCAATATGAAAATTGTTGCATTCCAAATTGAATCTGACTCTGCCATTAAGATACACTGGACAAATTAATTTACCATGTTTACGATTTTTTTTCAGTGAAATGATGGAAATAATTGACTATTTGGATTTACTCATTCAATCGTGAGTGCTAAATACTGGACTGCAGCTCTGCAACCATGATGACTAGGGATGAGCGAATCGACTTCGGATGAAACATCCAAAGTCAATTCGCATAAAACTTTGTTCTATTACTGTACAAGTAAGGAGAAGGAGCTCTGTACAGTATTAGAAAGTATTGGCTCCGATGAGCCGAAGTTATTGCTTCATTGCAATAACTTCATAAATTCATTTGTATTGTAAAAAAACATTTCCTGAACTCGGGTTCAGTTCCAAGTTGTACTGTCAGGAATACAGGGGAGGAGAGGGACACAGAAATAGGCCTCAAGGCTAAGGAGAGGGAAAAGGTCACCCCCTAGGAAGCCCCTAAACTTGGCCCTGACTCCTGTCAGTATGTATAGACTCTGAAGGTGGGGAAATACATACCCCGGAACCTAGACCCTAGGAGCCCTGAAATGCCCTAGGTCAGTGGTGGCGAACCTATGACACTGGTGCTAGAGGCGGCACTCGGAGCCCTCTCTGTGGGCACCCACACCCTGGTAAAAGTGTGACTGTACCAATATGCCTTAGACCTTTCCTGCTATTCATCAGTGCAGGACACACCATGAACAGGCAGCGCACTGAATGTAGGCAGGCTATTATAGCTACTACATGATAAAGTACATGAAAGATATACTATATTGGACTGTAGGATTCTGGTTAACTTGCCGCGTTGGCACTTTGCGATAAGTAAGGGGGTTTTGGGGTTGCGGTTTGGGCACTCGGTCTCTAAAAGGTTCGCCATCACTGCCCTAGGTAGTGGCAGGGAATGAGACTACTGGTTCCTTCCCAGGTGAACGAACCAGCTTCTCCCTGAGGCCTAGTAACAACAAGAACGGGGGAACAACCAAATACAAAGAGCAGGACATATTATCTTATAGAAAATGGATGAGCAGGAACACCGGTAAGTTCCACACACCAACTCTACCAAATCCAAGCAGAGAATATCAACCGCATGGTATGAAGTGTGAGACCAAACTAAGTAGGAAATGCAGTAATGATCACGGGCTGCACCTGGCAAGTGGTGTGGCCATTACCAAACAACACTGAGAATCAAGAGACTGTCAGTTAACCTCACGTGCAGTTAGTCTCTAACCTGTGTCACAGAAGGTACCGTGACATGTACCCTGGAACCGAACCCGAGTTTGGGAAATATTTTTTTTACAGTACAAATTAATTTATGAAGTTATTGCGCAAAGGTTCGCCAGACTTTGCGAAGCAATAACTTTGGCTCATCAGAGCCAATAAATTCTAATACTGTACGGAGCTCCTGCTCCGTACAGTATTGAAACTAAGTTTTATGCAAATCGACTTCGGATGTTTCATCCAAAGTCGATTCACTTATCCCTAATGATGACCAATATGATATAACTTCATTGTTACAGCAGTGGGTGTGGAACTACCGGGTCAACCAAAATATTTTGCCTTGGGCTACACCTAAGGACATTATCCTGGCAGTCCCTGGTATTCACCCTTTAACATCTATACATCTATACAGGGATCTGGACTTCGGTACAGGGAAGTCACCAGGCTGCTACCACCTAGAGTAGTCTCTGTGTGGTAAGCAGCTGACTCATGGTGTCAGACATACTGATGCAGGGCAACTAGGGGTCAAGCAATCTAATAGTCAAAGATAGGGCAGAGGCTAGAGAAGTATTGCAATACAGTAACAGGTCCAAAGTCAGGGCAGGTAGCCTAGGATCAATATACTTAACAGGCACAGGTTAGGTCAGGCAGCAAACGGTGCAATATGGGTAAACAGGCAAAGTCTGGTACATGGGCAGGAAAAAGTTACAGCACATCTAACTTAGGAAGCTAAGAGTCCTATTGTTCAGACGGCCCCCACTGGGGAAGGTGCCTGAAAGTGGCATACAAAAAATGTATCGTATGCACACAAAAAAATATCTAAACATAAACATTTGTATTGAATTACATATAAAAATACAGACCATTAGAGTTAAGCCTCATGCACACGGCTGTTGTTCTGCCGTTCCATGCATTGGGGATTGCAATTTGCGGTCCCCAATGCATGGGCAATGTCCGTGCGGCGGCCGGGACGGATTCAGACCCATTCAACTTGAATGGGTCCGTGATCCGTCCGTACCGCAAAAAAATAGAACATGCAGCTCCGGATTGCAGACCCATTCAAGTGAATGGTTCCGCATCCGTGATGCGGGGAGCAAACGGTCAGTGCCCGCATATTGGGACCTGCTGTTTGCGGGCTGCAATACAGCCATGGCCGGGCGACGGCCGTGTGCATGAGGCCTTAGAAAGAAAAGTGGCAAGAAGCACAAAAGGTTGCAAATGATGGTGCACGTGATGTGTGCTATCATTTGTGACTTTTTAATGCCACAACAATGACATTAAAGCATTAATGAATCTCCCCCATACTATTCATAAATATAGCACAAAATAAAAATGGTGGATGCAAACATTTTCCACATTATTAAATTAATAAATCTCCCCCAATATATTTAGGTTCAGTGAAGTGCAGAGTATAAGGCATCAGCCTCACCTACCAGCCACCCAGTGTCTAAAACAATCAAAACCAAACCAGACTATAACAAGTCTCAGTTTGCATCAGTTCAGTCTACATTCCGCTTTGGAGACGGACACCAAAATGCTCCTTGCAGTGTTTTGATGTCTGTCTGATGAAACTGAGCCAAACGATCCGTTTTCACTGACACAATATGGCACAACAGAAAACGGATCCATCCTCCATTGACTTTCAATGGTGTTCAAGAAGGATCTGTCTTGGCTATGTTAAAGATAATACAAACAGATCCGTTCTGAACGGATGCAGACGGTTGTATTATCTGAACGGATCCGTCCATGACGATTCCGCATAAAACGCGAGTGTGATAATAGCCTAACATGTAGAACACAGAGGGGCTGATTTTATTAAAGCTTTTAAGACACTTTTATGGCATAAAAAGTTGCACTTTTCAAAAGTGGCAAGAAAAGGGGTGGTAGTTAATGGGACAGAGCCTGCACAGCCTGGCAAATTTTTTATCATTTATGTCAGAAACTGGTGCTGCAAATTATATATCCAGTCTACACAAGATCCTAGTTGACGCAGATTTGACTTTCTTGAGAATGGGGGGCCAGAGATGCACCTAATTTATTAACAGACATCTGCCTCTCAATAAGTTAGCCGCATCTCATACCAGCACACATATAGAAAATGCCACTTTTGTACAGGAGTCAGTCAAGACCACAATCCTTATAGTTGTGTGCCTCTTATTATAGTGACTCTTAACAAAATCTCTGTATCTTCTATGTTATATCATTGTAGAAGAACCCAACATGTCGCTCTTAGCCATTTTTGTTTGAATTATAAAATGCTCGCAACCTAAATATACACCGCTGTCACCAAACACCTGTACAAGAAAACACAATTAGCGAGCAGCATGATTGCAGAGGTGGTGTTCAGAACTGTCCTGTTTTCAAATAAATTGGGGACGCATAAAAAATAGCTATAGTAATTTACAAAAATTCCTTTCTAAATTAACATATTGATGATGTAATAATCATTTCATGCCTATAAAGTTACCTTGGAAACCACAAATGAAAAATTGCAGATGTGGTGACTTTCAATTAAACTTACAGATAGTGCTTTGAGTATTTTGGCTAGATTTGGAACATGAAAAAATAAGGTAACAAGAGTTGGACATACTACTTGTCTCTGGATTTTGCAGACATTTGTTGCAGCAACAATACATTGTATTTTTTCTCACAGAGAGGCACATCATATTTAGCAGTTACAATCATTTCCAGTGGTACACAAGCTTAATGGGTCTACTCATGCAGTGAGAAACTTTCCCTTGTATGGTAGGAAGTTACAGAACTAAAGGCAATCTCTTGTTGGTGCATGCCTGTGTACCATAACTCAAATCCTCCAGGAGGTCAGGTTGGACTTGACATGACTGATACATCTTGCCTGATTTTTCTGTGCCACTATAGGTACTGCTACTGCCTACCACTCCATGCCCTGTCTATGTATAAGTTGTGGACCACACACTTGTATATGAATGGCCTGGCCCCTCCAAAGGTCCAGGCGACCACTAGGTCACTACCTTTCTTAGGAAAAGAAGGTTTGTCAGTTCAGATGCTAAACTCTAGGTCGTGCCCAAACTCTATGAGGTACATAATGTTAACAATGTAGAACTATACGGTGTACGAAAATCACATACACAGTACAATATCACACAGTGTTTTTCACAGCAAATATAACAGGGTAACAAAAATGTTGTCTTTGTTTTTTGCAGAATTTGACATAGCAGAGCAGATACAGCCAGGTCTAGAAATATTGGGACATCAACACAATTCTAACATTTTTGGCTCTATACACCACCACAATGGATTTGAAATGAAAGACTGTCAGCTTTTAATTGAGGGTATTTACATCCAAATCAGGTGAACGGTGTAGGAATTACAACAGTTTGCATATGTGCCTCCCACTTGTTAAGGAACCAAAAGTAATGGGACAATTGGCTTCTCAGCTGTTCCATGGCCAGGTGTGTGTTATTTCCTCATTATCCCAATTACAATGAGCAGATAAAAGGTCCAGAGTTCATTTCAAGTGTGCTATTTGCATTTGGAATCTGTTGTTGTCAACTCTCAAGATGAGATCCAAAGAGCTGTCACTATCAGTGAAGCAAGCCATCATTTGGCTGAAAAAACTAAACAAACCCATCAGAGGGATAGCAAAAACATTAGGCATGGCCAAAACAACTGTTTGGAACATTCTTAAAAAGAAGATGAGCTCAGCAACACCAAAAGTCCCGGAAGACCACAGAAAACAAATGTAGTGGGTGACCGAAGAATTATTTCCCTGGTGAAGAAAACACCCTTCACAACAGTTGGCCAGATCAAGAACACTCTCCAGGAGGTAGGTGTATGTGTGTCAAAGTAAAAAATCAAGAGAAGATTTCACCAGAGTGAATACAGAGGGTTCACCGCAAGATGTAAACCATTGGTGAGCCTCAAAAACAGAAAGACCAGATTAGAGTTTGCCAAACGACATCTAAAAAAGCCTTCACAGTTCTGGAACAACATCCTATGGACAGATGAGACCAAGATCAACTTGTACCAGAGTGATGAGAAGAGACGAGTATAGAGAATGAAAATAACTGCTCATGATCCTAAGCATACCACCTCATCAGTGAAGCATGGTGGTGGTAGTGTCATGGCGTGGGCATGTATGGCTGCCAATGGAACTGGTTCTCTTGTATTTATTGATGATGTGACTGCAGACAAAAACAGCAGGATGAATTCTGAAGTGTTTCAGGCAATATTATCTGCTAATATTCAGCCAAATGCTTCACAACTCATTGGTGCTTCACAGTGCAGATGGACAATGACCCAAAGCATACTGCAAAAGCAACAAAAGGTTTTTATTTAAGGGAAAGAAGTGGAATGTTATGCAATGGCCAAGTCAATCACCTGATCTGAATTCGATTGAGCATGCATTTCACTTGCTGAAGACAAAACTCAAGAGAAAATGCCCCAAGAACAAGCAGGAACTGAAGACAGTTGCAGTAGAGTCCAGGCAGTGCATCACCAGGGATGAAACCCAGCGTCTGGTGATGTCTTTGCGTTCCAGACTTCAGGCTGTAATTGACTGCAAATGATTTGCAACCAAGTATTAAAAAGTGAAAGTTTGATTTATGATTATTATTATGTCCCATTACTTTTGGTCCCTTAACAAGTGGGAGGCACATATACAAACTGTTGTAATTCCTACACCGTTCACCTGATTTGGATGTAAATACCCTCAAATTAAAGCTGACAGTCTGCAGTTAAAGCATATCTTGTTCGTTTCATTTCAAATCCATTGTGGTGGTGTATAGAGCCAAAAATGTTAGAATTGTGTTGATGTCCTAATATTTATGGACCTGATTGTATATTAAAGTATACTTATATTAGGTTTATTTTGTACAAGAATATTGTCCCTGTGCCATTTTTATTTTTTCCCAAATATATGATTTGGATTGTTACATTTGTCTAAATCTGTGATGTTGTTTTAGAATGTGGTGAGGGGAAGATGAGACACGATGCACCACAAAAATCCATATTTGCAACTCATTGTGCCTTAGGGTTTCATGTTATCAGAATGCTACACCACTTTTACGCCATCTTGACATAGTTTTTCCCCAAAACATGAGTCAGAAATTGTCTAAGATTGCATCAAAATGGGGGTGCAAAATAGGACTAGACAAAAATTTGGAGAAAAAGTTGTCTAAAAAACCTTATGACTAGAAAGTCACAAATGAAACAGAACTGTAATGCATACTTCTCATTTATATATTTGGTGCAGCAAGTGTGCTCCACACACATTGCACAAATCAAGATGCTTTCCAAGCGCCTTAAGTGTTTGAAGGCATAGAAAATGTTTCAAGTAAAGAAATCAAGTAAAATCAAGTAAAGGTTCCTCAGTGGGTCCTCTCTTTCTCTCTCTCTCTCTCTCCCTCCCTCTCTTTTTTTTTCCTGGGCTAAAAAGATTATGAAATTCTTTCACTGGCCAACCCGATTATTAGATATATGGTATATAACATGCAATGCATTCCAAAGTCACAGGGGACTGGCCTCATTTTAAACTTTTGTTATATTGTGTAGTAGCAGAAGAAATTGCCTAGTGGTTTGGGGAAGGTCATACATTTCTCTTTTGACTGAGCAAATTTGCAACAACCACTTGTTCCTCAAGGAAACTTCATTAACACTATTGCCTGAATATCCTGCTTATGCTTAAACAGTCCATTGAGATAAACAGATGAATGAATCAAGCCAGCAGCAGTATAGGTAGGATCTTGCACAAGTAATGTTCTTTAATTCAATACATATTCATTTTCTTTTATATAAATGTGCTTAACACACCAAACACGATTCGGGCTACAGCTGAGCGGCTTGGAAAATCTCCTGTGCCAAAGCCATTTTGCAGATAGCTAATAAGCTTTGTCTTTTTCCCAGCCAGGTAGGATCATTCTATAAAATGTTGTGTTTCTCATGGATTTTTCTCAGCCTGTTCCATTGTTTTCTAAGGCTAGTGATATTTTTCAGCCTTTTTACTAAACAATAAGAGACTGGCATTGTTCTGGTGCATAGTAAAGCCTCCATCCCTAGATGAGGAAAGTATTGTTGCTTTACAGAAAGGAAAGTCAGAAATAAATCAATATGACTCCAGAGTGTGACGAGAACATTAATATCATGTTCACATGTAGATAGCTTAGAGATTATGGAGAAAGAGCAGTGGCCTGAAAGGAATGATGTGAGCTGAATGCAGAATTAATAATGGTGGTCAATTAATGTAAACATGCATGGATTTCATTTAACAGAGGTGATAAGGCAATGTGTTTCAATCAATTACTGCCCGTAGGTGGCAGGCAATTTTACTTGCATTTATTCTTGATATGGTGCTTGCATCAAAGCATCTTTTAATTCATTTGCGCTCTAAAGCCAATTTGTAAAACTTCCAATTTCCGCAGTGTAAAAAAAAATACTATTTGCAAAAGTTTTGGTCATTACAGAGATGCCATTATAGGCTTGCACCCATACAGTATGTGAATGTGATGAATTGATTTGATATCTGTTATACATACCCAGTACATCACATCAGGCAAATCTATATTTATTCAGTGTTGCTACAAACAAATAGTTATACCATAAAGCTCTGCTGAAAGCATGTTAACAACTAGACCACCATATCCATAAGTGCTTGTTGAATGCTGATGGAGCTATTTCTAACTTAGCTCTGATATCTCAACAAGGTATAACATCACAAAAACCATTGAAAGTTTCTTGCAACTATCAAAGGAGTTTTCCAATAGTTTTTTACTGATGATCTATCCTAGGTCATCAGTATCTGATTGGTGGGGGTCCGACACAAAGGAACCCCGCCGATCAGCTGTTTGAGAAGGCAGGGGTGCTCACAGTAGAGCAGCGGCATTCTCCAGCTCTTCATAGGCCGCATGGTGTCAATATAAGGATTGCTACAACAGTTGCTCCATCTTCTCTCCCTAGCTATCTTTTTTTTGGAAGTCTCACCAAAGCTCTGTTTCCAAAAACAGCTGATTGGCAGGGGTGATGGGACCCGGATGTGATAATGATTAGTGATGGACGAATATTGACCGGGACGTGTCGCGAGCGCGCGTTCACAATCAAATGTTCGCGAACCGCGCGTTCGCGGCGGGCCCCATTCACTTTAATGGAAGGCGAAATTGAAAAACTTGAGGACATATTTTCAGCCACCAAATACTTACTTGAAGTGCACAAATAGTCCCACAATATGGACAGTGACATGCCAGAGGGGGATCATAGGCAAAAATGACCACAAAAAATATGTATTTTAATCAGGGGCAATTTTTATGCGTCTTAAGCCTCATGCGACCGTTGTGTGCATTCGTGGCCGTTGTGCCGTTTTCCGTGTACATGACTGCCCCCTGCTGCCTGGCAGCCCCTGATCTCTTACAGGGGGCTATGATAAGCACAATTAACCCCTTCAGGTGCGGCACCTGAGGGGTTAATTGTGCTGATCACAGCCCCCTGTAAGAGATCAGGTGCTGCCAGGCAGCAGGGGGCAGTCATGTACACAGTTCGTAGGATATTCTAACTTGAAGCGTCCCCATCACCATGGGAACGCCTCTGTGTTAGAATATACTGTCGGATATGAGTTTCACGATCTAAGTCAAGTCCGATGGTATATTCTAACATAGAGGCGTTCCCATGGTGATGGGGACGCTTCAAGTTAAAATATACCATCGGATTGGAGAAAACTCCGATCCTATGGTATATTAACTCCTGACTTTACATTGAAAGTCAATGGGGGACGGATCCGTTTGCAATTGCACCATATTGTGTCAACGTCAAACGGATCTGTCCCCATTGACTTGCATTGTAAATCAGGACAGATCCGTTTGGCTCTGCACGGCCAGTCCGTGGATCCTCCAAAAATCAAGGAAGACCCACGGACGAAAAAACGGTCACGGATCACGGACCAGCGGAACCCCGTTTTGCGGACCGTGAAAAAATACTGTCGTGTGCATGAGGCCTTAAAGGGAAACTCTCAAAAATGTGCCCTGCTGGAGCCTAGAATTTTTAATTTTAAACCATGGGAGTACAGGCCCCAAAAATTAGGCATTCACCTGACAGAAAGGAACTTGTGATGATGTGGCTGGAGGTATATTAGGCGGTCACTTCATACAAATTTTACTGTAGGCCACTAGAGTACAGGCCACACAAATTAGGCATTCACCTGACAGAGAAGAACTTGTGATAATGTGGCTACACGTACATTAGGCGGTCACTGGATAAAAATTTTACTGTAGGCCAGTACAGGCCCCAAAAATTAGGCATTCGCCTGACAGAAAATTACTTGTGATGATGTGGCTGGAGTTACATTAGGCGGTCACTGGATACAAATTTTACTGTAGGCTACTAGAGTACAGGCCCCAAAAATAAGGCATTCAAATGACAGAAAAGAACTTTCAGAAAATAGTAGTGGGTTGTAGTGGCTCACTCCTTAGTAGTTACAGGGTGGTGCTGCAAGCTCATATAGAGGGAATCACCCCACCCTCTGTTAAAAAGTAAATGTAACAATGGAAAAATGGGCGAGCACTCATACGCTTGGCAACCAAATTGACATATGCAGAAAATATTTATTATTAAATCCCCATAAAATTCAAGTAATAAAAATAATAAAAACAATGTATTATAGCAATGACATACAAAAACTACAATCACATAAACTATAGTAGATATAATAGTATAGTCGATATTGTATTGAATGCTAAAATATATGATAATAAAATGTTCAATACTAGTCTATAGTCGATAAATTCACTGATATAAATCACACACCAAAAACTTCAAGTATTGTCCAGGTCTTATATATGCTGTTATTGTGAAGGGGGAGGTAATTCCTCTGTGAATCTATCTCAGATTGGGAAAATGATTGTCACTTTAAATATTGTAGGTGTATTTCCCCTGGGAACGTAATGTATTCATAAAATGTCCACAGGAATCCTGATAATGTTGGAATAAAAAGTCTCTTATGGTATTTCCTTTTAAAGTCGAGGTAAACTTTAAATCGGTATTTGGCTTACCGTCTGGTCAGTGGCGTATCCAAGCTATGGCAGCCATGGCTAGTGCCATAGGCGCCAAGCGGGGGGGGCGACAAAAAAATAAATATCATGAAAAAAAAATTCCCACCCATTCTGCAGCCACCTCCTTTAGCCCCAGCGCTGGCGGCGGCACGCAAATTAACTTGGAAAGTACTTTTACCTTGGCTGGACAGTCTGGACTGAGGGCTGGCATGTAGGAGAAAGACAGGCGCCCCCATGATTTTCTATGAATGGGATCGCCCAGTCCGTCCGTGTATCTGCTAACTTGCAGAGGCTCCGCCTCCAGCTCCGCCTCAAGCTCCGCCAGGTGCGATTGTGTTTGTGCGTATGTGCTAAGCAGACAGGGCCGCTGGTGATCCTACTTCCTCTCTCCCCCTGTACAGTGTCAGAGCCTGAGGCGCTGGAGTGGAGCAGCAGTGGCGGAGGACTGTATCCATTATGAGGAAACATCCCCTGCACTGCTGCGTGTCCCTGATCATCACAGTGCCACTGCCAGTGAGTGTGACCTGTGTGTGTTCCACTGTGCACAGTCACTTGTCTCTGATGTTCCGTTCCACTCTGCCGTTCTGCCCAGTGCTGTGCCCGTACACCACATGATCCGCCCCCATGGAGGCCACTCTCTCCTCTCCTGCTAAGTGCCCATACACCGCACGATTCCTCTGCATTTATGGGTGCTGATGTTACTGTATTTATGGGTTCTGGTGAGGCCACATTTATGGGTGCTGATATTACTGCAATTATGGGCGCTGATGTTACTGTATTTATGGGTTCTGGTGAGGCCACATTTATGGATGCTGGTAAGGCCGCATTTATGGATGCTGGTAAGGTTGCATTTATGGGTGCTGATGTTACTGCAATTATGGGTGCTGATGTTACTGCATTTATTGGTGCTGGTAAGGCCGCATTTATGGGTGCTGATTTTACTGCATCTATGGGTACCGTTACCGCATTTATGGGTGCTGATATTACTGGAGCCAGGGGGTCGGCAAAATTAGGTTTCGCCTAGGACGTCAACAATCCTCTCTGTCCTCATCACACTGCGTCCCTCTCCATCTGTCACCAGTGTCCCTCCCTGTTCCTTGATTGTGTGCTAGTGTGTGTCATTGTTTTTGTATGAGTTACTGTGTGCACCAATTTATATTAATGAGTGTGAGTTGGCATCATCAGTGATTTTTTTTATATCACTGTGTGCCCACGGGCCATTGTGTGTGTGTGCCACAGTCAGCATGTGTATCTGAGAGCATGTGTATGGGTCATTGTCAGTGAAAAGTGTAAGTCGTTTATATATATATTAGTGTGTGTATGTGTTCTTCTTTAAAATTACTAAAGAAAAAAATTGGAGAGCCCAGTGATAGAAGTGGAGAGCACCAGCCCTGACAGCCCACTTCTATCAATTTTCAGGTGTATTGCAAAACCATGAAAGCTTTCTTGACGAAGAAGAAGGAAAGTGGAGCTGAAGGACGGAAGAGACGAAAGTTGGAGGCGGAGGAAGCCAAGAAGTCAAGCAACTTCCGGAGGTGATATAGATGAAGGAATTTAATAAGTATTTACTCGTTTTTTAACAGAATCATTACACTATTCTGTTTTTCTACCTTACAAACATTAATTTTAGGCAACAAAAACTTTAATTGGAAGATTAAAGAGTTTGACTTGAAGATTTGTCAGCTGTTTTTTTTTTTGTTAAGGTTATCTGAAAGATGGGTTTAAAATATTTTGACAGGGGCGCAGTTTCAGTGCTTGCCATAGGCGCCATTTTCACTAGATACGCCTCTGCGTCTGGTATCTGCTGTCTCCCTGTTGCTTGAGTGGAGCTTTAAATGTCTGCCGGCTTACACTCTGTTCGGCAATTTCCTTCGGTACAGCTTATCGACGATAAAAGTAGTTGTTCCTTTACTGTAAAAAAAAAATTCTTTCTCTGTATGGCCATACAGTTTTATGCCTGGCAGACACTTGACCACTGAGGAAGGGGGAGCGAATCTACCCGAAATGCGTATGGTGAAACAAGTGATGTACCTGTATTGAGAAGCCTGTATGGCCATACAGAGAAAGAATTTTTTTTTTACAGTAAAGGAACAACTACTTTTATTGTCGAAAAGCTGTACCGAAGAAAAGAACTTGTGATGATGTGGCTGGAGGTACATTATCAGCCTGTCCCTGCTCCGCAAAGCAACCTCTCCCTACACTGATTAAACACAGAATGTAAAATGGCTGCCAGATTGGGTTCTGTTATAGAGTGGGAGTGTGTCCATGTGCTTAAATGTCTCAATTGGCTGTCCTGTCCCACCTGATGGATGTGTCATGGGTCAAAGTATGGCGCAATTGAAAATAATATGGCGCTGGCGGACATCGGCCGCGAAACGACCGCCGTGCGAACCGCAAGGCCATCTCTAATAATGATGACTTATCCGGAGGACAGGTCATCATAATATTTTTCAGGATAACCCCTTCAAGGCAAGATTTAGTATCCATATCTGGTTTGTGCATACAGAAAACTGACTATGTTGCATTTGTTTGAATGTCAGTCAGGGGCGTCACTAGGGCTTTTTATCCGGGGCCAGGGCCCCGAAACAAACTACCACTGCCCCGAACCTCGGGACTTGGGAGACTGGTGGTGACTGGCTGAAGTGCTACACACTGGGCACACCAGCTGCGGCATGACATCTGATTCCTGGGCTGGCTCAGCTCAGCTGACTCACTCACACGGGTTCCGGCAGCGTCAGCGCAATGCCGCTGCGCTAAGTACGGCAGAGACGAAAGCAGTGGATCTTCTAACCTGATTGGCTGCTGGCTCCTCCTCATTTCTCTTACTAGTTATCCTGTGGGTGCACAGAAATTCAGGCTGGCTCGGCTGCTTTTTGCTCGTCTTATCAGTACTGGGCTGTCAGGTAGTGAGGCTCAGCTCAGCAATAGCCAGTGACAGAGTGCAAGCTGTGCAGCCTTGGCTTTTGCTAAAAGATTTTTAGAGACCCACAAGAACAGCAGTGGCAGTGCAGCAGGAATATAGAGGTGTGTTGTGTTGGCAAGACTCAGTAACACAGCAGAGCAGGCTCCTGGACAGGCAGTGTGACCAAAGCTCCCAGTCATGAAGAGGCAGTGTCCCAAGGCCTGAGTGTGTCAGGAAACCAACAGGCAGAAAGAAGTTGCCTGGGCTAGAGAGAGTAATGTTATTTACATGGGACTGTATGTTGGAGGGGGCTCTCGATAGAGAGGTATGTTATTTACATGGGAATGTATATTGGAGTGGGCTGGAGAGATGCGGTGATGTTATTTACATGGAACTGTATGGTGGAAGGAGGAATATAACTACAGGGGGCACTGCAAGTCCGGGGGATATTATAGGCATTATTTTTACTACATTCTTTTTACTACTGGGTGCTCTATAGGAGGGACTTATAGATCCGCCTTATTTCTACTGAGAGCACTATGGGGGCATTATTACTACTGAGGGGTCTGTAGATAGCAGCGTTATTACCACTGGGGGAAAAATAGGGGGCCTTATTTCTACTGGGGGCTCTGTGAGGGTATTATCAATACTGGAGGGCTCTTCTACTAATGGGGGCACTCTTGGGGAGCGTTATCACGGTTGGGGGCACTGTAGGGGTCAGTATTACTAATAGGGACACTCTTGGGGAGCATTATCACTGTTGGGGGCACTGTAGGGGGCAGCATTACTAATGAGGGCATTCTAGAAGGGAATTACTATTGGTGGGACTATGAGGAACATTATTACTATGGGGGGTCTATCTACATGGCAGTTATTTTTCTTCAAGATAGTATTTGGGGGTATTGGGGAGCACAGCGAGAAGCAGGATAACACTGTGTGGACTCCAGGTTGGGGGATGACGACAGAAAAGTGATAAAGCTAAGATGTCTGTGTGTCACACTCTGCAGAGCCGAGGTGTAGCTGAAAGAAGTTGTACAGACCAAATGGAGAAGATGATGACAGAGAAGTTCTACATCAGAGGAGACTTCACCTGCTGGCACTGGATGTGACAGGTATGTGCTGCTTAGTAAGTACAGCAAAATGCGGTATGGGGGGAGGGGGGGACTTAGAGTATTGGGCCATATTCATTGGGACGTGGGCCCCAGATCTTTTTCGACCCTAGCAACGCCCCTGATGTCAGTGTTGCATCCGTAAGGGTCCATGTATCCATCATTTTACTTTCTTCTTGGTTTCTCAAATTTTTGCTGCATTGTAGAGAAGGAGAAGCTGAGCAGATTGATATACAGGTGATACTAGAAAAATTAGAATATCGTGTATTTATTTCAGTACTGCAACTTAAAAGGTGAAACTAACATGAGATAGACTCATTACATGCAAAGCGAGATATTTCAAGCCTTTATTTCTTATAATTTGGATAATTATGGGTTACAGCTTATGAAACTCCAAAGTCACAATTTTGAGGTACCCTTTGCTCAGGGGGTATGGATTATTTAGCTGACTAGAGTGTGACACTTTGAGCCTAGAATATTGAACCTTTTCACAAAATTCTAATTTTAAGTTGCATTAGTGGTAGGCAAACGTGTTTGCCGTATTTGTGGGAGGGGAGGCTGGTTACCCTATATAAACCCCCCTCCCCCTAGTAGGGTTCTCGACGGCGAATGCTTAGAGCAGCGCTACTCAGCTGAGAGGCACTTCCGGTTTCACGGCCAGACGAGGTTCGCGTTCTTTGCAGCAAGCAGCGTGCAGAAGATTGTGGTAGGATCGGGGCTGGGTTGGGGAGGGGAGGGAAAAAACTCCGGACGCTAACCTGGCGCGGGTAGTTGGGGGCGAGGGGGATCGCAGGCAAGCCTGATCATGCAGGGGTTTGATGTCGGCATTAGCGCCGCGGCAAGGGGGCGTGTATCGGGTGCCGCGGCGTTCTCTCAGCTCGACACTGGCGCTCAGGTCGGTGTATGCTTTATACTGGCCTCTGGCGTAAGGGGCAGCATGGCAATATGCTTGTGAGAAATTGAAGTGAGGTCGTAGTAATACGGGAGATGCGGCAGAGGACATATAAAAAAAAAAAGAAAAAAGAGAGGGGGGGGCAGGGAAGTGGGGGGGAATATATGGGCTAAAAATATATACTATAGGATAGATTGTATTAGGTTTTAGGTGGCGCAAGCAGGGGTGGAAAAAAAAAAAATAGAGACAGGGAAGTGATTTAAAGTAGATTACAAATAAAGTTATATCATAGAGGGGAGGGGAGATATATAAAAAAAAAAAAAAAAAAAAAAAAATGGGGGGGGGAGAGATAGGTACATAGTGAGGATTATTCAGTTAGATTTACAGTTAGGTTAGTGGCTACGCTGGTAGCTTAAGTCTATAATATGATGCATTCGCAGGTTACAGCTTGTTGACTGGTAGGAGTATACGGCTCGTCACTTCAATTTTTGTTTCGTTGGAAGCCTGATAGCAGGTAATAATAAAAAATAAAAAAAAAAAAGAAGGGGAAGGGGAGGAATACAGTCAAGGGGGAAGGGAGGAGTGTGTATTTAAAAAATATATACATTGTTATTTCAGCATACGTTCAGATACAGCATAAAGACCTGCGCATCTTTAAAATTCGATTTTCAAGCGAGAAGTCTGTCACGTCTACAGACTCAATGTAAGTCCTGTCACGCCTTCAGGCAAGTGTACGTGCTGCCACGTCTGCAGCTATTAAGACCTGTCACGACTTCAGGCAGTGGGTTCGGTCTGGCACGTCTTCAGACATATAAGTCCTGTCACGGCTTCAGGCGTCACGTATAGTCTGGCACGTCCTCAGACTCAGTAAGTCCTGACACGACTTCAGGGTCTCATATAGTCTGTCACGTCTTCAGACTCAGTAAGTCCTGACACGACTTCAGGCACTGCGCATGGGGGCCTCACATATCACATTGTGGTTCCAGTCATTGCACGATTGCGGTTCATGGGTCAGGCACAGTGTTGGGTTTAAGAGCACTAGCTGGGGCTATAATTATTTCATCTTGTCTGCAGGGGAGTGGTTCCTTTATACAGAGTTCTGTTGATAATTCTGCACCTTTCAGGTGGGTGGCAGGGGTTTGGTGATGGGCCTTTTCATAGTGAGATTACAAGTTCTATGCTCAAAGTTCTCTTTTACTATTCTAGTGCAAGATGTCTAATATCTCGGAAATTGGGGAGACTCCTAGCTGTCATGGGAGCATTGATCTACAGTCTGAGAGTGGAGGACCTACCTACAGGTCATGGACCGTGCCTAAACTGATGGCAGAATTAACGAGAAGAGGGGTCCCATTTTCCACCGCAGCCAGGAAGGCTGAACTATATAGACTATTACAGTCAGAGTCTGCAGGGTCAAGTCAGGACATGGTCTCTATGAACACAATTCAGACGTCCCTGTCACAACTGCACACTTTGATCAATTCAATGGCTACCTCACTGTCTGATGTGCAAAGTAGATTGGAATCTGTTGAGAATAAGGTCATCTCAGGTTCTGCGGCAGGGGCCAGTCGCCCGGCCACTCAGGGAATACAACAGGAACCCCAAACAGCTCCTATTAGTTTTCCTGATATCGCGCCCTCGCATTTCGTCCCTAGCAATATTCGGCAGGACATTGTAGAGGGTAAGGATGTCAACCTAGCTACACTCCTTATCGCCACTCATGAAACACCTGACAACAAAACAATCGCTTGCGGAGAAGTGTCAGTGGTCTTAAAATCAAAAGATGTTAGGCTTAATAGGAAGCTTACCATTCCTGAATTTGTATTAGCGTTTAGTCTTTGGCGAGACGTTATTTGTTCAGTCAGTCCTCAGAGAAGGGAAGAACTAGATTTGTATCTCTATAAAGTTGTAGAACTTGGGTATAAGTATGGGGGTACAGCGTTTTATGAGTATCACAGGTCCTTCTCTGCAAAAGCAGCAGCGGCTTTGTCCCAGTTTAATCAGAGGATCGACTGGTCAAAAGTGGACACCGAATTATTCTGCCGACACTTTGCAGGCTTGAAGGCCCCGGCTTGTTCGTTATGCAATTCCTATTCTCATACGACAGCATGGTGCACTAGCAGCAATGGGTTGGTAGAATCTCAGCAGGTGAAGAGTTTCCAGTTCCCTTCCACCAGTAAAATGGCAACAGGCATGGATAAATTAGGTCGACCTATCAGATTCCTAGGCAGGTCACAACTTTGCAATAATTTTAACTTTGCGAATTGTCATTATAGTCAATGCAGGTTACTACACTTATGCTCTATTTGCTTTAGGGCCCACCCAAGGGCGGCCTGTCCACAGAGAGATGTCAAGACCACATGACTAGGCGTGGTAAATTTAGATCTATTGAAGCTATTGCTGGCGGATCACCCAAAGGCAGGTTGGGTACAGTTCGTCCTAGAGGGTTTAGCTAACGGGTTTCATACAGGGTTCATGGCACTCCCGCAGGTCCCTTACGAGTGTAGTAATCTACGTTCGGCGGATAGGAATCCATCAGTTGTGTCAGATTTAATCCAGCAGGAACTCGACAAAGGTTATTTGATCGGGCCTCTTAGTCAGTCACCATTTGATTGCTGGCGCGTCAACCCGGTGGGGGTTGTGACCGGGAAATTCAATCCTAATAAAAAAAGGCTTATTTACGACTTGTCAGCGCCTCATTCATCATCCACTCCCAGTTTAAATTCTCTAATACCATCAGAAGAATTCTCCATGAAATATTCCTCAATAGACGAGGCTATTCAGGTAATATTGTCGTTAGGATACAATACGTGGCTATCGAAAGCGGATATTACTGACGCCTTTAAATTACTCCCTTTGCAACCACAGCTTTGGTGTTGGCACGGTATCAAGTGGCAAGATTCATATTATTTTTCCAACAAACTTACGTTTGGCTCCAAATCTAGCCCCTGGTTGTTTGACCAATTTGCGAAGGCTTTACACTGGGTGCTGACAGACAAATTTAGGGTTAATCACGTCATACATTATCTGGACGATTTCTTGCTAATCGAGCCATCATGGCAGGTTCCGCAAGATTTACATGTTCTGCAGTCAGTCTTTGAGGACCTCAACGTCCCCGTGGCAGCCAGTAAAGTGGAAGGGCCCAGCACTAGAATTACCTTTTTAGGTATACAGTTGGATACACAAAGAATGGAGGCTAGTTTACCAGCTGATAAACTAGTTAGAGTCAAGGAGGCGGTATCTAACGTTACTAAGGCTACAGTAATCTCCAAAACAGAATTACAGTCTCTCCTGGGGGTTCTCAATTTCGCTATTCGGATAATCCCACAGGGTAGATCATTTATATCTAGATTGTTGAGACTACTCTCCTTGGCACCGGAGCAGGACAGTCCGATTCGTCTAGATCAGCAGGCCAGGGCAGACTTAAGCATGTGGGACAAATTCCTGTCTCAATGGAATGGGGTCTCGTTATTTTTCCCAGTAGCATCTAATCAATCGCCAGTGGTATACTCTGATGCAGCTGCCACTGCAGGGTTTGCGGCTATCTATGGTTCACATTGGATGGCGGGTCGTTGGCCTCCAGAGATTGGTAATTTCCCCGTAAGTATGCGGTCTTCCCCTCTCTTGGAGCTTTATCCTATAGCGGCAGCTGCACAGGTCTGGGGTGCGGAATGGACAAACAAGACAGTCTTGTTCTTGACAGACAGCGCAGTAGTGGTCGAGATTTTAGCTAGTGGTAGATCCGCGGCATTAGAAATTATGTCCTTTGTGCGGAGGCTGGTGTGGTTATCCCTACAACATCAGTTTAATTTTGTGTGCTCCCATATTAGTGGTCTTGAAAACACGGCAGCAGATGCGTTGTCCCGCTTCAATTTCCCTCTTTTCTTCCAGGTTTTCCCAGAAGCAGACCCAGTACCGTCAGTTATACCGCGATACGCAGATCTGAGGATGGATTAGAGCTCCATCTCGAAACAGCGCGCAGGCTCATGCGCCAATCATTATCGAGTAATACGATCAGACTCTACAACACAGCATGGGCATGGTTTACGAAGTTCAGTGAATCTTACCCAGCGGAGGGTATGGGGCATATTTCCTATATAATGGCATTTATTGGGTTTTGCCACTCTCAGCTAAAATTAGCTTATAGCACCATTAAAATATATCTGGCGGGAATTCAGCATTTTTTCCATTTACTCCGCCCCGAGGAGCCGTCACTTTTCTCAGCCCACCCCATTAGAGCAGTTCTGAGGGGTATTCAGAAAGAATCAGTTAAAACTCATGTTACCCGGCAACCTCTATCAGGCCAGACCTTTAAGTTGCTTTCTGATTCTCTGGATAAAAAACCCTTCGGGTATGATATCAGCCTTGCCATCAAAGCCGCATTATACGTGGGTTTCTTTGGGTTCCTCAGGCCAGGGGAATTTACGTGTGGTGCGGCCTCTTCCACATACTTAAGGAAGAAGCACTTCAGTCGGGATGGCGATAGTTATGTACTAAAGTTACCTCACTCCAAAACCGCATCACCAGGGGAAGTGATAGAGGTCAGATATTTTCCTACCAACAATAAGTGGTGTCCTGTCAGTACCATTCAGGAATGGTTAACGTTTATCTCAGACAGACCAGATGAATCCGCATTATTCACAATAGCCCAGAAACCCCTTAGCTTATCGGTATTTCTCAAGTATATACGCATGTCATTAGTCAATGCCGGGGTTAATCCAAGGTCTATTACAGGTCATTCTTTTAGGATGGGCGCAGCATCCGCTGCATCTAGTAACGGGATTCCGGTTCATGTGATTAAAAGACTAGGCAGGTGGAAGTCGTCATGTTATGGGCGTTACATTCCTAATATGCATAATGAACTGTCTATGGCGTTTCAGAAACTGTTAATGTAAGGTAATAAATTTACTGTACATCGATTAGCTTTGGTTTCTCTTTTTGGCCCTCTTTAGGTTTCTCTTCCTACAGCAGTTACGGCACAATTCTACTGCTTGTTAGTGATAGATATGTATTGTCATCATGCTCTCGATACGTTTCTGATAGCCGAGCCGAGTACAAGTGGTAGGCAAACGTGTTTGCCGTATTTGTGGGAGGGGAGGCTGGTTACCCTATATAAACCCCCCTCCCCCTAGTAGGGTTCTCGACGGCGAATGCTTACCCTCCCTCCCTCCCACTTTACGGATGGTCAGTATAAGAGAGGCCCTCTTTAGGTTTCTCTTCCTACAGCAGTTACGGCACAATTCTACTGCTTGTTAGTGATAGATATGTATTGTCATCATGCTCTCGATACGTTTCTGATAGCCGAGCCGAGTACAAATGAAATAAATTAACTTTTACAAGATATTCAAAATTTTCGAGTTTCACCTGCATTTTTTTGTTGGAAAAGATTTTGTTGGAAAAAATCGCGCTCCATCCCCGTCGCCCCTCCCTCCCAGTGACGTCATCGACGCACAACGCCATCCAGGAGCGCCGCCGTCCGCCCGGTCACGTGACCCAGGCACCAGGAAACCTGAGCCGAGTCACCGCATACAGGGCAGAGTGCGGACGCAGCCAGCGACGTCCAGGGCCGTCTTTAATATTGATTGGACCCTGGGCAAAAATTTACTTGGGCCCCCTGGATCCCGCCTTCCCACACCTTAGGCAATCACGCCCTCCACCACAACACACACACAAAAAATCCACACACCTGGTAGAGTACAGTGAATGACTGTAAATACTTCCAGTTCTGAAGACTCCAGCGGCTCAGGATCAGTGCTCTGGGCAGCTGGGCTCAGGCTGGAAGTGGGCACCGCTCTGCAGGAAGGAGACCAGGGCTCGGCTCACCCTAGTGTTACAGTATATACCCTATAGTATACAGCACCACACAGTATGCAGTTTAGCACCCCACTCTATACAGTACCCCACAGTATATAGTAGAGCAGTATAGCAGCCCACAGTATACAGCACCTCACAGTATACAACACCTCACTGTATACAGCACCCCAAACTATACACGATACAGTCCCCCACACTATACAGTACAGCAGTATAGCACTCCACACTATACAGTACCCCACAGTATATAGTAGAGCAGTATAGCAGCCCACAGTATACAGCACCCCACAGTATACAACACCTCACAGTATACAGCACCCCAAACTATACACGATACAGCCCCCACACTATACAGTACAGCAGTATAGCACTCCACACTATACCGCACCCACAGTATACAGTATACAGACCCCCACAGTATACAGTACAGCAGTATAGCCCCCCACACTATACAGGCCCCCCACTATACAGGCCCCCCCCACTATACAGGCCCCCCACACTATACAGCCCCCCCACACTATACAGTCCCCCCCACAGTATACAGGCCCCCACACAGTATACAGCCCCCCCACAGTATACAGCCCCCCCACAGTATACAGCCCCCCCACAGTATACAGCCCCCCCACAGTATACAGGCCCCCACACAGTATACAGTCCCACACAGTATACAGCCCACCACACAGTATACAGCCCCCCCACAGTATACAGGCCCCCACACAGTATACAGTCCCACACAGTATACAGCCCCCCCACAGTATACAGCCCCCCCACAGTATACAGGCCCCCCACAGTATACAGGCCCCCACACAGTATACAGCCCACCACACAGTATACAGCCCACCACACAGTATACAGCCCCCCCACAGTATACAGCCCCCCACAGTATACAGCCCCCCACAGTATACAGCCCACCACACAGTATACAGCCCACCACACAGTATACAGCCCCCCCACACAGTATACAGGCCCCCACACAGTATACAGTCACGCACAGTATACAGACCCCCCACAGTATACAGCCCCCCCACAGTATACAGGCCCCCACACAGTATACAGCCCACCACACAGTATACAGCCCCCACACAGTATAGCACTCCACACTATACCGCACCCACAGTATACAGTATACAGACCCCCACAGTATACAGTACAGCAGTATAGCCCCCCACACTATACAGGCCCCCCACTATACAGGCCCCCCCCACTATACAGGCCCCCCACACTATACAGCCCCCCCACACTATACAGGCCCCCCCACAGTATACAGGCCCCCACACAGTATACAGCCCCCCCACAGTATACAGCCCCCCCCCACAGTATACAGCCCCCCCACAGTATACAGGCCCCCACACAGTATACAGTCCCACACAGTATACAGCCCACCACACAGTATACAGCCCCCCCCACAGTATACAGGCCCCCACACTGTACACAGTCCCACACAGTATACAGCCCCCCCACAGTATACAGCCCCCCCACAGTATACAGGCCCCCCACAGTATACAGGCCCCCACACAGTATACAGCCCACCACACAGTATACAGCCCACCACACAGTATACAGCCCCCCCACAGTATACAGCCCCCCACAGTATACAGCCCCCCACAGTATACAGCCCACCACACAGTATACAGCCCACCACACAGTATACAGCCCCCCCACACAGTATACAGGCCCCCACACAGTATACAGTCACGCACAGTATACAGACCCCCCACAGTATACAGCCCCCCCACAGTATACAGGCCCCCACACAGTATACAGCCCACCACACAGTATACAGCCCCCACACAGTATACAGGCCCCCACACAGTATACAGCCCACCACTATACAGTAGTTTGCAGTATATTAACATAACAGCCCCTGTCACCTTTTTCTGATGTAATCTTCACACAAAAAAGCTCCACAGTTAACTTCTGCAACAGGACCTGTGATGACCTCATAGCCATGTGACCAGTAATTGCTAGGTTACTGGTCACATGGTGATGATGTCATTAAGGTCCTAAACACAACTTTAACACAGTCCGATCATGATGCCTGGACTCAGTGCAGGCAGGCACGGCAGCACCCCTGTGTAGCTGACAGCTTGACACCCGGGGCAGTGGCTAGCAGGACTCAAGAGGCAGCTGCCTTGGGCCCCCCAGGAGCAACTGGGCCCGGGGCAGCTGCCCCTTTTGCCCCTTGGTAAAGACGGCCCTAGCGACGTAACACGCCGGCGACACCACGTGGGATGGGCGGGATCGTGGCAGGGGATGGGTGGGAGTGGTGATCACTCAGCCAATGTTTAGGTAGTCTGGTGATCACATGGGACGCAAAGTGTATGCGTCTCCTTGGTAACATAGAAAATACTAATAAAGCCTAGAGACGGCTAATGGCATTTGATGCAGAATTGACTGGTGTAGAACGGGATGCAAATAATGCTAAGGATGTTGCTAACTGGGCCACATGGAGTCTGATATATATGTGGGGGTGCGCTTATACAGTGGACAGGGGTGCCATGTAATATCAACACGGGATCCCTGTGAATGTACATTACACGGCGCAACCCCAACACAACATGGTCTACAGTCAAAATGCAACTGCACCGACCCCAGGGAAAATGTGCCTGAAGGGGCACATGTACATTCAAGCTCAGACAGATATGCAAATTTCAGGAGAGGCGGGGGGAAGGTTTTGCACTATGTGTATGTACACTGAAATGCGCATATGATCACCAGACCACCTAAACATTGGCTGAGTGATCACCACTCCCGCCCATCCCCTGCCGCGATCCCGCCCATTCCACGTGTTGTCGCCGGCATGTGACGTCGCTGGCTGCGTCCGCCCTCTGCCCTGTATGCGGTGACTCGGCTCAGGTTTCCTGGTGCCTGGGTCACGTGACCGGGTGGACGGCGGCGCTCCTGGATCTATTTAAACTCACTCCTGAGGTACATATTTGCGGCTGGTTTATTACACTGTCACCCTCAACCATAAGGGTCTCATTTGTTTGGGATTACTATATCCCCCAGACCGTCCTGTACAGGACTACCCCTCCTGTGCCACACTGAATCCCACCCTGGGATAGCAGAATACAAGCTTCTACAGCTTGTTCTTTTCCCCAGTGTCCAATCATCCTAAGGTCAGAAACCTGCGGCTATCCTGTTACCTCCTGCAGTCGTTCCCCTGAATAAGTCACGGACAGAAACGTGCCACGTCGGGAGACCACTGGAAGTATCATCATCCATCTATCACTGGTAAATTATCTGTAGTTCTAGGGTACAGGTCCACTACAGGGACAGGCTACCGGACGGGGTCGCCTTTTCAAAGGCGAGTGCTCTGTGTAGACAGGTAGAAGCATAATAGCCCCCCTTCACCTTGTTAGGGTTATATAGGACCATTCCTACTGTCCGATCCACCCGGCTACACAGCAGAAGCACCTATTCCCGCCCGGCATACACCCAGTGTCTCCTGCCTCCTGTCATCAAGGAACCTCTCCCATTATCTACAAAGGGTCTGGTAAGACTGTTCGCGTCCTCATTGACGGAGCAGAATTTTTTTTATCTATACCAGCTAGGCACCATTAAGTTGGTCCTATCCGTGTATGTATGTCTACAATGTGTAGTGAGTCCTATTATTCTGTCACTTCTAGATTATATTAAAAGTTATATTTTAAATAAGTATACTCCCCCCTTCCTCTGTGTAGGGGCCCATTGTCTGCACTTCACAGGGCTGCAAAAATAAATGTAAAAATTGAGTTTTACTGAATATTTTCCCACAAAAATCTATATCAATCTGCTCAGCTCCTCCTGCTCTATAACATGGTGTTTTCAGAATGAATTGCATTTTTTGGTGACAGGTTCTCTTTAACAATGTATACAGTACATGGGAATAAAATGGAGGATGGCATCCATGTGCTATCCATTATTTTTTCACACACCCATATACCCGTATATTTGTGTATATATAGTCTGTTCTGCAAAAATTGACCAAATTAGGACATGCAGTCAGTAGTGGACTGGGAACTTAAAGTGGCCCTGGAAAAAATACTGAAAAAGTTGCCCTGTTTTGTAGTTGGGTCCAAATTGATGGAAGGCAGGGCCATCAATATTATATTGTGGCACATTATACCACCCTAACATAGCCAAATACCATAGTCCATTACAAAATACTGCCAGCAGCACAAAATACATCCCCAAAAACTTCCACTGGCCGGTCATGAGGGGGGTCAGGCGGCCCGCTGGGTATCGGCCACCAGGAAATTTACCTATTAGGTCTATGGCCAATCTGCCCCTGCATGCAGTCATTTTCTCAGTTCTCAGATTGGGCACATAGATTATTATTATTATTATTATTATTATTATTATTATTATTATTATTATCTACTAATTCCACTAACAATACATGTGTGAATAGCCCCATTGTCTTGTATGGGTCCAAGAGGTATTCAATGTTAAAACAGACAGCACATGGATGGGAAATCCCTTAGGCCTCAGTTCACCTAGTGTCATTCCAGTTATGATGTAGAGGGTTCATTTTCTCTAGCTATCGCTGGTCTGAGAGAATTGGAAGCACACAAATTGCTACAATATCATGTCAATAAGATTTGGCTGTAGAGCCATGGAGCCAAGTTCTGGAAAGTTATTCTTCTTTCACTAGGTCGCCCTTAAACAAATGAAGAGAAGCCTTACTACCAACAATAAGTTAAGCTACATTAGCAGAAATTGATTCATACAGGATATGTGCTGAAGTATATTTTCATTTTTCCATAGAGACAATTTAGGGTTTCGACATACCAATAATTTAGTTACAGGTTGCATAAAATAGGACATAATTGTATTAACAGCTTGCTAATGAAAACTTAGAGAAGCCCCAAGGATAATATAATATCCTGCCCTTATCATGCTGCTAACACCTTTCACTCACTTTCAATATTCTATGGAATTCTAAGCACTTCCTTAATGGTCCAAGAACTTTAACGGACTCTAAAATACATCATGTCGGCATTCCCAGTCTCCCAACCGATACAGTCTATTCATCTAAATAGTATTCATGAGTTGAGATATTATTTAGTCTACACCATATTCCTATTTAAATTAGCGATGGGGAAGTCAAGTTCCTGGATATTAATGGCTTGCTGTTTGCAGAATAAATCTCTGCTGGGGGGTTAATCAACAACAGCAGAGTACACATTTTGGTACAAACTAATATTTCCAGAAGCAAAGGAGCAATCAGTCATAGCAGTAATTTGGCAACAGTGACTCACTTAGATGATCAAAGGTCTCTCCTGGTGGCGGCTGACAGGGTAGCGGTATGATTCTCCTCAGTGGAAATGTGCAATAAGTAGAATCTAGTTGCGTTGACAGCGGCACTCCAAGGAGTTGAGACTGCTGACTTCTGTGTGAACTACAGAGCACAATAGCTATTTCAAACCAAACTAAAAGTTAGAGCCATTCTCTGTCTGTAATTATTGCCAGTTATGGATGCAGCTTTTTTTTGTAAGGTCAGCATCCCCAGCTATGGAAAATGTCATAAAAGTGCACCGTATTCTAGAGGTGGGGGAATTGAATGTAAATGAATCAGACTCAACCTGAATTTTGTAATAAAAATATTTAGGTAGAACCAATTTTTTTTGTGATTCGATTCGGGCGAATTATCGACAGAGAGAGAAATTTATAAAATAAAATTCAAAAAGGGAGAAAAGATCAGGGGCTTTTCCAGGTGAAAATATCCACGGACTGGGCCCCAGACATTTTGTCCAGGGCCACGAACCTTGTGGCAGCAGACTATTCAATTATATTGATGTCCTCAGGATTGTGATATAGTTAAATTACTGCGGTGGGATACGGGAGACCAGAGGCGGCTCTTCCATTAGGCCACTTAGGCCGCCGCCTAAGGCCTCGCGCTGGTGGGGGCCTCGCTCTGGCTCCCACCAGCACCTGACACGGCCGCAATTTAATTGTCTGCTTCTCTGGACCTAGTGCTAGTTAAGTAAAGACATTAACTCAAGACGAACCGCCGCGGCAAGGCCGCTTGAGCCCCTTTGCTCTCTGCCTCTTTAAGAGAGCAGAGGCTGCTGGGGCTCAGAGCGTGCTGCCACACAGGCACGTCTCTAAATGCAACGGCAGACCCGCCCCGCCCTCAGAGCGCTGCCCAGGCAGGGAAAGAAGGAGCGCCAGCCGCCAGGTCCCTGTTCACCTCACCGGCTGTGTCTGTTGTCCGGTGACCCGACCTGACCGCTCTGGCTGCCGCCAGCGCCGCCCTGAAGACAGTGTCAGTGGTGGTGGACTGTCACTGTGGAGTGTGGACTGGTGCCACCGAACCGAAGAAGAATCCTCCAAGGTGTTCAGGTGTGTGTCCTTGTCCTGCTGGCTGCTGTACCCTTCCTCCGAGTCCCCCCTCCCTGGCAGTGTGGGGGGCAAATAATTTAATGGGGGCAGTGTGGGGGGAAAATTACTTAATGGGGGCAGTGTGGTGGGCAAATTACTTAATGGGGGCAGTGTGGCGGGCAAATTACTTAATGGGGGCAGTGTGGGGGAAAATTACATGACGGGGCAGTGTGGGGGGCAAATTACTTAATGGGGGCAGTGTGAGGGCAAATTACTTAATGGGGCAGTGTGGGGGGCAAATGACATGATGGGGCAGTGTGGGGGGCAAATTACTTAATGGGGGCAGTGTGGGGAGCAAATTACTTAATGGGGAAGTGTAGGGGGGAAATTACATGATGGGGCAGTGTGGCGGGCAAATTACTTAATGGGGGCAGTGTGGGGGGCAAATTACTTAATAGTGGCAGTTTGGGAGGCAAATTACTTAATGGGGGCAGTGTGGCGGACAAATTACTTAACGGGGCAAATTACATAGTGTGGGGTAGATTACATAATGGGAGCACTGTAGGGGGCAGTATTACTAATGGGGGCATTCTAGAAGGGAATTACTATTGGTGGGACTATGAGGAGCACTATTACAATATTACTATTATTTCTTCAGGATAGTATTTGGGGGTATTGGGGGGCACAGCGAGCATCAGGATAACACTGTGGGGACTCCAGGTTGGGGGATGATGATAGAAATGTGAGGACACTAAGATGTCCATGTGTCACACTCTGCACAGATGAGGCGGCTGAGAGAAGAGTCCGGACTGAATGGAGAAGATGATGACAGAGAAGATCTACATTGGAGGAGACGTCACCTGGAGGTGACAGGTATGTGCTGCTGTATAGCAAGTACAGAAAAATGCGGTGTGTGTGGGGAGGGTCTATTTAGAGAACTGGGCCAGGGTTAATGCAAAGTGTTAATATGCACTGTGAATATAAGCCCTGTACTGTGTTGTCACTGTGCATATTAACCCTTTACTGTGATGTCACTGCATATTAAAGGGGTACTCCGGGATAGGAAAATAAATCCCCTATCCAAAGGATAGGAGATAAGTGTCTAATCAGGGGGGGGGTCTGGCCGTTGGGATCTCCCACGATCTCCTGTAAGGTACTCCGGATATCCTTGTGCCCGGAGCGGTGGTCAACACTCCCCCTTCATGTATCTATGGGAGAGCCGCAGATACAGCACTTGTGTATCTCCGAGTCTTCCATAGAGATGCATGGAGGGGGAGTGTTGACCACACCACTGGTCCGTGCGGTGGTTGACACAGCTTATTTCTTGAGGACTGAGCCGGGGCGCCGTACGGGAGATCACGGGCATTCCAATGATCTTCGTGGGGGCCTCATGTTTGAGTTTCGCCTAAGGCCTCACAAAGTCTAGAGCCGCCTCTGCGGGAGACAATGGCCTCACCCCTCACTCTCATAGGCCACAGGCCACTAGGCCTGAGAGAGTAGAACAGCACAGGCAGTCGGGATGAGATATCATCGTCACCGCCTGGGTTGGGTTTCAGGTGGAGCAATGACATCATCGAGGCCTCTTAGCTGAGCTCTTCTAGTGCAGTAGGATATTTTTATTTATTTTTTTAGCACACATTACTCTATAGTAAAGTCTCCACTTTACAGATTGCAGATGTTTAGCTGCAAGGAAAGCTAGGAGATTTTAGCTATAAAAGATGCAGAATTGTAAATGCAAGGTTGGAACATAATAAAGGCTTTTACATCAAACCAGCACCTGGATCTAAATACTTTTGTAATTGCATGTATTAAAAATTTTGCATAGCCACTGAGCTATTCAATAAAATGTATCTGTATAGCGCCACCTGATGTTTGCATTGTTTTCTTATTTCTTTGGCTCATTGAGATGGCCGCACATGCTTATCCTACAGCTGCCTCCTGAGCTGTGATAGGGATAGAGCTGCAGCAGAATGGACACACCCCTTGAGCTGCAGCAGAATGGACACACCCCTTGAGCTGCAGCAGAATGGACACACCCTTGAGCTGCAGCAGAATGGACACACCCCTTGAGCTGCAGCAGAATGGACACACCCCTTGAGCTGCAGCAGAATGGACACACCCTTGAGCTGCAGCAGAATGGACACACCCCTTGAGCTACAGCAGAATGGACACACCCCTTGAGCTGCAGCAGAATGGACACACCCCTTGAGCTGCAGCAGAATGGACACACCGTTGAGCTGCAGCAGAATGGACACACCCCTTGAGCTACAGCAGAATGGACACACCCCTTGAGCTGCAGCAGAATGGACACACCCCTTGAGCTGAAGCAGAATGGACACACCCCTTGAGCTGCAGCAGAATGGACACACCCCTTGAGCTGCAGCAGAATAGACACACCCCTTGAGCTGCAGCAGAATGGACACACCCCTTGAGCTGCAGCAGAAAAGACACTCCCCTTGAGCTGCAGCAGAATGGACACACCCCTTGAGCTGCAGCAGAATGGACACACCCCTTGAGCTGCAGCAGAATGGACACACCCCTTGAGCTGCAGCAGAAAAGACACACCCCTTGAGCTGCAGCAGAATGGACACACCCCTTGAGCTGCAGCAGAATGGACACACCCCTTGAGCTGTCAGCTTGATAGAAATCTAGCAGAGAAATAAATGTGGAGATCTCTGTACCCGTGTGAGGTACAGGGCTGGTTCTAGCTTTGTTTGAAAGAGATTGTCATGTTCTATACGATGTCTGATTTTAATTTTTTTTTACATTAGTCATGGGATAACCTTTTCAATACAAGATACAGATGTAAGATGCAGATGTAGCAAGGGCTAACTTGACGCTTAAGGGTGTTGTCCCAGGTAAAAAAAGAACTTTGGCAGCAAAAGTGAATATGTTAAAAAATTGACTATTTTTCCCCAATATGCTGAGGTGTAATACAAGTAAAATTAGCCAGGCATGCAATGGGTAAAATACAGGCTGAAATATCATAGAAATGCCAGCTATGTGGAAACGCTGATAACATGTAGATATTGAAAAAAGCATATGGTTGTGAGCTGATAGGATGAAAAATTGTCCGGTGCTTGGGGCATAGCACACATCTATATAATTTGGGTTATCTAGTTAAACATGCGGCAAATCTGTAAAGAGGGCAGAACTGCCTTCCTGGATTGCGAAGGCTACCCATTGTATAGGGACCTGGTAATCTGATTCGCTATGGGTTCACTAGATGGCGGTTATATACATATATCTCTGAGAAGCTGTTTTTGTACAATTTGCCCTGCATTTAAATTGCTTTCAATTGCTGCCAAAGTGTATGGTTGACCCTGTAAATGAAGCTTCCCAATCAGAAGTATCAGACACATTATTTGCATGGGTTTACTTCATTTTAAATGTATTTACTCAAAATAAATCTCAGTCTCTCTCTCCCATCACCTAACACCGGATTTCAGCTGCCTTAAGCCTTCTCTTTGACATTATCTGTTGGTAAGAAGGAGATTAAAGGCTTAATTTTTCATTACACACTGCTTATAGGGTGTACAGCTGAAAGCTGTGTTTACCACATCAACCAGCCACCACCTCAAGAGGAAAATGATCGGAATATATGAAGGTAACGAACGTCATCCTATTAATGAAATGTCCCTGTCTGCTCATTGTTCTGCAACTGCAAGTGTCTGCTCAGACCCATCCTGGAAAATATCACAATAAGGGATAATATTAAGAAAGTGAAGTGGAAGATTAAATAGGTATGGATCGACAGGAAGAACTTAAAAGGTTTGTCCTGCCATTTAGGCCTCTTTCACACGACCGTATGCCATTTTAAGTGAATTGCGGTCCGTTTTTCACGGATCCGTTGTTCCGTTTTTTGTTTCCGTTGTGTTTCCGTTTCTGTTCCGTTTTCCGTATGGCATATACAGTATACAGTAATTTCATAGAAAAAATTGGGCTGGGCATAACATTTTCAATAGATGGTTCCGCAAAAAACGGAACGGATACGGAAGACATACGGATGCATTTGCGTATGCATTCCGTTTTTTTGCGGACCCATAGACTTTAATGGAGCCACGGAACGTGATTTGCGGCCAAATATAGGACATGTTCTATCTTTCAACGGAACGGAAAAACGGAAATACGGAAACGGAATGCATACGGAGTACATTCCGTTTTTTTTGCGGAACCATTGAAATGAATGGTTCCGTATACGGACCGTATACGGAACGCAAAAAACGGCCCGCAAAACGGAAAAAAAAAACAGTCGTGTGAAAGAGGCCTTATATTCATTCAATATCTGATCTTTATGGGTCCAACACTCGGCACCGCCGTTGATCGGCTGTTTGAAGAAGAGGCGGCGCTCCATGCGAGCGCTGCTTCCTGATCATTACACTGAGCATAGTCTCCCTTAAAGTGGTGGCGTAGTGTACTTAAAAGTACTTGAATGGAGCAAGTACAGGTCATTACACTGCAACGCCGAGACTTCCCAGACAACGGGCAGTGTAATTAAGAAGAAGAAGAGCTCGCATGGAGCGCCTCCTTCTCTTCCATCAGCTGATTTGCAGAGGTGCGTGTCGGGTGTCGGACCCCCGCCGATCAGATATTGATGACTTATACTGACGATTTAAGTGGCAGGAGAACCCCTTTAATATCCTGCCTGTCTCTTTCATGTCCACCAGCAGGTGGGTTTATTTAGCCACCTTTAATAGAATACTAATAATCCGGCACTAGCAGGTGATAATAAGGGTGAATACAGTGACTGCACCAGGCCCCGCTGCCATTACAGAAACATTCACACAGCCATATGTATTTTGTGGTTCGCAAAACGCGGATCCGCAAATAACACATATGATGCCCGTGTGATATCTGTATTGCATCGTTTTTTTTGCAGACCTGTTGTAACAATGCCTATTCTTGACTGCAAAATGGACATGTTTGCGGGACTGTGGACAGCACACCATATGCAGACAGCACACGGTGTGCGGCCCCTTTTTTTGCAGCTCCATTGAAATGATTGCAGTTGAAAAATGCGGTCATGGAGATGGGGTCTAATTGTTAGACTAAGTTCACATGGAAAAATCTGTGGCAGATTATTAGTAGCAGATTACTAGCTGAAAACAGGTCATTTTTGGTGACAAGTTTCTAACTTGATGGAGGTTCTAGTGGAGGTTTTACAAGAGCATCAGAAGAGTATTTGGTTTAGTTTCTCTGTTTCCCCATTGACTTCTCTGAATTCCACAATCAAATTTGCTTCTAAAAAGTAACTTTTCACTTCTTAAGGCTATGTTCACATGGCTAAAATCTGCCACTCATCTGCCACCAATTCAGAAGGAGAAAACTGACGTGTTTAGCAGCTAAATCCTCAACCAAAATTCACTATCAGTGTTCCCAGTAACTTTAATATTAAAAACTCCACCTTGTTAATGCAGTGTAAAATAGTCTAGGTGTTGGAAGCAGGATTTCATAGAAGTCAATGGGGAAGCAGAGAAACCTCAACCAAATACTCTTCTAATGCCGTTGTAAAAACACCTCCAAAACATCCAACAAATTAAAAATCTGCCACTAAAAACGACCTGTTTTCAGCTAGTAATCTACTTCTAATCTGTTGCTGATTTTCTAGCCATGGATTTTGCGGTTTGCACTTAGCCTAAGCGTTTTTCAAATACCATTTTACGCTGCTTGCACAAAGTGGAATTTTTATTATTAAAGGCAAAGTCTAAGTGAACATCTACATAGGAATACCATTTGTTGCTTTTTTAGTTTTTATCACACTTAAAGATTTAAAATGTGGTGCTAATTAATTTATTACTATTTCTCTATAGTTGCTGAAACTTTGTTGTTCTCATACAGATCTTCACATCCTCTGCACAGATAACAATAACATGTTGGCAGCCTGCAACCACCACTAGAGGGTGCTAACTGCATACATTACTGTTATACATTAAAGGGTTGTCCAGGATTTTATTATTGATAGCCTATACTTAGAATAGGCCATCAGTATCTGATTGGCAGTGGTCTAATACCCCAAAGCTTTGCAGGTTAACTGTTTTGGGGTAGCTTCAGCACCAGACGTTGCTGCTGGAACTACACAGCTTTGTCTATTGTGTAGTGGACGGAGCTGGTTATTGTTGCAATGTTCCCATTCAGTTCAATGAAGAGGAGTAGTCCTGAGGATAGGCAAATTCCTAGAGATCCCCTTTAAATTCGATGGTAATAAAGTATGCAATCTGCTAGGTGCCCTCTAGTGGTGACTGTCAATAGCCAGCATGTTATCTTTTAAAGGTATGTCTATGCAAGGATTTAGGAGCACTGTTTCAGGAGAATTGAGACTTGGCCACTAAAAATATATATTAAGAAACAAATCTGAACAAAATGTAATTCTTCATTTTAGTTAAAAATGCTCCAAATGTATTCATTCTAACAGTTTTGCTAAGACTTTGAGAAAAATGTGGCCCTTTGAATTATATTTTGCAGTTATATAGTTTGGCACAGATAACTTACCTGAACTCACATGTTCTCTGTGATCTGAATTTTTTGAGTAAATGTTTCTGTTATTGGCTTTGTAATCATGATCTTGCTGGGAGAGAAATGAAGCCTTCAGTTTCAGGTTAAACATAGAAAGATCTCATTTTAGGTGTTCTTCGCTGGTGTTACACTGCAGCAAAGATGAACGATTTATTTTTAATTCAAAATAGAAGCTTGAGCTGAAATTCTGATTCCTACAACCATATCCCTTCATCTCTGTTCTTGTAAAGGTGTTAGCTATGGTCCTCATGCATCAAATCTAGCAACCAATGTTTTTCTCTTACTTTATCCATCTTTCTTTCTTGCTTTCCCTGCCTTTTGCAATGTAGTATTTTAGAGATCATTTTCAAGTCAAGTCACATGTTGCAATATCTTGTCTAGCTATAGATGTTAGATAGCTGTCAGACATACCTTGTGTGGTTGGTCTCCACTAACCTCCCCATAAACATGCATGCATAATGAGCCCGGCCCTCTTTGATCACTTTAGCCTAAATATACCTGATCACACAGGTCTTTCCCCTCGACTTATTTTATTAATTAATGTAATAAAGATTTTTGTTTTAGTTTTAAATGTTCCTTTGAGGCAGTGATTTGTTTCAACAGTTGGAGAGCTTCAGGTTGGCCATCCCTGATCTAGCACAATCATCTCCATTAAAGGGGTTGTCTCATCTCAGATATTGGTAGCATATCGCCAGGATATGCCATCAATGCCAAATAGGTGTGGCTCCTATCTCCAGAATGGGGCCCCCAAAGTGAACGGAGAGCAGCCGCTCATAGCCAGCCACCCTTCATTTACCCCAATGGGAGTTCTGAAAATAGCTGAGCAATAGCTATCTCCAGCAGTACCAAGTGGTGAATGGAGCATTCTCCTTTCATCACTATGGGGCTTCCCAAAATAGCTAAGTGCACTCATATATTTTTGGACCTCCTATTACAATAAATGGAGAGCACACTGCACATGTATAGGGGACTCTCCTTCACTTTGGTGCTCCATTCTGGAGATAGGAGAGGGTCATAGAGGTCCTAGCGATATGCTATTAAAGTCTGAGATGAGACAACTCCATTTTAGTGGAAATTCTTTTTAAATGTAAAAAATGTACACTTAAAATGGAATTGAATGAAAAACAATAGGATCTGTTATATCCCTGGATCTGATGAAAGCTGTCACGGCACCGGACGGGGTTAAAAGCAGAGTGTGCCTGGCGTGCATGCTGTACCTGCGCTCCCTGGACTTTGTGTGGCTATCATGGCCCATAACAGGTAGGTACTAGTGTTAGGGACCACTCATAGAGGCGACCTTGACGTGGTGAGTGGCTTATTACGCTTTGGCCAAAATGTACACCAATGCCTCATTCAACATCCAGCATAGAGGCAGGGCAGAGTGCTGGTTGCAGAGTGCTATTGCATTTGTGTTTTTGAGTTTGTTTATGTATTTCGCCATAGCGATGTGCACCTGCCTACAGGGTTGTGCTGACTGAATCCCCCATATTTTTTTCTTTGTAGTATATATTGGAGGCGTGGCGATCTCCATGCAGTCATGCACACCTGACCAGTTAGTCTGCCCTGGAGGCTGGTTTTAAAGTCAGTATAAAACTGAGTCTGCTTATATAGAACCTACCAGTAGCCATTTGGCTCCAGGAGAAGTATATAGTGGGCTCAGCATGCATGTTGGTACTTGCATCCCTGGATCCGATGAAAGCTGTCACGGCACCGGACGGGGTTAAAAGCAGAGTGTGCCTGGCGTGCATGCTGTACCTGCGCTCCCTGGACTTTGTGTGGCTATCATGGCCCATAATAGGTAGGTACTAGTGTTAGGGACCACTCATAGAGGCGACCTTGATGTGGTGAGTGGCTTATTACGCTTTGGCCAAAATGTACACCAATGCCTCATTCAACATCCAGCATAGAGGCAGGGCAGAGTGCTGGTTGCAGAGTGCTATTGCATTTGTGTTTTTGCGTTTGTATGGGATCTGTTATATGTTTTTAGGTCACAAACAAAAATTAATGGACATAGGCAAAAGAAAAAAAAAAGATGGTAACCTTTTTTTTGTATACTGAACATCATAACTTGTATTTTTTTTAAATGAAAGTAGAATTTATTTTGATGTCTAAATATTATATAGTCCCTATGCCATGATTTCATTTCATGTTGGATATGTTTTAGCTCTGTGTACAGCTCGTAACAGTGACTGAAGCTTGTTTATATGATAGCCTAGGCTGTAATAGAAGTCTGAAGAAGTCTGAAACGTACCTTCTCATCAGTAGCTCAGGCTCCTGCTCTGTTCCCTCTTTCATACTTTACACTGAAGCTCTGTGTTTTTATATTTGCTGCTGTATATGTGCACAAGCTCGCCAAGTCAGCCTACAGTATGTTCAAATGATTTCCTTTTCAGTAAAGAATCCACTTAATGCACTTAAATTACTGGGTTTGATTATCACAGATATACTAAGTAAAGTAAGTCACAGTGAGGGAAATGGGGGCTGGAGTTCAGCTTGTAAAGATTCCCATTTATTAATTCAATTATTTTATTACTGAATAATTACTGTAGGTCATGAGTAGAGAGATGCGCAAAGTTCTTAAAAATTTTATTCGGCAGCTTCGCCAAATTTTACAAAAAAATTAGCTTGGTGACAAATGACTTCTTCACGAAGCACATTTCTTTATAAGAAGCATGTGCAATGATGGGGAATGGCCGTCGCGGCATCTTAGATGAATATTGAGGCCTTTCAGGAGTTGAATAGTTAAAAAAACTGTAAATGTAATTCTACTTACCTTACCCATTTGATCATGGAAAGGTTGCCGCAGCCATCTTTCTTGAGGATCCAGCCCAAAATCTTGCAAGGTGCCTGATGACATAATCATCATGCTGTCCATTGTGGGGAAATCATACGTCACCGCGCAAGAGATTTCGCGCAGGATCTTCAAGCAATATGGCTACGGTGGCCTCCTCATGCTAAAATGAATGAGGCGAGTATGATTTTTTTTAATTTTTACCAGCATTTCAAGGAAAATTGATTCGTTACCACAAAGCACAAGGTAATTTGGCTTCGCTTTGAATCAAATTTTCCCTTAAATTCGGATCGAAGTCAGCTTCGGATACTTCAATTCGCTCAACACCAGTCATGAGGCTAAATAAAATGTGACCATCTCCTGGGTGTTTTTCAAAAACTTTATAATTTAGAGTTTATAGTTTTGACTACAATACTGAAAGACAAAACGTTAAAAATGTAAAACATAAAATAATGAAACTTTCCAAATTGATTGAGCGCGTTATGATGACATTCCATTTTTTTATGTGTGTGAAGTTAATATTGCAGATATGGCTACTTGTTAGCTTGTGGCTACATTTAATTCTTACAGCTTACTATAACTAGGATTAGTGTCGTCTCAGAGCTGCTCGAGGTTTCCTGCAGCTGTAAATGTAATTGTAGTAATGTAATTGCCAGAGGTAAAGGAACTTCAAAAGGTCCCGATCTTCACTTTCCACTCTGTTAGACTAGAGATTAATTGCGTGACACCTGCTAAAAGAGTCTGTCATTTTGTATTTATCAGCAAAAGGGAAACAGCACATTTTAATTTGGTAAGAGCAATATAATGGATTTTACAATGTCGGACTTTTCTAGTTGGACTATAGATTAATGGGCCAATTCAAATGTTGTCCGGCATTTATAAAGCAAGTTCTTTTTAAATTAGCAGATTGAAATTGAGAGCACTGAAGGGTGTTGTTCTTCAAGGAACGGAACTGTGAAATGTATTATATATATACATTAGAAAAAGGTGCACACAATTACGAACTAGTTGTTCAGTAGGATTAGTGAACCAGATATCTGTCCTACAAAAGTCATTTACTCACTTTGATAGTCCGCATAATTATAACAGAACACTGTAAGGCCTTATGTACCAAGCAGGTAACATACTGTAGATCTCAATTATCTCAATTCCCATATTGTATCTCCATGTTTCACATATGGGATTTTATTCTGAAATTAAGTATTTTCTTTTCAGTAAACATAGAGGACCATTTATCAACTGATACACGCTACAGTCGCAGATTTTGCAACAAAATCTGCGACTCTTTCCCCCTCATGAGGTTGGGCCGGCAGGCTTGTCTCATTCTTCAGAATGAAGGTTCTGAAGTGTGCTATAGGAACGGAGTGGTGCATTGACTTTTATGGGACTGCCAAGTACACATGAGCACTATTCTCACTGAGGACCCCAGAGGTTTAAACCTCAGCATTCAGATCTTTATCCCTTATCCTGTGGATGATGGATAAGTATTGCTAGCAGGAAAATTCCTTTAATGCTTTTCACCATTGAATAGGATGCTTTTCAAGAATAAACAGCTTTGATAGGAAAGCATTGTATTACTTTGGCTTTTGTTGGCTTGCTCATTCTAGTAAGATCGGCAGATGTCAAGAGCAAATGGATTTTGATGGAAAATCCTAGGAATATGCCATAGATCTCTCAAGGGAAGGGCACGTTTCCATGTACATTAATGAATGTAATGAAATAAATAGGTATACTAAATGGGAAGAATAAAGGTAATAAATTGGGAACATTGCTGTACACTAAGATTATCTCATGGTGACATGTGTTAGGTTCCAGTCTCTAGAATAGTGCGCGCTCCCGTTTCTGCTGGCTCCTATATCATAGAGTGAAATGTAGGCTGTTGCACTGTAAGTGAACTTCCAATAGTTTCCCAACTGCAAGTCAGCAAGTTAGTTTTACACTCTCTGCCCTACAGTCACTTCCTATGTTATAATGCATTTTCTTGACAAGTAACAGAAGCTGAAATACAATAATGTTTAAGTGCAGCAGAAAATATAACAAAAATAAAACAATTACATTCCTCAACAAATCATTCTGATAGAAGGCACGTTCCTACACCCTCGGAGTGCAGCAGAGTTTATATTGGAAAAGCTTAGGTTTAAATGCATGTCACAATGTAATGAAAGGAAACTGACTTATTTCAGTGACTAACATTTAAAGGTTATGAACCGCTTTGAAGGCAATGGGGGTCATTTACAAACAGATATGCCCCACTTTTTGGCATAAATCTGTTGCAGATTGTGGCCTAAAGGTTATTTGTACCACAATCTGCAACTTTTCCCCACTCACGCATGGGCGAGGAAGGGGGTGGGCCAGCAGGCCCTTCTCATTTATCTTTTTCAACGTCTATTTTAGGTGTAGAAAATGGTCTAAATCTACACCAAGAGAGCTGGCGTAGATTTAGACAGGTGATGGATATGCCGAAGTTATGTAGAGGCCGGCGACTCTACATAAATTCGGCACATCCACCGCCAACTAAAGGGGTATTAAGACCAGTGTCTAAAATGCCGGTCTTAATATATGACCCCCAAAATTTTTATCAGTAAATTTTACTTAATTTAGTCTAAAAACAATCATACAGCTAGAATTGACTGGGCCCCACAGCAAATTTTTGAATGGGCACCCCCTTCCCTCAGCAACTTATTTGTAACCCCCTCTCCCATGGCTTGTCAAGATTGCTCTCTCAGACTAGGCTCGGCAGCTGCTCCATCCTTCTCTTCCACGTATATACTGTATTTCATGTCTCTGTATATGATGTCATTGTACAATACTGTTGAGGAGGCCCTAACAATAAAATGTTTTAGTCCTCCTCCTGGATGGGCACCTTCTGAGTTCAGGCCCTGTAGCAGATGCTTCCCCTGCCTCCACTATAGCTAAGCCCTTGACTACATATTATTATTTTTTTATTAGTCATTAATAAAAATGTTCAACTATTTTCCCTCTACAGCTTTTAGTTTCCTTGCATCTACAGTCTTTTGATTTGTGCTTCACACTAAATCTGTCAGGCAGCTGCTCTGACAGCTTGACCTATATCCTCTATCTCTGATCACTTGACAGCTCATGAATACTTATTATAGCTAAATTCAAAACTGGTAAGAATATGGCTTCAATGAGTGTTTATGAACCATCAGGCGTTCAGAGATAAGGGTAACAGATCAAACTGTCAAGGTAGCTTTAAAGCAGAATGCAATAGTCTGCAAATGCACTTAAAATGAAAGTTGTAGAGGAAAAATTGTTGAACATTTTTAATAAAGACCAATAAATGATTTTAACTCAAAATGAGTAAAATGCAATGCTGAAACAATCACCCTCAAAGATGTCCATAGTCTTCAAAGAGTTATTCCCTTCACAGGAAATAATGGTGTATGATTAGAATATGTTATTACAGTCTGATCAGAGGGGTTCTGACTTGAAGTAAACCTAACCCTAAGTGCAGGAAAAAACTGTGAGCAGAAGAATAACTGCAGGCCCCCAAACACAGGTTCTGTGGATGTCCTGGCAGTCAGACCACACCGATCAAAAAGTGACAGTATATTGTAGCAATGTGCTAGCACATTCTGTAATGGGTATAGGCCTTTAAACCTACATATAAAAGGACTATCATTTTATACATTTAAGCAAAATGAACTTTGAATTGTGTAGTAGTAGTTAAAATGGTTTTCAGAGATTTTTTTTAAGTGATGAACTATCATCTGGATAGGACATCAGTATCTGATCAGTGGGGTGTGACACCCGGGCCCCACACGATGAACTGTTTGAGAAGGCACCAGCATTCACAGTAGTGTTGTAGCCTTCTTGCAGCTTAGCCTAGAGGCCATGTGAAGTCATGTTCATTGGACACTTACCTAGGCGCAGCTCAGCCCCATTGAAGAGAATGGAAATGTGCTATGATACCAAGCACAACCGTTATACAATGTATGGTGCTGTGCTTGGTGAGCTGAGAGAAGGCAGTGGTGCTGCTGCAAGAGCCAGTGCCTTCTCAAACAGCTGATTGGTGGGATTCCCGGTGGCATAGGTCTTCAGTAAAAAAAATTAAAAAAAACATTTAAACTAATAACTGTAGCTGTAATAATTTCCTTGGTACCATATTGAACCATCAACACAAAATTGTACCTTCAAAGTCAATCAATATACATATTTTGTATTTTTACAGCTTATTTATTTTTCACTTCACTATTTCATTTCACTTCACTTCAGGTCTGAAAATTTATATTGAAGGCCATGCACCATGGATGATAACGTCTTTTTATTGTTTTCTCTGTTGGCTGCCTCTTAGCTCCGTATCATTAGGACACAGCTAATATACATGGTAGACTAAGCTGCAAAGAAGGTCTGATGTATGTTAGTCTGAAACATGTATCCTGTCTCATCGGTGGCTCATACTGTTTTTGCTTCCTTATGCTCTACTGGTGTGCTACAGTTTAGATTGGCTACTGGGTATAAGCACAAGCTCATGAGTCCAATTGGAAGAGTTGGCCCAACTTAGACATATAAAGACATCTGTGTCATACATATCTGTGTTCTATCACCAGAATGGGACCTCCAGAGTGAAGGAGATCGCAATACACATGCACAGTATACTCTCCATTCACTGGTATGGAAGTTCCAATAATAGCAAAGCGCTCACACTTGGCTGTGTTTGGAACCCCTATAGTGGTGAATGAAAAGCACACCTCGCATGCATGACCACCTCTCCATTGACCGCCTTTGGACAGCCAGAATAGCCTAGCCGGCTATTTTCTGAACTCCCATAGCATGAATGGAGGATGGCTGTACTTGCTCGGTGTGCTCTACTTCACTTCGAGAGCCCGCTCTTAAGATAGGAATGGGTGCCAGAGGTGGGAACCACACCTATATAAGAGTGATGAAATATCCTACTGATATACCATCAATGTCTGAGATGGGAATGCTTCTAATAATTTCTCTAATAGCAAGGATAGAGTTATTAAAAACAATGGGCACTTAAACCATCTAAGTATGAATTCAACAGATTGCACCTTTAGAGAAGTCTAGTCCAATTAGATATTGGAAAAAAAACAGACACAAATATTAATGAAGAACACATGGCTCATACACACATTTTTATTTCAATTATCCATTGTTATTATCATAATTAGTGTTAATCAAATCGAAGCATTCAAAGTGAAATCCAATCAGAAGTTTAGAAAAAAATTCAGTTTGCAACACTTCATGGTAACGAATCATTTTTTCTGAAAATGGTGGCGGAAAATTGTAAAAAAATTATACTCACTTCATCACTTGACATCACCATGAGCGGCCAGCGTAATCACATTGTGACGTCTTCACGTTCGCTGCAGATTCTTTGGCGAGTTTTCTTCAATCAAGATGGGAACAGGCGGCCTCTCCGCGATCAAGTGGATGAGATGAGTATATATATATATATATATATATATATATAGCCCGATTAACCCCCGAGCACCTGAATGTGAGTCATTGCACCGTCTTCATACAATGAAAAGCGATTCATGATGAAGTAATTTGTAATAAATCAAATTTCTTGATAAAGTTCGGTGAAGCTGCCAAATTGAATTTTTTAAAAGTTTGTTCATCTCTAATGAAAATTACTGTATAATAAAGATTTTGAAATATTGCAAAATGATAAAAGACTGAATGTTTACAAACAACATCTCTTAGCAACCATCAGTAAAAAACGCATCGCACCCGCACTTGCTTGCGGATGCAATGCGTTTTTCACGCAGCCCCATTAACTTCTGCGTGAAAAACGCAGAATATAGAACATGCTGCGATTTTCACGCAACGCAGAACTGATGCGTGAAAAACAATGCTCATGTACACAGACCCATTGAAATGAATGGGTCAGGATTCAGTGCGGGTACTATGCGTTCACGTCACGCATTGCACCCGCCGGAAAACTCGCTCGTGTGAAAGGGACCTAAGCCTGTCTGATGCCAGCAGATTTAAGATACTAAAATTTGCAAATAGGTTTCCCAGACAGAGAGGCCAGTGTTGGCTGGACAACAATACTCCTCATGCATACTTATTGGTCTACCTAATGAGAACCAGCACACCCAAGAATACCCCCAAGGCCACTAAGCTAGCCAGGGCAACTTTATCTTAAGATGCCCAGTATTTTTTTCTTCTGGAAGGAAAACTAGCTTGCACATCTCCTTCTGAGAACCTTAGTTAATGAAGCAACCAGTAGTGATGGACGAACATCTGCCGGGGCGGTTCGTGAACGCGATCACACGAACGCGATCACGCGAACGCAATCAAATGTTCGTGAACCGCAAGTTCGCGGCGGGTACCATTCATTTTAATGGCAGGCGAACCTGAAAAACCTTCAGCTCATATTTGCATCCAAGAAATAATTACTAGAAGTGCACAAATAGTCCCACAACATGGACAGTGACATACCAGATGTATTATTCGAATTTGCGATCTCCATTCATTTTTGTTTACAGAGCGAAATATCGGCAATATAATTTTCGCGTATGCGCATGCACAAATGCACTATACAGTACCCAAATGCACTATAAAGAAAGTATATTGGTATATAACACCCCGCTTCAATCAGTTTTTTGGGGGGACAACTGGTATATCACACCAGTAGAAATTATTTGTTCCAATAACACTTGTCCCTCTATATACCTGCAGTATCGCAGCAGAACCGCACACAACTGCCGCACAATATAAATGCACTATAATATACTTTCTAACATAGAAAGTATATTATAACATTGTACAAGGAAGGCAATCCATTAGAATATACAGTACAGACCAAAAGTTTGGACACACCTTCTCATTCAAAGAGTTTTCTTTATTTTCATGACTATGAAGGCATCAAAACTATGAATTAACACATGTGGAATTATATACATAACAAACAAGTGTGAAACAACTGAAAATATGTCATATTCTAGGTTCTTCAAAGTAGCCACCTTTTGCTTTGATTACTGCTTTGCACACTCTTGGCATTCTCTTGATGAGCTTCAAGAGGTAGTCCCCTGAAATGGTCTTCCAACAGTTTTGAAGGAGTTCCCAGAGATGCTTAGCACTTGTTGGCCCTTTTGCCTTCACTTTGCGGTCCAGCTCACCCCAAACCATCTCGATTGGGTTCAGATCCGGTGACTGTGGAGGCCAGGTCATCTGGCACAGCACCTATCACTCTCCTTCATGGTTAAATAGCCCTTACTTTCAAAGTTTTCCCAATTTTTCGGCTGACTGACTGACCTTCATTTCTTAAAATAATGATGGCCACTCGTTTTTCTTTACTTAGCTGCTTTTTTCTTGCCATAATACAAATTCTAACAGTCTATTCAGTAGGACTATCAGCTGTGTATCCACCTGACTTCTCCTCAAAGCAACTGATGGTCCCAACCCCATTTATAAGGCAAGAAATCCCACTTATTAAACCTGACAGGGCACACCTGTGAAGTGAAAACCATTTCAGGGGACTACCTCTTGAAGCTCATCAAGAGAATGCCAAGAGTGTGCAAAGAAGTAATCAAAGCAAAAGGTGGCTACTTCGAAGAACCTAGAATATTACATATTTTCAGTTGTTTCACACTTGTTTGTTATGTATATAATTCCACATGTGTTAATTCATAGTTTTGATGCCTTCAGTGTGAATCTACAATTTTCATAGTCATGAAAATAAAGAAAACTCTTTGAATGAGAAGGTGTGTCCAAACTTTTGGTCTGTACTGTACATGAAGATAAAACGTAACCTTTAATAATTTTACTATGAGGGTCCATTCACACGTCCGTAAGTGTTTTGCGGATCCACAAAACACGGACACCGGCAATGTGCATTCTGCAATTTGTGGACCGCACATCGCCAGCACTATAATAGAAAATGCCTAATCTTGTCTGCAATTGCGGACAAGAATAGGACATGTTCTATTTTTTTGCGGAAACGGAAGCACAGATGCGGAAGTGTGGATCTGCGGATGTGGACAGCACATTCTGGCCCCATTGAAAATGAATGGGTCTGCACCCGTTCCGCAAAATTGCGGAACGGATGCGGACCCATTTTGCGGACATGTGAATGGAAAAGATATCCCTCAAAATGAAAATAAATGAAATTATTAAAGTTAACCAAAAAGCATAGATGTGGTAGGCAATAACAAGTGCTCGGCGGCACTAAATCAGGTGCTCGGCGGCACCAAATCAGAAACCATATGTCCTACCACAATCCGGGGGGTTCCAGTGCACATCAATTAATCCAGGAGGGAAAGCAAAAAAACATCCATCCCTGGACTAGATGATGATGTGGTATTGAAGGACAGGGCGGGCAAAGAACTGTCCCTGATATTGCCCTACAGGGGGGTGGTATTCTGGCCCTGATAGCCTAACAACAGACCAACCGCCCTGATAAGAGTGACCCCGTCCGGAACCTTACCCTATATAAAAATGGCCCTAGCCCCTAGGCCCCTGACTTCCAGGTGACCACTATATAGATCTATGTGTTTTTGACTCATTATAAAAGTATATTATAATTATATCGCACCCCTTTGTTTATCACACCTATCGATAGCACACCTATACTAGTGCTTAAAATTACTTTTGTGGCCCTATTAGCTAGCGGTTGGTGTCCCTAACAGTCTGTCCCTGCTCCACACAGCAACCTCTCCGTACACTGGCAAAACACTGAATGTAAAATGGCGGCCAGATCATGTTTATTTATAAGGTAGGGGGTGTGTCCATGTGCTAATACGTCTCAATTGGCTGTCCTGTACCACCTGATGGATGTGTCATGGGTCAAAGTTCTTCACAATGTAAAAGAACATGGCGGGCGCAAATTTCTCCATATGTTCGCATGTTCGGCGAATCGCGAACATGCAAAGTTCGCCGCAAAACGATCGCCGGGCGAACCGCAAGGCCATTTCTAGCAACCAGTTCTCTTATCATTTTGGAAGAAGAACTGGCTTGCATGTTTTATTTTCAGTGTAGTATTATAGATGGGTCTCTCTCTCCTGTGATTTGCTCAAAATTAATCACAAGCAATTCTGGTTTGTTAGAATCTGAAATTTTGGGGAGATTAAGAATGAATTCCAAATCGATTAAATCAATTTGCTAATTAGTAGCAATGCAATAAAATCTGATATTTTGTGAAAGGAAATTCAACTGTTTTGCTCTTGAGCAATGTCACTAATGATGGTGTAATTCCATGTACAGGCATTGAAGTAATGTGCAATTTAAAATAGATGCATTTTCATTTGTCTCCAAATATAATGATGTAATCGTTCTTTGCTGAATGGATGTCTGTCATCTCTAGCCATAAAATGATAAAATGAAGTAGATATTCTGATTAACGCCGTTGACAGTATTACCCCCCTGATGGTTATAATTTCATTCTCTGAAGAAGATGGGATTAAGCTGTTACTATGTATTTGCTGTTAAATTGGAAGTTTATGCACATACTTGTTAAACTTTATTTCACATAGCCGGAGGGAATGCTGCTGGCTCTAAACTCACCATAGATGTGGGAAATATTTCCTATTTTACAATCTCAAAGAACCTTGAAAAATGAATGTAAGACATGAAAACATACACACGCACATACAAATGGTGTGTAGCTCAGCCGGATTTTTTTGCTGTCTTTTCCATCTGCATAAAGTGCTGCTATGTAAGGTCCTATTCATACATCTGTGTCAGACTTCCATCCACGACAAAATGACCATTTGTCATCTTTGATGACTGGGAAGCATCCGCTTTTGTTCCATGTGTCCATTCTTGCCCAAATATGGAGAACAAAATGGAAGATGGTCGATTTGCATTAAACTATCTTTCTAGATATAGGCCAAAAACGTTCTCCTAGTAAAGCTGCATGAAAAACGGACCGAACATGGATGGCAGCCGTGTGCTGTCTGCGGTTTACTCAGAGTCATAGACTTGAATGGGTACATTTGATCCACAAAATGGACTGAAGTCGTGTAGGCTCTTGATTTCAATGGATCCATGTGCTGTCTGTGGAGGTCAGTGATTAACTGATGCTTGACCAAGGTCTAACAATGTGCTTCCAATAGTTTTTTAAAATAAATTAGTTGTATTTTTTGAATGAATTATCAAAGTGCAAAAAATAAGGTGACTAATAAATTTGGTTCTGCTACATCTGTGCAGATGTAGCAGGGCTAACATTTTCCTTTAACTGTTTGATGCTGCATACTGTTTACATCTGCATTGTCATTTCCAGTTCTTTCGTCCATTATAGCAACAGAAAACTAGTTGCCGGATCCATCACATGACAGACAACAATGCCCAGTGGACCTCATAGACCTATAATGGGGTTTGTAGGGTGTCCATCATTTACCAGAAAAAAATTGAAGTGTGCTATATACTATATATATACACTATACGTGAAGTGCTATATATATATATATATATATATATATATATATATATATATATACACACACACTACAACTATTCTGGAACATGTGATGGAGGTTCCGAACTCAACCTTATGCAGTGTAAATGTTGTAGATGCAGCAGTCATGACATATTGGTAGGATATGCCACATAGGTGTGGGTCCCACCTTTAGGACTCACTTCTTTCTAAAGAACAGAATCCTCAAAGTGAAGGGAGAGCAGCCACACATGCATGACCATTCTCCATTAACCACTATGGGACCCCTGAAAATAGCCATCTTGGCTATTTCCAGCTGTCCTATAACGATTAATGGAGAGGTATCTACATTTGTGCAACTTTTTCTCCATTTACTCCTAAGGAACTTCCAAAAATAGCTGAGTGGGCACGCTGGGCTATCTTCATATGTCCCATAGCAGTGAATAGAAAGTACACCGTGCATGCTCGGTGTGCTCTGTTTCACTTGAGGGGCCCAAATCTAGAGCTAGGAGCAAGTGTCAGAGTGTGACCCACACTTATCTGACATTTGTGGCATTTTCTAGTAATACACCATAAAATATTGAGATGAGAATACCCCTTCCATGGTGTATTCCCATATATATATTTATGGCATATCCATAAGCAGGGGTAGCCTTAGGGTAGATGGTGCCATATGCAGTACGTTCTATTCATGCCTTCTCCTTACGGCACCCATACACTACAATTATACAGTACCCAAATAAAATGGTTAGAAATAGACAAGATAATACTGCTCAATGAATAAAGTTGAGATGAGACAAAACCTTTAAGGTACTGGTCTTTCCGGTTCTCATTTTTCAAATAAATTACTACTGGTCAATTCCGTATATTTTTGGTTGTGGAGGTGTTTTGGTTGTGGAGGTGTGGACATGCTTGAACAGTGAATACTCCGCTTGGCTTTGGGCATATGCTAGCCAAACTAATAGGAAGCATCAGTGAGTCTCAAAGGGGAAGATTGTCACCACCCACTAACCAGGACACAGCGGGAGAAGGACTGAAGGAAACCTGTTGATGTATCTGAGGAAGACATCTTAACAAAACTTATCATTAATACACTCTGAAATGTCTCTTTAACACACATAAAAAGAAAGAGAAATGGTGCAGAATGTCTTTGAAATGGTGGTCTTTTTGTTATATTTTTCTAAATTATTTGACTTTTTCTGAAAGCACCCCATAAAGGATACAATATGAGCCACCTTAAAGGGGAAGGATTTGTGAAAACATGGATCAGCTCTCCAGTATAATTACTACCAAATACATTTTAGTGACTAGTCGACAGACAGCAGGCACATAGGCATTCCACATTGAAAACCAACAATTTCACTTTAGAGTTGCATCAAGCATGGTAAGTACATAAGTCCCACTGACTTTTACATATGGGCAGAAAGCACTGCCTAACTTAGTTTACGTTTATTTCTTATGAGGTGAATACAGGAATATTACTAGGTTATAATATAGGTGTCGCTCACTAAATTTGTGTGTGTTACTGACAACAGTCCTTAATTGAATGAACAAATTAGTTACAAAAGTCGTAACTTCTAAGAATGCTATCGACACTTAAAGGGATGCTTCCGTCAGGAAGGGTATGTCTTATTTTAAGCTCAACATTCAGAGAAAATAAATTTTTGCTTTTTTGGCTGCTTTTCTTTTTTATTTCAACAGTACTGTGCTATTGGAAATTAAGTACTAAATGTTGTCCTTCTGTAGCAGTCAACATACACTGAGCACTGGAACTACACGGCTCTGTCTATTCTGAAATGAACTGGGGTGGTTACTGCAGAGCTGCCCCCACTGAAATGAAAAGGAGTGACGCTGCAGTAACCAGCTCTGTCCTTTACACTATGAACGGAGCTGTGTAGTTCCAGCCTCAAGTACCATAGCTATTCTAAAAGAGCTGTTTGATGAAGGGTATTGGACCATTGCAGATCTGAAATTGAAGGCTTTTCCTGAAGGCAACCGCTTCTAGCATTTCTTATTTGTATTAAAAGTTATAAACAGAAGAAAGCAGAAAACATTGTCAGACAATTTGGAGTGCAGTGCACTGATAATATTATTACTAGTAAATATTACTAAGTGTTTTACCTCTTATTGAAAATCGGAAAACAAACCAAATTCTGACCTACATTAACTTTAATGCTGTGTATGTTGCGCATCTTATTATTTGCAGCCTTTGCAGGTTGCAATATGTGGAATGCATCACCAATTCCTTGAAGACTAGGATAAGGAAGCATCTTTCCGACATAAAAAATGACAAAGACCTCCTAGGTGCGGACTACCTCCATATGATCTGGACCTGCTCAGAACTTAGAAAATACTGGATTAACATCAATAACTTTCTTATCTATAAACTTAAAATACGAATCCCCTTTGAACCTCAAGTGTTCTTGCTTAATGAGTTTTCTACAATAAGTAGCCATAAGTATCAAAAGATTCTTCTAGGCAGAATACTGTTGTTAGCTAGAATTTTGGTTAGCCGAACCTGGTTTGCTCGGCATACCCCAGAATTAAACACCTGGATAAATCTAGTTAACAAGGTAAAAAACTATGAACAGATTCTGTATAGGCAGAGAAATGTGGAGGAGAAGTGGATTAGGATATGGGGCGGCTGGAAGATCTGACTGACTGTCTATAATAATTTATAAACTTTTTTTTTTTTTCTCCCCTCCCCCCCCGTCTCTCCCCCTTTCTCTGGGGATGGGGGGGCAGGGGGGGAGGGGAGGCTGGACGCCTCACATGGCCAGGATGGGGGGGTGGGGGGGAGGGTTGGGGAACAGGGATAAGGGGAAAAAAAGAGGTTATTAAATATACGGAGTGTTCACTCAATTTCTTGTTCACTGTAATCTGTTTTGATATATTAATAAAGATAATTAATAAAAAAAAAAAAAAAAAATGACAAAGACTCTAATCCATCTGTAGTTTATAAACATTTCACTGACCTACCGTATTTTTCGCCCCATAAGATGCACTTTTTCCTCCCCAAAAATGGGAGGAAAATGCCCCTGCGTCTTATGGGGCGAATGCTGGCAGTTTTATATCGAAGGATGCGATGTACGGAGCGGGGACTCGGGGAGGGACTGGGAGGAGGAGCTGGGGGCCGGCAATAGCGGTGGGGCGTTGCGGTCACTGTACTATAGCCCCGCCCCACCGCTCCGGTATACTAATATAAAATGCATTATTGAATTAAAAGTTATTAAACATGCCCCCCTCACTCCTAATAGTACCGTATATCCTAATTTCTTCTGCATAATGCCGGCAGGCAGGACGGGCGGGCGGCAGCGTAACTCCCTGATGTCACGTGCCTGCGCCGCCTCCTTTATGAATGAAGCAGGCGGCGCAGACAAGTAACGTCACTGAGGGACGCGCCGGCCGCCCGGCCCGCCTGCCGGCATTATACAGAAGAAATTCGGATATACGGTACTATTAGGAGTGAGGGGGGCATGTTTAATAACTTTTAATTCAATAATACATTTTATATTTGTAGGCGGCGGCGGGGGGGGGGGCACACGGAATCTGTGGATGGCACAATTAAAGGGTGGGGGTCTGTGGATGGCACTGTTATGGGCTGGAGGGGCACTGTGGATGGCACTGTTATGGGGTGGGGGGGTCTGTGGATGGCACATATATAACAGTGCCATCCACAGATCCCCCCCCCTGTAACAGTGCCAGCCACAGATCCCCCCCCCTGTAACAGTGTCTGTCATCCACAGATCCCCTCATAAGTGTCCATCATCCACAGATCCCCCCATAAGTGTCCGTCATCCACAGATCCCCCCCATAAGTGTCTGTCATCCACAGATCCCACCATAAGTGTCCGTCATCCACAGATCCCCCCATAAGTGTCCGTCATCCACAGATCCCCCCATAAGTGTCCGTCATCCACAGATCCCCCATAAGTGTCCGTCATCCACAGATCCCCCCATAAGTGTCCGTCATCCACAGATCCCCCATAAGTGTCCTTCATCCACAGATCCCCCACATAAGTGTCCGTCATCCACAGATCCCCCCATAACAGTGTCCGTCATCCACAGATCCCCCCATAAGTGTCCTTCATCCACAGATCCCCCCCATAAGTGTCCGTCATCCACAGATCCCCCCATAACAGTGTCCGTCATCCACAGATCCCCCCATAACAGTGTCTGTCATCCACAGATCCCCCCCATAACAGTGTTCGTCATCCACAGATCCCCCCCATAACAGTGTCCATCATCCACAGACCACCATTAGTTCCAAACCCACCAAAAGCACACCTTTTGGTTAAAAAAATGTTTTTCTTATTTTCCTCCCCAAAAACCTAGGTGCGTCTTATGGGCCGGTGCGTCTTATAGGGCGAAAAATACGGTACATAAAGGGATATATCAGGTTTCTCTGTTTGTGGGATATAATAAGTCTTGAAACCACAAAAAGCCTTGAGGACTTTAGAGAAAAATTATTATATTTTGTTCTCACAACTAGACATCCCAATGGCTTGAACAAGAGACAGGATGTTATATTTTATTGATTTTACCAAATTTTTTATTAGGTCCAATTGGAATATAGTATGCCAGATGAAATATTCACACATTACTATTGAAATAGATTTCATTATAATCTGTTCATAACAAAGAGCTATAGGTTCCCTAATAATCCATCTATTCTATAAGGTTTATATGGTATGTGATATATCGCTTCTGTGGTCTCTGGTTGCTTTGCGCCATCCGCTTATTCTGCTTAATTTCGGTTTTTACAAGTACCCTTTTTAGTTCTTGCTCATGGAATGGCTAACTTATTAGTCAATTAATGATGGAGTGAAATGCTCGATCCTTATTGGCTCAATACTTTTTCATATATGTATTTTTAGCAATGAATGCAAATTTGTATATATACGTTTTAACAAAGGGCTAGTGTAGCTATAAATGTCTCAGCGTTTTTCCTACGTTTGTAACCTTATATAAAATACAAATTCCGATTTTATAAATTCAGAAGTGCTGGATTCTCTTATGATCGAGCTTAGATTGGCCGAAGTTGCGTGAGACATCAGTGAATTACTACTCTATTCCTATCTGCCTATCTGCGTATTTAAAACATTTTAAAATTGGAATCCAAAGTGGGCATTGATACTGTCTGGTACCTCGGTACCAAAGGCAACTTGTACTGCAGTAATTCACCGAAATCTCAAGCAACTTCGGCCGAGACTAATTTTGCCTACATGGAGCCAATACAATTTAATGTTGTACGGAAACAACAAAGTTCTTGAACGGATCAACTTCGGATCGATTAGCTCAAGCCTAAACTAAAACATACAATCATTAGAATGCATGTACCATAGATTGGATAAAATACTATTGCAGTCTATGGTAAAATTGTAATGCTACTAGTGAACTTTGCCCGAGGCAAGGCTTAATGGGAACTTTATCACGGCAGTCCTGTGAACCTTCGGAAGGCCCCAGACTGCCATGGCACCAAACAGCTCCTGCAATCTCATCACAATTGACAATGGCATCTTAGAGGGTAAACGTCTGCAATTGAAGTTGTCTCTGATCATGGACACTGCCAGCAGGTGTCTAATGTGTATAACTGCAGGCACCCACCAGCTATAATATATATTCGCAAACTTTAAAGAAGTTTGAAAAAATGCAGTAAAATTCAAAATTGGTTGCACGTCATCACATTCCACGTGAGATTTAGCACTGGATCTTCAAACAAGATGGCCGTGGTGGTCTCTTCGCGATTAAATGGAGGTAAGTACAATTATTATTATTTTTAATTGCAGATACTAAAATGCTTTAGCATGGATCTAAAATGCAGCGATCAGCGATGAACGCAGCATCTGAGGGATACAATGACTGGGGGCAGCGCAATCGCCAATCCCTGTCATTACATTCGCTATTTACAAATAAATGTGCTTTGTGACGAAGCAATTCGTCACAAAGCAAATTTTTTTGTGAAATTCCGTGAAGCAGCCGAATCCAATTTTAGAGAAATTTGCTTATCTGTCGTTATATGGTTACGATTTTATTGTTATATAGTCTTTTATGTCTACAATGCAGAAAGTAAGTCCACTACATAAAGGAGTCCAAAGATATTCATGAGATGCAGGCTCCTGCTGCTCTAGCTGCTGATTGACAGGTTTCTCTGTATGGGCAATAATACATCTTGTGAATTCTTCGGACCCTTTGCTGGTTATGTGTTGCAAAGCATAAGATGTGATTCATTTAAAAAAACTAAAAAAATTGCCCAAATCCACATAAGGGACAGACCACTGATATCAGCCTATCTGTCATTAGACCATGCTGCCCACAGAGAGGGTGTTATAAAGGACCTGATAGGTTCACTTGAACAACATTACGGATGTACAGTTAGTATACAATGAAGTATACAGTGGCTCTCTGGTTTCTAATCTAGGATCCCACACTTTGAATTTAGTTGAAATCAGTTCATCATTTCATCAAATGTCTGTATGGCTGGAGCTGTTTCATCCACTGTAAGCGCTGGTATTGTGAAGTGGGAACATCAAAAAGCTGCGGCTCAGTCCAAAAGCAATAGTTCACAAATTCCCAGAGTACTAAACCACATAATATAAAATTGCTTGTAGTAGTTGTAACAATCTGAAAGCAAAGTCAACATAAGAATGAAAGATATTTTAAACCTGACATCTTCATAATCCCCCCACAACTGCTTGCAGCAACTTAAAGCTCAAATTATCTAGTCAACAATACTGCCTTTTGTTGTGGGAATCTGGTGGCCAAATTGACACCAAAACAACTTTATTCCCAGGAATCTATGCCTGCTTTGAGGCCCAGCACACCACAGCTGGGCGCACTGCGCAGGTGCCGACAATGAAAGAGAAAGGTATAAGTGCAGTATATCTGGCACATCGCTCCTGAAGAGAACAGAAAGAGGGCACGGTAAACTTGACTTGAGGTGTGAAGGCCACCACCTCCTTGACTTCAAGACGCTCATTTACATATATGGAGGAGGGGGAATATGGTTGTTTTGCTGTGAATTTGGCCAACAGATCACACAACAAAAGACAATGTTGGAGACAAGATAACTTGAGCTTTAAGGTATTGTGGGCAGTTGCGGGGGCATTATGGATTATCAGGTTCCTTTTAATCAGTTTCCTTCATCTGTCATCAGGCACTAAGATTGTGATAAAAAGATATAGGCTGGACAGAAGTCATTTATTTCACCCCTTAGTAAGCACCCAAATGCCATTTAACGGTGGTTACTAAGAGGCCTTAGACGTTTTTATGGCGGCCCTGTCTAAGCACTGCACAGGTCTCCTATGCGGCAGAGAGCTGGGAGTTTGGCTCTGGGATCAGTTCTGGGTTGTTTAACACTTTACATGCTGTGGGCAATGGCACCTGCCACATGTAACTGATTACAGAGGGAGCATACTCCCTCTGTCTCCCATTGGCAACATGCAAATGAGATTGCGGGGTGCCGATGCGTGTATATGCAGGCCGGAACCTAGTATAGGTCCCAAGCCTGTCTGGAGTGTGCCCCAGCAGGCTAAAATTAAAATGCATTACACTATAGGAATTGTGCAATGTATTTTAGAAGCAATCAAAAGATCGCCTATAGGGATGAGCATGGATGTTCGGGGTCACCGGGTTCTGCCGAACTTCGGGTCAAAGTTAAGGTTCGGGACCGAATTCGAACCCAAACCCGAACCCCATTGAAGTCAATGGGGACCCGAACTTTGGTGCACTAAAATGGCTGTAAAATAATCATAGTAAGGGCTAGAGGGCTACAAAAAGAATCAAAATGGGGGTAAGAGCAGAACAATTGCCCTGCAAACAAATGTGGATAGGGAAATGACATAAAATAACATAGATTAGTAAAATAAAAATTTATAATAATCTTGAACTAGGAGGCGGAGGTCAAAGTGGAGTAAGAGGTTGAGGAGGCGGTAGACGTGGCGGAGTAGGTGGTAGCGACGGTGAAGGAGATCGCCACAACTGTTTTTGTTTTTTTAAAATTTTCCCTTTATTTTTTTTTATTTTTTTTATAAAATTGGGAAGGCCCCATTGGGAAATGGAAAAGAGAACTCAAAGAGAAATAACAATGGCTGGGTGTGGCCGGTATACTTGTTTATTCAACACCAGGTATGGACAAGTCCTGTGGGATTCATGCCTGGTTCTTTTTAATGAACATGAGCTTGTCCATGTTGGCTGTGGACTGGCGGCTGCGATTGTCTGTGATCACCCCTCCTGCCATGCTAAACACATGTTCGGACAATACACTGGCTGCAGGGCAGGCCAGCACCTCCAAGGTGTAAAGGGCAAGCTCAGGACATGTGCCCAATTTGAAGACCCAGAAGTTGAATGGGGCAGACCATATCAGTCAATACATCTAGGTGTGTGCACACGTACGGTTCCACCATGTTGCTGAAATGCTGCCTCCTGCTAAGACGTTCCGTATCAGTTGGTGGTGCTGGTTATTGTAGCGTGCTGAAAAAGCTTTTCCACATTTCGGCCATGCTAACCATCCCTTCTGAGGTGCTGGCTGTGCCCCAGCTGCTTTGGCGACTTCTTCCTCCTCCTTTGCCTTCACCTTGTGCTTCCACTGAGCCTTAGCTGTCAGGTGGGAATGCTATGAGCGGCACATGTACCAGCGTGCGCTTGTACTCGTGCATCTACCGATCACGCTCCAGTGACGGAATTAAGGACAGCACGTTGTCCTTGTAGCGGGGATCCAGCACGGTGGCCACCCAGTAATCAGCACTGGTTAGTATGTAGGCAACTTGGCGGTCGTTGCGCAGGCACTGCAGCATGTAGTCGCTCATGTGTGTCAGGCTGCCCAGAAGCAATGACAAGCTGTTCTCTGTAGAAGGTGTATAATCTGTGTCCTCTATATCCCCCCGCCTCACTCTAGTTATGCCCATGAGCTGCTTTGGGTGACAACCTGCTGTGAAGACAGTTCTTCCTCATTATCCTCCTGTCACGGAACCATGAACCAGACGTACAGCAAGAGATAAGAGAAAATAAGAAGGCTTTATTGAAAATAAAGCTGTAAAGCAAAAGTCCAAACGGATGGTGAAACCGAGCAGAGTCTTTGCGAAGCCAGAGGTCAGGAACCAGAGGGGTAGTCAGACGAAGCCAGGATCAGGAACCAGCAGGGTAGTCAGACGAAGCCAGGATCAGGAACCAGCAGGGTAGTCAGACGAAGCCAGGATCAGGAACCAGAAGGGTAGTCAGACGAAGCCAGGATCAGGAACCAGAAGCAGCAGCAGTCTTAGAAGCATGTGAACACAAGAGGACCAAGCAAGGAACTGAAGCCACAGACCTCCTATATATATGAGCTAGGCATCCAGCTCCTCCCAGTGGGAAGGAGGAGCCGCAGGGTGGAAGGCTACAAGAAACCCAGAAACCAAGATGGCCGCCAGCACATGTCAAACGAAGGAGAACAGCAAGAAGGTAAGACCATGACACCTCCTCCTCATCCTCCGGAACTGTGTCCTGGATGGACAATTGTGTACCTGGCCTCTGTTGGTGCAGGAACCCATGCTCCTAGCCACTTGTGAATGACTGGCCTAATAACCATGGAAATGATCCCTCTCCCTCCTCCTCCTCTTTCTCCTGTGCCACATCCTCTTCCATCATCGCCCAAAGCGTTTTTTCAAGGAGACATAAAAGTGGTATAGTAACACTGAGGACAGTGTCATCATCACCGGCCACGTTGGTGGAGTGCTCGAAACAGCGCAACACAGCACACACGTCCCGGATGGAGGCCCAGTCATTGGTGGTGAAGTGAGGCTGTTCCCTAGAACAACTCACCCGTGCATGCTGCAGCTGAAACTCCACTATCACCTGCTTCTGCTCACACAGTCTCTCCAGCATGTGCAAGGTGAAGATCCATCTTGTTGCTACATTAAATATGAGGCGGTGAGCGGGAAGGCCTAAGTTACGCTGCAGTACAGACAGGTGAGCAGCAGCAGGGTGAGAACACCGAAAGCGCGCACAGACGGCCCACACTTTCTGCAGCAACTCTGACATATCGGGGTAATTTTTCAGGAACCTCTGCACCACCAAGTTCAGCACATGCGCCAAGCAAGGGATGTGCGTCAAACTGGCTAGCCCCAGAGCTGCTACGAGATTTTGCCCGTTATCGCACACCACCAGGCCGGGCTTGAAACTCAGTGGCACCAACCACTCATCGATCTGTTGTTCCATGCCCGTCCACAGCTCCTGCGTAGTGTGGGTTTTTCCCCCCAAACAGATGATTTTCAAAACAGCCTGCTGTTGTTTTCCCCTGGCTGTGCTGAAGTTGGTGGTGCAGATGTTAGGCTGACTGGATGAGGAGGCGGTAGAGGAGGAATCGGAGTAGGGGGAGGAGGCAACAGGAGGCAACGAGAAACGTCCTGCAATCCTCGGTGGCAGAAGGTCATGAGTCAAACTGCTATTCACCTCAGGCCCAGCCGTGCATGCATTTACCCATAGTGCAGTTAGGGAGATATAACATCCCCGCCCGTGCTTGCTGGTCCACGTATCGGTGGTTATGTGGACCTTGCCACAGATGGCATTGCACAGTGCACACCTGATTTTGTCCGCCACTTAGTTGTGCAGGGCAGGGATGGCTCGCCTAGAAAAGAAGTGGGGGCTGGGAACCATGTACTGTGGGACAGCCACCGCCATAAGGTTTATAAAAGTCTCTGCATCCACCAGATGGAATGACAGCACTTCAAAGGCGAGGAATTTTGAAATGCCGGCATTCAAGGCCAGGGATTGCTGGTGAGTAGAGGGGTACTTTTTGCTTAGATGATAAAGGGGTGCTTTTTGCTTAGATGATAATCAGTAACTTATGTGTACCTTAAAATTGCACCATTAAAAATTACAACTTGTCCCACAAATAACAAGCTACATAGATGGAAAAAAAAAAAAAAGTTATAGCGTTTGGGAGGTGAAAATGAAAAAAATAAAAAATAAAATAAAATCTCTGGATCATTAAGGCTCAAAACAGACTGGTCACTAAGGGGTTAAATTCATTTGAATATTATATTATTATTATGTTGAAGTAATATGACTGTAATTGATCAATATTTCCTTGAATATTGTTTCATGTTCTGCTAGAGACTATTGGTTTTAGGTTTTGTTTTTGGACACACAAATTATATTTCTGTAAAGTTAGCACAAGAACTGGCCAATAATTGTTTTCTAGACAGACAAGGCATGCAGTATGCCCAGTGAGAGATCACTATGGGCTATGCTGAGCTTAAATTAAGTGAAAGGTGAGGAATCAGCCCAGAACTACAAGGGAGGAGCTGGTCAATGACATGAAGAGAGCTGGGACCACAGTTTCAAAGGTCACTGTCGGTAGAAGACTACGTCGTCATGGTTTCAAATCATGCATTGCACGGAAGGTTCCCCTGCTCAAGTCATCACGAGTCCAGGCCCTTCTGAAGTTTGCCAATGACCATCTGGATGATCCAGAGGAGGCATGGGAGAAAGTCATGTGGTCAGATGAGACCAAAGTAGAACTTTCTGGTCTAAACTTCACTCGTGTTTGGAGGAAAAAGAAGGATGAGTTGCGTTCCAAGAACACCATGAATACAGTGAAGCATGGGGGTGGTAACATTATACTTTGGGGGTGCTTTTCTGCGAAGGGGACAGGGATACTGCACTGTATTAAGGAGAGGATGAATGGGGCCTTTTATTGTGAGATTTTGAGCAACAACCTCCTTCCCTCAGTCAGAGCATTGAAGATGGGTCGTGGCTGGGTCTTCCAACAGGACAACGACCCGAAGCACACAGCCAGGATAACCAAGGAGTTGCTCTGTAAGAAGCATATCAAGGTTCTGGAGTTGCCTAGCCAGTCTCCAGACCAAAATCCAATCCAATAGAACATCTTTGGAGGGAGCTGAAACTCTGTGTTGCTCAGCGACAGCCCCGAAACCTCACAAATCTAGAGGAGATCTGTGTGGAGGAGTGGGCCAAAATCCCTGTTGCAGTGTGTGCAAACCTGGTCAAGAACTACAGGAAACGTTTAAACTCTGTAATTGCAAACAAAGGCTTTTGTACCAAATATTAACACTGATTTTCTCAGGTGTACTTATGTTCAGCAGTGCAAGACAAATAAATTCTTTAAAAATCATGCAATGTGATTTCCTTTTTTTTTTTTTGTTATTCTCTTTGAGTGGGAATGCACCTACAATGTGAATTTCAGACCCCTCCATGAACTTGCAAAAGCACAGTTTCAAATACTTCTGTTCCTCACTGTAAATATATATATATATATATATATATATATACAAAAAAGTAGCAGCACACTACTAAATGCACTAAGAATGGGTGAACAGGTGAATGTGTGAACAGGGTCAAATACATAGTAAGTATTGGTGTCATGTATTTGACCCTGTTCACACATTCACCTGTTCACCCATTCTTAGTGCATTTAGTAGTGTGCTGCTACTTTTTTTTTTTTTTTTCTACATTGTTGCTTGGTAGCTTGCACCTGCGATTGTCTCTAGAGGTGCTGTTCCGTTTTTTTGTATGTATACATAATAGAGGAATAGGCATCCTCTTTGGAACTTAGCACTCCCCGCCCACCCCCTGGTGCTATTAATCAGAGTAACAATGGAGCTGGACACTCGTGTTAGAGTAGGTCCCATCTGATGAGAAACAACCTTGACGTCTGGTAGATGGGTCCGACATATTTTGGATCAATTATATACGCTAAGAGCTTCTCCCCTGCTTAATAGTATGTATTTTTTAGCCATAATATATTTAGATATATTATTATATATTTAGAATATATAATATATTATAATATATGTAACTATATTATGGCTAAAAACATCAGTAATAGTTTCCCATATATTATGCATTCATATATAATCAGAAGTATGATTATATATATATATATATATATATATATACATACATATATATATATATATATATATATATATATATAATCACACATTTATTTTGTGCCATACATTTTTTACAATTACTAAAAAAAATATTAAATATATAAAATTTAATCTCTTTTTCTGAAACATTTCTGCCGGGATTTGTAACTCACAACCTTCCACATTAGAGCCAAGAACTTTAACCACTATGCTATATAGCTACATGTTAACCTGCACTGAAATATGAAATGGTACTTCTGTGGTATAGGAATACTTACTACATGAAAAACTACTATGAGTTTTTTTTTAAATAGTTTATCATTCAGCTTTATAGCGGAGTGGTTAAAGTCCTTGCCTCTAATGTAGAAGGTGGTGAGTTCAAATCCTGGCAGAAACTTTTCAGAGATAGAGGCTAAATTTGATTTAAATACCCTGGGTGTCCCCAAGCACTGACTCCATATATGGACATAGCTATATATCGAGTCAGAGCAGGGACTCCTAAGCCGCAGACTCACACTGGGGGATTCCCTCACTGTACAGTGATCTTGTTCATAGACCTCAGTGGGACCTGGCACCCTCCCTTCTTCAGAACAGGGCGTGCCTGGTTTAATGCTCGGTTTCTCCAATTGACTTCCATTGTGCTCGGGTGCTCTGTAGAGCACCCGAGCATTGCAAAGTGTTCTACCCTAGCACTTTGGTGCTCGATCAACAATAGTGTGGATGAAATTGACTGAAGTGATATTAACTCTATGATAAACTTTTCAAAGTACATATACAATATATTTGGCGATAATCCAATGTCCTTTATGTATGTCTCTTTCGATAAATGACAGGGATATCCGAAAAAAAGCAAAGTCCCAATGAGCAATCAAAGAACAAACTCAAGCGGCGTCCCGCTAATAGCATCCACCAGCAGCGTCCCACTGGAATAATAATGCAGTTTTTAAATCGCTGGAAAATAATTGCTGGATAAAATCGTACGCTTGAGTTTGTTCTACGATTTTATCCAGCAATTATTTTCCAGCGATTTAAAAACTGCATTATTATTCCAGTGGGACGCTGCTGGTGGATGCTATTAGCGGGACGCCGCTTGAGTTTGTTCTTTGATTGCTCATTGGGACTTTGCTTTTTTTCGGATATCCCTGTCATTTATCGAAAGAGACATACATAAAGGACATTGGATTATCGCCAAATTTTAAATATTTGACTTTCCCATACACATATCTGCCGAATATTTATACGAGTTTTTATTCTATTGTATTCCTCGAATTTTAGAATTTTATATTGTAGTATTTGTCATATTGGAGTACTGCATATTGTGTATTATGGTGTAGTGGACAGGTATTTTTATTACAGTTTTACATTATCATTGTCAATAAGTACAGTTATTCATGCTATTATATGTTAATAAATTTCAAATGGTCCAGATATCCTGAGAGTGCCCAGTTACTTTTGTTCTATTATACTTCTCTTTTTGAGTGGACTGGGTGAGCCCACTCAACTGAGTGCACCTCTTGGGTCAATAGTTAGTCCAGTGCGTCACATCTATTTTCTTTTTGCATATACAATATATGCAGCCTAAATAGCTGCCACAGAGCTATAGGAAAGAGAGGTCTTAGTTCTGGTTGGTCCTATTCATTTTGCTATTGGGTGATGAAAACTTGTGCAGGAGTCATCCTTAAGGGATACAGAATTTTTAGAAAACAAGGGGAAGGGAAAATAAGAGTCATTGAACAGGATCAGAGATGAACGCATGGCCAATGTCCTGGTCCTCACAGTGTTGACATCAGATACAACAAGGTCATGGTCACATGCTCTGTTGCAGCCAAGAGTTTGCCTCAGCTATGACATGGCCACAAGCAGCACATCAGCGCTGAAGCTTGTCATTGCTGCAGCAGAGGATGTGACCATGCCTATTCTATGGCAGATGTTAACACTGTGGAGACTGGAACTTGGACACAGAGAAGGCAGCGTTAAAGATCGGTGAGAAGTGACAGGGCCAGGTGAGTATGAATCTTTTGTTTAAAGGCCAGCTACAGTCACTTATTAAAATCTCATTATTTTTGGACAACCCCATTAAGGACCTTTCACATAGGCCAAGTATCATGACACGTATCAGGAATCAACATTTCTAGGAATGCTTGTGCTTGATAAATGCCCTATGTAAATGTAAAAGAGCCTCTATCACTGATCAGTCATCCCAACTCGTCTTTGATGTTATCAAAGTAAAAAATATATATTTGTACTGCGTTAGCCAATAAATTAAGATGAAAAAAGATTGAGATTCCTCAGTGGTTGATTAGCAACTCCTATCAACCACTGAAGAATTTAAATCTCGTTTCATCTTCTTTGATCTTATCATAACTCTTGTTGCTAAGTGAACATACTTGCAGCCATTTTCCAAAATCTAGTGAGAAGTCTTCCCATAAGAGTGGGAACTATTGAATTAGCAGGAGAAGAACCGATTCCAGAATAATGCCTGAGGGATTAGAGTTAAATGGTTAAGAAGTAGAACCATAGTTTTGGTATTCATTAGCAAAGTTTTTCTTGTTAATATTCCTTATTTTTCCTTATTTTGGAGATGGGCCATTAATCCAAGGATTTATTCACAAATTTTTGCCCTATTTAGAGGCAGGGAAGGATTTTCACGTAAACATGGGGCGATTGGCATCCAACTCATACAGGACGTATCTGTGTCTTGTTTAAAGGGAACCTGTCATCATGAAAATCCAAAAATAGCTGGAGGCAGCATGTTATAGAGCAGTTTGATATATTGTTTTATAGGAAAAGATTCAGTAAAACCTGTAATTTATACATTTAAATACCTGCTTATTCTGGGCTTTGAAGCCAAGGAGATGGTCCTATCAGTGATTGACAGCCTGTGTATACAGAGATAGCTGTCACTCACTGATAGGACCGCCTCCTGGACTTCAAAGCCCAGAATAAGCAGAAATGTAAATGGTTAAACTAAGTAAATAAACTATAAATAAGTTATTCTGAATCTTTTCCCATAAAACTATATATCAATCTTCTCAGCTCCTTCTGCTCTGTAACATCCTATCTGCAGCTCAGACAACTTGGTCAACATCACAGGTTCTTTTAAACTTTTCACTATGGACTTTAACTAAGATACTTGTAAAGTTAATGATATCTACATATCCTATTTCCTTATATATATATATATATATATATATATATATATAAAATAAAGAATGACACCGCGGCACATCCGTTTGGTGAAAAAAAGTGGGACCCTTTATTCACCCATGCAACGTTTCGGTCCGCTTGCTGGGACCATTTTCAAGCAATACAACATTGTGAAAACTTTAGGTATTTATGCAGTCATGATCGATTAACATCCATAAGTAACAATTAACAAAACTTTGCAAAAAACAAAGTATCTAATACATATCATAAAAATAAAAGTGTGACCAGCCCGGAAGGTAGCCAAAATCAAAGCCGTGATCGGTATATACAAAGCTTCCAGGTACATATATTCATTGATATTACAGTGAAATACAAAAGTGACAATTAACAGTGAATCAATATCACCTGTACATGTGTGAAGATAACAGGACCGAGCGTGGAATCAGGCATGCTCAATGGTGGGAGGATACATTGTAGCGAGTTGCACCGCATGGATACGGCGTCCCGGAACTGCAACTGCGCATGTCCGTGACGTCACTGTAAATGACTCACGTGATCTCTCAGCGAAGCGTCACGTGACAAGCAGCAGAACATAGCGCTGTCATGAAAAGAAGTGTAGATACAAGCGTCCTAGCAGAAAATTCGAAAAATAATGCAGTAATTCAAGGATGAAACACCCAGGGTATGGTGTCGGGTGACGTGCCATCCTGCGATGCACCGTCATCCGGCATCTGCGGGCAAAAAGGGGAGGGGAAAGCGGCAGGCATCACCCTCCCACTATGCTCGTCACAATTTAACCCCTTATCAGGTGAAAAGATCCTCCACTGTAGCTGTGCAGATACGCTTGTTACAGTAATAAATGTGTAATTTAATACGCAGTAATCAGGGAATAAGCCGCACAAGTCCAAAAATGAGCATCTCGCCTCCCGTTGAGCTAAGCCCATCCAGGAGAAGGTCCTGAAAGTGAAACAGTAAAAGAAATATATTATCCAAATATATTCATTAAAAACAGAAAGAACAATTTTTTCAACACATACACCGACAGGAACAGAACCGAGGGAAGTCATATGAAGAGCCATGGCCTATATTCTACATTCAAGCCCATCGGTCGAATGGTTTGTAGCTTGTAAATCCATTCAGACTCGCGTTTTTTTTGAGCATTTTAATGCGATCACCACCAGTCCGCGGTAACGGAACATGATCAAGGATCATGAATTTGAGATCTCCCTCTACATGGTCCATGTCCGCGAAGTGGTGTGAAACAGGCAGGTCCTTACGCTTTTTCCGTATGGAAAACCGGTGTTGGTTAAACCGGGACTTGAAGTCACAGGTGGTTTCACCCACGTATAAAAATTTACAGGGGCACCATAAAACATAAATCACAAAACACGAGTCACAAGTCAAATAAAATTTAAGGGGGTAAGAGATCCCAGTTTGTGGATGGATAAATTCTCGTCCCTTCACCATGTATTTGCAGTTTACACAGTGAAGGCACGGGTAACTGCCACAATTTTTCGGGGCCAAAAGTAATTGGCGTGTGCTTTTTTGTGAGCCTATATCGTTTTTGACTAATTTGTCTTTTATATTACGAGCTCTCTTATAAGAAATGAGCGGTCTACTGCAGAATTCAGAGATGTTTCTGTGTTCAGTTTTGAGAATTGGCCAATGTTTATTGAGAATTTTGTTGACATGTGGACTTGCTTCACAAAAAGTAGAAACAAAGGGTATTCTCTGGGATTGCTTCCGTTGGGTACCCTGAAATAATTTGCTTCTTTCTTTTTGATTAATGCGTTTTAGTTGTTGCTGCAATATAGAGGCTGGGTACTGTCTTTGTCTAAAACTTTGTGTCATAGTTTCCAATGTTGTATTAAGCAATGTGGTATCACTGACTATACGTTTAGCTCTGATGAACTGGCTATAAGGTAATGACCGCACCATCGTCCGGGGATGAGCACTGTCAAACCTCAGGACGGTGTTGCGGTCAGTAGGTTTAGTATAGACCTCAGTGCTCAGTGCACCACCAGTGCATCGTACATTAACATCTAGAAAGTGTAACGTATTGGTGAAAAAATCCAAAGTAAATTGTATGTCATGAATCAGGCTGTTTAAATAATCGTGAAACAAGTGTAACTCAGAGGCAGTACCCGTCAAAATAACAAAAATATCGTCTATGTATCTCCACCACCTCAGCACATGGCTGAAGTGGTGGGACACATTGACGTGCTGTTCCTCCAAATGGGAGACGACCAGGTTGGCGTAAGTGGGGGCCACATTCGTCCCCATGGCCGTCCCTCTGATTTGCATATAATAATCATCTCCAAAAAGGAAATAATTATTATGTAAAATCATGCGTAATAAAGCCAAGAAGAAGGTTCGCGCCTCAATGGTATAGTCAGACTTAACTAAAGCGGATTCCACAACTGGATTTTTCCCCTCAAATATCTTCTAAGGCTTTTGATGTGTTCTCAGATGCGGTGCTGGGTGATATACAGGAGCTTAAACAGTCTGGGCTCTTGGATCACATCCAGCACCCTAACATTTCCAAACTGGAATTACAGGCACTTGAACAGTTAATCCACTCCCTCACCATCAAGTCCGCTGACAAGGGTGGTGCGGTGGTGGTCATGGATACTGTTATGTATTTGACAGAGGCAGCCCGCCAGTTATCTGACTCTGCGGGTTATGTTAAACTCCAAAGGGATCCCAGATTTGACATACAACGTGAATTTAAGTCATTGGTTAACACTAGGGATGAGCGAACCCGAACTGTATAGTTCGGGTTCGTACCGAATTTTGGGGTGTCCGTGACACGGACCCGAACCCGAACATTTTCGTAAAAGTCCGGGTTCGGGTTCGGTGTTCGGCGCTTTCTTGGCGCTTTTTGAAAGGCTGCAAAGCAGCCAATCAACAAGCGTCATATTACTTGGCCCAAGAGGCCATCACAGCCATGCCTACTATTGGCATGGCTGTGATTGGCCAGTGCACCATGTGACCCAGCCTCTATTTAAGCTGGAGTCACGTAGCGCCGCACGTCACTCTGCTATGATCAGTATAGGGAGAGGTTGCAGCTGCGACGTTAGGGCGAGATTAGGCAGATTAACTCCTCCAAAAGACTTCATTCTGTGATCGATCTGCAGCTGTGGATCATTGAAGTGCTATTATTGACTTGCTCACTTTTTTGAGGTTGCCCAGAGCGTTTTTAGATCACTTTTTTTCTGGGGTGATCGGCGGCCATTTTGTGACTTGTGGTGTGCCAGCACGAGCTATCACCAAGTGTATTTAAGCATCGATAGTGTGGTTATTTTGTGCTATATCCTACATCAGCTGCAGGCTGAGCCTGTGTCACCGAAGTGCATTTAACCATCAACAGTCTGGTTATTTTTTGGCCATATACTACATCAGCTGCAGGCTGAGCCTGTGTCACCCAAGTGCATTTAACCATCAACAGTCTGATTATTTTTTGGCCATATACTACATCTGGTGCAGGCTGAGCCTGTGTCACCCAAGTGCATTTAACCATCAACAGTGTGGTTATTTTTTGGCCATATATTACATCAGGGGCAAGTTGAGCCTGTCACCCAGCACCTAAAAAATAGACCTGACATTTCTATTCAACCAAATCTGTACTGTTTTAGCTGGTCAAGTTATTTGTATTGACCGTAAAAGCACACTTTTTTTTCTGGGTTGGAAAAGCATTCCCAAATTTCCCATTCTCAAAATAACTAGTTTCTGGTATTTGAGGCCTACTTGAAATCTATCCCAAAAAGAAAATCTTACATTGAAGGTATTTATAGTGTCATTCAGAAAAACCTAAGACACACGCTAGCGTGCTGATAGAAGTGTCATTCTGTGATTAAACCTATACCTGTCACAAAGCGCAAAAAAAAACAGGTCTCACATCTCTATTCAACCAAATCTGCACTGTTTTTGCTGGTCAAGTTATTTGTAGTGACCGTAAAAGCAGACTTTTTGTTCTGGGTTGAAAAAGCATTCCCAAATTTCCCATTCTCAAAATAACTAGTTTCTGGTATTTGAGGCCTACTTGAAATCTATCCCAAAAAGAAAATCTTACATTGAAGGTATTGATAGTGTCATTCAGAAAAACCTAAGACACACGCTAGCGTGTTGATAGAAATCTGATTCTGTGATTAAACCTATACCTGTCACACAGCGCAAAAAAAAACAGGTCTCACATCTCTATTCAACCAAATCTGCACTGTTTTTGCTGGTCAAGTTATTTGTAGTGACCGTAAAAGCAGACTTTTTGTTCTGGGTTGAAAAAGCATTCCCAAATTTCCCATTCTCAAAATAACTAGTTTCTGGTATTTGAGGCCTACTTGAAATCTATCCCAAAAAGAAAATCTTACATTGATGGTATTGATAGTGTCATTCAGAAAAACCTAAGACACACGCTAGCGTGCTGATAGAAGTGTCATTCTGTGATTAAACGTATACCTGTCACACAGCGCAAAAAAAAACAGGTCTCACATCTCTATTCAACCAAATCTGCACTGTTTTAGCTGGTCAAGTTATTTGTAGTGACCGTAAAAGCAGACTTTTTGTTCTGGGTTGAAAAAGCATTCCCAAATTTCCCATTCTCAAAATTGTGGTGAACGGGAACAATGAGGAAAACATCTAATAAGGGACGCGGACGTGGACATGGTCGTGGTGGTGTTAGTGGACCCTCTGGTGCTGGGAGAGGACGTGGCCGTTCTGCTACAGCCACACGTCCTAGTGAACCAACTACCTCAGGTCCCAGTAGCCAGCAGAATTTACAGCGATATTTGGTGGGGCCCAATGCCGTTCTAAGGATGGTAAGGCCTGAGCAGGTACAGGCATTAGTCAATTGGGTGGCCGACAGTGGATCCAGCACGTTTACATTATCTCCCACCCAGTTATCTGCAGAAAGCGCACAGATGGCGCATGAAAACCAAGCCCATCGGTCTGTCACATCACCCCCATGCATATCAGGGAAACTGTCTGAGCCTCAAGTTATGCAGCAGTCTCTTATGCTGTTTGAAGACTCTGCTGCCAGGGTTTCCCAAGGGCATCCACCTAGCCCTTCCCCAGGGGTGGAAGAGATAGAATGCACTAACGCACAACCACTTATTTTTCCTGATGATGAGGACATGAAAATACCACCTCAGCACGTCTCTGATGATGACGAAACACAGGTGCCAACTGCTGCGTCTTTCTGCAGTGTGCAGACTGAACAGGAGGTCAGGGATCAAGACTGGGTGGAAGACGATGCAGGGGACGATGAGGTCCTAGACCCCACATGGAATGAAGGTCGTGCCACTGACTTTCACAGTTCGGAGGAAGAGGCAGTGGTGAGACCGAGCCAACAGCGTAGCAAAAGAGGGAGCAGTGGGCAAAATCAGAACACCCGCCGCCAAGAGACTCCGCCTGCTACTGACCGCCGCCATCTGGGACCGAGCACCCCAAAGGCAGCTTCAAGGAGTTCCCTGGCATGGCACTTCTTCAAACAATGTGCTGACGACAAGACCCGAGTGGTTTGCACGCTGTGCCATCAGAGCCTGAAGCGAGGCATTAACGTTCTGAACCTTAGCACAACCTGCATGACCAGGCACCTGCATGCAAAGCATGAACTGCAGTGGAGTAAACACCTTAAAAACAAGGAAGTCACTCAGGCTCCCCCTGCTACCTCTTCTGCTGCTGCCGCCTCGGCCTCTTCTGCTGCTGCCGCCGCCTCGGCCTCTTCCTCCGCCTCTGGAGGAACGTTGGCACCTGCCGCCCAGCAAACATGGGATGTACCACCAACACCACCACCTGCGTCACCAAGCATCTCAACCATGTCACACGGCAGCGTTCAGCTCTCCATCTCACAAACATTTGAGAGAAAGCGTAAATTCCCACCTAGCCACCCTCGATCCCTGGCCCTGAATGCCAGCATTTCTAAACTACTGGCCTATGAAATGCTGTCATTTAGGCTGGTGGACACACACAGCTTCAAACAGCTCATGTCACTTGCTGTCCCACAGTATGTTGTTCCCAGCCGCCACTACTTCTCCAAGAGAGCCGTGCCTTCCCTGCACAAACAAGTGTCCGATAAAATCAAGTGTGCACTGCGCAACGCCAGCTGTGGCAAGGTCCACCTAACCACAGATACGTGGACCAGTAAGCACGGCCAGGGACGCTATATCTCCCTAACTGCACACTGGGTAAATGTAGTGGCGGCTGGGCCCCAGGCGAAAAGCTGTTTGGCGCACGTCCTTCCGCCGCCAAGGATTGCAGGGCAACATTCTTTGCCTCCTGTCTCCTCCTCCTCCTACTCAGCTTCCTCCTCCTCTTCTTCCACCTGCTCATCCAGTCAGCCACACACCTTCACCACCAACTTCAGCACAGCACGGGGTAAACGTCAGCAGGCCATTCTGAAACTCATATGTTTGGGGGACAGGCCCCACACTGCACAGGAGTTGTGGCGGGGTATAGAACAACAGACCGACGAGTGGTTGCTGCCGGTGAGCCTCAAGACCGGCCTGGTGGTGTGCGATAATGGGCGAAATCTCGTTGCAGCTCTGGGACTAGCTGGTTTGACGCACATCCCTTGCCTGGCGCATGTGCTGAATTTGGTGGTGCAGAAGTTCATTCGCAACTACCCCGACATGTCAGAGCTGCTGCATAAAGTGCGGGCCGTCTGTTCGCGCTTCCGGCGTTCACACCCTGCCGCTGCTCGCCTGTCTGCGCTACAGCGTAACTTCGGCCTTCCCGCTCACCGCCTCATATTTGACGTGCTCACCAGGTGGAACTCCACCTTGCATATGCTGGACAGACTGTGCGAGCAGCAGCAGGCCATAGTGGAGTTTCAGCTGCAGCACGCACGGGTCAGTCGCACTGTGGATCAGACCCACTTCACCACCAATGACTGGGCCTCCATGCGAGACCTGTGTGCCCTGTTGCGCTGTTTCGAGTACTCCACCAACATGGCCAGTGGTGATGACGCCGTTATCAGCGTTACAATACCACTTCTATGTCTCCTTGAGAAAACACTTAGGGCGATAATGGAAGAGGAGGTGGCCCAGGAGGAAGAGGAGGAAGAGGGGTCATTTTTAGCACTTTCAGGCCAGTCTCTTCGAAGTGACTCAGAGGGAGGTTTTTTGCAACACCAGAGGCCAGGTACAAATGTGGCCAGACAGGGCCCACTACTGGAGGACGAGAAGGACGAGGATGAGGAGGAGGTGGAGGAGGATGAGGATGAAGCATGTTCACAGCGGGGTGGCACCCAAAGCAGCTCGGGCCCATCACTGGTGCGTGGCTGGGGGGAAACACAGGACGATGACGATACGCCTCCCACAGAGGACAGCTTGTCCTTACCTCTGGGCAGCCTGGCACACATGAGCGACTACATGCTGCAGTGCCTGCGCAACGACAGCAGAGTTGCCCACATTTTAACGTGTGCGGACTACTGGGTTGCCACCCTGCTGGATCCCCGGTACAAAGACAATGTGCCCACCTTACTTCCTACACTGGAGCGTGATAGGAAGATGCGCGAGTACAAGCGCACGTTGGTAGACGCGCTACTGAGAGCATTCCCAAATGTCACAGGGGAACCAGTGGAAGCCCAAGGCGAAGGCAGAGGAGGAGCAAGAGGTCGCCAATGCAGCTGTGTCACGCCCAGCTCCTCTGAGGGCAGGGTTAGCATGGCAGAGATGTGGAAAAGTTTTGTCAACACGCCACAGCTAAGTGCACTACCACCTGATACGGAACGTGTTAGCAGGAGGCAACATTTCACTAACATGGTGGAACAGTACCTGTGCACACCCCTCCACGTACTGACTGATGGTTCGGCCCCATTCAACTTCTGGGTCTCCAAATTGTCCACGTGGCCAGAGCTAGCCTTTTATGCCTTGGAGGTGCTGGCCTGCCCGGCGGCCAGCGTTTTGTCTGAACGTGTATTCAGCACGGCAGGGGGCGTCATTACAGACAAACGCAGCCGCCTGTCTACAGCCAATGTGGACAAGCTGACGTTCATAAAAATGAACCAGGCATGGATCCCACAGGACCTGTCCATCCCTTGTGCAGATTAGATATTAACTACCTCCCCTTAACAATATATTATTCTACTCCAGGGCACTTCCTCATTCAATACTATTTTTAATTTCATTTTACCATTATATTGCGGGGCAACCCAAAGTTGAATGAACCTCTCCTCTGTCTGGGTGCCGGGGCCTAAATGTGTGACAGTGGCCTGTTCCAGTGGTGGGTGACGTGAAGCCTGATTCTCTGCTATGACATGAATACAGATTCTGCGCTGACATAAGGCCAGATTCTCTGTTACGGGACCTCTCTCCTCTGCCTGGGTGCCTGGGCCTAAATGTGTGACAGTGGCCTGTTCCAGTGGTGGGTGACGTGAAGCCTGATTCTCTGCTATGACATGAAGACAGATTCTGCGCTGACATAAGGCCAGATTCTCTGTTACGGGACCGCTCTCCTCTGTCTGGGTGCCGGGGCCTAAATGTGTGACAGTGGCCTGTTACAGTGGTGGGTGACGTGAAGCCTGATTCTCTGCTATGACATGAAGACAGATTCTGTGCTGACATAAGGCCAGATTCTCTGTTACGGGACCGCTCTCCTCTGTCTGGGTGCCGGGGCCTAAATGTGTGACAGTGGCCTGTTCCAGTGGTGGGTGACGTGAAGCCTGATTCTCTGCTATGACATGAAGACAGATTCTGCGCTGACATAAGGCCAGATTCTCTGTTACGGGACCTCTCTCCTCTGCCTGGGTGCCTGGGCCTAAATGTGTGACAGTGGCCTGTTCCAGTGGTGGGTGACGTGAAGCCTGATTCTCTGCTATGACATGAAGACAGATTCTGCGCTGACATAAGGCCAGATTCTCTGTTACGGGACCTCTCTCCTCTGTCTGGGTGCCGGGGCCTAAATGTGTGACAGTGGCCTGTTCCAGTGGTGGGTGACGTGAAGCCTGATTCTCTGCTATGACATGAATACAGATTCTGCGCTGACATAAGGCCAGATTCTCTGTTACGGGACCTCTCTCCTCTGCCTGGGTGCCTGGGCCTAAATGTGTGACAGTGGCCTGTTCCAGTGGTGGGTGACGTGAAGCCTGATTCTCTGCTATGACATGAAGACAGATTCTGCACTGACATAAGGCCAGATTCTCTGTTACGGGACCGCTCTCCACTGTCTGGGTGCTGGGGCCAAAATGTGTGACAGTGGCCTGTTCCAGTGGTGGGTGACGTGAAGCCTGATTCTCTGCTATGACATGAAGACAGATTCTGCGCTGACATAAGGCCAGATTCTCTGTTACGGGACCGCTCTCCTCTGTCTGGGTGCGGGGCCTAAATGTGTGACAGTGGCCTGTTCCAGTGGTGGGTGACGTGAAGCCTGATTCTCTGCTATGACATGAATACAGATTCTGCGCTGACATAAGGCCAGATTCTCTGTTACGGGACCTCTCTCCTCTGCCTGGGTGCCTGGGCCTAAATGTGTGACAGTGGCCTGTTCCAGTGGTGGGTGACGTGAAGCCTGATTCTCTGCTATGACATGAAGACAGATTCTGCACTGACATAAGGCCAGATTCTCTGTTACGGGACCGCTCTCCACTGTCTGGGTGCTGGGGCCTAAATGTGTGACAGTGGCCTGTTCCAGTGGTGGGTGACGTGAAGCCTGATTCTCTGCTATGACATGAAGACAGATTCTGCACTGACATAAGGCCAGATTCTCTGTTACGGGACCGCTCTCCACTGTCTGGGTGCTGGGGCCTAAATGTGTGACAGTGGCCTGTTCCAGTGGTGGGTGACGTGAAGCCTGATTCTCTGCTATGACATGAAGACAGATTCTGCGCTGACATAAGGCCAGATTCTCTGTTACGGGACCTCTCTCCTCTGCCTGGGTGCCTGGGCCTAAATGTGTGACAGTGGCCTGTTCCAGTGGTGGGTGACGTGAAGCCTGATTCTCTGCTATGACATGAAGACAGATTCTGAGCTGACATAAGGCCAGATTCTCTGTTACGGGACCGCTCTCCTCTGTCTGGGTGCCGGGGCCTAAATGTGTGACAGTGGCCTGTTCCAGTGGTGGGTGACGTGAAGCCTGATTCTCTGCTATGACATGAATACAGATTCTGCGCTGACATAAGGCCAGATTCTCTGTTACGGGACCTCTCTCTTTTGCCTGGGTGCCGGGGCCTAAATGTGTGACAGTGGCCTGTTCCAGTGGTGGGTGACGTGAAGCCTGATTCTCTGCTATGACATGAAGACAGATTCTGCGCTGACATAAGGCCAGATTCTCTGTTACGGGACCGCTCTCCTCTCTCTGGGTGCCGGGGCCTAAATGTGTGACAGTGGCCTGTTCCAGTGGTGGGTGACGTGAAGCCTGATTCTCTGCTATGACATGAAGACTGATTCTGTGCTGACATGAAGCCAGATTCTCTGCTATGGCATGAAGAGACTTATTCTGTGCTGACATGAAGCCAGATTCTTTGCTATGGCATGAAGAGACTGATTCTCTGCTGACGTCAAGCCAGATTCTCTGCTATGGGACCTCTGTCCAATTGATATTGGTTCATTTTAATTTTTTTAATTTTTATTTTAATTCATTTTCCTATCCACATTTGTTTGCAGGGGATTTACCTACATGTTGCTGCCTTTTGCAGCCCTCTAGCTCTTTCCTGGGCTGTTTTACAGCCTTTTTAGTGCCCAAAAGTTCGGGTCCCCATTGACTTCAATGGGGTTCGGGTTCGGGACGAAGTTCGGTTCGGGTTCGGATCCCGAACCCGAACATTTACGGGAAGTTCGGCCGAACTTCTCGAACCCGAACATCCAGGTGTTCGCTCAACTCTAGTTAACACCTATACACAAATCGGCCTCATTGATGAGCAACTGATCGAGTTCCTTCAGATAGAACATCCAGTCACCCCTTTATTTTATTTATTGCCAAAAATCCATAAAAACTTACAATGCCCGCCCGGCCGACCTATTGTTTCTGGCCGTGGCTCTCTACTTAGCAATGCTTCTATTTTTTTAGACAAGATTTTGCAGACATATGTGGTTAACTCGAGATCATATTTGAGTGACACCACCGATTTTTTGTCTAAGTTAGCAGACGTGACGATGCCGGAGGACGCCATTTTGGCCTCCTTCGACATCGTCAGTCTGTATACTTCTATACAGCACAATATAGGGATGACAGTTGTGGAATCCGCTTTAGTTAACTCTAACTATACCATTGAGTCACGAACCTTCTTCTTGGCTTTATTACGCATGATTTTACATAATAATTATTTCCTTTTTGGAGATGATTATTATATGCAAATCAGAGGGACGGTCATGGGGACGAATGTGGCCCCCACTTACGCCAACCTGGTCGTCTCCCATTTGGAGGAACAGCACGTCTATGTGTCCCACCCACTTCAGCCATGTGCTGAGGTGGTGGAGATACATAGACGATATTTTTGTTATTTGGACGGGTACTGCCTCTGAGTTACACTCATTTCACGATTATTTAAACAGCCTGATTCCTGACATACAATTTACTTTGGAATTTTCCACCAATACGTTACACTTTCTAGATGTTAATGTACGATCCACTGGTGGTGCACTGAGCACTGAGGTCTATACTAAACCTACTGACCGCAACACCGTCCTGAGGTTTGACAGTGCTCATCCCCGGACATTGGTGCGGTCATTACCTTATAGCCAGTTCATCAGAGCTAAACGTATAGTCAGTGATACCACATTGCTTAATACAACATTGGAAACTATGACACAAAGTTTTAGACAAAGACAGTACCCAGCCTCTATATTGCAGCAACAACTAAAACGCATTAATCAAAAAGAAAGAAGCGAATTATTTCAGGGTACCCAACGGAAGCAATCCCAGAGAATACCCTTTGTTTCTACTTTTTGTGAAGCAAGTCCATATGTCAACAAAATTCTCAATAAACATTGGCCAATTCTCAAAACTGAACAAAGAAACATCTCTGAATTCTGCAGTAGACCGCTCATTTCTTATAAGAGAGCTCGTAATATAAAAGACAAATTAGTCAAAAACGATATAGGCTCACAAAAAAGCACACGCCAATTACTTTTGGCCCCGAAAAATTGTGGCAGTTACCCGTGCCTTCACTGTGTAAACTGCAAATACATGGTGAAGGGACGAGAATTTATCCATCCACAAACTGGGATCTCTTACCCCCTTAAATTTTATTTGACTTGTGACTCGTGTTTTGTGATTTATGTTTTATAGTGCCCCTGTAAATTTTTATACGTGGGTGAAACCACCTGTGACTTCAAGTCCCGGTTTAACCAACACCGGTTTTCCATACGGAAAAAGCGTAAGGACCTGCCTGTTTCACACCACTTCGCGGACATGGACCATGTAGAGGGAGATCTCAAATTCATGATCCTTGATCATGTTCCGTTACCGCGGACTGGTGGTGATCGCATTAAAATGCTCAAAAAACGCGAGTCTGAATGGATTTTCAAGCTACAAACCATTCGACCGATGGGCTTGAATGTAGAATATAGGCCATGGCTCTTCATATGACTTCCCTCGGTTCTGTTCCTGTCGGTGTATGTGTTGAAAAAATTGTTCTTTCTGTTTTTAATGAATATATTTGGATAATATATTTCTTTTACTGTTTCACTTTCAGGACCTTCTGCTGGATGGGCTTAGCTTTACGGGAGGCGAGATGCTCATTTTTGGACTTGTACGGCTTATTCCCTGATTACTGTGTATTAAATTACACATTTTTTACTGTAACAAGCGTATCTGCACAGCTACTGTGGAGGATCTTTTCACCTGATAAGGGGTTAAATTGTGACGAGCATAGTGGGAGGGTGATGGCTGCCGCTGTCCCCTCCCCATTTTTGCCCGCAGATGCCGGATGACGGTGCATCGCAGGATGGCACGTCACCCGACACCATACCCTGGGTGTTTTATCCTTGAATTACTGCATTATTTTTAGAATTTTTTGCTAGGACGCTTGTATCTACACTTCTTTTCATGACAGCGCTATGTTCTGCTGCTTGTCACGTGACGCTTCGCTGAGAGATCACGTGAGTCATTTACAGTGACGTCACGGACATGCGCAGTTGCAGTTCCGGGACGCCGTATCCATGCGGTGCAACTCGCTACAATGTATCCTCCCACCATTGAGCACGCCTGATTCCACGCTCGGTCCTGTTATCTTTACACATGTACAGGTGATATTGATTCACTGTTAATTGTCACTTTTGTATTTCACTGTAATATCAATGAATATATGTACCTGGAAGCTTTGTATATACCGATCACGGCTTTGATTTTGGCTACCTTCCGGGCTGGTCAAACTTTTATTTTTATGATATGTTTTAGATACTTTGTTTTTTGCAAAGTTTTGTTAATTGTTACTTATGGATGTTAATCGATCATGACTGCATAAATACCTAAAGTTTTCACAATGTTGTATTGCTTGAAAATGGTCCCAGCAAGCGGACCGAAACGTTGCATGGGTGAATAAAGGGTCCCACTTTTTTTCACCAAACGGATGTGCCGCTGTGTCATTCTTTATTCTACATTATACACCTTGGTAAGGTGCTTTCACCGCTGGCACCCTAGCATTCAGTACTGAGGAGTGCTGCCTTGAACTTTCATTTCTATATATATATATATATATATATATATATATATATATATATATATACTGTATATTTGCTGTGCAGAAATGTAACATACAGTATATGTTTTATATTTTCTTGTATGATCTCCTTTTTTAAAACATCTTCTATAAACATAATTCACATAATGACAAATTTTCTAAATGTTTATAAACCTCCTTAATATTTATATACAAACTACGATATAAAAAAGTCAAAGAAGTCTTTCCACTTTACAAAAGAGTTACTTGTTCTTATCTATTATCCTTAATCAAAAGTTCAACATAAAGAGGTTTCTGCTGAATTAATCATGAAAAACTCACTATGATTTTAATAATTTACTAAATATTAACTGTTACTAGGGTAGACGTACAGTATACTGAATTCATTGACCTGATGCTATCACGCATCGGAGCTTTTTATGGTAATGACTTGCAGATTATGAAGTTAATGAATGCCTTGGATGTCTACAGAACATTTTGTTTTCTTAATACCAAAATATTTTACATAACTTAAAAAAATCAATTCCAGCTAACCACTTCTTTTATATGTTAAATATGATGTTCCAATTTTAATTGTTTATGTAGTACATTTTTAAGTGTATAATACAAGTTTATACAAGTATGACAAAATATATTCATTTTATATAACAATCCCAAATTAGGTACTTGCTTGTAATAAACATGACAAAATAATATTACTTATTTTATTCTAAAGAGTTCAATAATTTTACTGTTATAGATTTAATAGTTACACCTAAACCAAGCAAGAAAAGTTATATACGAATATATCAGAAAATGGTTCACTTTTATTCACCTTGGTAAGGTGCTCTTGTCTGTAGAATCACCCCTTCAAGATCAAATGTATTTTGCTAAAAAACACAGGCACTCTAATAGATTGGAATCACATGGAGGGATTTTTTTGTGAAACTTGAGTTATATTTATTACGATAAAGAATAAAAATTTGAATAAAAAGACTCAAAATATTAATATCCCAATAGCTATCCACTATGGATAGTCCACTCTTTGTTTTTATAAAAATGATTATTTCAATAAAAATATTGTTGTTCACAAGGTTAGTGGGGTTAGTCTCTCATATCAAGGTATCTGTCCTCAATTGGCGATAGTAGTTCTGCGTCTTAGGGTTATTATCTGCAGTTATAAGGATAAATCATTCATCCCTAAAAGACGCAGTAGTAGGATTGATCATTCATCCCAGAAACCGCAGTACCATGTGTTCGAGGTTTGCATACGAGAATGTCACTCGTTCACCACTGAGGTAGCGTTTTATATATTAAATGATATGCATTGCTGAGGTAGAATAAATACGTAGCTGAAGTCGTTTTTAAAAGTAAAATTCATGCATTAAGCTCCTCTTGTATTTCCCCTTTGTATATCACTAAAAGGATAATGTGACGTCCAGACAATTGGGTGATGTGTATTGTCTTTTTACTCACTATTTGGTCGATATAGCGGTCCTCCCATGGCGTCCCACGTGGATGGACTCCCCTGATTTGATGTGAGGGTTTCTTCAGCCCAATACAGGCAAGCGGGTCCAGCTGTAGATCTTGATGCGCTGTATGTCGGCATCTCACGTGCACCGCTCCAAATTTCGCGAGACTGGACCTCCGTATTCAGTATAAGACTGTCTTTAATCCTCGATGTCTATGAAACGCTTCAAATTTTCAAGTAATCAAAAGTCCATTGTTGGCGAGATATTTAAGAGTGAAAGTGTACTGCTAGACGCGTTAGCTCATCTCAATCTTTACATTTCCGGCCTTTTATGTCCTAGACTTGTGCATGTGAATAACAGGAGTGGAATATTCAAATCAATTTCCTGTTTTTCTTTTTATAAAGATATCCTTGCGGTTTCCATGCGTTTTTTTGAAACATAGATGCGTATATATATATATATATATATATATACACTCACCTAAAGAATTATTAGGAACACCATACTAATACGAACTGCCTTAATTCTACGTGGCATTGATTCAACAAGGTGCTGATAGCATTCTTTAGAAATGTTGGCCATATTGATAGGATAGCATCTTGCAGTTGATGGAGATTTGAGGGATGCACATCCAGGGCACGAAGCTCCCGTTCCACCACATCCCAAAGATGCTCTATTGGGTTGAGATCTGGTGACTGTGGGGGCCATTTTAGTACAGTGAACTCATTGTCATGTTCAAGAAACCAATTTGAAATGATTCGAGCTCTGTGACATGGTGCATTATCCTGCTGGAAGTAGCCATCAGAGGATGGATACATGTTCTCATTCTGTTTACGCCAAATTCGGACTCTACCATTTGAATGTCTCAACAGAAATCGAGACTCATCAGACCAGGCAACATTTTTCCAGTCTTCAACAGTCTAATTTTGGTGAGCTCGTGCAAATTGTAGTCTCTTTTTCCTATTTGTAGTGGAGATGAGTGGTACCCGGTGGGGTATTCTGCTGTTATAACCCAACCGCCTCAAGGTTGTGCGTGTTGTGGCTTCACAAATGCTTTGCTGCATACCTCGGTTGTAACGAGTGGTTATTTCAGTCAACGTTGCTCTTCTATCAGCTTGAATCAGTCGGCCCATTCTCCTCTGACCTCCAGCATCCACAAGGCATTTTTGCCCACAGGACTGCCGCATACTGGATGTTTTTCCCTTTTCACACCATTCTTTGTAAACCCTACAAATGGTTGTGCGTGAAAATCCCAGTAACTGAGCAGATTGTGAAGTACTCAGAGCGGCCCGTCTGGCACCAACAACCATGCCACGCTCAAAATTGCTTAAATCACCTTTCTTTCCCATTCTGACATTCAGTTTGGAGTTCAGGAGATTGTCTTGACCAGGACCACACCCCTAAATGCATTGAAGCAACTGCCATGTGATTGGTTGACTAGATAATTGCATTAATGAGAAATAGAACAGGTGTTCCTAATAATTCTTTAGGTGAGTGTATATATATATATATATATATATATACTTTTTTGTATATATTGTATTTTTCGCTCTATAAGACGCATTTATTTTCCCCCAAAAGTGGGGGGAAAATAGCATTTCGTCTTATGGGGCGAATGCTGCAATTTACACTGATACATCGCCGTCACACTGCTGTACCGCACAGTCCCATGGCCCCCATAACAGTGCCATCCCCAGATGCCCCCATAACAGTGCCATCCCCAGATGCCCCATAACCGTGCAATCCACAGATGCCCCCATGGTTGACCACTGAGGAAGGGGCCACTAAGAGCCCCGAAACGCGTCTGGTACTGGACCCCCCGATTCAACACAAGGACCATCAACCTTTTCAGCTTTGAACCTGTTTGGAGGAAATCCACTAAGGGTACACCATATGTATCTGCAGAGCTGTGGACTATAAAGGAACTACTGGCGCCAGTAAGTGAAAACTCATATTGTTCAACTAAAGGACAATCTGTCGAAATTCCCTCAAAATCTTTGGATATATTGCATATTATTGTTCCATGCTAAAGTCGATACTCACATTTGCAAGCAATAGCGGAAGATTATATTCTGATTACCACGCGGGACGCCGCAGACTGTTGATCGGAGCCGCCTACATACACCTGTTACGTGAGTAGACAAAATAACCATAGATGGAATAAGCACTTGCAGTGAAAAATTTAATCAACATTTAGTCCTATTTGAAGATAGGCATTGATGTTGCATCGTGCTGACTAAAGAGACTAATCAAACTTATAGCGAAAATTGGATAAGTTACGATTATATGTAAAAGGTTTTGGACATTGGATCGAATATTTGGATCAAATATCTGGAATTTATTAGTACTCTTTACCCTTGTGATTATTTATTTGAAAATTTATTTGAAAATTTATACAAAATTTTGAATATTGGACCGTAAGTTAACCATTGTGTTTCAGCTATTTTGTGGTTTTATAATTGTTTAATTGTTTATAGGTACTATTTTAGTCTGGCCAGACCTGTGCATTTAATTAACTTTTTAACATTGTGATTATTATATATTGTATAATATTTTATTTATTGAATAAAGTACCATTGACTCCAGATATAGAGAGTGCCCAGCCCTTCCTTTGAAATATTGTTGTAGTTTTAGATTGGGTGAATCTGTTGGCTGAGAGCACCCATCCGGGCCACCCCACACAGTAGTGCGACCTAACATTTGATAAATGTGTGGATGTGATAAACAATTAAACAAAATAACAATAACTTTTACAAAGATAGGTGCACTCTGCAGTCTTACTAAACCCTCATACTGATGTAAAATTGAGAGATTAGCCAACATATCCTACTATGGAGGACATGTCTGAGCCCGAGCACCGCGCCAAGGTTTCTCAAGTAACCCGGGACCTAACGCTAAACCTACCTGTGCCATATGTGGAATACCAGGAGCCAGTGGGCAAATTATAGGAGCGCAAGGTCCGACTCACAGCAAACTCCCAGTTACCTCCAGCATGCAGCCATGCCAACAATGGGAGGAGGGAGAGAGCTCTGAGCCCCACCCAAGACTGGCTGATATAGCCCAGGCCTCACATGTGTACCAGAATGTTGCCTGTAGATGGAAATAAACTCACATTCAGACTAGGACTCTTTATACCTCCAAACAATTCTATATATAAACTACAAATTGGCGTGGTAATGAAAAGCAAGAAGTGCTCAACCCCATATGCAGTGGCGCATCTATACCGGGGGGGGGGGGGCAGATCCTGCACTTGTGGTCCGCTGCTAATGGCAATCTCTGGCAAAAATGCATACAATGAAGGATGCCCGCAGCGGACCACAATTACCACAATAGACATCCTACACAGTATAGCAAATGTGTGGATGGGATAAACAATAAAACAAATAAAACAAAGTAACAATAACTTTTTTTTACGACAGGTGCACTTTGAAGTCTTACTAAACCCTCATACTGATGTAAAATTGAGAGATTAGCCAACATATCCTACTTTGCAAAAGTTACTGATGAATGATTAATCCTTCTAACTGCAGATAATAACCCTAAGACGCAGAACTACTATCGCCAATTGAGGACAGATACCTTGATATAAGAGACTAACCCCACTAACCCTGTGAACAACATATTTTATTTTGAAATCATCTATTTTAGATGATTATCTATCAGATAAAATATATAGCTGACAAACAAAGAGCTGATGTTGACTTTTTATGTGTCTTTTTATTCAAATTTTTATTCTTTATTGTATTAAATATAACACAAGTTTCACAAAAGATTCCCTCCTCCATGTGATCCCGATCTGTTAGAGTTCCTGTCTTTTTTAGCAAGAAAAGTTATAGCAAGAAAAGTTATGTGTTAGTAAATCAAACGTTAGATCAGTAGCTAAAGTTTGTTGAGAAGACTTTGTCACCAGTTGTATTATTCCCTATTTGTGAAACTGATTGTAAAGCTGAGTTACTTACTTTTTTTTTTTGACACAGTAATTTTCTAAATATCCCTGGTAAGAGGTGTCATCAGGTCCCAATATTCATTTGCTGCGACTCCCCTCAGCTTTCCATGGGTGATTGACAGCTCACTTTCTCAGACAGTGGTGGAGAGGGGAGCAATCCAGGAGCTCATGAATATGAGAACTCAAGAACGGGTGCCGTAAACTGAGAGGACTCTAGTGCTTCAGTCCCCCTAGAGCTACTCAGTAGTGATTTTAAGAAAACAATATAATACTTTCCATTGGTTACATGGTTTGTGTATCAAAGCAGATCTATGTCTGTTCACTTTGTGCAGTGTCTAAATGATGTTAAAAGGATGTTTGTCCAGGTAGAAGACAGTATATGTTCATAAATATTGTATGAACTTATCTCACCCACGCTGTCTCTGTGCCTGGAAGAACATTGAAACCGCTTATAACTGTTAACATTGGGGATCTGACTTGGTTTTACAAGTACAGCACTTCACTTTCTGCCCATTAAGCCTACATGAGTAAATTGTTAACCTCCCCTTTAATACTATTGAAACCTATCCAACTAGAAGTCTGTACAAGCAAGTCAACCTGCCTTTGTCAATGCTCCTCACTCATACTGTACACTGAAAGGAATCCTCTGAGATGTCTCTAAGCAGATTGTACATTTTTCAGGATCATCAGTTTTAAATTTAACCTTGAAATTGAATTTGTGCCTCATGATAAACAAAATTCCAGACAACCATCAAATCTAGAATTGAACTTGACACAGAAACCATTTTTCTGTTAGTAACCAGTTTACTGGGATTTCACTTCCTTGTGTGCTTACATAAACTTTTACTGAACCATTTTTTTGAAATTTGGAAGGAACCTAGAAAATGTCATGAACATATCCACATAAATGGGTTATGCCATGATTAATGTAGACATCATATAGTACATGACAATCTCTTTCTAACAAAGCTAGAACCTGCCCTGTACCGCACATAGATCCAGAGATCTCCACATTCATTGTTCTAATTGCTCTACTCGATTTATTTCAGGGGGCATGCTCTTTCTCAGGAGACATGTCCTGTCTGATGCAGATTTCTCTGCTTCACAGTTCAGGGTGCATGTCCTTTCTGCTGCACCTCTCACTATCACAGCTCAGAGGGTGTGTCATTTCTTCTGCAGCTTTCTCCAAGTAACTGTCATAGCTTCTATTGATAGATAGTGTGTTTGCGGGGATCGCGCAATTCCAATGGTTAAGGAGGTAACCGCTTTAAATCAGAGCCATCCACTTGTACATATATGGGAAAAACATTGAGTTCCACAGATATCTTCCTCCCACGGTCCTGTGAAATATCAAAGGTTGCACCAATAGTGAAGTACTATCGCAAGTATTCACATGCACATGTATTGTTATACTCACAAGCGCAAGTGAAAGTGCAAGCACATCAGATAATACCACAACGCTCCTATATTTATTTGATATACCTATATTTTACCTGCTTTTAACTGTCTGTCGGAAGGAAAAGTTGGGAGAAGCACAAGGCGTTTGAATTTTTCTGATGTGCTTGTACTTTCACTTGCGCTTGTGAGTATAACAATACATGTGCATCTGAATACTGGCGATAATAATTCACTATTGGTGCGACCTTTGATATTTCACAGGACCGTGGGAGGAAGATATCTGTGGAACTCAATGTGTTTTCCATATATGTAGTGGATGGCTCTGATTTAAAGCGGTTACCTCCTTAACCATTGGAATTGAGTGATCCCCGCAAACACACTATCTATCATCTATCAATAGAAGCTATGACAGTTACTTGGAGAAAGCTGCAGCAGAAATGACACACCCTCTGAGCTGTGATAGAGAGAGGTGCAGCAGAAAGGACATGCACCCTGAACTGTGAAACAGAGAAATCTGCATCAGACAGGACATGACTCCTGAGAAAGAGCATGCCCACTGAGCTGCTGGCCTGAAATAAATCTAGTAGAGCAATTAGAGCAATGAATGTGGACATCTCTGGATCCATGTGAGGTACAGGGGAGGTTCTAGCTTTGTTAGAAAGAGATTGTCATGTACTATATGATGTCTACACTAATCATGGCATAACCCCTTTATGTGGATATGTTCATGACATTTTTTAGGTTCCTTCCAAATTTCTAAAAAATGGTTCAGTAAAAGTTTATGTAAGCACACAAGGAAGTGAAATCCCAGTAAACTGGTAACTAACAGAAAAATGGTTTCCTTGTCAAGTTCAATTCTAGATTTGATGGTTGTCTGGAATTTTGTTTGTCATGAGACAAATTCAATTTCAAGGTTAAATATAAAACTGATGATCCTGAAAAATGTACAATCTGCTTAGAGACATCTCAGAGGATTCCTTTCAGTGTACAGTACTGTCATTTTATGTTTTCTCCTTTTCCATGGATTAATCCACACTTTTTTTAGTCTGCACTATCTCCCTTACTATAAGGGGCTACTATAAAGGGGTTATCGACAATTAATTGCAAATTATTGAATTTGGGCCAGCTGGCCATATTTGCTTCTAGAACCCCCAGAGCTTTTGTCTAACACCCAACTTCGGGATCTCTGATATATCCACTGGTGCTGTATCCATTAGTTATATTTCGCTTGACACCCTCCTAGTTTCTAGCGCTCCACTAGTTCTTTTTCATTTTTTGCTTCTCCATTTATGTTTACTACGACCTGCAAATCAGGCCTGTTTGGACAATTCTTGTCCTGTTTGGTGAGAGCTGCCTTCACTCTTGACACTTCTCTCCTGTGATTACAGCATCCCGTGGTGCCTGTCTCACTATACTTTATCCTTTCCCTTTTCATCAACCATCACCCACTTTTTTTTTTCCCTTCCTCTTTCTTCTCCCTCTTTCCTTCTTTCTCCCCCCAACCCCCCTCCTTTACCCTATATCCTTTCTTCCCCTCTCATCTCTTAATCCTTTCTGATGCTCCCTTTTGTTTGAATCCTTTGCAATCTGCTTAGAGACATCTCAGAGGATTCCTTTCAGTGTACAGTATGAGTGAGGAGCATTGACAAAGGCAGGTTGACTTGCTTGTACAGACTTCTAGTTGGATAGGTTTCAATAGTTTTTAAGGGGAGGTTAACAGTTTACTCATGTAGGCTTAATGGGCACAAAGTGAAGTGCTGTACTTGTAAAACCAAGTCAAATCCCCAATGTTAACAGTTATAAGCTGTTTCAATGTTCTTCCAGGCACAGAGAAAGCCTGGGTGAGACATGTTCATACAATATTTATGAACGTATCCTGTCTTCTACCTGGACAAACATCCTTTTAACATCATTTAGACACTGCACAAAGTGAACAGACATAGCTATGCTTTCATACACAAACCATGTAAACAAAGGAAAGTGACTGTGAATAGAGCCCACTTCACTCTTGGGACCTGCAGCAGTAGTCAACTGAGGCAACGTATTGGAGATTTTTTATCTTGTTTTTATATCTAATGATAGATAGGGCTGGTGGAAGTTGAAGGATAGAACTGAGCATGTGTGACCATATCAACAATAGTAATGGGGTGGACAGAGAAATAAGGAAAAGAACAAACAGTGGGTGGCACTATAGAGATTGATTTTATTGAATAGCTCACTGACTATACTACAACTGTTGCTGGCAGTTAAAGGATGGAACAGAGAACGTGCATGCACCTCAGTGAGATGGACAGAAAAATTTGAAAAAGAGCAAACAGCAGGTGGCGCTATAAAGATAGATTTCATTTAATATGTAACTCAGTTGCTACAGTGGGATGCGAAAATTTGGGCAACCTTGTTAATCGTCATGATTTTCCTGTATAAATCGTTGGTTGTTACAATAAGAAATGTCAGTTAAATATATCATATAGGAGACACACACAGTGATATTTGAGAAGTGAAATGAAGTTTATTGGATTAACAGAAAGTGTGCTATAATTGTTTAAACAAAATTAGGCAGGTGCATAAATTTGGGCACCACAAAAAAGAAATGAAATCAATATTTAGTAGATCCTCCTTTTGCAGAAATTACAGCCTCTAAACGCTTCCTGTAGGTTCCAATGAGAGTCTGGATTCTGGTTGAAGGTATTTTGGACCATTACTCTTTACAAAACATCTTCAGTTCATTCAAAAAGATTAAAAAAAACATCTTTAGTTCATGTAGTGTGACTCTTTAAGTCACACTACAGATTTTCAATTATATTCAGGTCTGGGGACTGAGATGGCCATTCCAGAACGTTGTACTTGTTCCTCTGCATAAATGCCTTAGTGGATTTTGAGCAGTGTTTAGGGTCGTTGTCTTGTTGAAAGATCCAGCCCCAGCGCAGCTTCAGCTTTGTCACTGATTCCTGGACATTGGTCTCCAGAATCTGCTGATACTGAGTGGAATCCATGCGTCCCTCAACTTTGACAAGATTCCCAGTCCTTGCACTGGCCACACAGCCCCACAGCATGATGGAACCACCACCATATTTTACTGTAGGTAGCAGGTGTTTTTCTTGGAATGCTGTGTTATTTTTCCTCCATGCATAACACCCCTTGTTATGGCCAAATAACTCAATTTTAGTTTCATCAGTCCTCAGCACCTTATTCCAAAATGAAGCTGGCTTGTCCAAATGTGCTTTAGCCCACCTCAAGCGGCACTTTTTGTGCTGTGGGTCGGAGAAAAGGCTTCCTCTGCATCACTCTCGCATACAGCATCTCCTTGTGTAAAGTGCGCCGAATGGTTGAACGATGCACAGTGACTCCATCTGCAGCAAGATGATGTAGGTCTTTGGTGCTGGTCTGTGGGTTGACTCTGACTGTTCTCACCATTCATCGCTTCTGTCTATCCGAGATATTTCTTGGTCTGCCACTTTGAGCCTTAACTTGAACTGAGCCTGTGGTCTTCCATTTCCTCAATATGTTTCTAACTGTGGAAACAGACAGTTGAAATCTCTGAGACAGCTTTCTGTATCCTTCCCCTAAACCATGATGGTGAACAATCTTTGTCTTCAGGTCATTTGAGAGTTGTTTTGAGACCCCCATGTTGCTACTCTTCAGAGAAAATTAAAAGAGGAGGGAAACTTACAATTGACCCCCTTAAATACTCTCATAATTGGATTCACCTGTGTATGTAGGTCAGGGGTCACTGAGCTTACCAAGCAGGGCTCCAGATGGCGACCAAAATGGTCGCCAATGCGACTTAAAATTTGCAGATGGCGACAAGACTTTATAGTCTTGTCGCCATTTGCGACTGTACCGCTGCACTCCTGCGCAGCCTAAGTTCTCTTCAGTAGCACACTGCAGTGGAGAAGGAAGGAGTCCCTCCCTCTCCACTGTGACGCGCCGCCACTACCACCAATGGGGATATAGCAGGGAGGAGGGGAGGAGCTGTAGCCACTGCGCCACCAATGAATGTAAAACATAAGTATAGGCAGCGGTATCACAGACCCGGCACCCGGCCTCAATAACAGGGCATGCGATACGCGGCAATTAACCCCTCAGGTGCCACATCTGAGGGGTTAATTGCCACAGATCGCATGCCTTGTTATTGAGGCCGGGTGCCGGGTCTGTGATACCGCTGCAGACAATTGTATAAAGGAGTTAAAGAGGATATGAACTTAGTAGCAGGCTGCATAGAGCGGCGCCCAGGGATCTAAGTGCACTTACTATTATTCCTGGGCGCCGCTCCGTTCACCCGCTGTGGCCCCCGGTATTTTCAACATTCAGAGCAAGGAGGAGGAGACACCAGTGTCTCCGTCTCCATGACAGCAGCGCTGTCCAATCAGAGCTCAGAGCGAGGGAGGTTTTCTTTCTCCCTGGCTCTGAGCTCGGCGCTGTGATTGGACAGCGCTGCTGTCAGGGAGACAGAGAGACACTGGCGTCTCCTCCTCCTTGCTCTGAATGTTAAGAGATTACCGGGGGCCACAGCGGGCGAACGGAGCGGCGGCCAGGAATAATAGTAAGCGCACTTAGATCCCTGGGCGCTGCTCTATGCAGCCTGCTACTAAGTTCATATTCTTTGGACCTATGAAAGGTCCTCTTTAATTACATTCAATGGTGGTGCAGTGCATCCCCCCAAAGCCTCGCCCCCCCATTATCACTAGCCACAAGTCCCCCCCCCATTGTTATATGGTGGCCACAGGGTCCCATCCCCTCCAGTGGTGGCAGTGGCAGATTACACTGCTGGGGCTCAGATCGTTACCATGGCAGCCAGGACGCTACTGAAGCCCTGGCTGCCATGTTCAGCCCCTGCTGCTGTGTGCACAGAGCACAGGGCAGCAGGGAGATGTGCGAGATCCTATTCACCCTAATAGAGCTCTATCAGGGTGAATAGCACAAGGGATGAAATGATCCAGGTTCTAGTCCCTAAGTAAAGAAATGGTTATTAAATAAAAAGTTTAAAAAAACACCAAAATACTAAAAGTTTAAATGGCCCCCTTCCCAGTTTTACATAAAAAATTTACAAACAATAAAGAATAAAAATATTACATATCGCCACATCCCAAAAAATGTGCGCTATTAAAATATAAAAAAATATTTCCGCTCTGTGAAGGCCGTAACAGAAAAAAAACTCAAACCACGCAATTCGCCATTTTTAGTCACCTTGTCCCCTAGAAGATGTCCCTGGATGTGAGAGGTATGTGGTGCTGTTTTTTCCTATATGTAGTGCTGGCTCACTACTGTGACCTGCGTCTCATATTCTCAAAGTCCTTTTTTAAAATTATATGCATTTTAAATTTGGCGACTAAAAAATGTAATTTGGCTCCTAAATTTTTTAGTTTCGGAGCCAATGGCTCCTGGTCATTTTTTTTTGTCTGGAGCACTGCCAAGCCAATTTGAGTTCCAATAATTAGTTCTAAAGGTTTTGGAATCAATAAAATGACAACAGTGCCCAAATTTATGCACCTGCCTAATTTAGTTTAAACAATTATAGCACACTTTCTGTAAATCCAATAAACTTCATTTCACTTCTCAAATATCACTGTGTGTGTCTCCTATATGATATATTTAACTGACATTTTTTATCGTAACAACCAACGATTTATACAGGAAAATCATGACGATTAACAAGGTTGCCCAAACTTTCGTATCCCACTGTATACTACATTTTTTAATTACATACAGTTACAAAACTATTCAGATTCAAGTGCTAGTTTGAAAAATGTATACTATTTTTGCGGGACAACCCCTTTAAGATGAATATTATTCTTTTTCAAAATTGTCATTGCTCATTTTCTACTTTAGAAAACTTTTTTCGTAAAAGTTAAGTGTAAACAGAAATAAAATCGTTCCATGTACATGATCCACAATTTGTACTCTTGTCATCAAAGATTACATCTAGAAGGGTTCATTATTTTTCCGGCACCAGGCGGTAATTACTTACAGTTTTGTATATTAACACACACACAGCAGGAAGGACAGGTAGCCATAACACATTATTATGGCCTCTCATTTCGCTTTTACTCTCTATTAGAACTTTCCCTCTGGGATTTACTGTAACAAAAATGAAATAAGTAAATGACGTGGTTATAATCATGTGCTTTGTAGATTATTTCATATCTTCATAATCAGGGCCTGTGATGGATGACTAATAGAATTTTGATTCCAGCTAAATCTGAACCTTTTGTGATTTGATTCAGACGAATCTCAAGTAAACATTTTAGAGGTCAGAAGACAGAGAAGAAGGCATTTGCCACCAAAATTCTGACATGTGTCACTTTATGTGGTAAAAACTTTGGAACGCTTTTACTTATCCAAGCCATTCTGAGATTGTTTTCTCGTGACACATTGTACTTGATGACAGTCATAAATTTGAGTCAATATATTTCACCTTTATTTATGAAAAAAAAACAAAAATTTTGAAAATTCACAATTTTCTAAATTTCTATTTCTCTGCTTTCAAAACAGAAAGTGATACCTCATAAAATATGTATTACTTAACATTCCCCATATATCTACTTTATGTTGGTATCAATTTGTAAATGTTATTTTATTTTTTGGGGACGTTAGAAGGCTTAAAAGTTTAGAACAAAATTTCCAAAACCATTTTTTTGAGCACCAATTCAGTTATAAAGTGATTTTAAGGGGCTTACAAAATGGAAACCACCCATAAATGACCCCATTTTAGAAACTAAACCCCTCAAATTATTCAAAACCGATGTTACAAAATGTGTTAACCCTTAAGGTGTTAGTAAATTTTTCTTGCAACATAGCAAAGGTTAACAGCAAAATAAACCTCAATATATATTACTCTGATTCTGCAGTTTACAGAAATACCCCAGATGTGGCAGTAAACTGCTCTATAGGCATATGGCAGTGGTCAGAAGGAAAGGAGCACCATATGGATTTTGGAGGCAGATTTTGTTAGAATGGTTTTTAGTCACCATTTTGTATTTGAAGAGACCCTGACGTGCCCCTACAATGAAAACCCTAAAAAAGTGACCCCATTCTGGTAACTACACCCCTTAAAGAATATATTAAGGGGGGTACTGACCACTTTTACCCCCTAAACATTTTGCAGAATTTGGAAACACTTGGCTATGAAAATGAAAAGTTTTATTTCTTCCAATAAAATGTTGGTTTAGCCCCAAACTTTTCATTTTCACAAAGGGTAACAGGAGAAAAAGCACCCCAAAATGTGTTACCCATTTTCTTTTGAATATGGCAATACCCCATAAGTGGTGGTAAACTACATGGCAGGACTCAGAATGGAAGGAGCGCCATATGGTTTTTGCAGCGCAGATTTTGATGGATTGGTTTATTGGTGCCATTGGTTTTTATTTTTTAAGCGATTGTCTTATGTGGGGGCTCATTTTTTGCAGGATAAGGTGGTATTTTTATTGGCACCCTTTTGGGGTACATAAGACATTTTTATTGCTTGGTATTAACCCTTTTTGTAAGGCAAAGTGAAAAAAATGGCATAGTTTTAAAAACTTTTTTTATTGGTGCCATTGGTTTTTATTTTTTAAGCGATTGTCTCATTTTTTGAGGGATAAGATGCCGATTTGATCGGTACAATTTTTGGGGTACATAATACTTTTTGATCGCTTGGTATTACACTTTTTGTGAGGCAAGGTAACAGAAAAGGCTGTTTTTGCATATATATATATATATATATATATATATATTTACAGCATTAAACTGAAGGGGCATATAATGTGATATTTTCATAGAGCAGGTTGTTACAGACGCGGCAATACCTAATATGTCTATTACTTTTATTTTTGTTAAGCCTTTTTGAACAGAATAAACTCTTGTTTTTGTATTGCCATTTGCTGAGAGCCATATTTTTTTTTATTTTTTGCGCCATTGTCTTAGGTAGGGTCTCATTTTTTGCGTAATAAGATGATGAATTGATTGGTACCATTTTTGGGGTACATAAGACATTTTGATCACTTCGTATTACACTTTTGTGAGGCAAGGTGAAAATAAATGGCTGTTTTGGCATTTTTTTTTTTTTTTTTACATCATTTTGAAAAATTAGAATATTGTGCAAAGGTAATTTATTTCAGTAATGCAACTTAAAAGGTGAAACTAACATATGAGATAAACTCATTACATGCAAAGCGAGATATTTCAATTCTTTATTTGTTATAATTTGGATGTTTATAGCTTACGAAACCCCGAAGTCACAATTTTGAGGTACCCTTTGCTCAGGGGATATGGATTAATTAGCTGACTAGAGTGTGACACTTTAAGCCTAGAATATTGAACCTTTTCACAAAATTCTAATTTTCAGCTACATTAATGCAATTCGTTTTAATTTGCATTAGTAAAATAAATGGAGTTTTGCACGATATTCAAATTTTTCGAGTTTCACCTGTAATGTGATATTTTTATAGAGCAGAATGTTACTGATGTGGTGATACCTAATATGTCTATCTTTTTTTTTTTGTTAAGTTTTACACAGTGAAAGCATTTTTGAACAGAATACAATCTTGTTTTTGTGTTGTCATTTTCTGAGAGCCCTATTTTTTGTATTTTTTGGGCGGGTGTCTTAAGTTGGGTCTCATTTTTTGCGGGATGAGATGTTGGTTTGATTTGTACCAATTTTGGCCAATTACGCATTTTTGATTGCTTGGTGTCACACGTTTTAAGAGGCAAGGTGACCAGAAAATTTTAGCATTTTTTATATTTTTTTACGGTGTTCACCTGGTGGGCTGGATCATGTGATATTTTTATAGAGACAGTAGATATGGAAATACCTAATATGTCTATTTTTCTCTTTTTCCCTATTTTTTTTTTTATAGGACTTCAACTTTTGTGGGTCTGATCTCCTTTACAACGCATTACAATACTTCTGTATTGTAATGCATTGGCTGTAAGTGTATAACCAGTGTAGTACACTTACAGGCTGACACGGATGGAAGGCATGATGCCTAAGGAAGGCATCAGGCTGCCTTCCAAGCCATCAGGTCTCCGTCACAGCAGCACAGAGACCCAATGGACTTGCGGACCCGTCAGGATACTGCACGTGCCGCGGTCAGCGCTGACCGCGGCAGTGCAAGGGTTAATGCGTCTGCATCGTTGCCGGCACATACATCAGGGGTCCGGCTATCAGTGACTGATAGACGCCTGTAGCTGTTCAGGAGGGCGTAGCTCCTGCGTCTGCCCAATCAGAGCGCTGTTGCTATGGGGCGCTGGGATTTCTGACTCAGTTCCCAGTGCCATACATGTACGGCGCTGGTATCCTACAGGTTGTTTGTTTTGTTTAGTTTTTTTTTATTACCCTTTACCCATAGCTATATTTTGAATGTTGCCGTCACTTTGACATTACTAATAGAGATGAGCGAATCGAATCAGATGAAGTGGAATTCGATCCGAATTTCAGGAAAATTCAATTTGCAACGAATGCGAATTTCCTTGCGCTTCGTGGCAACGAATCGCAATTTTTCATAAAATAGCGGCTACACGTGTGAGGACTGAGGACATGGGGCAAGGAACTCTGGTAAGGCAGGATCACCCAGATTGACATGCATGCATGCAGCTAATCAGCAGCCAGCAAGCCCTAAGATGTCACAGCCCTATAAATATGGCAGCCATTTTTGTTTCTGTCATTTTACAGCGTTCTGAGTGCAGGGACAGACGTAAGAAGGCGCTAGGGCTAGCAATAGGCAAAACCTCATTGCGAACAAACAAACTAAAAAAACGATTTATAAGTGCAGAGAAAGGATAGGGAGGAATTATTTCACAGCATCTTAGTGCAGGGAGAGACGTCCGAAGGCACTAGGGACATTGATAGAAAAGTGATTTACAGGATAAGCTTATTTGGGAAATAACCATTATACAGCTCTGTCATTCCAGCAATGTGTTCTTGGTGTGCAAGTGCTACATTGAAAAGCCTTTAGTGACCTATATCTGTGGAAAAAGAAAAATATATCCGCAGTTCACTTCTGCAGTTGTATGTGGTGAAAGCGTCCAGTGGCATATTTCAGTACAAAAAAAAAAATATATACGCATTTCACTGATGCAGTTATTTGCAGTTAAAGTGTTTAGTGGAGTATTTCAGTGCAAAAAGAAAAATATATATGCAGTTCATTGTTGCATTTATTTTTGGTAAAAGCGTTTAGTGGCCTATTTCAGTACAGAAAGAAAAATTTATATACGCACTTCACTGGTGCAGTTATTTCTGGTAAAAGCATTTAGTGGCCTATTTCACTGCAAAAAGAAAAATATGTTCTCAGTTCACTTCTGCAGTTATATGTGTTGAAATAGTTTAGTGGCCTATTTCAGTACCGAAAGAAAAATAAATACGTACCTCACGGGTGCAGTTATTTTTGGTAAAAGCATTTACTGGTCTATTTCAGTACAAAAAGTATATTCTCAATTTAAAGAGGACCTTTCATTACAATAAAAAATCTAAACTAAGTATGCTGACATGGAGAGCGGCGCCCAAGGATCTCCCTGCACTTTCTATTATCCCTGGGAGCCGCTCCCTTCTCCCGGTATAGGCTCCGGTATCTTCAGATTTTCGGCTCAACTGGGAGGAGCCTGCTCTTGTTCTCCTGGGCGTCTCCTTCTCCCAGGCTGTAGCGCTGGCCAATCGCAGTACTCAGCTCATAGCCTGGGAGAAAAATAACTCTCAGGCTATGAGCTGAGCACTGCTATTGGCCAGCGCTACAGCCTGGGAGAAGGAGACACCCAGGAGAACAAGAGCAGGCTCCTCCCAGTTGAGCCGAAAATCTGAAGATATCGGAGCCTATACCGGGAGAACGGAGCGGTGCCCAGGGATAATAGTAAGTGCAGGGAAATCCCTGGGCGCCGCTCTCCATGTCTGTATGCTTAGTTTAGATATTTTATCGTAATGAAAGGTCCTCTTTAATTCTGCAGTTATGTGTGGAAAGCGTTTAGTGGCCTATTTCAGTACAGAAAGAAAATTATATACCCACTTCACTGGTGCAGTTATTTGTGGTAAAAATTGTTTACTGGCCTATTTCAGTACAAAAAGAAAAATATATTTGTCGCTTTTAGGGGTGTTTTAATTTGCTTTCAATTTATTTAGTTCAGCTAAAAGTATGTCAGACAGAGAAGTGCCAGGCCATGCACAGAGGAGTGGCAGAGGCATAAATGTTTCTGGCGCAAGCAGAGGTCGCAGCAGAGTAACGGTGCGTGGCAGCAGGAGTCACAGCGAGAGGCCTGAGCTCCTGGTGTCATCTAGCGGTCGTGTCTTGACTAGCAACCCAGCGATTGGTTAACTCGGTCATCCACTTCATCACAAGTGACATCAGACACACCCAGCCAACAGTCGGTGGGTTCATCAGACACAACGGTTAGTTAGCATGGCCCGAGAGCAAGCCCTGTGCCCTCACCTGTCCTTAACCTGACTCTGTACTTTCTTTCACTAAGCAGGCAAGTAGTGGTGAGGAGAGTGGCGTGGGAGCTCGTGTTGCAAGCGGTCAGGCTCCTGACTCAGAGACAGTTGAGGAGGACATCAGTGACGTGCAGACAGTACTCAATAATGATGATGTAGCTGATCGCACTTGGGAGTTGGGTGACGAAGGGGCTTCATTTTTTTTATTTTCTTTATATAATAATGTAATATTATGAATTCCGGTGTCTCCATGATAAATCTGCAGCGTGGTGACTTCTACACACTATGAAAATAATTTGTCAGCGGGGTTAATAGATGCCGGATAACCGAGACGCTCCATGACCTTCCCAGAAGCTTCTGTCGGGAGCAGCGGTTCATTTCTGAGACGTCCGTATAGTGCGGGGGGAAACCGGAGACCCTCTTCATCTCCGTGCACCACAGGATGTCCTCCTTTCCATCCATTATGACTGGGAACTCGTGATGTTTTCTCTGACAAAGAGACCAGGGGCTGGTAGTTATGGTTTGAATCTTGATGAACTTCGCTACTTTTCCGGGCTTCAAGCAATCTTGAAGCTTTGTCTTCTCATTGTCTGTAGCTACTAGAGGCCTGTTCATGGCAGGCAGGCTCCCGCAGAAGTATCTGCTTGATGAGCAGCTGATACCGCACTTGCATCAGTTTTGACAGGATTCATCTCTAGGTGGAGAGAAATTGTTTTTTTGAATGCTTTCTCCATCGCAACCATGTTCTCGAAAAACCAGAAGACTGGCCGATTCTCTCCTGTCTTTGGCAACACTTAATTTTTTTTTATTACATTTATTAAATATTTTATATTAAATGGAACCAAAACTTTATTAAAATGATAAGAAACTAAACTTAAATTTGCCTATATATATATTCCCAAACTTCGAAAAAAAATCCCGGACAATCAATTTGCCAAGCCTTTCATGCCGGAGAACGTGTATTATTAAATTGTGCAGAGCCGAAATGGCCTCCTCATGCTCCTGCCACCTGTCACCAGGTACTAGGCCGTAGGCAGGGAAAAGGGAGCTGGTCACCTCCTAAAGCTTCCCTAAAATTGCCTTAGACTCCTGGCTGTATGAGCCACCTTCAAAGGTAAGGGGGCTCATACCCACGAACCTAAAGGTCTAGGAATCCCTGCATCGCCCTCAACATAGTGACAGGGCAGAGACCTCCTGTTCATCCATCACCACGGATGAAAGGCGTCTCCAGCGGCCCAGTAGCAGACAGGGAGAAAGACAATGCAGCAACTGCACGGCAGGTAAGAACACAATGTAACAACAGAACATCAAACACTTACCTGCCGCAGCAAAGATGGAATAACCACACAACAACAACCTGGACCCCCATGCAGACACTGAAACAAGGTGGCTCCAGGCAAGGCTGCTAATGTCTTTAGGTTCAGAAGACGAACAGGGGAAATATCTAGCAGACATGCTGGACACAACATCAACAGACCAGACATGTAACAATGCACAAGACATAACAACCAAATCCCAAATCAAACCCACACCAAACAGACACATAAGGGTGAGTGGAGACATGGAGAAGACATAGGGATGACATTGCTAAAAGACCTTAATGTCCAACAAGGTGGCCCTCAATGACTGGGCAGATGGAATAGCCACAGAAAGGAGCATAGCTTCCATCCCAAAGCAAGGCTAGAGCACAACTAACCTCTATGCAACAAGCCTAGGCTAAATAGCTCCAAGAGACTACACCCTGATCCACACCTAGTCAGGAAATTAACCCCACACTCACCAAACAGCAGGAAGAATCACCTAAGGGGAAGTGCACGTGCAAACCGAAAACTACTCGTTGCCCCCTGCAACCAGTCTGCACGGCAACCGTGTCATGGTCAAACAATACGACCGTGACACCACCTCCACACTTTGTCTTCGTGCCACTCTGTGGCCTCCTCATGCTGCTGCCACCTCCCTAATCTCTTGTTGTTGTGCTACTTTATGGCCTCCTCATGCGGCTGCCACCTCCACAATCTCTCGTCGTTATGCTACTCTGTGGCCTCCTCATGCTGATGCCACCTCCACAACCTCTCATAGTTATGCCACTCTGTGGCCTCCTCATGCTGCTACCACCTCCACAATCTCTTGTCATTGTGCTACTCTGTGGCCTCCTCATGCTGCTGCTACCTCCAAAATCCCTCATCGTCGTGTCACTCTCTTCATGCTGCTGCCACCTCCACATTCTGTCATTGTGCCACTCGGTGTCCTCCTCATACTGCTGCCACCTCCAGACTCTGTCATTATGCCACTCGGTGGCCTTCTCCTGATGCTGCTGCTGCCACCTCCAGACTCTGTCAATGTGCCACTCAGTGGCCTACTCATACTGCTGCCACCTCCAGACTCTGTCATTGTACCACTCGGTGGCCTTCTTCTGATGCTGCTGCCGCCACCTCCAGACTCTTTCAATGTGCCCCTCGGTGGCCTCCTCATGCTGCTGCCAACTCCAGACTGTGTCATTGTGCCACTCGGTGGCCTTCTCCTGATGCTGTCGCCACCTCCAGACTCTGTCACTGTGCCACTCTGTGGATTCCTGATGCTAACACCACCTCCAGACTTCTCCTGATGCTACTGCTGCTGCCACCTCCACACTCTGTCAATGTGCCACTCGGTGGCTTCCTCATACTGCTGCCACCTCCAGACTTTGTCATTGTGCCACTCTGTGGCTTCCTGATGCTGCCGCAACCTGCAGACTCTGTCATTGTGCCACTCGGTGGCCTTCTCCTGATGCTGCTGCTGCCACCACCTCCAGACTCTGTCATTGTGCCACTCGGTGGCCTCCTCATGCTGCTGCCACCTCAAGACTTGGTCAGTGTGCCACTTGGTGGCCTCTTCATACTGCTGCCACCTCAAGACTCTATCATTCTGCTACTCTGTGGCCTCCTCCTGATGCTGCGGCTGACGCCACCTCCACACTCTGTCATTGGGCCACTCTGTGGTCTCCTAATGCTGCCGCCACCTCCAGACCTGGTCATTGTGCCACTCGGTGGCCTCCTCATACTGCTGCCACCTCCAGACTCTGTCCTTGTGCCATTCGGTGGCCTCCTCATACTGTTGCCACCTCCAGACTCTGTCATTGTGCCACTCAGTGGCCTTATTATGATGCTGCCACATCCAGACTCTGTGATTGTGCCACTCGGTGGCTTCCTCATATTGCTGCCACCTCCAGACTGTGTCATTGTGCCACTCGGTGGCCTCCTCATACTGCTACCAACTCCAGACTCTGTCATTGTGCCACTCAGTGGCCTCCTCATACTGCTTCCACCTGCAGACCCTGTCAATGGGCCACTCTGTGGTCTCCTCAGGCTGCTTCCACCTCAAGACTTGGTCATTGTGCCAATCGTTGGCCTCCTCCTGATGCTGCAGCTGCCGCCACCTCCACACTCTGTCATTGGGCAACTCTGTGGTCTCCTAATGCTGCCGCCACCTCCAGACTTGGTCATTGTGCCAATCGGTGGCCTCCTCATACTGCTACCAACTCCAGACTTGGTCATTGTGCCACTCTGTGGCCTCCTCATACTGCTGCCACCTCAAGACTCTGTCATTGTTGCACTCGGTAGCCTCCTCCTGATGCTGCAGCTGCCACCACCTCCAGACTCTGTCATTGTGCCACTCGGTGGCCTCCTCATGCTGCTGCCACCTCAAGACTTGGTCAGTGTGCCACTTGGTGGCCTCTTCATACTGCTGCCACCTCAAGACTCTATCATTCTGCTACTCTGTGGCCTCCTCCTGATGCTGCGGCTGACGCCACCTCCACACTCTGTCATTGGGCCACTCTGTGGTCTCCTAATGCTGCCGCCACCTCCAGACCTGGTCATTGTGCCACTCGGTGGCCTCCTCATACTGCTGCCACCTCCAGACTCTGTCCTTGTGCCATTCGGTGGCCTCCTCATACTGTTGCCACCTCCAGACTCTGTCATTGTGCCACTCAGTGGCCTTATTATGATGCTGCCACATCCAGACTCTGTGATTGTGCCACTCGGTGGCTTCCTCATATTGCTGCCACCTCCAGACTGTGTCATTGTGCCACTCGGTGGCCTCCTCATACTGCTACCAACTCCAGACTCTGTCATTGTGCCACTCAGTGGCCTCCTCATACTGCTTCCACCTGCAGACCCTGTCAATGGGCCACTCTGTGGTCTCCTCAGGCTGCTTCCACCTCAAGACTTGGTCATTGTGCCAATCGTTGGCCTCCTCCTGATGCTGCAGCTGCCGCCACCTCCACACTCTGTCATTGGGCAACTCTGTGGTCTCCTAATGCTGCCGCCACCTCCAGACTTGGTCATTGTGCCAATCGGTGGCCTCCTCATACTGCTACCAACTCCAGACTTGGTCATTGTGCCACTCTGTGGCCTCCTCATACTGCTGCCACCTCAAGACTCTGTCATTGTTGCACTCGGTAGCCTCCTCCTGATGCTGCAGCTGCCGCCACCTCCACACTCTGTCATTGGGCCACTCGGTGGCCTCCTCATACTGCTACCAACTCCAGACTCTGTCATTGTGCCACTCAGAGGCCTCCTCATACTGCTTCCACCTGCAGACCCTGTCAATGGGCCACTCTATGGTCTCCTCAGGCTGCTTCCACCTCAAGACTCTGTCATTGTACCACTCTGTGGCCTCCTCCTGATGCTGCTGCGGCTGCCGCCACTTCCAGACTCGGTCATTGTGCCACTCGGTGGCCTCCTCATACTTCTGCCACCTCCAGACTCTGTCCTTGTGCCACTCGGTGACCTCATACTGCTTCTACCTCCAGATTCTATCATTGTGCCACTCGATGGCCTCCTCAAACTGCTGCCAACTCCAGACTCTGTCCTTGTGCCACTCGGTGGCCTCCTCATACTGTCGCCACCTCCAGACTCTGTCATTGTGCCACTCAGTGGCCTTATTATGATGCTGCCACATCCAGACTCTGTGATTGTGCCACTCAGTGGCTTCCTCATATTGCTGCCACCTCCAGACTGTGTCATTGTGCCACTCGGTGGCCTCCTCATACTGCTACCAACTCCAGACTCTGTCATTGTGCCACTCAGTGGCCTCCTCATACTGCTTCCACCTGCAGACCCTGTCAATGGGCCACTCTGTGGTCTCCTCATGCTGCCACCACCTCCAGACTTGGTCATTGTGCCAATCGGTGGACTCCTCATACTGCTACCAACTCCAGACTTGGTCATTGTTGCACTCAGTGGCCTCCTCATACTGCTTCCACCTGCAGACCCTGTCAATGGGCCACTCTATGGTCAGTGATGAGTGGCAGGGGCAATATTAGAATTCACGATATTTCGCGAATATTTGGGCGAATATTCGTCATATATTCGAGAATTTGCGAATTCATGATCTCTAGGGATTATTTTCTTGATTAAGAAAATTCACATAAAATTTGCCTAAAGAATTCTCAGAAAAATTCGCATGAACTGCCATTTTAAAAAAATCTAATATTCGAATATACGAATATATTTTGCGATATTCTAAATATTCGCAAATTCTTGAAGTGCCGATATTTGTGATTAAAATTCGCAATTCGAATATTCGTGATCAACACTATCTATGGTCTCCTCAGGCTGCTTCCACCTCAAGACTGTGTCATTGTTCCACTCTGTGGCCTCCTCCTGATGCTGCTGCGGCTGACGCCACCTCCATACTCTGTCATTGTGCCACTCTGTGGTCTCCTAATGCTACCGCCACCTCCAGACTCGGTCATTGTGCCACTCGGTGGCCTCCTCATACTGTCGCCACCTCCAGACTCTGTCCTTGTGCCACTCGGTGACCTCATACTGCTTCCACCTCTAGACTCTATCATTGTGCCACTCGGTGGCCTCCTCATACTGCTGCCACCTCCAGACACTGTCATTGTGCCACTCAGTGGCCTCCTCACATTGCTTTCACTTGCAGACTCTGTCAATGGGCCACACTGTGGTCTCCTCAGGCTGCTTCCACCTCACCACTATGTCATAGGTCCATTCTGTGGACTTCTCATGCTGTTTCCTCCTTTCCCACTCCATGACTGGTCCACTATTTTGCCTTTTGGCATGGCTGACATCATGATTTATTTGACCTTTCTTCTGATCTGTCATAAGTAAGGAAAAATGAGACACACAACGAATCCTGTCTGTGTAGCAGCTGAAAGGCCTGCATGGTCCCATTAGAATTGGCTTATGATTTGGTAGCCAAAAGCAGGAGTGGGTACAAAATACAGAATACATGCAAATATTCCAGTCACGTGTCATCTCTGTTAGATTCACTCCTGTTTTTTTTGGCATTATCAATACTGATGGATTATGAAGCAAATGTTGACCGAGTGAAGGAGTATGCTCCACAGACAGGATCCGTTTTTTGTGGGTTATTGTTCTGACCGATCAGAGAATGGGCAAATTAATCAGAGACGTCGACATAAACTTACTGCTGACAACCTCTCCACTCTGTCCGGAGGGCTCTACTTGTGTAAGCGTTTAATAGAACAGGTAACTGTAGACATCTATGTGGAATCAGCTGACGAGGGTGTAAAAGGAGTGCGCTTCTTCTTGGCGCTAACATCGACCTGTAAGGCTGAGTTCATACTTGAGTTATTTGGTCAGTTTTGGCCCTGTGCCATAATAAGTGAAGTGTGCAGTGATTCTAAAAGCGACGCCTGTCATCTGCATGTCATACGGACTCACAGTATTATTTCACTCCCAAAGCAGACTCCCTATGCGTGTTAATGCAAAGCACAGTGTTCTACACCACTATAAATGCTCTCAGCAGCTAGGAAATAGGCAATTTTTATGTAATTCTGCGCAAAAATATTTTGATTGAACCACATTTTCCCCAAAAAATTTGGCGAACCAGTGAATCAAATTTTTTAAAAATTCGCTCATCTCTAACTACTAATGCTGCCTTGATGTTAAAGAGTTTGAAAGGGGTTGGATACAGTCCTAGGACACCTCAGAGTGTCATATATGATTTTACAGGGCAATGTGAACAATTTATTTGGACCCGAACTGAATCTGCCTACTGAATCAGACCCGATATAAATTTCCGGAAATACGCTCATTTCTTTTATGACTAACCCATAAGAGAAATCACATCAAGCAATACTTATGATCTTATGATAACTTTTTAGCAAAGTCATTTTTGACCTTTAGAATTTATTTTAACATTTGTATAGTACCACAATCAGGCGTAATTGAGTAGCAGTGAGATGGTTAAGTGATGGGATAGGAGTGGGAACTAGTGAATCAATTCCACCAAATCAACCCCAGACATCTCACCCGACCATGGTAATATTGCACCTGCACTGCTGCTCTAAGTAAAGGTGCCAGCACAGAAGCTTTTCTTCCATTTCGGAAGCAGTGATTGTTCATGTGCCGCTCTCCAGAAGTGTAGCAGTGCTTGCACAGTCACTGCTCCACAGAGCCTCTGTGCTTTAACCACTTCTTGGAGCAGAAGTGCAAGCGCAAGATTGTCAGAACCAGGGTAGATGTCCAGCCCTGTATATAATAAATGAAATCCCAGACTTTATTTAACCCCTTAAGGACACAGCCTTTTTACACCTTAGGACCAGGCCATTTTTTGCAAATCTGACCAGAGTCCCTTTAAGTGCTGATAACTTTAAAACGCTTTGACTTATCCAGGATTGTTTTTTCGTCACATATTGTACTTCATGACACTGGTAAAATGAAGTCAAAAAAATTAATTTTTTTTGAACCAAAAAATACATAATTTAACAAAAATTTGGAAAAATTAGCAAATTTCAAAGTTTCAGTTTCTCTACTTCTGTAATACATAGTAATACCCCCAAAAATTGTGATGCCTTTACATTCCCCATATGTCAACTTCATGTTTGAATTGTTTTGGGAATGATATTTTATTTTTTGGGGATGTTATAAGGCTTAGAAGTTTAGAAGCAAATCTTGAAATTTTTCAGAAATTTACAAAAACTAAATTTTTATGGACCAGTTCAGGTCTCAAGTCACTTTGCGAGGCTTACATAATAGAAACCACCCAAAAATGACCCCATCTAGGAAACTACACACCTCAAGGTATTCAAAACTGATTTTGCATACGTTGTTAACCCTTTAGGTGTTGCACAAGAGTTATTGGCAAATGGGGAGGAAATTTGAGAATTTCATTTTTTTGTCTAATTTTTCATTTTAACCCATTTTTTCCACTAACAAAGCAAGGGTTAACAGCCAAACAAGACTGTATCTTTATTGCCCTGACTCTGCCGTTTACAGAAACACCCAATATGTGGCCGTAAACTACTGTACGGCCACACAGCGGGGCGTAGAGTGAAAGGTGCGCCGTTTGGTTTTTGGAAGGCTGATTTTTATGGACTGTTTATTTGACGCCATGTCCCATTTGAAGCCCCCCTGATGCACCCCTAGAGGAGAAACTCCCTAAAAGTGACCCCATCTAAGAAACTACACCCCTCAAGGTGTTCAAAACTGATTTTACATACGTCGTTAACCCTTTAGGTGTTGCACAAGAGTTATTGGCAAATGGCGAGGAAATTTGAGAATTTCATTTTTTTGTCAAATTTTTCATTTTAACCCATTTTTTCCACTAACAAAGCAAGGGTTAACAGCCAAACAAGACTGTATCTTTATTGCCCTGACTCTGCCGTTTACAGAAACACCCCATATGTGGCCGTAAACTACTGTACAGCCACACAGCGGGGCGTAGAGTGAAAGGTGCGCCGTTTGGTTTTTGGAGGGCTGATTTTGCTGGACAGTTTTTTTGACACCATGTCCCATTTGAAGCCCCCCTGATGCACCCCTAGATTATAAACTCCATAAAAGTGACCCCATCTAAGAAACTACACCCCTCAAGGTATTCAAAACAGATTTTACAAACTTTGTTAACCCTTTAGGTGTTGCACAAGATTTAATAGAAAATAGAGATACAATTTCAAAATTTCACTTTTTTGGCAGATTTTCCATTTTAATATTTTTTTTCCAGTTACAAAGCAAGGGTTAACAGCCAAACAAAACTCATTATTTATGGCCCTGATTCTGTAGTTTACAGAAACACCCCATATGTGGTCGTATACTACTGTACGGGAACACGGCAGGGCGCAGAAGGAAAGGAATGCCATACGGTTTTTGGAAGGCAGGTTTTGCTGGACTGTTTTTTTTTACACCATGTCCCATTTGAAGCCCCCCTGATGCACCCCTAGAGTAGAAACTCCAAAAAAGTGACCCCATTTTAGAAACTACGGGATAGGTTGGCAGTTTTGTTGGTACAAGTTTAGGGTACATATGATTTTTGGTTGCTCTATATTACACTTTTTGTGCGGCAAGGTAACAAGAAATAGCTTTTTTGGCACCGTTTTTTTTTTTTTGTTATTTACAACATTCATCTGACAGGTTAGATCATGTGGTAATTTTATAGAGCAGGTTGTCACGGACGCGGCGATACCTAATATGTATACAATTTTTTTTATTTATGTAAGTTTTACACAATGATTTCATTTTTAAAACAAAAAAAATGTTTTAGTGTCTCCATAGTCTAAGAGCCATAGTTTTTTCAGTTTTTGGGCGATTATCTTAAGTAGGATCTCATTTTTTGCGGGATGAGATGACGGTTTGATTGACACTATTTTGGGGTGCATATGACTTTTTGATCGCATGCTATTACACTTTTTGTGACGTAAGATGACAAAAAATGGCTTTTTTTACATCGTTTTTATTTTTAATTTTTTACGGTGGTCATCTGAGGGGTTAGATCATGTGATATTTTTATAGAGCCGGTCGATACGGACACGGAGATACCTAATATGTATACTTTTTTTAAATTTATGTAAGTTTTACACAAGGATTTCATTTTTGAAACAAAAACATGTTTTAGTGTTTCCATAGTCTAAGAGCCATAGTTTTTTCAGTTTTGGGGCGATTATCTTGGGTAGGGTATGATTTTTGTGGGATGAGATGACGGTTTGATTGTTACAATTTTGGCGTACATGCGACTTTTTTGATCACTTTTATTACCTTTTTTTGGGAAGTAAGGTGGGCAAAATTTCAATTTCATCATAGTTTTAAATTTTTTATTTTTATGACGTTCACCGTTCGGGTAAAGTAACATGATGGTTTTATAGATCAGGTCGTTACGGACGCAACGATACCAAACATGTGTAGGGAATTTTATTTTTTTCATTTTTAATAAGTGATAAATGTGTTTTTTGATTTTTACTTTTTTTTACTTTTTTTCACTTTTTTTTTTTACCCAGACCCACTTGGTTCTTGAAGATCCAGTGGGTCTGATGTCTGTATAATACAGTACAGTACAATATATATTGTACTGTACTGTATTTTACTTACACTTTGTCTGAACAGATCTCTGCCTTTAGCACAGATCTGTTCAGCACCATGGACAGCAGGACGCCTGAGACGGCGTCCTGTTGCCATGGGAACCTTCCCCGTCTGCTCAGAACTTCGCAGACGGGGAAGGGTAATGACGGGGCTGTCGGGGGGCTGTCTGGGAGCTCTCTCCCTCTCCCATCGGGGGGCTGCAAAGGCACTGCAGCCCCCCGATGGGAGAGGAAGGGAGCTCCCTCTTACTGTTAACTTTTTCCATACAGCGGTCCGTACGGACCACTGTATGGAAAGGGTTAAACGGCTGACATCGCATCGCAGATGTCAGCCGTTTATACCAGGGTGCCAGCAATGTGCTGGCACCCTGGTATACCCACTAACCACCAACGATCATTCAAGGGGAGGCGGGCGGGGGATCGCGATCCCGCCTGCCGCACCGCCCGCCTTCCGCACCGCCCGCACCGCCCGCAACGCCCGCAACCCTCCCCCTGCACCTCCCACCGGGCTAAAATCACTCACAGGTGCAGGGGGGGGGATACAGATATATTTTGGACATTATAAAGTTTCTGATCCTCGCGGTCAGGGACCGCGGGGATCAGAAACTGCAAAAAGCGCATCAAACCGCAGGTCTGAATTGACCTGCGGTTTGTTGCGATCGCCGACATGGGGGGGTCACGGGACCCCCCCGCGCATTTAGCCTAGGTGCCTGCTCAATTATTTGAGCAGGCACCTTGTTCCGATCACTGCCGGCCGGGCGGCAGTGATCGGAACAACACATGACGCACCGGTACGTCATGTGTCCTTAAGTGCCAGGACATCAGGCTGCTTCCACCTCACCACTATGTCATAGGTCCACTCTGTGGACTTCTCATGCTGTTTCCTCCTTTCCCACTCCATGACTGGTCCACTATTTTGCCTTTTGGCATGGCTGACATCATGATTTATTTGACCTTTCTTCTGATCTGTCATAAGTAAGGAAAAATGAGACACACAACGAATCCTGTCTGTGTAGCAGCTGAAAGGCCTGCATGGTCCCATTAGAATTGGCTTATGATTTGGTAGCCAAAAGCAGGAGTGGGTACAAAATACAGAATACATGCAAATATTCCATTCACGTGTCATCTCTGTTAGATTCACTCCTGTTTTTTTTGGCATTATCAATACTGATGGATTATGAAGCAAATGTTGACCGAGTGAAGGAGTATGCTCCACAGACAGGATCCGTTTTTTGTGGGTTATTGTTCTGACCGATCAGAGAATGGGCAAATTAATCAGAGACGTCGACATAAACTTACTGCTGACAACCTCTCCACTCTGTCCGGAGGGCTCTACTTGTGTAAGCGTTTAATAGAACAGGTAACTGTAGACATCTATGTGGAATCAGCTGACGAGGGTGTAAAAGGAGTGCGCTTCTTCTTGGCGCTAACATCGACCTGTAAGGCTGAGTTCATACTTGAGTTATTTGGTCAGTTTTGGCCCTGTGCCATAATAAGTGAAGTGTGCAGTGATTCTAAAAGCGACGCCTGTCATCTGCATGTCATACGGACTCACAGTATTATTTCACTCCCAAAGCAGACTCCCTATGCGTGTTAATGCAAAGCACAGTGTTCTACACCACTATAAATGCTCTCAGCAGCTAGGAAATAGGCAATTTTTATGTAATTCTGCGCAAAAATATTTTGATTGAACCACATTTTCCCCAAAAAATTTGGCGAACCAGTGAATCAAATTTTTTAAAAATTCGCTCATCTCTAACTACTAATGCTGCCTTGATGTTAAAGAGTTTGAAAGGGGTTGGATACAGTCCTAGGACACCTCAGAGTGTCATATATGATTTTACAGGGCAATGTGAACAATTTATTTGGACCCGAACTGAATCTGCCTACTGAATCAGACCCGATATAAATTTCCGGAAATACGCTCATTTCTTTTATGACTAACCCATAAGAGAAATCACATCAAGCAATACTTATGATCTTATGATAACTTTTTAGCAAAGTCATTTTTGACCTTTAGAATTTATTTTAACATTTGTATAGTACCACAATCAGGCGTAATTGAGTAGCAGTGAGATGGTTAAGTGATGGGATAGGAGTGGGAACTAGTGAATCAATTCCACCAAATCAACCCCAGACATCTCACCCGACCATGGTAATATTGCACCTGCACTGCTGCTCTAAGTAAAGGTGCCAGCACAGAAGCTTTTCTTCCATTTCGGAAGCAGTGATTGTTCATGTGCCGCTCTCCAGAAGTGTAGCAGTGCTTGCACAGTCACTGCTCCACAGAGCCTCTGTGCTTTAACCACTTCTTGGAGCAGAAGTGCAAGCGCAAGATTGTCAGAGCCAGGGTAGATGTCCAGCCCTGTATATAATAAATGAAATCCCAGACTTTATTTAACCCCTTAAGGACACAGCCTTTTTACACCTTAGGACCAGGCCATTTTTTGCAAATCTGACCAGAGTCCCTTTAAGTGCTGATAACTTTAAAACGCTTTGACTTATCCAGGATTGTTTTTTCGTCACATATTGTATTTCATGACACTGGTAAAATGAAGTCAAAAAAATTAATTTTTTTTGAACCAAAAAATACATAATTTAACAAAAATTTGGAAAAATTAGCAAATTTCAAAGTTTCAGTTTCTCTACTTCTGTAATACATAGTAATACCCCCAAAAATTGTGATGCCTTTACATTCCCCATATGTCAACTTCATGTTTGAATTGTTTTGGGAATGATATTTTATTTTTTGGGGATGTTATAAGGCTTAGAAGTTTAGAAGCAAATCTTGAAATTTTTCAGAAATTTACAAAAACTAAATTTTTATGGACCAGTTCAGGTCTCAAGTCACTTTGCGAGGCTTACATAATAGAAACCACCCAAAAATGACCCCATCTAGGAAACTACACCCCTCAAGGTATTCAAAACTGATTTTGCATACGTTGTTAACCCTTTAGGTGTTGCACAAGAGTTATTGGCAAATGGGGAGGAAATTTGAGAATTTCATTTTTTTGTCTAATATTTCATTTTAACCCATTTTTTCCACTAACAAAGCAAGGGTTAACAGCCAAACAAGACTGTATCTTTATTGCCCTGACTCTGCCGTTTACAGAAACACCCAATATGTGGCCGTAAACTACTGTACGGCCACACAGCGGGGCGTAGAGTGAAAGGTGCGCCGTTTGGTTTTTGGAAGGCTGATTTTTATGGACTGTTTTTTTGACGCCATGTCCCATTTGAAGCCCCCCTGATGCACCCCTAGAGGAGAAACTCCCTAAAAGTGACCCCATCTAAGAAACTACACCCCTCAAGGTGTTCAAAACTGATTTTACATACGTCGTTAACCCTTTAGGTGTTGCACAAGAGTTATTGGCAAATGGCGAGGAAATTTGAGAATTTCATTTTTTTGTCTACTTTTTCATTTTAACCCATTTTTTCCACTAACAAAGCAAGGGTTAACAGCCAAACAAGACTGTATCTTTATTGCCCTGACTCTGCCGTTTACAGAAACACCCCATATGTGGCCGTAAACTACTGTACAGCCACACAGCGGGGCGTAGAGTGAAAGGTGCGCCGTTTGGTTTTTGGAGGGCTGATTTTGCTGGACAGTTTTTTTGACACCATGTCCCATTTGAAGCCCCCCTGATGCACCCCTAGATTATAAACTCCATAAAAGTGACCCCATCTAAGAAACTACACCCCTCAAGGTATTCAAAACAGATTTTACAAACTTTGTTAACCCTTTAGGTGTTGCACAAGATTTAATAGAAAATAGAGATACAATTTCAAAATTTCACTTTTTTGGCAGATTTTCCATTTTAATATTTTTTTTCCAGTTACAAAGCAAGGGTTAACAGCCAAACAAAACTCATTATTTATGGCCCTGATTCTGTAGTTTACAGAAACACCCCATATGTGGTCGTATACTACTGTACGGGAACACGGCAGGGCGCAGAAGGAAAGGAATGCCATACGGTTTTTGGAAGGCAGGTTTTGCTGGACTGTTTTTTTTTACACCATGTCCCATTTGAAGCCCCCCTGATGCACCCCTAGAGTAGAAACTCCAAAAAAGTGACCCCATTTTAGAAACTACGGGATAGGTTGGCAGTTTTGTTGGTACAAGTTTAGGGTACATATGATTTTTGGTTGCTCTATATTACACTTTTTGTGCGGCAAGGTAACAAGAAATAGCTTTTTTGGCACCGTTTTTTTTTTTTGTTATTTACAACATTCATCTGACAGGTTAGATCATGTGGTAATTTTATAGAGCAGGTTGTCACGGACGCGGCGATACCTAATATGTATACAATTTTTTTTATTTATGTAAGTTTTACACAATGATTTCATTTTTAAAACAAAAAAAATGTTTTAGTGTCTCCATAGTCTAAGAGCCATAGTTTTTTCAGTTTTTGGGCGATTATCTTAAGTAGGATCTCATTTTTTGCAGGATGAGATGACGGTTTGATTGACACTATTTTGGGGTGCATATGACTTTTTGATCGCATGCTATTACACTTTTTGTGACGTAAGATGACAAAAAATGGCTTTTTTTACATCGTTTTTATTTTTAATTTTTTACGGTGGTCATCTGAGGGGTTAGATCATGTGATATTTTTATAGAGCCGGTCGATACGGACACGGAGATACCTAATATGTATACTTTTTTTAAATTTATGTAAGTTTTACACAAGGATTTCATTTTTGAAACAAAAACATGTTTTAGTGTTTCCATAGTCTAAGAGCCATAGTTTTTTCAGTTTTGGGGCGATTATCTTGGGTAGGGTATGATTTTTGTGGGATGAGATGACGGTTTGATTGTTACAATTTTGGCGTACATGCGACTTTTTTGATCACTTTTATTACCTTTTTTTGGGAAGTAAGGTGGGCAAAATTTCAATTTCATCATAGTTTTAAATTTTTTATTTTTATGACGTTCACCGTTCGGGTAAAGTAACATGATGGTTTTATAGATCAGGTCGTTACGGACGCAACGATACCAAACATGTGTAGGGATTTTTATTTTTTTCATTTTTAATAAGTGATAAATGTGTTTTTTGATTTTTACTTTTTTTTTACTTTTTTTCACTTTTTTTTTTTTACCCAGACCCACTTGGTTCTTGAAGATCCAGTGGGTCTGATGTCTGTATAATACAGTACAGTACAATATATATTGTACTGTACTGTATTTTACTTACACTTTGTCTGAACAGATCTCTGCCTTTAGCACAGATCTGTTCAGCACCATGGACAGCAGGACGCCTGAGACGGCGTCCTGTTGCCATGGGAACCTTCCCCGTCTGCTCAGAACTTCGCAGACGGGGAAGGGTAATGACGGGGCTGTCGGGGGGCTGTCTGGGAGCTCTCTCCCTCTCCCATCGGGGGGCTGCAAAGGCACTGCAGCCCCCCGATGGGAGAGGAAGGGAGCTCCCTCTTACTGTTAACTTTTTCCATACAGCGGTCCGTACGGACCACTGTATGGAAAGGGTTAAACGGCTGACATCGCATCGCAGATGTCAGCCGTTTATACCAGGGTGCCAGCAATGTGCTGGCACCCTGGTATACCCACTAACCACCAACGATCATTCAAGGGGAGGCGGGCGGGGGATCGCGATCCCGCCTGCCGCACCGCCCGCCTTCCGCACCGCCCGCACCGCCCGCAACGCCCGCAACCCTCCCCCTGCACCTCCCACCGGGCTAAAATCACTCACAGGTGCAGGGGGGGGGATACAGATATATTTTGGACATTATAAAGTTTCTGATCCTCGCGGTCAGGGACCGCGGGGATCAGAAACTGCAAAAAGCGCATCAAACCGCAGGTCTGAATTGACCTGCGGTTTGTTGCGATCGCCGACATGGGGGGGTCACGGGACCCCCCCGCGCATTTAGCCTAGGTGCCTGCTCAATGATTTGAGCAGGCACCTTGTTCCGATCACTGCCGGCCGGGCGGCAGTGATCGGAACAACACATGACGCACCGGTACGTCATGTGTCCTTAAGTGCCAGGACATCATGACGTACCGGAACGTCATGTGTCCTTAAGAGGTTAATTCCATGCATCAAACAAAACAGGATGCATTTTGGCCCACCCCAGCCTTTTTCTACAGCCCTGTAATTCAACAGACAGGTTGGCGCTTCTTCACCTATTTTCCCCAAGTAATGAAATCCCTCTTGTTTGTTTCCATCCTGTATGTAGCACTTCCTGTTGCTGTATCCAACCAAACCCATGATGCACTTCTCCTTTCTCTGCCACACCTCAGCACCGCCCCTAACAATTTCCAGCTAGTCTATAGCTCCTCCTTCCCAGTTACATAGACACTCCCCTATAACTACCCCTAACACACAGCTAGTTTATAGCTCCTCCCACCCAGCTAGTTACATAGACACTCCCCTATCATTGCCCCTAACAACAACTAGCTAGTTTATAGCTCCTCCCATCGATTTACATAGACACTCCCCTATCACTGCCCATGCTGATGCTTTGACACATCCATGGACTTGACATCAGAGGAAATAGGAAATAGCTGCATGGACATGGTCATGTGACCACAGCCCAGAACAGGAGATAGGAGCAATAAATGTAAAACAAATACATCATAAAATTACAGCTACCTTCATTAACAATTTTTTTAAAGGATTTTGATGCAAACCCATATATATATATATTTTTTTAAGAATATAGAATATAACTGGCATGTATTGGTTTTTAATGGGAAGCAAGTGTAGTTATTTATTAACTTATAATATGACATTTATAATATTAGGATATTATATTGAGGAATATGGAAATAAGATGTATTTTTTTTTTCTTACCTAAAGCAAAATCAATTCTTTATTGCAGTGGAGGTTTGCCGCCTATAATATAAATAGTGGTTTGAAGGTCAGGTGCCATCTTACCACAATCGTGGTTGCCCTTTAAAAAAAAAAAAAAAAGTCTTTCTGTACTAATATATATCCTTTCTGTTTGACAATAAGGCCGTTGCCCATTATGGTTGCCATGGAAACTTTGCAATTTTCACATGCCCTGTGCCCAGACTTATTTCCAAACAAATAAGATATCTATCATTACATTGTATCCCTTTGACCCTCCCCTTCATCAGACGCTAAGAATTGTTGGGACTTTGTAACTGACTTACATTTCAGGTTTCCAGTTAAAACTCTGAATGTCAGTGTCATTCCGCAAATGTTAATGATGACATTGAACAACTCATGGGTACACTTTATGGATTATTAATTTGAACATTTATTTATTTACATTTATTAAAACCCATATTTACAATGATTCGTATTTATCTGTATAAGCACTTGCTGAAATGAACACAGCATCAGTCTAATTGTGAAATGAAAAGAAATATTGCTAGTTGGTGAGACAATGAGCCGCCAGCTGCAAATCAGAGAATCTGGCTTTAGCACCAAGAAGAAGCATGATGCAATATTAATGCTCTACTGAACCGAAACAACTACTGTAATTGTCTCACATAGAACTGTGGGAAAATGTCCATGCTGAATGATGTCTAATTTCAGGCAGGATATCTTGTACCCACCTAAAAGGGCATCTGTCAGCAGATTTGTACCTATGAAACTGGCTGACCTGTTACATGTGCGCTTGGTAGCTGAAGGCATCTGTGTTGGTCCCATGTTCATATGTGCCCGCATTGCTGAGAAAAATGATATTTTGATGTATGCAAATTAACCACCAGGAGCATCATTCTCTCTGAAACTGCCGCACCCTCTCCCCTTTGAGTGACAGGGCCAGACAGTAAAAATGTCATTGCACCTGGCCCTGTCAATTAAAGTGCAGAGGGTGCAGCAGTTGCAGAGAAAGCAGGGCCTCTAGGTGTAATGGCAATGCCCCCAATGCTCCTAGAGGCTCATTTGCATATATTAAAACATCACTGTCAGCAATATGGACACATATAAACATGGGACCAACACAGATCTCTTCAGCTTCCAAGCGCACATGCAACAGGTCAGCCAGTTTCATAGGTACAAATCTGCTGACAGATGCCCTTTGACAACAGTACCACCTAAACCAGGGATGTCCAACCTGTGGCCCTCCAGCAGTTGCAAAACTACACCTCCCAGCATGCCTGAACACCCTACAGCTATCAGGGCATGCTGGGAGTGATAGTTTTGCAACAGCTAGAGGGCCACCGTTTGGCCATCCCTGATCTAAACACTAATCTGAAAACATAACAATCATCAAAAACTAACATAAAATTCAAAGGGACCTGTTTCCCAGAGGAAGGTTTCCATCCAGCAATGCTCTAACTGGTAATCAGCATCCCTATGTGACTTCAAATATCTAACCAAATGTGTACAGTCCCAAAATTAAACCAACTGACTAGTAAATGTATTTAATTTTAATAAGCAATTCCAAATTGTGACAACTGCACAAGCACAAATTAGGCAAGATTGGTATACAAAAACAGGCTGGACACTAAAGTCCAAAGGGCTGCTTGACCCCATACCAGTCAACAACACATGTGCCTACACATCCACTGACTGCTTAATCTTTTATACAGGTTTTCTCAAAAAACTAGCATATTGTGATAAAGTTCATTATTTTCTGTAATGTACTGATAAACATTAGACTTTCATATATTTTAGATTCATTACACACAACTGAAGTAGTTCAAGCCTTTTCTTGTTTTAATATTGATGATTTTGGCATACAGCTCATGAAAAACCAAATTCCTATCTCAAAAAATTAGCATATTTCATCTAACCAATAAAAGAAAAGTGTTTTTAATACAAAAAAGTCAACCTTCAAATAATTAAGTTCAGTTATGCACTCAATACTTGGTCGGGAATCCTTTTGCAGAAATGACTGCTTCAATGCGGCGTGGCATGGAGGCAATCAGCCTGTGGCACTGCTGAGGTGTTATGGAGGCCCAGGATGCTTCGATAGCGGCCTTAAGCTCATCCAGAGTGTTGGGTCTTGCGTCTCTGAACTTTCTCTTCCCAATATCCCACAGATTCTCTATGGGGTTCAGGTCAGGAGAGTTGGCAGGCCAATTGAGCACAGTAATAGCATGGTCAGTAAACCATTTACCAGTGGTTTTGGCACTGTGAGCAGGTGCCAGGTCGTGCTGAAAAATGAAATCTTCATCTCCATAAAGCTTTTCAGCAGATGGAAGCATGAAGTGCTCCAAAATCTCCTGATAGCTAGCTGCATTGACCCTGCCCTTGATAAAACACAGTGGACCAACACCAGCAGCTGACATGGCACCCCAGACCATCACTGACTGTGGGTACTTGACACTGGACTTCAGGCATTTTGGCATTTCCCTCTCCCCAGTCTTCCTCCAGACTCTGGCAACTTGATTTCCGAATGACATGCAAAATTTGCTTTCATCCGAAAAAAGTACTTTGGACCACTGAGCAACAGTCCAGTGCTGCTTCTCTGTAGCCCAGGTCAGGTGCTTCTGCGGTTCAAAAGTGGCTTGACCTGGGGAATGCAGCACCTGTAGCCCATTTCCTGCACACGCCTGTACACGGTGGCTCTGGATGTTTCTACTCCAGACTCAGTCCACTGCTTCCGCAGGTCCCCCAAGGTCTGGAATCGGTCCTTCTCCACAATCTTCCTCAGGGTCCGGTCACCTCTTCTCGTTGTGCAGCGTTTTCTGCCACACTTTTTCCTTCCCACAGACTTCCCATTGAGGTGCCTTGATACAGCACTCTGGGAACAGCCTATTCGTTCAGAAATTTCTTTCTGTGTCTTACCCTCTTGCTTGAGGGTGTCAATGATGGCCTTCTGGACAGCAGTCAGGTCGGCAGTCTTACCCATGATTGCGGTTTTGAGTAATGAACCAGGCTGGGAGTTTTTAAAAGCCTCAGGAATCTTTTGCAGGTGATTAGAGTTAATTAGTTGATTCAGATGATTAGGTTAATAGCTCGTTTAGAAAACCTTTTCATGATATGCTAATTTTTTGAGATAGGAATTTTGGGTTTTCATGAGCTGTATGCCAAAATCATCAATATTAAAACAAGAAAAGGCTTGAACTACTTCAGTTGTGTGTAATGAATCTAAAATATATGAAAGTCTAATGTTTATCAGTACATTACAGAAAATAATGAACTTTATCACAATATGCTAATTTTTTGAGAAGAACCTGTATATCAAACCAATGTCAAGGACACCACTTTTTACACATGAAAATGCTCACTTATCTCTAGCACATTCATGTAAACAAGGGGTGCACTCCTGACATGATGTAAATGTATGAGGGAAAACTGATTGTAATGATCATTTATTCTTGCATGCACTTTCACCTATGTAAAAGCCCTATTAAATTAACATTGATTGGCTGGATTTATCATTTCTCTGCCCTCGTTATGGCCCATTCAGCCATTTAAAAGCATCTTTACACAGTCTGGCATCCATTAATATTATACCTTATTACTGTACCTTCAATCTAGTGTACAGTGATCCCTCAAGCACCTCAGGAGACAATATTTTCAACATACAATGGTCTTTTCTGACCCATCATAAGTTGAACCTGGGCTTAACATACAACTCCTCAGAACCAACCAATCAAGGTCACTTCTCTGGTAAAATACAGTAGTTGTATTAGTTGCTAGTTAGTAGCTATTCCTGACTTATATGTAAGGACTTGTGATGATCGAGTACCCTGATGCTCGGGTGCTCTGCCCGAGCACACCGGGATGCTCGGGTGCTCTACCGAGCACCCGAGCCCTATAGAAGTCAATGGGAGGACCCGAGCATTAAACCAGGCACCCCCTGCTCTGAAGAGGGGAGGGTTCCTGGTTCATAGGAAAAGGTCAGAAATTGATGGAATCACCACCGAAATGGGTCGGGGACAGCAAGGGGAGGATGTCTGGATGCATCTTGGACTACAATGTCGCTGCAGGTAACGATGTTGCCCGAGTTGTACACCATTTTTACAGACTGACCATAAAACTCACAAAAACGAAGATAAAAGCGATTTTAGATGAAAAATTGTTAGGAAACATTCTTTCCTGTATATTTACTTTTATATAAAGAGCAAGTTCAGACAAAAATTTTCGTGATTTTCGGAACTGGGGCCATGACTAAGAGGGATGGCCGGTGGTTTTGATTGTGCTGACCGGACTCTTGGACGATCAAACTGAACTCATTGGAAGAGGAACGGCCGGTGGCATCTGTATTGTACCTGTAGAGGTAAAATTCTTGTACCGGCGCAAGCCTAACCACAGCAGAAACCTTTGTTGCCGCAAACGTTTTCATTAATCAACAACTTAAGTTGGAGGTTCGAAGAAGATCCCCGGCAGCATTATTCCCATTTCCCGCCGAGCATTTTCTGGGAAACTAAAGTCTTTGGGCTCCGGGGGGAGTATGGTTTCAAAGCTGAAACTTCAACAAAATTGATGGAAGGGCACCACCAGGAGTGGAGCCTGCGGCTTACTTTGACTACGCACGGGAAGCCTCACCAGGCCCGGACACAGAAAGGATTGACAGATTGATACCTATTTCGCGATTCTGTGGGTGGTGGTGTATGGCCGTTTTGAGCGTGTGGATCGAGTCGATTTGTGTGGTTCATTCCGATAACCAAAGACACTCCTCCGTGCTAATTAGTTACGTGACCCTCCGTGATTACGATTGTGTTGACCAGACTATCATCTGATGATAATGAACTTGGAAGAGGAACGGACGTTGAGCTGATCGTGTAAAAAATTGTAGGTGAGGGCCTGCTGCCGCTTTGTTAACGCTAGATAACTGTTAAGCTGATCGCACGTCCCCGTGATGTTGACGATCTATTCGGATGTCTGCTCTATCAACTTTCGATGTTGTTTTTTGCTCCTACCATGGTGACCACGGGTAATGGGGAATCAGGGTTCGCTTCCGGAGAGGGAGCCTGAGGGATGGCCACGGCTACCACTTCCAAGAAAGGCAGGCGGGGGCAAACAAATTTCCCAGTACCGACACAGGGAGGTAGTGAAGATAAATAACAATACAGGACTCTTAAGAGAGCCTGTCATTGGAACGAGTACAAAAAAATTACAGGGAATGTCATAGGTATTTAGGATGAGGAAATGTTATACAGGAGAGGTAAAGTATGATTGATGGCCTGCTGGTGACCCACTAAAACATTAGGGGTAAGGATCTTCAGTTGAGCTGACCATCTTAAACATTATGGGTGAGGGCCTGCTGGTGAGCTGACCATCTAAAACATTATGGGTGAGGGCCTGCTGGTGAGCTGACCATCTAAAACATTATGGGTGAGGGCCTGCTGGGGAGCTGACCATCTAAAACATTATGGGCGAGGGCCTGCTGGTGAGCTGACCATCTAAAACATTATGGTTGAGGGCTTGCTGGTGAGCTGACCATCTAATACATTATGGGTGAGGGCCTGCTGGTGAGCTGACCATATAAAACATTATGGATGAGGGCCTGCTGGTGAGCTGACCATCTAAAACATTATGGGTGAGGGCCTGCTGGTGAGCTGACCATCTAAAAAATTATATGAGAAGGCATATACGTGATGGACGAGGAGGAGGATGAGAAAAGGAAGATTCAACCATATACCCTTTTTTGTGGCGGAAGGGGTGCATGGGAATACAGAGTATTCAGTACATTCTAAACAACACATTTAAAGTGCCTTTATGTTCAGTCATGGCTTTCCTCTGGTGGAGTGGAGAAGTCAGGGGCAATCTAGGCCTTGTTCATTTTTATAAGAGTCAACCTGTCGGCATTTTCAGTTAACAGCCGGATACGCTTATCTGTTATAATGCCACCAGCAGCACTAAATACCCGCTCAGACAAAATGCTGGCGGCAGGGCAGGCCAGCACCTCCAAGGCGTAGAGCACCAGTTTGTGCCACGTGTCCAGCTTGGACACCCAGTAGTTTTAAGGCACTGAGGGATCACGGAGGACGCTGACATGGTCTGCTACGTACTCCTTTACCATCTTCCAAAACTTTTCCCTCCTTGTGACACCAGGATGTGCATCATGTTGAGGGTGCTGGAGGGGTGTCATAAAACTGTCCCAGGCCTTGGAGAGTGTTGCCCTACCTTTGCTGGAAGTGCTGTGTGTTCCCCTTGTCTCCCCACCTCGGTTGCCCAAGGAAGTACGGACTCTGCTGCCAGCACTGTCAGATGGAAATTTTTGCAGCAATCTGTCAACAAGGAACTTCTGGTATAGCACCATTTTGCTCGTCCTCTCCACGGGAGGAATGAGAGATAAGAAGTTCTCTTTGTAGCGGGGGTCCAGAAGGGTGAACACCTAGTAATCTCTGTTATCTGACATGCGTATAACACGGGGGTCACGGGAACGGCAGCCTAACATGAAGTCAGCCATGTGTGCCAGAGTATCAGTGGGCAAGACTTCGCTGTCGTCATCAGGAGGATGACTGTCCATCTCCTCATCCTCTTCCTCCTCTTCTGTCCGCCCACGCTGAACAGATGGAATTAAAGTTCTATGGCTACTACCCTGTGTAGCGGAGGCAACCGTCCCCTGCTCCTCCTCCTCCTCCTCCTCCAATACGCGCTGAGAAGACAAACTGAGGGTGTTCTGGCTATCACCTATGGTCATGTCTTCTTCCCCCATTTCCAACTCTTCCCCACGAACAGCGTCGGCCTTAATTGTGAGCAGCGAGCGTTTGAGTAGACACAGAAGTGGGATGGTTACACTGACAATAGCATTATCGCCGTTCACCATCTGTGTCGATTCCTCAAAGTTTCTTAACACCTCACAGAGGTCAGACATCCATGCCCACTCCTCGCTTGTGAAGAGCAGAAGCTGACTGGAAAGGCGACGACCGTGCTGCAGCTGGTATTCCATTACTGCCCTTTGCTGCTCACAAAGCCTGGCCAACATGTGTAACGTGGAGTACCAGCGCGTGCTTACGTCGTACAACAGCCGGTGAGCTGGCAATTTCAAGCGATGCTGCAGCATCAACAGACCGGCTGAAGCTGTTGATGACTTGCGGAAATGTGCACACACGTGGTGCACCTTCACCAGTAGCTCGGGCAAATTGGGGTAGGTTTTCAGAAACCGCTGAACCACTAAGTTAAAGACGTGGGCTAGGCATGGGATGTGTGTGAGATTGCCGAGCTCCAAAGCCACCACCAAGTTACGCCCATTATCACACACAACCATGCCTGGTTGCATGTTGAGTGGCGAGAGCCACAGCTCAGTCTGATCTCTTATCCCCTTCCACAGCTCTGCGGCGGTGTGCTGTTTATTCCCTAAGCATATCATCTTCAGAACGGCCTGTTGACACATCACCACAGCAGTGCAACACTGCTTCCAGCTACCAGCTCATGGCTGACTGGTGCTGCATGCAGAGAATTCAGAGGTGGAAGTGGAGGAGGAGCCACTTACATAGGTGCTGGCGGTAACCTTGATGGAAGTAGGGCCCGCAATCCTGGGCGTCGGTAGCACCTGTGCCATCCCAGGGTACAAGTCACTCCTAGCCTCCACTACGTTCACCCAGTGTGCCGTCAGGGAAATGTAGCGTCCCTGGCCACAAGCACTTGTCCATGTGTCAGTCGTTAGGTGGACCTTAGCAGTTACTGCGTTGGTCAGGGCACGGGTGATGTTAGCAGACACATGCTGGTGTAAGGCGGGGACGGCACACCGGGAAAAATAGTGGCGGCTGGGGAGGGAGTACCGAGGGAGGGCCACTGACATCAGGCCGCGAAAGGCCTCAGTGTCCACAAGCCTAAATGGCAACATTTCAACCGCCAGTAACTTAGAAAGTTGGGCGGTTAGTGCCATGGCCTGTGGGTGGGTTGCTGGGTATCTGCGCTTGTGTTCAAATGCCTGGGGTAAAGACATTTGGACGCTGTGCTGGGACAGGGAAGTGGATGTGGTCGCTGATGGTGCTTGCGACGGTACAGGTGCAGCACAGGAGGCATCCGGGCCTGCGCCTTCGACAGGCGATTTGTCGTCACCCAACATAGGGGAAGAGGTGGCAGTGGTGTAATCCGCGGACACAGATTGTGGATCCAGGCGTTTCTCCCACTTATTGCGGTGCTTGGCTGCCATTTGGCGGATCATGCTGGTGGTGGTGAGGTTGCTACTGTTCACACTTCGGCTCATTTTGGTGTGGCACAGGTTGCAAACTACTATTCTTTTTTCGTCTGCACTTTCCACAAAAAAGCGCCATACCGCGGAACACCTACCCCTTGGCAAGAGAGATTTCCGCAAGGGGGTGCCCCATGGAACACTTGCGGGCCTGTTTGGCGTGGCCTGCCTTCTCCCTGCTGCCACCCCACTGCCTCTTCCAGCCTGTTGTGGTGCTGCAGATCGCTCCCCCTCGGAACTGCTGTCCTCGCTCGCGTTTCCGCCTTCTTATTTTGGGGCAGTGACTTCATCGTCCACCAAGTCCTCTTTAACTTCCCCACTCCGATCATCCTCCTCATTTGCTGACCCCAACACAACTTCAGTGATTGACAACGGTATATCATCCTCTTCATCAACCTCTGCAGACAGTAATTGTGGTTGACTTGATGGCAACTGTGTCTCGTCATCATCCACCTCATTAAACACATCATCTTGTGAGTGTGAAGGCTCTAGAGGTTGAGAATCAGGGCACAAGATCTCATGTCCCTCTTCAAGAGTGCTTGGCGAAAGGGCCAAATTAAGTGATGGGGGTGAAAATAGCTCCTTGGAACATCCGAGTACCGGATCGCTTGTTTGGCCAGACTCTACATGGTGGGAGGAAGGATGATCAGGGTGAGGATTGTGTTGTTGACCAGACTGTTGGCTACTGAGACTGGACTTGGTGGAAGACAGGGTGGTGCTTAACCCAGTGGAAGCATTATCTGCTGCAATCCAACCGACCACCTGGTCGCACTGGTCTGACTTCAAGAGTGTTGTCTTGCGACGCCCTGCAAACTGGGACATGAAGCTAGCTATCGTGGATGACTGTGCTTTCCTTGTGCTCTGACAGCAGGCACAGTTGCAACACGCCCTGAGCCACGGCCTCTGCGTGAACCATCAGAATCACGTCCACTTCCCCGTCCCTTAATACTCGCCTTCTTCATATTGACACTGACTGTAACTGCTATTTGGATTAAATATAGGCCTCACACACGGCCTAGATATCAGTGTATATTTGCTTCTCACTGGTCACAGCAAGCAGAGTTTGAACAATACAGAAACTGACTGTAACTGCTATTTGAATTAAATATAGGCCTCACACACTGTCTAGAAATTCTCACTGGTCACAGCAAGCAGAGTTCGTTTAATACAGAAACTGACTGTAACTGCAATTTGGATTAAATATAGGCGTCACACACGGCCTAGATATCAGTGCTGATTTGCTTCTCACTGGTCACAGCAAGCAGAGTTTGTATAATACAGAAACTTACTGTAACTGCAATTTGGATTAAATATAGGCGTCACACATGGCCTAGATATCAGTGCTGATTTGCTTCTCACAGCAAGCAGAGTTTGTTTAATACTGAAACTGACTGTAACTGCTATTTGGATTAAATATAGGCGTCACACACGGCCTAGATATCAGTGCTGATTTGCTTCTCACTGGTCAGAGCAAGCAGAGTTTGTATAATACAGAAACTGACTGTAACTGCAATTTGGATTAAATATAGGCGTCACACACGGCCTAGATATCAGTGCTGATTTGCTTCTCACTGATCACAGCAAGCAGCGTTTGTAGAATGCAAAAAATGAATGTCACTAACGGTCGCCCTGACACAAAAAAATAATTCCCCCAAAATTAATTTTCCTGCCACCTCTAACAATAGTCCTTAAAAGGACTTTTGGATCTCTGAAAGGTTTGAGATCAAATTCGCTCTACACTCGCTCTGTCCCTCCCTAACAGCAGCTCTCCCTGACTCGCAATGAGCCGAACCCGCCTGACCGGGTGCTATATAGCACCCAATGACGTGTTCCGGCCAGCCAATCACTGTAATGCCAGTAGAAAACATGTCTAATGGCATTACAGTGATGGCAATACTTACCAGCATGTTTATTGGCTGCTTAGAAGGCGCCAAACGTCCAGGGAGGAGACTCGAGCATGGCGCTCGAGCACATGTGGTACTCGGCAGAGCGCTCGGATCTGCCGAGCATAGCGATGCTCAAGCCGAACCGGTACTCAGCCGAGCATGCTCGATCATCACTAGTAAGGACTTGTATTAGCTGTCTTATTTATTTGCTTATTTTTCTTAAATCTTCATTTTCTCTTATCTTGGTTGAAATTTTGGGGCCTAGGAAAGTTACAATGGTTTCAACATACAATGGTCATCCTGAAGCCAATTAATATTGTAACTTGAGGGAACGCTGTATTTTTAATGTGTTTGCTATGTGGAGCTGATTTCTATGCTTACTCTAAATCAGACATATGAAGGAGGACCCCTCAGCTCTCCTAACATGTCTGTTTTAGTAAATGCTTGTATTCTCCATAAACAATTCTGGACCATCTTTTCTTAAAACTTTGCTTTGTGCTCTTTTTCCTGGAAACGTATGAGCCTAGCCTGGCAAGGTTGATTTAGGCTAGTTTCACAATAGCGGCAAGGAACTCCGGTAGGCTGTTCCGGCGGGTGAACAGCCATGTCGTAGTTTTATTCCCGCCTCCTCTCGACATGTTTGCCGTTCTGCCGCCGGAACTCTGGCCTGGCCCCATTATAGTCAATGGGAACGGAGCGGTAGTCCAGCTGCACGCGTGCACTTGTGGCAGCACGGATCCAACAGGCTGCTCACCCGCCGGAACAGCCTGCCGGAGTTCCTTGCCGCTAGTGTGAAAGTACCCTACCTCATACATTTTGAGGAACGATAGGACAAGGAACAGCACAATGCAGAGTTCTAAAAAGCTGATCTAGAATTTATCACGAATACAAATAATTACTCAAACATACATCAGGAGCAGAGACAGGCCCTCTTTAACCTCCTAAGGATTGGACAGTTTTTGCATTTTTGTTTTTTTCCTTTCTACCTTGTAAAAGTCATAAATAAAAAAAAAATGTACTCATAGTCATATGAGAGGGTCAGTTTTATCATTTTTAATGGCACCATTAAATTTACCATACCTTGTATTGGAAAACAGGAAGGAAAAATCTTTGTGCGGTGAAATTGAAAACAACAAAATAAAATTCCACTGTGTGTGGGCTTGTTTGTTGTGGGGCAAACTGTTTTTTTATTGGTACCATTTTAGGGCATGTATAACGGGGCGCCGAAGGCACACTTGGTCTCCCATCAGTCGCAGACCTGCTGCTTAGCTTCAGGAGCGAGGATCTGTGATTGGCCTCCTTCCCAGGGCGGCTTTGTCAGCTGGGAGGCTCCCTGCTCCTAGGTCTGCCTTGAGCGCCGAGCTGATCACTCGGTGCTCGACTTGTCTGTCTGTCGGTCATGTGACGCTGGCCACGTCACATGACCCTCACTCCACACTATAAATACAAGCGGCCTGCTGGCTACAGGTTGCCTGTGATTTTCGTCTCTAGGGCTGTGTGTACTATTAGGTTTAGGTTATTTTCTAGAGTGAGTATGACATTATTTTATATATTTAGTTTTTTTGTTTGTTTGCAGAGTGCTGTTTCATAATGTTTGTTTTAGTATCTTGAGTAGAGTTGAGCGAACCCGAACTGTAAAGTTCAGGTTCGTACCGAACTTTAGGGTTTTCGGCACCCGAACCCGAACATTTACGTAAAAGTTCGGGTACGGGTTCAGTGTTCGGCGATTTTTATGGCGCTTTTTGAAAGGCTGCAAAGCAGCCAATCAACAAGCGTCATACTACTTGCCCCAAAAGGCCATCACAGCCATGCCTACTATTGGCATGGCTGTGATTGGCCAACTGCAGCATGTGACCCAGCCTCTATTTAAGCTGGAGTCACGTAGCGCCGCCCGTCACTCTGCTCGGATTAGTGTAGGGAGAGGCTGCAGCTGCTGTGAGGGAGAGATCAGGGAGAAATCTTATCAAGAACTGGTTTATGTACTCAGCGATCTACAGAAAAAGTGTTTTGTGGGTGCAGTGCACAATTTTTTTAAGCCTGTCCTGAGCCAACTACTGCTGAAAACAAACTTTATTTTCTTCAGTTAGTCAATATCAATACATGATCGGCAGCCATTTTATGAAAGGATAGTGCACCAGCATAAGCTATCTGCAAGTCCAGAAATACAGCTTTGGCATACTGGGGTGAAAAAACCCTCAAATATACTGCACATCTGGGATTAGACAAGCATAAGTGACTGTCACATTTAGGACAGAAATACAGCTTTTTAGTTAGGGTGAAAAAAAAACTCTAATATACTGCACATCTGGGATTACACGTGCATAAGTCTGTCACATTTAGGACAGAAATACAGCTTTTTGGTTAGGGTGAAAAAACCCTCTGATATACTGCACATCTGGGATTACACGTGCATAAGTGACTGTCACATTTAGGACAGAAATACGGCTTTGGCATACTGGGGTGAAAAAAGCCTCTAATATACTGCACATCTGGGATTACACGTGCATAAGTGACTGTCACATTTAGGACAGAAATACAGCTTTTTGGTTAGGGTGAAAAAACCCTCTAATATACTGCACATCTGGGATTACACGTGCATAAGTGACTGTCACATTTAGGCCATAAATACGGCTTTGGCATACTGGGGTGAATGAATGAATAACTTGTATAGCGCTACAAATGCAAACTAAATTGCCTCAAGGCGCTTTTTTGCAGCCATTGACCGCCTGTGCGTTCAGAAAAGATGGGTCTTGAGTAGGGATGAGCGAACCCGAACTGTGAAGTTCGGGTTCGTAACGAATTTTGGGGTGTCCGTGACACGGACCCGAACCCGAACATTTTCGTAAAAGTCCGGGTTCGGGTTCGGTGTTCGGCGCTTTCTTGGCGCTTTTTGAAAGGCTGCAAAGCAGCCAATCAACAAGCGTCATACTACTTGCCCCAAGAGACCATCACAGCCATGCCTACTATTGGCATGGCTGTGATTGGCCAACTGCAGCATGTGACCCAGCCTCTATTTAAGCTGGAGTCACGTAGCGAACTTTAGGGTTTTCGGCACCCGAACCCGAACATTTACGTAAAAGTTCGGGTACGGGTTCAGTGTTCGGCGATTTTTATGGCGCTTTTTGAAAGGCTGCAAAGCAGCCAATCAACAAGCGTCATACTACTTGCCCCAAAAGGCCATCACAGCCATGCCTACTATTGGCATGGCTGTGATTGGCCAACTGCAGCATGTGACCCAGCCTCTATTTAAGCTGGAGTCACGTAGCGCCGCCCGTCACTCTGCTCGGATTAGTGTAGGGAGAGGCTGCAGCTGCTGTGAGGGAGAGATCAGGGAGAAATCTTATCAAGAACTGGTTTATGTACTCAGCGATCTACAGAAAAAGTGTTTTGTGGGTGCAGTGCACAATTTTTTTAAGCCTGTCCTGAGCCAACTACTGCTGAAAACAAACTTTATTTTCTTCAGTTAGTCAATATCAATACATGATCGGCAGCCATTTTATGAAAGGATAGTGCACCAGCATAAGCTATCTGCAAGTCCAGAAATACAGCTTTGGCATACTGGGGTGAAAAAACCCTCAAATATACTGCACATCTGGGATTAGACAAGCATAAGTGACTGTCACATTTAGGACAGAAATACAGCTTTTTAGTTAGGGTGAAAAAAAAAACTCTAATATACTGCACATCTGGGATTACACGTGCATAAGTCTGTCACATTTAGGACAGAAATACAGCTTTTTGGTTAGGGTGAAAAAACCCTCTGATATACTGCACATCTGGGATTACACGTGCATAAGTGACTGTCACATTTAGGACAGAAATACGGCTTTGGCATACTGGGGTGAAAAAAGCCTCTAATATACTGCACATCTGGGATTACACGTGCATAAGTGACTGTCACATTTAGGACAGAAATACAGCTTTTTGGTTAGGGTGAAAAAACCCTATAATATACTGCACATCTGGGATTACACGTGCATAAGTGACTGTCACATTTAAGCCATAAATACGGCTTTGGCATACTGGGGTGAATGAATGAATAACTTGTATAGCGCTACAAATGCAAACTAAATTGCCTCAAGGCGCTTTTTTGCAGCCATTGACCGCCTGTGCGTTCAGAAAAGATGGGTCTTGAGTAGGGATGAGCGAACCCGAACTGTGAAGTTCGGGTTCGTACCGAATTTTGGGGTGTCCGTGACACGGACCCGAACCCGAACATTTTCGTAAAAGTCCGGGTTCGGGTTCGGTGTTCGGCGCTTTCTTGGCGCTTTTTGAAAGGCTGCAAAGCAGCCAATCAACAAGCGTCATACTACTTGCCCCAAGAGACCATCACAGCCATGCCTACTATTGGCATGGCTGTGATTGGCCAGTGCAGCATGTGACCCAGCCTCTATATAAGCTTGGGTCACGTTGCGCTGCACTTCACTCTGCTGATTCAAGCATAGGGAGAGGTTGCAGCTGCGACGTTAGGGCGAGATTAGGCAGATTAACTCCTCCAAAAGACTTCATTCTGTGATCGATCTGCAGCTGTGGATCATTGAAGTGCTAATATTGACTTGCTCACTTTTTTGAGGCTGCCCAGAGCGTTTTTAGATCACTTTTTTTCTGGGGTGATCGGCGGCCATTTTGTGACTTGTGGTGCGCCAGCACAAGTTATTACCAAGTGTATTTAACCATCAATAGTGTGGTTATTTTGTGCTATATCCTACATCAGCTGCAGGCTGAGCCTGTGTCACCGAAGTGCATTTAACCATCAACAGTCTGGTTATTTTTTGGCCATATACTACATCAGCTGCAGGCTGAGCCTGTGTCACCGAAGTGCATTTAACCATCAACAGTCTGGTTATTTTTTGGCCATATACTACATCTGGTGCAGGCTGAGCCTGTGTCACCCAAGTGCATTTAACCATCAACAGTGTGGTTATTTTTTGGCCATATACTACATCAGGGGCAAGTTGAGCCTGTCACCCAGCGCCTAAAAAATAGATCTGACATTTCTATTCAACCAAATCTGTACTGTTTTAGCTGGTCAAGTTATTTGTAGTGACCGTAAAAGCACATTTTTTGTTCTGGGTTGAAAAACTATTCCCAAATTTGTCATTCTCAAAATAACTAGTTTCTGCTATATGAGGCCTACTTAAAATCTATCCCAAAAAGGATATCTTACATTGAAGGTGCTGATAGTGTCATTCAGAAAAACCTAAGACACACGCTACCGTGCAGATAGAAGTCTGATTCTGTGATTAAACCTATACCTGTCACACAGCGCAAAAAAAAAACAGGCCTCACATTTCTATTCAACCAAATCTGTACTGTTTTAGCTTGTCAAGTTATTTGTAGTGACCGTAAAAGCACACTTTTTGTTCTGGGTTAAAAAACTATTCCCAAATTTGCCATTCTCAAAATAACTAGTTTCTGCTATATGAGGCCTACTTAAAATCTATCCCAAAAAGGATATCTTACATTGAAGGTGCTGATAGTGTCATTCAGAAAAACCTAAGACACACGCTACCGTGCAGATAGAAGTCTGATTCTGTGATTAAACATATACCTGTCACACAGCGCAAAAAAAAACAGGCCTCACATTTCTATTCAACCAAATCTGTACTGTTTTAGCTGGTCAAGTTATTTGTAGTGACCGTAAAAGCACACTTTTTGTTCTGGGTTGAAAAACTATTCCCAAATTTGCCATTCTCAAAATAACTAGTTTCTGCTATATGAGGCCTACTTAAAATCTATCCCAAAAAGGATATCTTACATTGAAGGTGCTGATAGTGTCATTCAGAAAAACCTAAGACACACGCTACCGTGCAGATAGAAGTCTGATTCTGTGATTAAACCTATACCTGTCACACAGCGCAAAAAAAAACAGGCCTCACATTTCTATTCAACCAAATCTGTACTGTTTTAGCTTGTCAAGTTATTTGTAATGACCGTAAAAGCACACTTTTTGTTCTGGGTTAAAAAACTATTCCCAAATTTGCCATTCTCAAAATTGTGGTGAACGGGAACAATGAGGAAAACATCTAATAAGGGACGCGGACGTGGACATGGTCATGGTGGTGTTAGTGGACCCTCTGGTGCTGGGAGAGGACGTGGCCGTTCTGCCACAGCCACACGTCCTAGTGAACCAACTACCTCAGGTCCCAGTAGCCAGCAGAATTTACAGCGATATTTTGTGGGGCCCAATGCCGTTCTATGGATGGTAAGGCCTGAGCAGGTACAGGCATTAGTCAATTGGGTGGCCGACAGTGGATCCAGCACGTTCACATTATCTCCCACACAGTCTTCTGCAGAAAGCGCACAGATGGCGCATGAAAACCAAGCCCATCAGTCTGTCACATCACCCCCATGCATATCAGGGAAACTGTCTGAGCCTCAAGTTATGCAGCAGTCTCTTTTGCTGTTTGAAGACTCTGCTGCCTGGGTTTCCCAAAGGGCATCCACCTAGCCCTTCCCCAGGGGTGGAAGAGATAGAATGCACTAACGCACAACCACTTATGTTTCCTGATGATGAGGACATGGGAATACCACCTCAGCACGTCTCTGATGATGACGAAACACAGGTGCCAACTGCTGCGTCTTTCTGCAGTGTGCAGACTGAACAGGAGGTCAGGGATCAAGACTGGGTGGAAGACGATGCAGGGGACGATGAGGTCCTAGACCCCACATGGAATGAAGGTCGTGCCACTGACTTTCAGAGTTCGGAGGAAGAGGCAGTGGTGAGACCGAGCCAACAGCGTAGCAAAAGAGGGAGCAGTGGGCAAAATCAGAACACCCGCCGCCAAGAAACTCTGCCTGCTACTGACCGCCGCCATCTGGGACCGAGCACCCCAAAGGCAGCTTCAAGGAGTTCCCTGGCATGGCACTTCTTCAAACAATGTGCTGACGACAAGACCCGAGTGGTTTGCACGCTGTGCCATCAGAGCCTGAAGCGAGGCATTAACGTTCTGAACCTTAGCACAACCTGCATGACCAGGCACCTGCATGCAAAGCATGAACTGCAGTGGTGTAAACACCTTAAAAACAAGGAAGTCACTCAGGCTCCCCCTGCTACCTCTTCTGCTGCTCCCGCCTCGGCCTCTTCTGCTGCTGCCGCCGCCTTGGCCTCTTCTGCTGCTGCTGCCGCCGCCTCGGGCTCTTCCTCTGCCTCTGGAGGAACGTTGGCACCTGCCGCCCAGCAAACATGGGATGTACCACCAACACCACCACCTGCGTCACCAAGCATCTCAACCATGTCACACGGCAGCATTCAGCTCTCCATCTCACAAACATTTGAGAGAAAGCGTAAATTCCCACCTAGCCACCCTCGATCCCTGGCCCTGAATGCCAGCATTTCTAAACTACTGGCCTATGAAATGCTGTTATTTAGGCTGGTGGACACACACAGCTTCAAACAGCTCATGTCACTTGCTGTCCCACAGTATGTTGTTCCCAGCCGCCACTACTTCTCCAAGAGAGCCGTGCCTTCCCTGCACAAACAAGTGTCCGATAAAATCAAGTGTGCACTGCGCAACGCCATCTGTGGCAAGGTCCACCTAACCACAGATACGTGGACCAGTAAGCACGGCCAGGGACGCTATATCTCCCTAACTGCGCACTGGGTAAATGTAGTGGCGGCTGGGCCCCAGGCGGAGAGCTGTTTGGCGCACGTCCTTCCGCCGCCAAGGATCGCAGGGCAACATTCTTTGCCTCCTGTCTCCTCCTCCTCCTACTCAGCTTCCTCCTCCTCTTCTTCCACCTGCTCATCCAGTCAGCCACACACCTTCACCACCAACTTCAGCACAGCCCGGGGTAAACGTCAGCAGGCCATTCTGAAACTCATATGTTTGGGGGACAGGCCCCACACCGCACAGGAGTTGTGGCGGGGTATAGAACAACAGACCGACGAGTTGTTGCTGCCGGTGAGCCTCAAGCCCGGCCTGGTGGTGTGCGATAATGGGCGAAATCTCGTTGCAGCTCTGGGACTAGCCGGTTTGACGCACATCCCTTGCCTGGCGCATGTGCTGAATTTAGTGGTGCAGAAGTTCATTCGCAACTACCCCGACATGTCAGAGCTGCTGCATAAAGTGCAGGCCGTCTGTTCGCACTTCCGGCGTTCACACCATGCCGCTGCTCGCCTGTCTGCGCTACAGCGTAACTTCGGCCAGCACGCACGGGTCAGTCGCACTGTGGATCAAACACACTTCACCACCAATGACTGGGCCTCCATGCGAGACCTGTGTGCCCTGTTGCGTTGTTTCGAGTACTCCACCAACATGGCCAGTGGCGATGACGCCGTTATCAGCGTTACAATACCACTTCTATGTCTCCTTGAGAAAACACTTAGGGCGATGATGGACGAGGAGGTGGCCCAGGAGAAAGAGGAGGAAGAGGGGTCATTTTTAGCACTTTCAGGCCAATCTCTTCGAAGTGACTCAGAGGGAGGTTTTTTGCAACACCAGAGGCCAGGTACAAATGTGGCCAGACAGTGCCCACTACTGGAGGACGAGGAGGACGAGGATGAGGAGGAGGTGGAGGAGGATGAGGATGAAGCATGTTCACAGCGGGGTGGCACCCAAAGCAGCTCGGGCCCATCACTGGTGCGTGGCTGGGGGTAAACACAGGACGATGACGATACGCCTCCCACAGAGGACAGCTTGTCCTTACCTCTGGGCAGCCTGGCACACATAAGCGACTACATGCTGCAGTGCAAGCGCAACGACAGCAGAGTTGCCCACATTTTAACGTGTGAGGACTACTGGGTTGCCACCCTGCTGGATCCCCGGTACAAAGACAATGTGCCCACCTTACTTCCTACATTGGAACGTGATAGGAAGATACACGAGTACAAGCGCACGTTGGTAGACGCGCTACTGAGAGCATTCCCAAATGTCACAGGGGAACCAGTGGAAGCCCAAGGCGAAGGCAGAGGAGGAGCAAGAGGTCGCCAACGCAGCTGTGTCACGGCCAGCTCCTCTGAGGGCAGGGTTAGCATGGCAGAGATGTGGAAAAGTTTTGTCACCACGCCACAGCTAACTGCACCACCACCTGATACGGAACGTGTTAGCAGGAGGCAACATTTCACTAACATGGTGGAACAGTACCTGTGCACACCCCTCCACGTAATGACTGATGGTTCGGCCCCATTCAACTTCTGGGTCTCCAAATTGTCCACGTGGCCAGAGCTAGCCTTTTATGCCTTGGAGGTGCTGGCCTGCCCGGCGGCCAGCGTTTTGTCTGAACGTGTATTCAGCACGGCAGGGGGCGTCATTACAGACAAACGCAGCCGCCTGTCTACAGCCAATGTGGACAAGCTGACGTTCATAAAAATGAACCAGGCATGGATCCCACAGGACCTGTCCATCCCTTGTGCAGATTAGATATTAACTACCTCCCCTTAACAATATATTATTCTACTCCAGGGCACTTCCTCATTCAATACTATTTTTAATTTCATTTTACCATTATATTGCGGGGCAACCCAAAGTTGAATGAACCTCTCCTCTGTCTGGGTGCCGGGGCCTAAATGTGTGACAGTGGCCTGTTCCAGTGGTGGGTGACGTGAAGCCTGATTCTCTGCTATGACATGAAGACAGATTCTGCGCTGACATAAGGCCAGATTCTCTGTTACGGGACCTCTCTCCTCTGCCTGGGTGCCTGGGCCTAAATGTGTGACAGTGGCCTGTTCCAGTGGTGGGTGACGTGAAGCCTGATTCTCTGCTATGACATGAAGACAGATTCTGCGCTGACATAAGGCCAGATTCTCTGTTACGGGACCTCTCTCCTCTGCCTGGGTGCCTGGGCCTAAATGTGTGACAGTGGCCTGTTCCAGTGGTGGGTGACGTGAAGCCTGATTCTCTGCTATGACATGAAGACAGATTCTGCGCTGACATAAGGCCAGATTCTCTGTTACGGGACCTCTCTCCTCTGCCTGGGTGCCTGGGCCTAAATGTGTGACAGTGGCCTGTTCCAGTGGTGGGTGACGTGAAGCCTGATTCTCTGCTATGACATGAAGACAGATTCTGCGCTGACATAAGGCCAGATTCTCTGTTACGGGACCTCTCTCCTCTGCCTGGGTGCCTGGGCCTAAATGTGTGACAGTGGCCTGTTCCAGTGGTGGGTGACGTGAAGCCTGATTCTCTGCTATGACATGAAGACAGATTCTGTGCTGACATAAGGCCAGATTCTCTGTTACGGGACCTCTCTCCTCTGCCTGTGTGCCTGGGCCTAAATGTGTGACAGTGGCCTGTTCCAGTGGTGGGTGACGTGAAGCCTGATTCTCTGCTATGACATGAAGACAGATTCTGCGCTGACATAAGGCCAGATTCTCTGTTACGGGACCTCTCTCCTCTGCCTGGGTGCCTGGGCCTAAATGTGTGACAGTGGCCTGTTCCAGTGGTGGGTGACGTGAAGCCTGATTCTCTGCTATGACATGAAGACAGATTCTGTGCTGACATAAGGCCAGATTCTCTGTTACGGGACCTCTCTCCTCTGCCTGGGTGCCTGGGCCTAAATGTGTGACAGTGGCCTGTTCCAGTGGTGAGTGACGTGAAGCCTGATTTTCTGCTATGACATGAAGACAGATTCTGTGCTGACATAAGGCCAGATTCTCTGTTACGGGACCTCTCTCCTCTGCCTGGGTGCCTGGGCCTAAATGTGTGACAGTGGCCTGTTCCAGTGGTGGGTGACGTGAAGCCTGATTCTCTGCTATGACATGAAGACAGATTCTGCGCTGACATAAGGCCAGATTCTCTGTTACGGGACCTCTCTCCTCTGCCTGGGTGCCTGGGCCTAAATGTGTGACAGTGGCCTGTTCCAGTGGTGGGTGACGTGAAGCCTGATTCTCTGCTATGACATGAAGACAGATTCTGCGCTGACATAAGGCCAGATTCTCAGTTACGGGACCGCTCTCCTCTGTCTGGGTGCCGGGGCCTAAATGTGTGACAGTGGCCTGTTCCAGTGGTGGGTGACGTGAAGCCTGATTCTCTGCTATGACATGAAGACAGATTCTGCGCTGACATAAGGCCAGATTCTCTGTTACGGGACCTCTCTCCTCTGCCTGGGTGCCTGGGCCTAAATGTGTGACAGTGGCCTGTTCCAGTCGTGGGTGACGTGAAGCCTGATTCTCTGCTATGACATGAAGACAGATTCTGCGCTGACATAAGGCCAGATTCTCTGTTACGGGACCTCTCTCCTCTGCCTGGGTGCCTGGGCCTAAATGTGTGACAGTGGCCTGTTCCAGTGGTGGGTGACGTGAAGCCTGATTCTCTGCTATGACATGAAGACAGATTCTGCGCTGACATAAGGCCAGATTCTCTGTTACGGGACCGCTCTCCTCTGTCTGGGTGCCGGGGCCTAAATGTGTGACAGTGGCCTGTTCCAGTGGTGGGTGACGTGAAGCCTGATTCTCTGCTATGACATGAAGACAGATTCTGCGCTGACATAAGGCCAGATTCTCTGTTACGGGACCTCTCTCCTCTGCCTGGGTGCCTGGGCCTAAATGTGTGACAGTGGCCTGTTCCAGTCGTGGGTGACGTGAAGCCTGATTCTCTGCTATGACATGAAGACAGATTCTGCGCTGACATAAGGCCAGATTCTCTGTTACGGGACCTCTCTCCTCTGCCTGGGTGCCTGGGCCTAAATGTGTGACAGTGGCCTGTTCCAGTGGTGGGTGACGTGAAGCCTGATTCTCTGCTATGACATGAAGACAGATTCTGTGCTGACATAAGGCCAGATTCTCTGTTACGGGACCTCTCTCCTCTGCCTGTGTGCCTGGGCCTAAATGTGTGACAGTGGCCTGTTCCAGTGGTGGGTGACGTGAAGCCTGATTCTCTGCTATGACATGAAGACAGATTCTGAGCTGACATAAGGCCAGATTCTCTGTTACGGGACCGCTCTCCTCTGTCTGGGTGCCGGGGCCTAAATGTGTGACAGTGGCCTGTTCCAGTGGTGGGTGACGTGAAGCCTGATTCTCTGCTATGACATGAATACAGATTCTGCGCTGACATAAGGCCAGATTCTCTGTTACGGGACCTCTCTCTTTTGCCTGGGTGCCTGGGCCTAAATGTGTGACAGTGGCCTGTTCCAGTGGTGGGTGACGTGAAGCCTGATTCTCTGCTATGACATGAAGACAGATTCTGCGCTGACATAAGGCCAGATTCTCTGTTACGGGACCGCTCTCCTCTCTCTGGGTGCCGGGGCCTAAATGTGTGACAGTGGCCTGTTCCAGTGGTGGGTGACGTGAAGCCTGATTCTCTGCTATGACATGAAGACTGATTCTGTGCTGACATGAAGCCAGATTCTCTGCTATGGCATAAAGAGACTTATTCTGTGCTGACATGAAGCCAGATTCTTTGCTATGGCATGAAGAGACTGATTCTCTGCTGACGTCAAGCCAGATTCTCTGCTATGGGACCTCTGTCCAATTGATATTGGTTCATTTTAATTTTTTTAATTTTTATTTTAATTCATTTTCCTATCCACATTTGTTTGCAGGGGATTTACCTACATGTTGCTGCCTTTTGCAGCCATCTAGCTCTTTCCTGGGCTGTTTTACAGCCTTTTTAGTGCCCAAAAGTTCGGGTCCCCATTGACTTCAATGGGGTTCGGGTTCGGGACGAAGTTTGGTTCGGGTTCGGATCCCGAACCCGAACATTTCCGGGAAGTTCGGCCGAACTTCTCGAACCCGAACATCCAGGTGTTCGCTAAACTCTAGTCTTGAGCTTCATCCTGAAGGCCAGATGGGGTGAAAAAAGCCTCTGATATACTGCACATCTGGGATTAGACAAGCATCAGTGACTGTCACATTTAGGCCAGAAATACGGCTATTTGGTTACTGGGGTGAAAAAACCCTCTGATATACTGCACTTCTGGGATAAGACGTGCATAAGTGAGTGTCACATTTAGGCCACAAATAACGCTGTCATATAGAGTTTTAAAAAAATATATAGAGTGCAATACCCTACATCAGGGTTTATATTGGCGGTTAATTAATTTTAACATACTTAACCACTTTTTACTTTGCTTTGTGAACGCTAACTATGAGGCAAACATCTAATCATGGTCGTGGTGATGGTATTGGTGGAGCCTTTGGTGCAGGGAGAGGACGTGGCCGTTCTGCCACAGCTACACGTCCTACTGAACCTACCACCTCAGGTCCCAGTAGCCGCCAGAATCTATAGCGATATTTGGTCGGGCCTAATGCCGTTCTAAGGATGGTAAGGTCTGAGCAAGTACAGGCGCTAGTCAATTGGGTGGCCGACAGTAGATCCAGCACATTCACATTATCTCCCACCCAGTCTTCTGCAGAAAGCGCACAGGTGGTGCCTGAAACCCATGCCCATCAGTCTGTCACATCACCCCCGTGCATATCGGGGAACCTGTCTGAGCCTCAAGTCATGCAGCAGTCTCTTATGCTGTTTGAAGACTCTGCTGGCAGGGTTTCCCAAGGGCATCCACCTAGCCCTTCCCCAGGGGGGGAAAACATAGAATGCACTGACGCACAACCACTTATGTTTCCTGATGAGGACATGGGAATACCACCTCAGCACGTCTCTGATGATGACGAAACACAGGTGCCAACTGCTGCGTCTTTCTGCAGTGTGTAGACCGAAAAGGAGGTCAGGGAGGAAGACTGGGTGGAAGACGATGCAGGGGACGATGAGGTCCTAGACCCCACATGGAATGAAGGTCGTGCCACTGACTTTCAGAGTTCGGAGGAAGAGGCAGTGGTGATATCGAGCCAACAGCGTAGCAAAAGCGGGAGCAGGGTGCAAAAGCAGAACACCCGTCGCCAAAACAGTTCGCCTGCTACTGGCCACTGTCAAGAGGGACCGAGCACACCAAGGGCAGCCTCAAGTAGTTCCCTGGTATGGCACTTCTTCACACAATGTGCTGACGACAAGACCCGAGTGGTTTGCACGCTGTGCCACCAGAGCCTGAAGCGAGGCATTAACGTTCTGAACCTTAGCACAACCTGCATGACCTGGCATCTACATGCGAGACACGGGCTGCAGTGGAGTAAGCACCTTCAAAACCAAGAAAGGGCTCAGGCCCCTCCTGCTCCCTCTTCTGCTGCTGCCTCGGCCTCTTCCTCCGTCTCTGGAGGAATGTTGGCACCTGCCGCCCAGCAAACAGAGGATGTACCACCAACAACACCACCTCCGTCACCAAGCATCTCCACCATGTCACACGGAAGCGTTCAGCTCTCCATCTCACAAACCTTTGAGAGAAAGCGTAAATTTCCACCTAGCCACCCTCGAACCCTGGCCCTGAATACCAGCATTTCTAAACTACTGGCCTTTGAAATGCTGTCATTCAGGCTGGTGGAGATGGACAGCTTCAAACAGCTCATGTCGCTTGCTGTCCCACAGTACGTCGTTCCCAGCTGTCACTACTTCTCCAGGAGAGCCGTGCCCTCCCTGCACAACCAAATATCGGATAAAATCAAGTGTGCACTGCGCAACGCCATCTGTGGCAAGGTTCACCTAACCACAGATACGTGGACCAGTAAGCACGGCCAGGGACGCTATATCTCCCTAACTGCACACTGGGTAAATGTAGTGGCGGCTGGACCCCAGGCGGAGAGATCTTTGGCACACGTCCTTCACGCGGCCAAGGATCGCAGGGCATCATTCTTTGCCTCCTGTTGCCTCCTCTTCCTATGCCTCTTTTTCCTACTCGGCTTCCTCCTCCTCTTCTACCACCTCCTCATCCGGTCAGCGACAGACCTTCACCACCAACTTCAGCACAGCCAGGGGTAAACATCAGCAGGCCGTTCTGAAACTGATGTGTTTGGGGGACAGGCCCCACACCGCGCAGGAGTTGTGGTGGGGTATAGAACAACAGACCGATGAGTGGTTGCTGCCTGTGAGCCTCAAGCCCGGCCTGGTGGTGTGCGATAATGGGCGAAATCTTGTTGCAGCTCTGGGACTAGACGATTTGACGCACATCCCTTGCCTGGCGCATGTGCTGAATTTGGTGGTGCAGAAATTCATTCACAACTACCCCGACATGTCAGAGCTGCTGCATAAAGTGCGGGCCGTCTGTGCGCGCTTCTGGCGTTCTCATCCTGCCGCCGCTCGGCTGTCTGCTCTACAGTGTAGCTTCGGCCTTCCCGCTCACCGCCTCATATGCAACGTGCCCACCAGGTGGAACTCCACCTTGCACATGCTGGAGAGACTGTGCGAGCAACAGCAGGCCATAGGGGAGTTTCAGCTTCAGCACGCACGGGTGAGTCGCACTGCGGAACAGCACTACTTCACCACCAATGACTGGGCCTCCATGCGAGACCTGTGTGCCCTGTTGCGCTGTTTCGAGTACTCCACCAACATGGCCAGTGGCGATGACGCCGTTATCAGCGTTACAATACCACTTCTATGTCTCCTTGAGAAAACACTTAGGGCGATGATGGAAGAGGATGTGGCCCAGGATGAGGAGGAGGAAGAGGGGTCATCTCTAACACTTTCAGGCCAGTCTTTTAGAAGTGGTCAGAAAGAGGATTTTTGCAACAGCAGAGGCCAGGTACAAATTTGTCCAGCCAGAGCCCACTACTGGAGGATGTTGATGAGGAGGAGGAGGAGGATGGGGATGAAGCATGTTCACAGCGGGGTGGCATCCAACGCTGCTCGGGCCCATCACTTGTGCATGGCTGGGGGGATACGGAGGACGCAGACGATACGCCTCCCACAGAGACCAGCTTGTCCTTACCTCTGGGCAGCCTGGCACACATGAGCGACTACATGCTACAGTGCCTGCGCAACGACTGCAGAGTTGCCCACATTTTAACGTGTACTGACTACTGGGTGGCCACCCTGCTGGATCCCCGTTACAAAGACAATGTGCCGTCCTTAATTCCCTCACTGGAGCGTGTTCCTGAGAGCATTCCTGACTGACGCCGGAAGACAAGTGGAAGCACAAGCCGAAGGCAGGGGAGGAGGAAGTGGTCGCCAACGCAGCTGTGTCAGCGCCAGCACCTCAGAAGGCAGGGTTAGCATGGCCGACATGTGGAAAAGCTTTGTCACCTCGCCGCAACAACCGTCCCCAACTGCTAATATGGAGCGTGTTAGCAGGAGGCAGCATTTGAACAACATGGTGGAACAGTACCTGTGCACACGACTACACGTACTGACTGATGGTTCTGCCCCATTCAACTTCTGGGTCTCCAAATTGTCCACATGGCCAGAGCTTGCCCTGTATGCCTTGGAGGTGCTGGCCTGCCCTGCAGCCAGTGTACTCTCTGAACGTGTATTTAGCACGGCAGGAGGCGTCATTACAGACAGACGCAGCCGCCTGTCCACAGCCAACGTGGACAAGCTCACGTTCATTAAAATGAACCAGGCTTGGATCCCACAAGACTTGTCTTTACCTTGTGCAGAATGGACATTTATACCACCATCAAACATACATTCTTGTACTCAAGTCAAGTGCAATGAATCTTTTTTTTTTTTTATATATATATTTTGGGGCTACCTACCCCAATAAAAATTTAAAAAAAAAACATTGTTGGCTACCTCTTCCTCCTCCATTGCTGCCTCCACCTACAACACCACATTTACCGCCTCCTCAACCTCCGACTCCATATCCACCTCCTTCTCTGAGTTGCAGGTTAATAATTTGTAATTTTTAGTTATTTTATTTCATTTTAAGTTATTTCCCTATCCACATTTGTTTGCAGAGCAGTTGCCATGCTCTTAAACACATTTTACTGCCTTTTACATCCCTCTAGCTTTTTCAAGGACTATTTTAGAGCCATTTTAATAAACAAAAAGCCAATTTTAGTGCACTAAACTGAAAAAATTCTTATTTTCAATTGTCGGGTGACATTTTATCATTTTTGGCGTATAGAAACCCATGCTGTGCCTGGGTGACGGTGGCCTAATTGTCTCAAAATCCTCTGTTGTATTGCTTGGTGACATGAACCCCCTTTTGCCGTGAATGAACCCCTGCTGTGCCTGGGTGACAGGGGCCTAAATCTCTCAAAATCCTCTGTTGTATTGCTGGGTGACATAAACCCCCTTTTGCCGTGAATGAACCCCTGCTCTGCATTTCTGACAAGGGCCTAAATCTCTCAAAATCCTCTGTTCTATTGCTGGGTGACATGATCCCCCTTTTGCCGTGAATGAACCCCTGCTGTGCCTGGGTGACAGGGGCCTAAATCTCTCAAAATCCTCTGTTGTATTGCTGGGTGACATGAACCCCCTTTTGACATGAATGAACCCCTGCTCTGCATTGCTGACAGGGAACTAAATTTAGTGAAAACATCTGTTACTGATCGGAAGATGCGCGACTACAAGCGCACGCTGATGATAGCATTCCCACCTGACAGCGGGGACACAGTGGAAGCACAAGGCGAAGGCAGAGGAGGAGGAAGAGGTCGCCAACACAGCTGGGGCACCACTAGCACCTGAGAAGGCAGGGTTAGCATGGCCAAAATGTGGAAAAGCTTTGTCAGCCTTGGAGGTGCTGACCTGCCCTGCAGCCAGTGTATAGTGTGAACGTGTGTTTAGTACGGCAGAGAGCATTATCACAGGCCGCAGCCAATGTGGACAAGCTTAAGTTTATTAAAACGTAACTTGTGCAGAATAGACATTTATACCAGCCTCAACCATACATTCTTGTACTCAAGTGCACTTATTCTTAGTTTTATTTTGTTATATGTCCCAATATTTTAGGGGATACCCCAATTTAAAAATAAAAAATAACACAAATCAGTGTTGGCTACCTATTCCTCCTTCACCGCCGCTTCCACCTACACCGCCACGTCAACCTACACCGCCACATACACCCATCCACCGCCTCCTCAATCTCCTACTCCTAGATCCAGATTGTTATTTTTAATTTTTCTGCATTTTATGTTATTTTAAGTCATTTCCCTATCCACATTTGTTTGCAAAACAGTTGCCATGCTCTTAAGCACATTTTGATGCCTTTGCAGCCTTCTAGCCCTTTCCAGGACTATTTTAGAGCCATTTTAGTGCACAAAAGTTTGGGTCCCCATTGACTTCAATGGGGTTCGGGTTCGGGGTCAAGTTCGGGTCAAGTTCGGGTCCCGAACCCAAACTTTTTTTTCAAGTTTGCCCGAACCTGCCGAACCCGAACATTCAGGTGTCCGCTCAACTCTATTCTTGAGCCATGGTAACATGCATCTGCCCATCGGGATGTGTTGGCTAACTTAGTTTTTTCTTTATTTTCTTTGTTTCTTTGTTTTGTTTCTTTGTTTTATTCTTGTCTGGTATTCTCATCACTACACCAAGCCTGAATTTGAAGATGGGGCTGTCTCCATTGGTCTTGTTCCTGTCCAAAAGAGATCACCTTGCCGTGGCGTGCGAGCACAAATGATTTTGTACAAAATATATTTGCCAAGAATCTCTCATTTATATAATGAACATAGCATCAGCACTAGTATATTTTCTATAATGACTATGACATTATTTTATATATTTTTGGTGTTTGCAGAGTGCTGTTGCATTGTATTTGACATTTCTTTCACTGACTGAATGAACAACTTGAATGACTATCATCAGTTCTGACAAACTCTTAAAACTTTCCCTTACACTCTTGTGAATGGTTTTATTCTTGTCTGGTATTCTCATCACTACACCAAGCATGGAAAATGAACAACGTAACCTTCCATGGCAAGTAAAGCCCAGTCTTCTTCTGGAATTATATGCCTCATAACTACTGCTGATTTTAGACTGCATACAATTTCTGCATGCTCAAACCTAATAGTGGCAATAAATCACAAGTAATCTTAAAGAGGAAGGAATTACTTGGAGAACATGACTTTCTATGAGAATTGAATAAAAGAAAAATTGAATTCATTTTAAATCCTATAAGCCTCTCTGATTTATTCAATGGCACACACAGTGCGGAGTGCTAATAGGTTCTCCACACCCACTGGATCAGCAATTTGGCACTATTTTAAATTATTTCAAGTATCTGATTAAACTCGGAATGGCATTTTTTATGATTTGCAGTTACAGTAGGTCCTAGACTGGAAAACCTAATATAAAGATTGTAGAGGCAGCACAGTAAATTATTTCCCTGTGGCCAATTCACATTCTAGGGGGTCTCAGAAAATCAATATTATCTGTGGTATAATGAAAAGTCATGCAATATTCCAATATACACTGCCTGTCCCAAAAAAAAAATTGCCACCAAAAATAAAAGGTCACACACTCTAATATCTCGTTGGACCGAATTTAGCTTTGATTACGGCACACATTCGCTGTGGCATTGTTTCGATAAGCTTCTGCAATGTCACAAGATTTATTTCCATCCAGTGTTGCATTAAATTTTCACCAAGATCTTGCATTGATGATGGTAGAGTCTGACTGCTGCGCAAAGCCTTCTCCAGCACATCCCAAAGATTCTCAATGGGGTTAAGGTCTGGACACTGTGGTGGCCAATCCATGTGTGAAAATGATGTCTCATGCTCCCTGAACCACTCTTTCACAATTTCAGCCCGATGAATCCTGGCATTGTCATCTTGGAATATGCCCATGCCAACAGGGAAGAAAAAATCCATTGATGGAATAACCTGGTCATTCAGTATGTTCAGGTAGTCGCTGACCTCATTCTTGGAGCCCATACTGTTGCTGAACCTAGACCTGATCAACTGCAGCAACCCAAGATCATAGCACTGCCCCCACAGGCATGTACAGTAGGCACTAGGCATGATGGGTGCATCACTTCATCTGCCTCTCTTCTTACCCTGATGTGCCCATCACTCTGGAACAGGGTAAATCTGGACTCATCAGACCACATGACCTTCTTTCATTGCTCCAGAGTCCAATCTTTATGCTCCCTAGAAAATTAAAGCATTTTTTTTCTGGTTTGCCTCACTGATTAGTAGTTTTCTTACAGCTACACAGCTGTTCAGTTCCAATTCCTTGAGTTCCCTTTGCATTGTGTGTGTGGAAATGCTCTTACTTTCACTATTAAACATAGCCCTGAGTTCTACTGTTGTTTTTCTTTGATTTGATTTCACCAAACGTTTAAGTGATCGCCAATCACGATTGTTCCGGATTTTTTTCCTACCCGATTTCTTCCTCTAATACGATGGGTCCCCACTATCCTCCCACTTTTTAATAATGCGTTGGACAGTTCATAACCCAATTTTAGTAGTTTCTGCGATCTCCTTAGATGTTTTCTTTGCTTGATGCATGCCAATGATTTGACCCTTCTCAAACAGACTAACATATTTTCCATGACCACAAGATGTGTCTTTCAATATGGTTGTTTAAGAAATGAGAAGCAACTCATTGCACCAGTTGGTGTTAAATAACTTATTTGCCAGCTGAAAGATAATCGCCCATGCAGTAATTATCCAATAGGAGGCTCATAACTATTTGCTTAGTTAAATTCAGATGGCGACAGGCAGTGTACTTTGTATATCAATTTGTTATGGATTACAAGATCTCTGCTTGCTGTCAGTAAAAACCTTCAATGGTTACTTCCAATGGATACAAAAAAACAACAAAAAATTACCATAATTTATTACCATAATACTTATTTGTTACAAAATAAACTTTTTACACTTTTTAACAAATTTAAACTATACACATATTAGATATTCTCATGACCTAATATCTTGACATACTGATGTAAAGAGTTTTTCCCATCTCAAAAAGACATATCTCTAGGATTGGGACACGAGGGAGAGGGGGGCACAAATAGGGCTAGGGTTAGTGGGTTGATTTGATGGATTAGGGCTAAAGTTGGAGTTAGGGTTACGAGGGAAAGAGTTAGTGGCTTAGTGTTGGGGTTAGTTCAGTAGGGTTAGTAGAGGTTTAAAGGGGTTGTCCCATCTTGGACATTGGGGGCATATCACTAGGATATGCCTCTGATAGGTCTGGGTCCCACCTTTGGGACCCTCACCTACTGTATACTTAGAAATGAACCCATAAAGTGACGCAGGGCACACTGCGCATGTGCTGCTGACCTCCAATTCTTCATTGGGAACACCAAAAATGTTCCCATGGAATAAATGGCTATTTTCGGAAGTACTTTGAAATAAGTGTGAAATGCACTGTACTTGCGCGGCCACCACTCCGTTCACTTCTATGGTGTTTATGGAAATAGCCGAGCAAGTGCTCAGCTATTTTTGCTGCTCCCTTAGGAATGAATGGACGGCGGCCATGTGTGCACAGTTCATCCTCTGGCACTTTGCGGGATCCATTCAAAGTATAGGTGCGGGTCCCAGAAGTGGGATCCACATCTATCAGACATTGGGGGCATATCCTTGCGATATGCCCCCAGTGTCCAAGATGGCAATGCCATTTTAATAGTAGTGAGTAAAGGTTGTTATGGTTAGTAGACGGTTAAAATTTGTAAGTTACAGTTAGTAGGGTTAGTAGAGGGTTAGGGTTTTGTAAATTACAGTTAGTAGGGTTAGAAGAGGGGTAGTGTTTGTGAGTTATAAATAGTAGGGTTAGTAGAGTGTTAGGGTTAGTGATTTTAGAGTTACTAGAAGATTAGGGTTAATAAGCTATTGTTAGTAAGTTCAGAGTTACTAGACAGTGTGAGTTATAATAGTTATAGGGCCATTACATTCAAGGTAGTTTCTGTATAAGGTTTTACTATACAGGTATCTGGTACCTAAAGCCGAAAGCTCTAAGGCCTCATGCACACGGCCATTGTGCGGCCGGGACGGATCGAGACCCATTTAACTTGAATGGATCCGTGATCAGTCTGCACCGCAAATTGCGGTCCCCAATGCACAGGCAACATCCGTGCGGCAGCAGGGACAGATCGAGACCCATTTAACTTGAGTGGATCCATCATCTGTCCGCACCATAAAAAAATAGAACATGTTCTGTTTTTTTGCGATGCTGAGGCACGGACAGAAACACTACGGAAGCACTTCATAGTGCTTCCATGGGGTTCCATACCTCTGTTCCGCACTGCAGCTCCGTGAATGGGTACACATCCATGATGCGGGGAGCACACGGCCGGTGCCCGCACATTGCGGACCCGCTGTTTGCATGCCACAATTACGGCCAATGGCCGTGTGCATGAGGCCTCAAGTAGATCACTTTTATCTTTCTAGCTCTCCTTTGTTTTAGACAGTGTGACAGTTTTGGGTACCCTGCTCCATTCTTGGTGATATTGTAGCTAAGTATGGAAGTTTGGGATTTGTTAAAATAATATTATAGACTCTGTGGAGTCCATTTTTACACATGCCAGTAGGTAGAATAAGTGGACACAAAGGCCACCAGTGTTTTTATCGTTTATGATTTAAAAAGGAAAACTACAATAGGTGATGGAGCCAGGAGTGAAGCTACAACACCCAGTGGATGCTACTAGCTGTCCCTGCATTAAAGGGCATCTGTCAGCAGATCCATGAAACTGACTGCATGTGCAGTTGACAGCTAAAGGCATCTGTGTTGGTCCCATGTTTATATGGGCCCACATTGCTGAGAAAAATGAAGTTTTAATATATGCAAATGGAATCTAGGAGCAACAGGGGCGTTACCATTACACTTAGAACAGGGGCAATGCTATGTTAAAACATTCAGGGCCTGGGCCCCTGATGTTTTGTCCCAGGCCCCCAATGTCCTGCCTACCTGCTAGATACAACTGTGTTGCAGTCCTCAGGATGGCAGTACAATTGAATCTAATGCAGTAGAAGATCTGAAGGACCTGTGGTGACATCACAGGTCATTTGACCATTAAAATAGGCAGTGGTTGAGAAGGACCTGCGATGATGTCACCATCATGTGACCAGTGCAGGAGAGGACATTAGTGAAGAGGAGATGTCCCGGGAGAAGAAGCTGTGGTGAGGTCTGCTACATGAGGAGAAGTAAGTGAAGGGAGATGCAGAGGAATACTGGGACCTGTGGTTTTTTAACTGGCACTGTATGTTAGGGCTGAAGGGAGGAATGTTATTTACATGTAACTAGGGTGGCCACTGGCTTCACCCCAGAAAGCCGGACCTCACCTGCCATGCCCCAAGCTGATAAACCACGCCCCCTGATCTGTGAAGCCACACCCCCATCACCGGAAGAAGAGAGAAGAACTTTCTGAGGGGAAGGTGAGCTGGGGGCAGCCAGGGTGCTTCTCTCCCCCTCAGTCAGCCATGTCTGTGGCTCTAGTGACTGACTGGGGGTGAAAGAAGCTTTAGTCAGTTGCTGCAGCTCACACTCAGACAGTGCTGTGCTGCTGTCTGAGCATGAGCTACTGAAAGGGTGGACATCCCTTTGTCCGTCCAGGCCCTGCGCCGGAAAGAGGACAGGGAGCCAGAAAACCGGACTGTCTGGCCTAAAACCGGATGTCTGGCCACCCTAAATGTAACTGTGTGTTGGAGGTGGCTGGGGAGGGTGACATGTTATTTACATGGGACTGTATGTTGGAGGGGGCTGTGGCAATGAAATGCAAGCACATACGAACATGGGGCCAAGAGAGATGCCTTCAGCTGCCACAGAATTAATATTACATGTTTAGGATAGAATTAAATGCAGTAAAGGAGAGAGTAAACTCTGTTGACACCACTGTTAAATATTTGCTTGGTCTTGGCACTGAAAGGGTTAATATCGTTTTATGTATTGGATATTAATATGTCTTTATGTTTTTGTCATCAGGATTATATGTAAAATTAGAAAGGGTTGTTCAAATAATGAACCAGTATTACACACTGTATAATTCAGTAAAGCCTTAGGGGCTTTCATTACTGACCCAACATAATCTGATATCATAAAATCAAATTTAATAGTTCCTCTCTTTTCTACATACATAAGCATTATCTCTTCCACTATGGCTAAGAAAAAGCAAGAAACACAGTCTTAAAGACGTTTTCAGCTGTGTTTGTATAATACATTATTCTCCAGTACATTTTACTAACTGATATGATCTATGTGATAGGTAATGATAGATAGATAGATAGATAGATAGATAGATAGATAGATAGATAGATAGATAGATAGATAGATAGATAGATAGAATATACAGTGGCATGCAAATGTCTGGGCACCCCTGGTTAAAATTATTGTTACTATAAACACAGGGGTGCACCACCAATAAGGCCAGATGAGGCTATCAAAAACTACCTATGAAAAATTTGACCTTTAAAACTAAATTTTATTTATATCATTAAAATAAGGGAAGGCTGATGAGGCCTGATCACCTAAGGATATATAACCAGGAAAGTGTAATCCTAATAAACGTAAAGGAATTTCGTTAACAAAGCGTAGCTGAATGAGCAATATGAAAGGAACACTGGGGATCACCAGAAACTGTGGAGGGAGGATGAACAGAGGCAGTGGTGAAGGGAGGGACGATTATCCCTAACGTTTTCCTAACTAATACCTCTGCCCGGGGACGACTCCTGAAGGTGAAATCTCCCCGTCCTCGTGCCTCCCCTGACTTACCCTAGTAGGCCCTCAGACAAATTGGGTTTCCCTCATACCCCAAAGTGTTTCTCCCACCTCGGTTCATCAGGGGGTTGCTTAGGGAAAATTTTAAAGGTTTAATTTTTCATAGGTAGTTTTTGTTATGCACGCTTGACCTTCCTATCTAATATAGATCCACAATTTCAGATGAGGCAGTCGCTTCAGGCAGCACCAGGAAGAGCAAGAGGAAGGCAGCAGAAGGGCTATGGGCAATGAGCACTTTGATTGTGGCAAAGGGGTTAGGTTAAGAAATTGGCATGGGGGGGCGCTGTTTCAGTTTTTGCCTCAGGCAGCAGAAAGGCAAGGTGGAATCCTGTGTAAGGCATAAAGTTAAAGATGACACATTCCCTTTGTATTTTAAACAGGTTATTTCATGAATAATGTAAAAAATGAAAATCAGACATCATATAGTACATGACCTTCTATTTAAAAAAAAAAAGCTAGAACCAGCCCTGTACCTCTTTTGGATCCAGATATCTTTCCATTCATTGCTCTGCTAGATTTATACCAAGCTGACAGCTAAAGGGTGTGTCCTTTCTGCTGCAGTTCTCTCCCTCACAGCTCAGGAGACATTTGAAAGATAAAACTGAGCATGTGTGGCCATCTCTGTGAGCCAAAGAAATAAGAAAAAAAAAAACAGCAGGTTGCGCTATAGAGATACATTTTATTAAATAACTCTGTGGTTATACAAAATGTTTACCGTAATTACATGCAATTGCTAAAAAATTCAGATCCATGTCCTGGTTTGAAAACTGAAGAATATTGTTTGTGGGACAACCTCTTTAAGCAAAAATTTTTATTTTTTATTTTCATTCTTTATAGTTTCAAAACCACAGAAAGAAAACAGGCTCGAAGCTAAACTTTGGACACTCTGCATGGTTAGTACCTAGCAGCACCCCCTTTGACAAATATCAGTGCTTGTGAATGTTTTTTTGTAGCCAGCCAAGAGCCTTTCAATTCTTGTTTTAGGGATTTTCATCCATTGTTCCTCTCAAGTCTCCTAGTTCTGTGAGATTCCTTCATTGGTCACGGAGCCTACTGCTTTGTGGGTCCCTACCATTTTCATTTACAAAGTATTAGTTGCTTAGAAGAACCCATGGCTGCTGTTTTGGGACAACATTAGAGTAGTCTGGGTACCTATAAAGTTTTGAAATTTACATCACCTGGCCTCTTCTAACAATGATTGTGAGCAAGTCTTAACCCTAAAAGGATATTTAATGTCTGAGACCACAGTCAAAGTTATCTGAGCTCTCAAATGCCCTTGGGTTCCCATACTTTTGCAAGGTATTCCTTTCCTTTTTTTACTCTTTAAAATGTGCAAAACCAAAATAATGCACTGATATTGCTTACAGTGTTTAAAAGTGTGTTTCATCTTTAACTTTATGCCTTTTGGAGATCATTTCATCTTCAACTTGGGTAAAGGCAATGTACACCTTTTGGGCAATTTAGTTATCATTGCATTGTTCTCATTTTGAGCGGATGATTATTTTGTCTATTGGTCTTTATTAAAAATATTGAGCCCCTTTCTCTGTGCAGTCTTGAGATTCCCTAGCAGCTCAGCTGATGGACTCCTTATTTCTGACCTCCTAAGCACTCATTATAGCTCAATTGTAATCTGACTGATACAAGAGTGGCTTTAATAAGTGTTTATGACCTTTTATCCCTTTCAGGCCTGGGCCATTTTTAATTTAGCATTTTCATTGTTCACTCCCCACCTTCAGATTTTTGTACTTTCTAATGGCGCTCTTTATGGTTTCATACCATGTAGTGGGAAGCGGAAAGAAAATTCCTAATGAGGTAGAATTGGGAAAAAACTCAATTCTGATAAAGGTTTTTATTTTTTTATTACACTGTACACTTTGCGGTAAAAGTGACCTGTTATCTTCATTCTCTAGGTCAGTACGTTTCCAACGATACCACACTTGTATTATTTTTCTTGCGTTTTAAAACTGAAAAAAAATGTAAACCTTTGAGGAAAAAAAAATACATTTTATAACCATATTCTGACCCCTATAACTTTTTTGTAGTTACTGTATTTTTCACCCTAAAAAATGCACCTAGGTTTTTGAGGAGAAAAAGAAAAAAAAAATAACCAAAAGGTGTGCTTTTGGTGGGTTTTGAACTAATGGTGGTCTGTGCATGACACTATTATGGGGGATCTGTGGATGACACACTGTTATGTGGGGGATCTGTGGATGGCACTGTTCTGGGGGATCTGTGGATAGAAACATAGAAACATAGAAACATAGAATGTGTCGGCAGATAAGAACCATTTGGCCCATCTAGTCTGCCCAATATATCTGAATACTATGGATAGCCCCTGGCCCTATCTTATATGAAGGATAGCCATATGCCTATCCCATGCACGCTTAAACCCCTTCACTGTATTTGCAGCTACCACTTCTGCAGGAAGGCTATTCCATGCATCCACTACTCTCTCAGTAAAGTAATACTTCCTTATATTACTTTTAAACCTTTGCCCCTCTAATTTAAAACTGTGTCCTCTTGTAGTAGTTTTTCTTCTTTTAAATATGCTCTCCTCCATTACCGAGTTGATTCCATTTATGTATTTAAAAGTTTCTATCATATCCCCTCTGTCTCTTCTTTCTTCCAAGCTATACATGTTAAGGTCCTTTAACCTTTCCTGGTAAGTTTTATCCTGCAATCCATGTACTAGTTTAGTAGCTCTTCTCTGAACTCTCTCTAGAGTATCTATATCCTTCTGGAGATATGACCTCCAGTACTGCGCACAATACTCCAAGTGAGGTCTCACCAGTGTTCTGTACAGCGGCATAAGCACTTCACTCTTTCTACTGCTTATACCTCTCCCTATACATCCAAGCATTCTGCTGGCATTTCGTGCTGCCCTATTACATTGTCTTCCCACCTTTAAGTCTTCTGAAATAATTACTCCTAAATCCCTTTCCTCAGATACTGAGGTCAGGACTGTGGATGGCACTGTTATGGGGGATCTGTGGATGGCACTGTTTATGCGGGATTTGTGGATGACATTGTTATAGTGAGGGGCATCTGTGGATGGCACTGCTATGGGGTGGGGGATCTGTGGATGGCATTGTTATGGGGTGAGGGATCTGTGGATGGCACTGTTATGGGGGGGATCTGTGGATGACACTGCTATATATGTGTCATCCACAGATCCCCCTCATAACAGTGTCCCCCAATACACCGGCCCTCCGCTCACCGCAGTATTTCTAGACATTAATCCTTAACCTGTTAATAAGTTTAACTAAAGCTGAGCTCTCCCCTGTTCCCATGTATCAGTACTCCACTTACTAACAAGCTTCCATAGCAGGTAGAGCGGACGGCAGCAGTAACGTCACTCACTGACGTTGCGCGCCTGCTTCATTCATAAAGTGGGAGGAACAGGCGCGCGACGTCAGTGAGTGACGTTACTGCTGCCGTCCGCTCTGCCTGCTATGGAAGCTTGTTAGTAAGTGGTGTACTGATACAGGGGAACAGGGGAGAGCGCAGCTTTATGTAAACTTATTAACAGGTTAAGGATTAATGTCTACAAATACTGTGGTGAGCGGCGGGGCCTGGTGTAAGAGTACAGTGACTGCACCGGGCCCCTCCCCTAGTTCTGGACTCCAGCCCCTCCTCTCTCCACTCTCATAAATTGCATGCTGCGATGCTGCAGTATCGCAGACTGTGATGTAAAATGGAAGAATTTGCCCCATAAGATGCAGGGGCATTTTCCTCCCACTTTTCGGGGGGGGGGAGTGTATCTTATGGGGCGAAAAATACGGTATGTGTACGGGGCTGTGTGAGGGCTCATTTTTTGCCAGACGATCTGTTCTTTTCAATGATACCAATTTGAAGTGTATGATCACTTTTTATAAAAATTATTATTGGGTAGTTGAAGTGACACAAAATGGCAAATTGGCTGTTTAAATTTTTTTTCCCGTTACGCCATTTTTCCGTAAGCCCTTAATATTGTTATATTTTAAAAGTAAGGGCATTTTTGCACGCGCCGATGCCCATGGTGTCACTTTTTTTTATTTGTTAAGTATTTTTATTTTAAGGAATTAGGGGGTGATTTGAACTTTTATGTCTTTTTATTTTTTTATATTTGTAAACTTTTTTGTCCTTTTTTTTTCTTTTTTTAAGTCACCTTGGGTGACTATAACTGGCAATCATTAGATTGCCCATTGTGTTCATTGATGGCTATATCATTGAAGACTTGATTTGCACTATACCAATACAAAGCTGCCACCTTGGTATAGTCCTGAAATAAGCTCCGAAGGCTGCTTGAGGCTTCGGGCTATTTCATAGATATAACAGGTTCCCCGATCTCAGTCGGTAAACGCTCTTACCATAGCGGAAGTGCGCAACTTCTGCTTCCAGAACCACGGCATATGAAGGGGAACATGTATACGATCAGCCTTAGGGCAGTAACCTGGAGGCCATGGCCATGTTTAAAGACCGGCCCGATGTCATACATGTACGTCATCGGGCGTGAAGGGGTTAATCATTTAGAAATAAGCGTTATTAGATGAACAGCACAAAGTGAAAGTATGATTCACATATCTAGATAAACAGTTAACCCTTTGTGGCAGAATGGCTCAATATTTTTAATAATGACTTTTTGAAGAAATTATTTTTAGCCCAAAATAAGTAACATGCAAACATAAAATTTGTTGCCCCCAACGGTGTGCCCAAACTTTTGCATGCCAGTGTGGATGATTAGATAGATAGATAGATAGATAGATGTCACATCTCCCCCACCATCACACACAGAGACAGGACTGCAGTTGCAGTTTATGTCTATTGTCTTTCCATTTTTACATTTCCAGATATAAGCAGTTCCCATATTGTGTTGTTTTGCTAAAAAAAATATTGCATACATTAAATATAACAGAACATTAAATATTCCGCCAGGCATCTCCTTTCTGATATTCTGTCGAAAATCAAACAGGTCAGCTACAATTCAAAGCAGCTGGGCTGATGTCTGGAGAATGCAGACGCGCTTCCAATCTACACCTGGAGAAAAATCTTTCAGAAAAGTGTAATGACAATTTTCACATCAAATAGAACCTTCAGAGCAATTTAAAAATCAGCAGGAAAACAGGAAGACAAAGTTAGTTGTGAGATGGTGGCAAAATAAGAACTGGATTAAAAACTATTTCTACTAACAAGCTAGACAAGTACACAGTACGTGAAGCGCCCAGGTACAGAAAACTGTTTCGCAAGACGGTTAATTTAAAATCTCCTGTAGCACTGTCAGATCTTTATTGATAGATGAGATCTATATATTTCATACTTTAATTACATTTATGTTTTGCGGTTGAATATTAAAAAGAAACTCCAACATATTCATGGACTCATTCACACCAACCCTTCATACCAACTTTGTCTGCTTTCTGGATTGCAGGAATCACAGTTTGCAGGTTATATCTCTGGCTACGGCATGCTCCATATTGCCTTGCCCAGAATGATGTGGTCAGAACACAGCTGCCAGGATCGAATTGAATATAGTTAATTCCCCAATTGTAAGCAGGATTGCGGAGAGCCTCAGATGCAGACCTACAGCACAGGAGAGGCTGCAGACTGACCCCTGTGCAGCAGCATTCATGTTGCAGGCATTGGACCAACTTCATGTTGCTGTAGGATAGGGCAGAGATGATTGGGTGGCAATAACCTCTAGGAAAACAGGAAGCAGTCTAAGATGTATGGACTACAGCAGAATAAAAAATATGAGAACAGAGTGCGGCGGCACCGCTATAATCAGACAGACAATTCAGCCACTACTTCTGGCCATGCGCCAACAATGCGATCCTAAACAACTTCGTATGTGGTGAGACGGAGGCATCAGGTCTCCTGGCGGCAATAGAAGAAGAAGAAGAGGAAAGTGATGAAGCCTCCAACCTGTGTACAATGGACATAGTGGTGAACCTCACGGGACTAGAACTGCCCCTGGGCTGCATCCCACTCCTGAACCGAGGGCTGGGATTCAGTCTAGCTGAGCAGTTCTGCCCAGTCGATTTTGAAATCGATCTATTCCTATCCGTCCGCAAATTATTTTTGAAAAATAATAATGAATCCCCTCCCAGTGAGGTGGCACCGCTGCCGGGAGAGGTCCCAGCGACAATCACGGGAACTGAGTTCCACTTAAAAGGTCGCTTTAATGAAGAGGAGATTGAGTGTATACAGTTTTTGGCCAACATGGAGACAGAGGAGACCTCCTGTAGTAGTCATCAGGTTGATAGATATGTAGTCGGTGTCAGGTCCACCTTCCTTCCTCCCATGTCGGCCGGCTCGGCGATAGACCTGTTCCACAAACGGGTATTGAGGGAGATACGTGCGCTGATTTACCCAGCAGCACCCCCGAACATTACTGGTGAAGAGTATCAGGCCCTTTTGTGGTTGAAACAACAGGAAAATATTGTCGTCAAGCCGGCCGATAAGGGAGGGAACGTGGTCCTGATGACCAGGGAATATTATATGGAGGAGGCAGGTAGGCAATTAGAGGATGTTACAGTGTACCACAAGTTGAGAGGTGACCCTATTCCAGGAATCACCTCGAGACTTTCTGCACTTGTAGAGAAATACATTGTGGCCGGCTTCCTGCCGAGGGGCACGGCAAAATCCCTGTGTGGTACTTTGTGCCGAAAATCAACAAGTCACTGACCCGACCCCCAGGTCGTCCTATTGTCGCCGGGATCAGGTCAGTGACAGAACCACTCTCTGGCTACGTGGACTGGCTCCTCAGGCCACTCCTTGTGGGTACTCCGACGTATCTCAAGGACACTCAAGTTCTTAGAGTGGCGGAGGGAGTTCAGTCTCGTGTCCTTGGACGTCGAGAGTCTCTATACCAGTATTCCTCATAATTTAGGACTCTGGGCCATTAACCTTGTACTCAGCAGGACTAACAAGGGAACCATGTTTAACAACTTCATCCTTGAAGCACTGGACGCAGTCCTCACCAGCAATGTATTCCAATTTGATGGTCAGTGGTACCGCCAGGTACTAGGTACTGCAATGGGCACGCCAGTCTCGTGCACATTTGCGAACCTGTCCCTGACGGTATTTGAGGAGACCTATGCGTTCTCGGTGGGTAACGCCTTTCTGCGGTTCATACATCTATTTTTGCGCTATGTCGATGACATTTTCCTGGTCTGGTCGGGCAGCGAGGAGTCGTGCCACGATTTTGTGGATTATCTTAATTCGCGCAACAGGATGAACATGCGATTCACCGTCAGTTTTGGGGGTGAGTCGCTGGACTTCCTGGATGTGCGCGTCACAGTAAAGGATGGTGTATTGCACACCACAGGTTTTCGCAAGCCCACCGCGACTAACTCGCTGCTCCACCAGGCCAGTTTCAACCCGCCTTTGGTTAAAGGTTCCGTCCCATACAGACAATTCGTCCATCTGCGGAGGATCAATGACACCGACGCCGGATTTTTTAGACAAGCACGGGAGCTCAGTTGCCGACTATTGGATCGGGGTTACCCGCGGAGAGCGGTCTCAACAGCCCTCCGCAGGGCAGCTAAACTTGACCTTGAAACATTGCTGGTGGAGAAGGACAATAATCGCGAACAACCGCGCTTCGCCTTCGCATTTAAATATAGCCCGGCCTCAGAGGTTATTAGGCGGGTTATTAATGGGAACTGGGATCTCTTGAAAGAGGATCCAGCTTTGAACAATGTTTCTAGTCAGCGGCCTTTAGTCACTTTCAGAAAATGCCCCACCCTCAAAGACAAGCTGGTCAACAGCGTCCTCCGTAAATCTCAGGGGGAGACCTGGCTTACCAGCAAAAAACCAAGAGGGAACTATAAGTGCGGGCACTGTTCTTTTTGTGCACTAAATGCATGTAGCAAATGGCTACAGATAGGAGGAGTTAAACAGTACAGTACGAGATTTCATCACATGTCGCACACCTTATGTTGTTTACGTGGTCTTTTGCCCATGCAAGAGATTCTATATAGGCAAAACAATCCGTCCCCTTTTTGAATGAATACGTGAGCATGTCAGCTCCATCTGTTCAGGTAGAGGGTGTTCCCGTTTGATTGACCATATTAGAATAGCCCATGATGGTCGCCCACGCTGTCTTTCCTTTGCAGGAGTGGAGCAAGTCCGACCCATCCCCAGGGGAGGGGATCGGCACCATCTGCTCCTGCAGAGGGAAGCCAGGTGGATCCTACTTACTAAAGCCATGGGAGCAGCGGGGTTAAATGATAGGAACGACATGTCCGTGTTCCTTTAAGATTGGAGGTTGCACTATAGAATATCCATTCATGTTTGTGTTTAGATAGCATTAAACTCCTTGTATCTCTTGGAGGATTCAATCACGTGTGTTCTTGAAATTATTACTATCACTTTTGTGCATTGGATAAGCAAGCAATGTTATTGCACGGCAATGTGCATCATATCAAAGATTTTGAGATGAGTTACCGGTGCTGAATTGCATGTACTTTTCCTTTTCCATGCTTTGTGGTTTTTACGTTACCAATTTGCAGCGCAGAGTTGCAGCTGATGGCTCCTACTGTGTGGCGCCGCCTCTATAAAGCGCAATGCTGCGCGATGACGATCACAGCGGCCAGAAGAAGCGCGACAGTACGCGCGAAACGGCCATAGCCACCACCACCTGCAACATTGTGTCCGCCCTGTACCCAGTTTGTTACCTTCCTCAAGAGGAATGAATAAAGAATAACTGCTTTTCTACTTCGGTGAGTGCCGCAAACCTTTTTTACCTTCTCTACATTTGATACTTGGACTACAGCAGAATACACAAGGGTAAAAAGAAATGCAGCAGTCAGTGAGTGTGTTCCTGGATTGTTGCTGCACCATAGCCCTGACATATTCTAGCTGATATTTTATGATACAGAAGTGCTAGAGAGATGTTGTGTCAGACATCGTGATTATAGGTGATTAACTATGGTTTTCCAGGACCACGAAAAGAAAAAAAAGTAGCTTAACTCATAAATAAGAAAATTCATTTATTCATGAATTCATTGAAGCAAATCTGCATATTAAAGAAAAAAACTGGGGAGGGTGATTTTTACTGTCTTAGACTACTTTCACAATAGCGTTTACATTTTCCAGTATTGAGATCCGGCAGAGGATCGCAATACTGGAGAAAAACTTTTCATTTTGTCCCCATTCATTGTCAGTGGGGACAAAACTGAACTGAACAGAACAGAATGCCCCAAAATGCATTCCGTTCCATTTGGTTACATTCTCATCCTCTCTGTACTTCATGTCTCATCATGAAATAAATTCCCCAGAGATTCAGCTAAAGTTCTTATCATCTGTATTGAGGATCTTAATCCCTGATAAGTAGGAGAGGAGGATGAGGCAGCTCTTTACTTCAGTGTTGTAAAGCAACTTGTCCTCATGTGTGATCAGGACAGGTTTTGTGTGAACTAATGGGACAGCGGCCATTTTGTTTCCCCGGATGATCGCTCCCCAGACAAAACGAGCCATTATAACTATTGAAATGCATTTGAGAATATATTTATAATAAAGTAATATTTAAGTATTTTAATTGTATTAATTCCCAGAGAATACCTTTAATAAACCAGGGACTTAAAAAGTCCCTATATGTGCCTGACTGCTCAGCGTCATCTGCTGAGCACCCACATAACAGTAAGATTGGATCATGTCTTTGGGTTCTGGTACTAGCTGAGTGACAAAATCTAAAGCTGCTTTCTCATAAATCTGTCAAATAGTTGTTGTTTTAAAAAATTCAATTCGGATGCTTCTCTGATTTTTTCCAAAAAATTATATTCAAACTGAATTAATTCAGTGCAAAGCGTGTTATAAATCAGCTATTTCCCGGCTGCAGAGAGCCTGTATATTGGTGTAGATTCAGAAGACTGTGCGTTGCAGAAACATGCATAGGTAGTCCGCTGTGGTAGTTAAACAGTTACTTTGCGTCTATTTGGTCAGTTATGTGGCTAAAACTGACCAAATAACTCAAGTGTGAAGTCAATCAGATAGCTCTGTGCCCTACACAGGGGATTGATGCAAACTGCACTGTCTCCTAAGGATCTCTTCAACTTTCAGAACCTGCACTTTTCTGCAGTCTCTGTATGCTCTCACTATAGTGTCTGAAAACTCTCCCTACGATCTCCCTACACTGTTCCTGCTCTGTCCCTATCCCAGATTATAGTATTAAAAGCCTTGTAAAACACTTTGCCTATCACTTGTCACGTCTGTCCCTATGCTCAGGAAAATGACGGAGAACGGTCAGGATTAAGGTTTTATAGGGCTGTAACATCACAAGGAATGGCTATCTGCTGATTGGCTAGCTGCACGGCATTATGGGTGGTCCCTCTTTCTCGGGCTTCTTACTTTCACATTGTAACATGTGCAGCAGCCATTTTAGAAAAAAATCAGATTTTCAGAATTTGAATTTTTTTCCTGAAATTCGAATCGAATTTCACTTTGTTAACTTTGATTCGCTCAACACTAGTGGTAGCATAGTAATAATAAGCAACATGACCATGACATGTTAAAACAGTCAGAAATTGCATGAAAAGATGTCCTCTAAATGAAATGCGTATTTCTCTGTTATAGAACCGCACTACTTATAAAATAGTGTGTCTTGTGAATGCTATATCGAGGAGTACATGATGCTTTACCTTGCATTCGGAGCTATAATCGATCTACCTGTCAATGTACTGACAGTTGTCTTCATGGACTTTGATCTCAGTCTTTTCATGACCACGAGCTAGCCTGGTTCCTCTGGTACTCCGCTCTGGTGTCCCTAATCCTTATGTGTCAGCAGCCTACAACTCCTGGGTGGTTGGCACAGTGGTTCCACATTCACAGTTCGTGACAACATACTGTAGCTGTTTGTAAAGAATTTAAGGCTGTGTTAACACTTTGTGGTTTAGTTCTGGTTTTATTGCAGTTTTGTTATGTTTCCTTCAAGCCAAAAGCAATAAAACTGTAACACAGTAGCAACATATGAACACAGCCTTATTTTTTTCCCTCCATTCTATGTGAACTCAGTCATCCCACATGATGATGTGGCTACTTATTGTGGATCATCTAGTGATACTGATTTGCATGCATTTTTGTTTCAGAAAATGTGGTAATGACTCGGTAAATTATGGGATTGATAAACAACGAACACAAGGTTCCCTCTGCTGAATTGAACGATGAAGGAGATAGAGCCCTATATTAGTACCTTACAGTTTTTGATTCTCCATGTACAGTATGCATGTAACTTAATGACTGTAGAAGAAAAATTATTAAATAACAGTAAATTATTTTGTGCTGAAATAACTCAAGATATGATATTTCATCTTAAGATACTCGGGTTTTGATTATTACTGCTGCAATATATTTATGAACTCTTGAGGTTTGCACGGATGGTCCCGGACATAGTACAAAAATCATCTGTATTCTATGACACGAGGCCGGAGATCAGAGGTTTTTCGTTCAGACCTACTGTCACCTGCTGTGCTCAAGGCTTTCATCTCACCTCAGCAGTTGCATTTTGAAGTCAGCATTAAGCTGCATTAAGAAAAAATAAATTACTGTATGTAAGGAAAAGTTACAATAGAGAGCAGTGCAACACAAAAACCATAAAGTTACAAACAAAGGCAATAAATGTAACATCATTATTATTGATATGGGGGTTTTAATAAAGATGTTGATAGAGTAGAGATGAGCGAATTGATTCTGAAATTCAGAAATGTCACAAAAAAAATAAAAATAAAATCTGATTCTAATGAATCCGAACATTGTGTGATTCAATTTGGGAGAATCAAAGATGAGAGAAGAGATAAATTGGGAAAGAGACTTTTCCAGCCAATTAGAGCACTTTTGATTCTGGTTGACTTAGTAGGACCTGCATCTTATCTGATGGGCAATTTGGCTGAATTAAACCAGAATTGAATATTAAGAAATTTGTAAGGCAGTGTTGGTCTGCATGAATTCCTATATAAACATATACTATGGTCCCACAACTTGAATGGAGGTAGATTAAAGCTGAAGATCAGATGTGTATCACACATGTTGAATTTGACACAGATTTCATTGTGATTTCTGAGTCTACAGGGCGCCTGCTTTGCGCTCCTTCCCCCCGGTGCCTCCGGCACCCTGCGGTGAGTTCGGAGCGAGGACATGTGCTGCGTCCTCGTCTCCAGAGCAACGGGGGGCGGGGAAGACCCAGCTGCGCACGCCTCCTTAGTGTGGCCGACGTCCTCCGCTCCCATGGTTACTGTTAGGAGTCTGAGCACCAAGCTGGGCACTCGGTGCTCAGCTATATGCAAGGGAACGAGTCATGTGACGCTGGCCACGTCACATGACTCCTTCTCCCCTCTAATTAACAGGAAGCCTCCTGGCCACAGGTTGAATGTGATTTAGGTCCCATACCTTGTGAATCTTCCTCAGTGATATTCCTGTTTTGGTATTTTGAATCTCGGCTCGTTTATCGACTTCGTTCTCGCTTGCTCCTTGTCTCCGGTTACATTTCCTGGTATTTGACTCCTGCTTAGCCTTTGACTTGTCCTCGCCTGCTCCCTGTGTCTAGTTACTTCTCCTGGTATTTACTCCTGGTTTGTGTTCTGATTTTGCTTCTGCTTGCCCCCTGGTACCGCCATGACCTTGTGGCGGTAACGTACATTACACACAGGGGGGGAGGATAGTGACCACTGCGCTCCACCCTCACCCCTGGCCCTGCCTACTTGCCTCGCAAGTCCTAATGACAGCGGACATCTAGACGGCAGTCCCTAACTTAGGATACGTGCTGGGAAGATAGACAAGACAAATAACGGAACGTGAACGGACCGGGTCAATACCTAGAGAGCTACGCAGTACTAAGGAATGAGCAGAGAATAGTCAGGAAAAGCTGAGATCAAATACCAGGAGAGAAACGAAGTACAACAGGAGTCCGCAAAGAATCGTCAGGTGGAAGCCGGGGTCAGGATACCAGGACAGATGCGCAGTACAGGAGGAGCAGGTAGAGAATCGTCAGGGAACACAGGATCAGGTAAGTATGCAGGAACAAAAAAATCACCAGATACCTACAATTAACAGGCAACCTGTGGCCAGCAGGCTGCCTGTATTTATAGTGGGGAGTGAGGGTCATGTAACGTGGCCAGCATCACATGACCGACAGACCGTCCAGTCGAGCACCGAGTGATCAGCTCGGCGCTCAAGGCAGACCTAGGAGCAGGGAGCCTCCCAGCTAGCAAAGCTGCCCTGGGAACAAGGTCAAACACAGATCCTCGCTCCCGAAGCTAAGCAGCAGGTCTGCGGCTGATGGGAGACCGAGTGCGCCTTCGGCACCCCGTTACAGACCTCCTGGTTTAGACCTTGCTTGCTTGACTACTCTGTGTTTGTCTGTCTTGTTTGTCTCTCCTGTACTTACTCAGGTTAGGGATCCCTGCCCAGTTGCGCTCCGTTACCTAGGACGGGTAAGTGCAAGTAGGCAGGGACAGAGGCAGAGGCGGCTCTACCATTAGGCCACTTAGGCCGCCGCCTTAGGCCTCGTGCTGGTGGGGGCCTTGCTCTGGCTCCCACCCGACACCACCGTACTTGTGGCGGTGTCGGGTGGGAGCGTCCTTAGGTCAAAACATTCCAGGCTTGAGCCAGTGCCACGAATGCTATTCCCCACCCCCCTTGTACTTGTCCACTAATCTGCTAGGCTGCTGCGCCGCGTGGTCATGAATTCAGTCACTTCAGAGCGCAACCCAGTAGTGCAGTGCGTAATCCCGCGAGACCCGCCGCGGGAGGTCACGGGTCTCGCGGGATTATGCGCCGCAGGATGGGGTTGCGCTCTCAAGTGACTGAACTCATGCCCGTGCAGCAGCTTAGCAGATCAGCGGACAAGTACAAGGTGGGGGGAAAATTTCATAATATGAAGCAGTGTGTGGGGCAGTGTGGGGGGCAAATTACTTAATGGGGCAGTGTGACGGACAAATTATTTAATGGGGGCAGTGTGGGGGGCAAATTACTTAATGGGTGGTAGTGTGGCGGACAAGTTACTTAATGGGGCAGTGTGGGGGCAAATTACATAATGGGGGCAGTTTTAGAAGGGAATTACTATTGATGGGACTATGAGGAGCACTATTACTATTGGGGCACTATTATTTCTTCAGGATAGTATTTGGGGGTATTGGGGGGGAACAGCAAGCATCAGGATAACACTGTGGGGACTCCAGGTTGGGGGATGATGATAGAAAAGTGAGGACACTAAGATGTCTGTGTGTCACACTCTGCAGAGATGAGGCGGCTAAGAGAAGTGTCCGGACTGAATGGAGATGATGATGACAGAGAAGATCTACATCCAAGGAGACGTCACCTGGAGGCACTGGATGTGACAGGTATGTACTGCTGTATGGCAAATACAGCAAAATGCAGTGTGCGGAGGGAGGGTCGATTTAGAGAACTGGGCCAGGGTTAATGCAAAGTGTTAATATTCACTGTGAATATAAGCCCTGTACTGTGTTGTCACTGTGCATATTAACCCTTTACTGTGATATCACTGCATATTAAAGGGGTACTCCGGGATAGGAAAATAAATCCCCTATCCAAAGGATAGCAGAAAAGTGTCTGATCGGGGGGGGGGGGGGGGGGGGGTCTGGCCGTTGGGATCCCCCACGATCTCCTGTATGGTATTCCGGTTCTCCTTGTGTCCGGAGCTGTGGTCAACACTCCCCCTCCATGTATCCTGAGTCTTCCATAAAGATACATGGAGGGGGAGTGTTGACCACACCACCGCTCCGTGTGGTGGTTGACTCAGCTTATTTCTTGAGGACTGAGCCGGGGCGCCGCACGGGAGATCACGAGCATCCCAACAATCTTCGTGGGGGCCTCATGTTCGAGTTTTGCCTAAGGCCTCACAAAGTCTAGAGCCGCCTCTGGACAGAGGTGTGGGTGGAGTCAGTTTTGCACCTTTCCCCACCCACTACTTGTGACACTATATCTATGTAAAATCCAGTTAAAATCCACAACCAATGCATGTAAATGTGATTTCTGCAAATCTATCCACATGCAATGGAAAATATATTTCGTATGGAAATGCCAAGGATGAGCACTGTTGAATTCTCGTGAAGACCTGCTTCACACATGGCAGAAATGCAAAGATCAACCCAGCTCTCTAACATGGAAATACACATCAGATTTAAAGGGTTTATTCACATTTTGCTGCTTTATATCATATATACTGTATTTTTTCGCCTGTCCCTAGCTAATCCTGCCTCTTGGTAGAAAGACAGAAAAAAACAAAGGTGCATAGTGTTCTTCAGAGATGATCACTTAAAGGGGTATTCTAGGTTTTTAATATTGATGGTCTATACCCAGGATAGATCATCATTATGTGATCGGCAGGGGTCTGACATTTCACACCCCTAGTGTTCAGCTATTCCTAAGTAGCTCAAGCAGTGAATGAGAGGAGTTCTGCAGTCCACTATACAGTGAATGAAGCTGTGCTTTTCTGGAGCCGGACCCTTCCGATCAGATATTGAGGGCCTATCCTTAGGACAAGCCATCAATATTAAATTCCTGGAATATAGGGTGGGCCATTTATATGGATACACCTTAATAAAAATGGGAATGGTTGGTGATATTAACTTCCTGTTTGTGGCACATTAGTATATGTGAGGGGGGAAACTTTTCAAGATGGGTGGTGACCATGGCGGCCATTTTGAAGTCGGACATTTTGAATCCAACTTTTGTTTTTTCAATAGGAAGAGGGTCATTTGACACATGAAACTTATTGGGAATTTCACAAGAAAAACAATGGTGTGCTTGGTTTTAACTTAACTTTATTCTTTCATGAGTTATTTACAAGTTTCTGACCACTTACAGAATGTGTTCAATGTGCTGCCCATTGTGTTGGATTGTCAATGCAACCCTTTTCTCCCACTCTTCACACACTGATAGCAACACCGCAGGAGAAATGCTAGCACAGGCTTCCAGTATCCGTAGTTTCAGGTGCTGCACATCTCGTATCTTCACAGCATAGACGATTGCCTTCAGATGATACGAGATGTGCAGCACCTGAAACTATGGATACTGGAAGCCTGTGCTAGCATTTATCCTGCGGTGTTGCTATCAGTGTGTGAAGAGTGGGAGAAAAGGGTTGCATTGACAATCCAACACAATGGGCAGCACATTGAACACATTTTGTAAGTGGTCAGAAACTTGTAAATAACTCATGAAAGAATAAAGTTACGTTAAAAACAAGCACACCATTGTTTTTCTTGTGAAATTCCCAATAAGTTTCATGTGTCAAATGACCCTCTTCCTATTGAAAAAACAAAAGTTGGATTCAAAATGGCCGACTTCAAAATGGCCGCCATGGTCACCACCCATCTTGAAAAGTTTCCCCCCTCACATATACTAATGTGCCACAAACAGGAAGTTAATATCACCAACCATTCCCATTTTATTAAGGTGTATCCATATAAATGGCCCACCCTGTACACCTTAAACTGTATATTGGCCTGAAATGTCTGATTAAATATGTTTTTCCATCTTGTTTGTTGTTTTTTTGCAGGGATATGTTAAAAAAAATATGCCAGGGGGAGAATAACAGAACTGGATCGCACATCCACAATGCTATGCTTTGATCTAATTAAACTCGCTTCTCAGCGCATTATTGAAGTGTACAGCCCCCCATACTGCATGCTGTACAAGAGGCATTTGTGTACATTTTGATCAAAAGGCATAAGCCCACTCACCACGCCAAGGTCGCCTCTTTGAGTGGGACCTACTCTGACAAAAAGGCGCCCTAGTAGGCGGCGGGACCCAGGTGGTGGCCTTTGTTTTTGTGGTGCTATGCTGGTGGGTTGGTGGGACCCAGCGCCATTGTCAGACAGCAGGGTTGCTGTTTGACTCCTGGGTCCCGCCGCCTACTAGGGCAGTGCCGCTTTGTCACCGCGTTGCGCTGCGCCTTTTTGTCAGAGTAGATCCCACTGAAAGAGGCGACCTTGGCGTGGTGAGTGAGCTTATGCCTTTTTTGATCAAAATGTACACTAATGCCTCTTGTACAATATGCAGTATGGGGGGCTGTACACTTCAATAATGCGCTGAGAAGCGAGTTTAATTAGATCAAAGCATAGCATTGTGGATGTGCGATCCAGTTCTGTTTTTCTCCCCCTGGTATGTTAAAAAAAATAGCCACATTCTAAGGATAAAAGCCCAAACTGTAAATACAGTAAACCAGGTTTCTGAGTTAAAATGTCAGAAATCTGACTTGTCTTAAGGGTTCTTCCAGGACTTTAATATTGATGGCCTACACATCAATATCAGATTAGTGGGGGTCCGACTCCTGGCACCCTTCCCATCATCTAACAGCTCTTTACAATGTTAGTGGCTATGCCTGGTATTGGAACTATAACTTTTTCTCATAGACATAGGTTGTAATTATTTTTTTATTGGGACCCAAGACCCACAGGCAAATAAAACCGTATGGTCTAAAATAACTCATCCATAACAATGGAGAATTTGAAATTCTCTGCTGCCATGCAGCTTATTCTCAGGACTCTCCATCTGCTAAAGTGAAAATAGTTTAAAAGCAATACATTAAAGAAATATATTTATGCAACTTTTATGAATTAAATTATTGTCAAGGCTTGTCTATATTGTCAACTTTCTGATTTAAGAGTTCTAAAACATTTCATAGAGACAAGACGGCCCTGAAACGGAGATCATGCTTATAAGGAGCTACAGTATGTAAACCTTTTAATACCTGCTATATAATTATTTTCTGAGCTACACAGTATACAATACCTTATTTATTACTGCCAGAGACGTGGTCTGTTCAAACAATGGAAATCCTGCCAGCTGGAATTTTATTTTCTGTGCATTTTTAAACCAAATCAGCCTTCCAGCAGAAGGATTTCCCCAACGTTAAAAATGTAGATTGTGCTGGTGTGGCTCCCTAACAGAAATAATAAAGCTACACATAAAATATGCAAACAAAGCAATAAAGAAGGTATAGATAATAACTTGAATTATCCACTGGACAAATTAAGATGTCAATAAAAAAATTTAAGTTAATGAAAGTGCTCACCTCGACAAAACCTCATTTACCATTTTTTTTTAAAAAAAGTCTTCGTCTTGAGCCTTCATAGGGCTTTTTGGCTGCAGTCAATATTTGGGACAAAGGGTTACACAATGTAACTCAGATTCTGTTCAAGTTGCTAATTTGCACCAGTTTAGCTGTTTTGTCACTTATGACTGCAAGAACAGCACAGCATGTAGTGACAGAAACATCTACAGAACCCCAATCTCAACAGGGAGATTCCTAACTACTTGGATCTATCATATGATAGAGACAGCAGATCAAAACGGCTTCCATTGCAAATGTGAAGATCGTCTTATGCTGTGAAGAACCAAGAGTCTCTAATGTTCCATATAGTGTTGAGCCAATCAAAGCCAAACAAATTGACTTCCATCAGAATTTCAGAAAAAAATTTGATTTGCAGCAAAGCCAAATTTCCTCACGCTTCATAGTAACAAATCAGTTTTTTTCTGAAATGGTGGCAAAAAACCCCCAAAAAACCCTCATCCATTTGCTCGCAGAAAGGCCATCATGGCCATCTTAATTAAAGACCCCACACGAAATGTTGCGTGGCATGACGTGTGACCTCACGACACCAGCACGCTGGTCATGAGCGGTGACATCATTGGTGATGACATCACCGAACCCGCCCAGCGTGATAATGTGATGAAGTCACCACAGCACTGTGCAAGATTTCTCCACAAGTCCACAATTGTAGCATTAGATGCCGTGATCAGCGATGAACGCAGCATCTGAGGGGTTTGATGACAAGGGACGGCGCAATCCCCGCCGTTCCCTATCATTGAACCCGCTACATACAAAGGAATTTCCTAAGAGTACAGCTTTTTTTGTAATTTTATGTTTTTTTCCTCCCTTTGGTAAATTTTCTTGTCTCAGAAAACCTCATTAAGTAGGATTCCACAAGAATCCATTAGAAAAAAAATGAAACCATATGCCTATGTATAAATGAAACTTGAGTTTCCCAGAGGTACAACATAGCCCTTAGCTTCATACAGTTTTGCATTGTTTAGAGCTATAATACGGCTGTGTGTATAGGCTCTTAATAGATTATTTGTATTCACCTAATTCTAATCACAGAGTTGTTCCCCGTGATGAACACTTTTCCACCTTGTACCCCCTCTCACGTACAGACCTCTGATTGCTGTTTCATGAGCCATGCCGATGCTGACCTCGTCTTTCATCATTTGCAATTATAGTTTTTCCTTGGAAATGTCTTTAAGTTAAAAGGCATTTGATTGAGACATCAAGCTAGTATGGACGAGCATTGGCAATGCAGTCATAATCCCACTTCAGAAGATTGTTCGTAGCATCAGGCTATGCATTATTATGATGCAAAAGCCATTAGGCAATCTAATGTAATCCATACTAATAAATTTGAAAGCAATTTCATCTGATATACACTGTGCCAATAGAACAACACAAGGGAGACATTATTAAACTTACACTTAGCAAGACCAATATATACAACAATCCCGATGTCTTCACCCGGCAGTCTCTTATGATGGGAACGGAGGACACAAAGACCTTTATTGTGTTACTCTCATTTCATTTTGTTGTACACAATTGATTTCTGAAATGTACACCTATTGAGGAAAACTGTATTTCATGGAACATAGCATAAGAGTCAAAGAGCAATTTCTCAAGTGAAATACCATCTGGAATGAAAATATTTTATACACAGTAAATAGTTTTATTGCTTTTCCTGCATTTCAGAAATACTACACTTCAATAATTCACAGTTCCTTTGTCAATATCGTATATACAATTGTGACATTGTTTCCTGAAGGCTAGAACAGGAGCATTGACTTATCTGAGAATGAGCCACTGTAGGCAATATAGCACACAGCACAGACGTTACACTCAATTGACTTGTGATTCCATGTCTCTGATATACAGTGTCTGTTTTTTGATGTGTTGGTTATTTATCAAGAACATTCATTTCTGGTTATGCTGTTAATTGTAACATCAGCAGATAAGCCACACAACCAATAGTCAAACAAACAAACATGTCCCAGTGTAAGAGACTATCATCATAAATGTACAGTTACTGTCCTGACGAAGGGAGCGCTCCGCCCTCAAAATGCGTTGACCATTTATTATAAAAATAAAGAAGGATCTCTTAAGACCATTGCCTACTCATCTATATTGCTGGCAGCACCCAGAAGTTTGTTCCACCATTTTTTCTTCACATTATCTACACAACGATCCTGGCACTCATCCATTCGAGCCAGGAAGGAACCAGGGCACCAGCACAGCATCACCCTCCGCTGGTAAGGGTCAAAGACCTTCAAAGCCTTCATAGCTGTTGTGACTGTTGACACTGTATCTGGTAAGCGCATATATTTGACTATATCTGCACATCCTTCCAGCCGATACCACACATGAGGTGTTGTATGTTTTTTTTCTATATACATAAATGTACAGACATAGAACATTTCTAAAATCAATATTGAGACAGGCAATGAGCAGGATAATTAAAGAGGTTGTCAAGGATTATTTTATTTTAAATTCCCTCCACCCAGGGGCAGACTGAGAACTTAAAGTAGTCCTGGAAAAAATACCAATAGTGGCCCTGTTTTTTTAGTTTAGTATTTTAGCCAAGTACCACAGTCCACCACAAAATACTGGCAATAGCACAAAATACATCCCCAAAAACTTCCACTGGCCAGCAGTAAGGAGTGCCCAGCTGGCCCTCTGGGCATCTGCCCACCGGGAAATTTCCCTGTAAGGTCTATGGCCAATCCGCCCCTGCCTTCACCTACAAAGCAATAGTTGTGTAGAAATCTATTCTCCCATGCTGTCTTCACTGGACTTCTGGTCACTGCCTGTCAACTTCTGCATAGATGGGGTTATGTGCACTGCTGCAGCCAATGATTGGCCTCACAGGCGTGTCTCTAAGCAGCATGTCACTGCTGGGTCACATGCAGGTTTGGGTCATGTGAGGCCAGTCATTGTCTGCAGTAGCACATGTGACCCCTTCTGTTCAGAAGTTAACATGCAAGGACCAGATGTCCAGTGAAGACAGCACGGGAGCCATAGAGCCAGAAAAAAGTGGTGAGGAGACGAAAGGTATAGATTTCTATACAGATATTGCTGGATGGGTGGGAAGAGGTAAAATAAACAAAATCCTGGTCAAACACATTAATGAATAAGCAGCTACATACACATCAAGTTGACTTTGCTTCTCCTTGAGTATCGTCATGTACTCCTAAAACCTATGCTGTCCAAAGGTGCAACTGACTTGAAGTATTCAGACATTCAACTAAGGTATCAAAGGTAGCATATCACTAACAGCAGAAGGAAACTGCAAGAAAGGAGGTCTATAACACTGGTGTTTGAGTTAGTTCCCTAACTCCTATATTTATTGGTCTATACCACATGGCCATAGGCTGCAGCATAGTGGATGTCCTGAGATAAAATGCCCTTTCTTACTTTTACTTCTGCTTACCCCAATACAATAAACATTATCAAAAATGTCATGGTATGATAAAACAGGAATACCGCCAGCTTCCAGACAATAAGGATGCTCATACAAGGCCTAATGTGGAGCCTGTGGCAATCTAATATATAAAACTGAGTGTATGTGTGTGTATATGTCCGATAAAGGAATCTGCACTGTTGCATTTAGAATCACAGGTACATCAGGTGTCTGGGAAGGTTTTAGACCGATCTCAGCTCTCTAGCACGTACTGTTCCTGAGATATTCCCCAAAAATTCAAATATGGCACATCAGATGACCTACATTAGCCAATAGAAGCCTGCAGGTCTTTCTCTTCATATCCCAACTTCCTATTCCAAGTGCCATACACACGGTCACATGTCCCTTATCAGCCAATAGAAGCTCGTAGGTTCTTAGTCTCCACATACACACAGTGTTACACCAGGTTTTCATAACAACCCATCCATTTCTTTTCACTGCTGCAGGTCAGCTTTAAAGGGGTAGGGCAGTGTAGGGGCAGGTAGGGTGGCCATTCAGGCCAGCCTCAAAAGACAGACTTAAAAACCCTTCCCCCATGTCCTGCTAAGCCAGGCCCTGACTTGATTAGGTCGCGCCCCTCCCACTCCGCAGCCGACGGAGATTGAAAAAATGAAGGTAAAAATCAATTTTCTGTCAGCTTTAGGGGTGGGAGGGAGGGTGATTTTCTCCCTGCAACTCACGCTCAGAGAGTGCAGTGCTGCTGTCTGAGAGTGAGCTGTTCAAAAGGACATCCCTGTGTCTATCCAAGCCCTGCGCCGGACGGAGGAAAGGGAGTCGGAAAGCTGGACTAAATCCATATTTTGTATCTGCTGTAAAATGTTCACAATGTGGCCTCTGTTTGGCCAACATATCGAAGCAGTTTCGCATATTGAACGTGTTTCCATGTAGTGGTACTGGGGGAAGAGGGGGGGGGGGGTAAAATTTTGCATTATCATTGCAGTCTATAAGAAACAAATTGTATTCCTATGGAGCCCTGTCACCGGCAGGGACTTCATAGGAATTAATGTGCGGTAGCCTCGTATCATTGGGCAATAGAGAGGCAGCAGAACACACACGCTTCTGGGTTTTTGTGCCTCCAGATGCCAGAGCCATGTTAAAGTGCAGAGGGTGCTGCATTTGCAGAGAGATCGGAGCCTAAACATAGAAACATAGAATGTGTCGGCAGATAAGAACCATTTGGCCCATCTAGTCTGCCCAATATACTGAATACTATGAATAGCCCCTGGCCCTATCTTATATGAAGGATGGCCTTATGCCTATCCCATGCATGCTTATACCCCTTCACTGTATTTGCAGCTACCACTTCTGCAGTAAGGCTATTCCATGCATCCACTACTCTCTCAGTAAAGTAATACTTCCTGATATTACTTTTAAACCTTTGCCCCTCTAATTTAAAACTATGTCCTCTTGTAGCAGTTTTTCTTCTTTTAAATATTTTCTCCTCTAGGTGTAATGGTAAACGCCCCCGTTTGTATAAAATAAAACATCATTTTTCTCAGCAGTGTGGGCAAATAAGAACATGGGACCAACACAGAATAGATTCCTTCAGATGCCAAGTGCACATGTAACAGGTCAGCCATTTAATTGTCCAAGCATATGAGGGAGTCCTGAGGGATAGCTGAAGGCCTAGGGAGCATTTTACCATCAGCTATCTAAAAAATATGGACTTCAGTGGGGGGAGGAAGCTGGCACTAACTTCCTGTGAAAGGGGCACATATCTGGGCATAGCTACTGTGAAGGAGGCGCATAACTAGACATAGCTACTGCGAAGGGGAACATATCTAGGCATAACTACTGTGAGGGGGCACATATCTGGCCATAACTACTGTGAGGGGGCACATATCTGGCCATAACTACTGTGAAGGGGGCACATATCTGCCATAGCTACTGTGAAGGGGGCACATATCTGGACAAAACTACTGTGAAGGGGGCACATATCTGGACATAACTACTGTGAAGGGGGCCATATCTGGCCATAACTACTGTGAGGGGGCACATATCTGGACATAACTACTGTGAGGGGGCACATATCTGGCCATAACTACTGTGAAGGGGGCACATATCTGCCATAGCTACTGTGAAGGGGGCACATATCTGGACATAACTACTGAGAAGGGGGCACATATCTGGACATAACTACTGTGAGGGGGCACATATCTGGACATAACTACTGTAAAGGGGGCACATATCTGGACATAACTACTGTGAAGGGGGCACATATCTGGACAAAACTACTGTGAAGGGGCACATATCTGGACATAACTACTGTGAAGGGGGCACATATCTGGACAAAACTACTGTGAAGGGGCACATATCTGGACATAACTACTGTGAAGGGGGCACATATCTGGCCATAACTACTGTGAAGGGCACATATCTGCCATAGCTACTATTAACAAGATGTTTTTAATTTGGACATACTGTATATGTTTATATTTGTATGTGTGGTTGGGAGTGGGGGAGGGCAGGTACATCCTTTGCACAGGGGCCCTCTGCTGTCTGTGTACGCCCCTGCCACAGGTGACACCTTATGGACCCCATTGCCTATAATGTGTCCCTTCATGGTGTTCCTCATTTTTCTGTGTATATTAGTTAGAATCTGTGATGGAGGCTCTAAATGGAACCTCTGATGCACATGTGAACATACCTCTAGGTGTCATGTAGTAGAACCTTTACGGTGTTCTTCCAGCTCTGGTTGCATGGTCTCCATGTGTCCTGTATGGTGTCTCCATATGGTACTGGACAGGAGATATTCACCTTTTATAAACAGTAGGGAATATCTGTATAATATAGCTTCCAAAGGAACACAGCAAAGTTATTTTGTTGTATACAGTATCTCAGTAGGACATTGGAGGCCATACTATGAACTTCTGCCTGGGTGTCTACTTGTACCTCGATAACACTGTGTATATTAATATAGCATTGGGGATATCATAACATCATTTCAGAATATAGTTCAATTTAAAGGCTATGGTTATCCAGGCGATTGCCTACTGTCCATGAACAGTGGGATTAATCATTTCTACTGTATACAGATACAAACTGCTTTTTATTATACGCCTGATATTATTTAGCAATCTCCCCTGATATTCTTACACTACAACCTGAATAAAATGCTGTTCTCAGGGACTGCGTAGACAAAACCGAGATTTAAGGCTAGGTTAAAATAAATCATACAGTCTTGAATCCTATTCTCCCCAAAGACCTTAATACATTGTTAATGCAGGCGGCAAACACTGCCATATTAAACATATTGATCTCACATTCAGCAAAGTGTGAAAAAATTGTTTGATGCAATTACTCTACATGCTAAGAATGCTTAAAATGGCAACTTTATTGTACAGTAAATGTAATGGCCCATCTGTGCAGTCTAGTAGTAATAGCTGTACACACATGTCCATCATTGGATTTATGGCTGAAACACTCCTTTGTAGTGACAGGGCAAATTGAAATCCATTTAACTCCTTAGTGACCACACCGTTTTTCTTTACATCACATTCCATGAGCTATATCTTTTTTGTTTTTTCATCAATGTACTTGTATGATGTCTTATTTTTTGTAGGATAATTTATAGTTTTCAATGCACCATTTTGGGAACATGTCAGTGGGGTGCCCAGGTGGGGGTGGGGGGTCTGCCCCGGGTGCCGGTTCTCAGGTGGGGTGCCAGAACAGAAGCAATGAGCGTGTCCATCAATACAGATGGAAGCGCTCATTGCTTTTCCATTTATAAGATGCAGTGCATCTTATAAAGGGAATACTAGTAGTGAGCTCTTCCATAATGGATGCGCTCACTGGTCTTAAGGGGGAGGGGAAGAGAAGCGCTGTGAGCGCTGTACAGTACTTACCCCTCCTCCTGCTTGCTCTTCTCAGGACCCTCGCTGCTATGTCCTGGCTGCCTGCAGCATCAGGACGTACAGAGCGCACTCTGACCTGACGCTGCAGGAGGTCTGGTGACTGCAGCGCGGGCCCTGAGAAGAGAAGACAGCCAGGACAGGGAGAGTGGCGGCAGGAGAGGTAAGTGACTTTATTATTTTAAAGTCTGATCTGAGGTCTGATATGGAGGTCTAATGGGGGGAGGGGGGGTCTGGAGAGGTCTAATGGGGGTCTGGAGTGGTCTATGGGGGGGTCAGGAGGTCTGACTAGGGGGGGTCTAGAGGTCTGACTAGAGGGTCTAGAGGTCTGACTAGGGGGTCTGGAGGTCTAATGGGGGTCTGATTGGGGGTCTGGAGGTCTGACTGGGGGGTCTGAAGGTCTGACTGGGGGGTCTTATTAGGGCTCTGTAGGTTTAATGGGGGTCTGATTGGGGGTCTGGAAGTCTGACTGGGGGGTTTTGAGGTCTAATGGGGGTCTGATTGGGGGTCTAGAGGTTTGACTTGGGGGTCTGCAGGTCAAATGGGGGTCTGGATGTCTAGTGGGAGTCTGGAGGTCTAATGGGGTCTGGAGGTCTGATATGGGGGTCTGGTCTGAGGTTTGATATGTGGGTCTGGAGGTCTAATGGGGGTCTTATATGGGGGTCTTATCTGAGGTCTGATATCGGGTCGGGGTCTTACATGAAGGTTTAAAGGGGGTCTGATCTGAGGTTTAAAACTGGAGTTTTATATGGGGTCTAACATAGAGGTCTAAAGGGGGTTTGGTCTGAGATTTGGGGATCTCATTTAGGGTTTTATATGGGGGTCTGATCTGAAAGGAAGGTGTTTTTTTTTTATTACTTGCGCACAATATAAAGGGGTGTTTTTGTACTGACGCTCTATCTGTGTGGTACCAGTATTTTCAGGGGGACTGTTTCTGCAGGAAAGTATTGGGGACCACAGTGGACACCGTAATGGAGGTGCCAGGATGGGGTGTTGAAAAGGTGGGAGCATGATGGAAAAGTAGGAAAGTAAGATGTATGTTTGTTAAACTCTTCAGAGACAAGGCGTGGCTGAAAGAAGTCACCATGGTGGTCTGGGATGGCAGGAGAAGAAGAGGAAAGAGAATATCTACATCAGAGAAGAGAAGTCACTGGATATAAGAGGCATGTGGCGCTGTATGACCCTGTATGTTCTGTAGCGCTGTATGTAATGTTTTCCACGTATGTCTTTAAAGGGGTTGTCCTCTTTTATTTTTTTGTATGAGTGCTGCCTTCTCTGCTCTGTTTACCGGCTCATCACTGCAAATGCTACGGCGAGCAGGTGAACAGAACAGAGAAAGCAGCTCTCATATGAGTGCTGCCCTCTCTTCAAACAGCTGGGGGGCACAGAGGGCATTACCAGGGGCGTAGCTAAAGGCTCATGGGCCCTGGTGCAAGATTTCAGTTTGGGCCCCCCTTCCCTCAGTGCTTTGTGGCCAGGGGCAGGGAAGTACATTGCCTTCAAGCTGCCTAAGGCAAACATTGAAACTGCACCACCAGCTCCCCCCCCATGCCAAATGCTTGACCTAACCCCTTCCCTCAAGCCAGAGGTGTTACTTGACCAGCATGCACTTTCTATAATACCAGTGTCTTCTTATGTGCCACAAGGGTCTTTGGGCCCCCTCAGGCTCCTGGGCCCGGTAGCGACTGGTACCTCTGCACCCCCTATAGCTACGTCCCTGGGCATTACTACTATGGAGGGGGCACAGAGGGCATAACTAATGTGAATGGGGCACAATAGGCATTTCTACTATGGAGGGGGCACAGAGCCAGATGGCATTATTACAATGAAGAGGCACAGTGAGCATTATTACTGTGAAGGGGGCACAGTGGGCATTATTACTGTGAAGGGGGCACAATGGGGATTTCTACTATGGAGGGGGCACAGAGGGCATTACTAGCACAGTGGGCATTACTAATATTAAGGGGGCACAATGGCCATTATTATTGTGAAGGGGCAAAATGGGCATTACTACTATGAAGGGGGCACAGTGGGCATTATTACTATGAAGGGGGCACAGTGGGCATTATTACTATAAAGGGGGAACAATGGGGATTATTACTGTGAAGGGGGCACAAAGAGGGCATTACAACTGTGAAAGGGGCACAGGGAGGGCATAACTACTGTGAGGGGGCACACATCTGTTCAAAACTACTGTGAAGGTTGTACAATGAGGGCAATACTACTGTGAGCAGGTACATTTTTTTTTAAAGTATTGGGGGGTGCCAGAGAAAGGATCCACCCCGGGTGCCAAACACCCTAGGCACGCCACTGGAACATGTAATGATTAATTAAAGCCAGCTGTTTAGCTAAAACCCCCGTTGTTTACGTCAGTAAAAAGGCGTATTAGTGGTCACTAAGGGGTTAAGCCTCATTTACATGTCATTGTTTCACGGACGTGCGCTGTACGTGTTCCCCACGGACAGCACATGTCCCCATTCATTTTAATGTGTGTATTCCGACATCAGTGAGTGTATTAGCACAATCCGTGGATTCGTGTTTTTAGCACGGATGCATGCTCTATTTTGTCCGTGTTCACAGATCCATCACGCCCATTATAGTCTATGGGTTTGTGAAAACAACGGATGCCATCCGTGTTGTATTCGTGTTTCACGGATCATTAAGAAGAGATTCTTTGAAAATTATTTTTCAGTTTTCAGTGTCAGTGAAACACAGATGCAACACGGACAGCAAAAAACAGACACACGGACCCAACACGGATCCTTCACGGACAGATTCACAAATGCAACACTGACCACCTGATCATGGATTTGAGCACGGACATGTGAATGAGGCTTTATTGTGAATTTTTGCTTTTTTTACAGCCTTCAGATATGTAATAAAATAAAAGTTATAGGGGGGAATTTGGTGGTTTTTGTGCCGGTCATAATATCCCCTGTGTTGCTGGAGGATGCACCCCATTTATGATGAGACGCAGGCATCCTCCGGCAGTCCATGCGTCTAATCAGAAATCTACGACAGCTCAGAGCCATAGATTTCTGGCTAAATAATGATACATTTGTCTCTGTTGTTGGTCACATCCCTTTCCCACAAATACCAAGCCCCCTTATGGAGAAATGGTGAGGGCGGAATTAAAAAGAGGCACTTGCAATTATTATTATTTTTTTTATTCACATTTAAGACATCGCAAACACTTAGTTTGTGACTTTTTTATGCCACTTTTCTAGTGCAAGGGAGATGATATATCTCCTCCATAATGTCCAGACAGTTTATAACAAAAAAAAAATTGCATATAGTCTAAATTACAATAATCATATCATTATGTGTCTACAGCTCCTATGCAGACAAATGTGTCTCCATGGTTACAGACTACAAAAATCCTTCTATGTAGATTGATGACAAGTTACTCTATATGCCTCCTCTTTTTGCTAACTTGGAAGCAGATGGATAGGACCAACACAATACTACAGGATCAGACACACAGCCACGGAGACAAATAGATTAGCATAATAGCTGACTGCAGAAAATGGTAGGACGATTTTAATTAAGGGGTTTCCCCGCCGACCTGATATTGATGACCTATCCTGAGGATAGGTCATCAATATTAAAAGCCCAGAAAACCCCTTTAAGACAATTAGTTCTATTCAGTTTATAAACATAGGAGGATAACATCACTGCAAGAATGCAAATCCAATAAAAAGTGATCTAAGATAGCCTAACTTCACTCTTACGGCAAAGCTATCCAGCAGGCTGTTCCCAGGGTTCGGCTGGACAAAAATCGCTGCACGCAGCAGTTTTTGTCCTGCCAAGTGCCACCAATTATGCCAGGGAGCAGTCTGATCCCATTAAAGTCAATAGGGTTCGGCGGACATGTGCTGGATCCAGAGAACACTAGCAGGCTGTTCTCTGCCGGAACAGCCTGCCGGATAGATTTGCTGTACTGTAAGTGTGAAGTTAATAGCTGGATGGGTGGAGATAGGTAGCTAGATATGAAATATATAAATAAATAGATAGATAGATAGATAGATAGATAAAAAAACTAAAAGTAGCAGCAGCACAGTCAATGTGAAGTTGGGTGCAATCCCTCCTCAACTTAAGCCAAAAGACCACAGACAATATCCTAATAGCAAATGATGAGGCAGCACTCCAATATCAGTGAAGGGTGTAAGACACGTTTATTTCCCCAGTCGCAACGTTGCAGCTCAGCTCAATGAGGCTTGACAAAGGCCTCATTGGGCTGGACTGAAACGTTGCGGCTGGGGAAATAAACGGGTCTTACAGCCCTCACTGATATTGGAGTGCTGCCTCATCATTTGCTAGATAGATAGATAGATATAATATGAACTCTGGAACAGTTTCTGGGGTGATTTCACCAGTAGATCACAAGTAAATTCAATTTACTGCATAGTTTATTAATTATTATTATTATTATTATTATTATCTTGTGTTTTGTTAATAACAGTTGATATTTCTCGTTCATGTTGCAGAATGAAGATTCTTATTGATTTTCGGTACAGCACTCCTAACACTAACAGGACCAGAACTTGAATGCTTTTGCCTGACAGGCTAACTAGACCTACTGACCTGAAAAGTGTAACATGATGATCCAGTCAATAGACGTGATGTACCTGAATAAAGCAGGTTCTTCCCTGCGGCAGATAAAAGTACAGTACAATAAAAAAGAATAATCTCACCCACAGATCTTTCCACGGTGCTGCACCTCCTTACATCTCCGTGCTTGTCTCTGTTTACCACCCAACCCATACTCTGTATTCCTTCAGTGATCTAAGATTAAAGAGAACCTGTCACCACAAAATGCAGCGCAATCTGCAGGTAGCATGTTATGGAGCAGGAAGAGCAGAGCAGATTGATATTTTTGGGAAAAGATTCAGTATGACTTGTAATTTATACATTTAAATCTCTACTTTTTCTGAACTTAAGACCACCCCCCTGTACAGCTATCAGTGACACTTAGGCCTCATGCACACGACCGTGGTGTGTTTTGCGGTCCGCAAATCGCAGATCCGCATAACACGGATGACGTCCGTGTGCGTTCCGCAATTTGCTGAATGGCACGGACAGCCTTCAATATAAATGCCTATTCTTGTCCGCAAAGCGTGGACAAGAATAGGACATGTTATATTTTTTTAGCGGGGCCACGGAACGGAGCAACGGATGCGGACAGCACACGGAGTGATGTCTGCATCTTTTGCTGCCCTATTGAAGTGAATGGGTCTGCATCCGAGCTGCCAAAACGGTGGCTCGGATGCGGACCAAAACAACGGCCGTGTACATGAGGCCTTAGACAGAGAATGCTATCAGTCACTATTATTACCCTTTTTACCTCCTGTATAGCTGAAGTCAGTAAAAGCAGAGATTTAAATTAGGGATGATTGATTCTAATCAATAGATTAGCCTTATTAGCAAGAGCTCTTCAGCTGTGAAGGATGTCCCCACAGGTGAAGAAGCACTCGCTTACCACTTGCCTGTTAATCGTCAGGGTCAGACTCTGTCACGTCTGTCACCCTGAGCGCATGTGACAGACGTGACAGAATCTTAAGACGCCGTGGAGAACGTTCTGCTGCCTGCAACGTCCTCCAGCATGACCAGTTTGTAAGTGGGTCAGTAATGGTGTGGCGAAGCATTTCTTTGTAGGGCCGCACAGCCCTCCATGTGCTAGCCAGAGGTATCCTGAAAGCCATTAGGTACCGGGATTAGCTCCTCAGACCCCATTATAGGTGCAGTGGGCCATGAGTTCCTTCTGATGCATGACAGTGCAAGGCCGCATGTGGCTGAACTGTGTCAGCAGTTCCTGCATGATGAAGGCATTGATGCTATGGACTGGCCTGTTCATTCCAGACCTGGATCCAATAAAGCACATCTGGGACATTATGTCTCGTTCCATCCACCAACGCCCACAGACGGTCCAGGAGTTGACTGATGCTTTAATTCAGGTCTGGGAGGAGATCCCTCAGGAGAACACCCGTCCCCTCATCAGGAGCATGCTCAGGCATTGTATGGAGGTCATAAAGGCACGTGGAGGCCACACACCACTGAGCCTCATTTCCTTGTCTTGAGGCATTTCCACTGAAGTTGAATCAACCTGAAATTTGATTTCCACTTTGATTTTAAGTATCATTCCAAATTCAGAACTTCATGGGATATTAATTTTGATTTACATTGATCATTTTTATGATTTCTTGTTCTCAATGCATTCCACTATGTAATAAATAAAGATTTGCAACTGGAATATTTCATTCATTGAGATCTAGGATGTGTTCCCTTTATTTAATTTAGTGTTCCCTTTATTTAATTTTTTTTGAGCAGTGTATATATCAATGTGCTCTGCTCTTTGGTCTCTAAAATGCAGCCTGCAGATTGCATTACATTTTGTGGTGAAATGTCCTTTTTAACATCCTCCCTCATTTAAACCTCACACTTCTGTCTCCAAAACATGCTGTGCCAGTTCTCTGGAATGTGCTGCAAGGTAACTATACAGTTATGGCAGTAACAGCCATGGCGAAACTCGTGTCAAGGGTGTGAGGGCCGTATACGTGGTCTATATAGTTACTTTATCACTTGATTGTTAGATAGATAAATATCTCTGTATTACTAGTTATTATATATTCACATAACTATTTATTATTTTTAAAATCATGATTATTATCTAATTTATCTGTTGCATGCAGAGGTTGCACTACATTTTTTCCGGAAGAGTAAAAATATTCCTCTTGCCATTTTTGAGGAGTATTTTTAGGCAAGGAGGAGTATGAAACTTGAAGTAATAGAAATAACTAAAAGTAGGCCTACATAATGTTAAGGGCTAGTTCACATCTGCTCTGTACCAGGCTCTGTCGCAGATTCTGTCAAAGACTGGACAAAAAAAAACTTACAAGTAGGACTTTTTTGTCTGGTAAAAAGACAGAATCCTGAACAGAAACTGAATAGACTCCATAACCGTAAATGGAGTCTGTTTATCTCAGTTATTTGCCTGAGGCCGCATGCACCTGACCGTGGTGTGTTTTGCGGTCTGTAAATCGTGGATCCGCAAAACACGGATGGCTTCCGTGCGTGTTCCGCAATTTACGGAACGGCACGGACAGCCTTCAATATAAATGCGCGGACAAGAATAGGACATGTTATATTTTTTTTGTGGGGCCACAGAACAGAGCAACGGATGCGGACAGCACATGGAGTGCTGTCCGCATCTTTTGGGGCCCCATTGAAGTGAATAAGTCCGCATCCGAGCCGCTAAAACGGCGGCTCGGATGTGGACCAAAACAACGGCCGTGTGCATGAGGCCTGATCCAGCACTTCTGTTATTTTCATTGTTCTGCTCATCTAACAGAGCAGAACAGCAGAAATAAATAGTGGTGATTAGTGTTGGGCGAGCATGCTCGGCCAAAAACCATTTTCACACAGTGTGTGCTCGAGCGCGATGCTCGAGTCTCCTCCCCGCATATATTATTGTAATGCCGTAGCCATGTTGGTTACTGGCATTACAGTCATTGGCTGGGCAGAACACGTTATTGGGTGCTATATAGCACCCGATGACACGTGGTTCGGCTTAGTCTTAGTCAGGGAGAGGTGGAGAGAAGAAGGGACAGATAGTGTAGCGACAGGAAATGTTTAGGGTTGAAAGGTGTTAAAGACCCAAAAGTCCTTTTAAGGGCTACTGTTTTATATGGCTGCAATATTATTAGCGCAACCTGTGCTAAATTGTGTGAAATTGTTTGACCGCTGCTAACAGTGACATAACATCTGCTACATCTGTTGTTTTACATTAGCGCATCCTAAATATCTGTGACATTCAGCGCAAATGTTTGGCTGCTGGTGACAGCGACATTATCTGCGCTACATCACCTGAATAATGTTTTTGCATGCCTTACACCAGCATGTGTCTCGTAATATCACCCGTGCCCTGACCAACGCAGTTATTGGGAAGTTCCACTTAACGACACACGGACAAGTGCTTTTGGCCAAGGATGCTGCATTTCCTTGATGGCACACTGGGTGAACGTTGTGGAGGCCGGGAGCGAGTCGTATTCCTGGGATGACACAGATCCTACCGACGCCAAGGATTGCGGGCCCAACTTCCATCAGGATTTCCGCCACCACCTACATTAGTGGCTTCTCCTCCTCCTCCTCCTCCTCCACTTCCACCTCTGAATTCTCATCTTGCAGCACCAGTCAGACATCATCCAGTAGCTGGAAGCAGTGTAGCACTGCAATGGGGAAGCAGCAGCAGGCCGTGCTGAAACCTATTTGCTTAGGTGACCAACAGCACACCACTGCAGAGCTGTGGCAGGGGATAAGGGACCAGACTGAGCTGTGGCTCTCGCCACTCAACCCACAACCAGGCATGGTTGTGTCTGATAATGGGCATAACTTGGTGGTGGCTTTGGAGCTCAGCAAGCTCACATACATACCATGCCAAGCCCACGTGTTCAACTTAGTGGTTCAGCGGTTTCTCAAAACCTAACCCAATTTGCCTGAGTTACTGGTGAAGGTGCGCCATGTGTGTGCCCATTTCCGAAAGTCATCTACAGCTGCCGCTGGTCTGGCAACTCTGCAGCAGCGCTTGCAATTGACAGATCACCGACTGTTCTGCGATGTCAGCACGCGCTGGAACGCCACGTTCCACATGTTGGCCAGACTTTGTGAACAGGAGAGGGCAGTAATGGAATACCAGCTGCAACATGGCCGTCGCCTTTCCAGTCAGCTTCCGCTCTTCACAAGCGACGAGTGGGCATGGATGTCTGACCTCTGTGAGGTTTTACGAAACTTTGAGGAACCAACACAGATGGTGAGCGGCGATGCCGCTATTATCAGCGTAACCATCCCACTTCTGTGTCTACTGAAACGCTCGCTGCTCACAATGAAGACGGACGCTTTGCATGTGGAAGAGGTGGAAATGGGGGAAATCATTACACTGGGAGATAGCCAGACCACCCTCCATTTGTCTTCTTAGTGCGAATTGGATGATGATGAGGAGGAGGAGGAGCAGGAGACGGTTGCCTCTGCTACAGAGGGTAGTATCCATAGCAGTTTTATTTTATCTATTCAGCGTGGATGGGCTGAAGAGGAAGAAGAGGATAAGGAGATTTAGAGTCATCCTCCTGTAGAGGACAGCGAAGTCTTGTCTGTTGGGACTCTGGCACACATGGCTGACTTCATGTTAGGCTGCCTTTCCCATGACCCTTGCGTTATAAGCATTTTGGCCAACACCGATTACTGGTTGTTCACCCTTCTCGACCCCCGCTACAAAGAGAACTTCTCATCTCTCATTTCTGTGGTGGAGAGGATAAGCAAAATGGTGCAATACCAGAAGGTTCTTATGGAAAAATTGCTCCCTAAATTTCCAGCTGACAACGCTGGCGGCAGAGTAGATAGTTCCTTGGGCAACCGAGGAGGGGAGGGTTCGTACCGAACTTTAGGATTTTTGGACCCCGGACCCTAACCCGAACATTTCAGTAAAAGTTCGGGTTCGGGTTCGGTGTTCAGAAAGTTAATGGCGCCGTTTCAAAGGCTGCAGAGCAGCCAATCAACAAACGTTTAACATGTGTGCCCTTAGAAGCCATCACAGCCATGCCTATTAATGGCATGGCTGTAATTGCTAAGTGCAGCATGTGACCCAGCCTCTATATAAGCTGGAGTCACGTAGCGCTGCACGTCACTCTGCTCTGATTAGTGTAGGGATAGGATGCTGCTGCTGTGAGGGAGAGAATAGGACAGAATCTTTAATCAGAGGTGCTTGTTAACTCAGTGATCTACCTAGATTTTGTTTTGTAGGTGCAGTGCACAATATTTTTACCCTGCCCTGAGCCCAGTGACCCAGAAAAATAACTTTTATCCGTCTGTTAGTTAGGTGGGCAGAGGAGGCCATTTTATGCAAGTTCTGTGCACCGGCACAGTATATGTGCATTTGTGACAGTCAAATAGAAGCTTGAAATACTGCAATTATATTCTGGGTATAAAAGAAATCACCCATTTTTGGCAAGACCCTACATCTGTGGCCTTTGCAGCATTTGTTTGTGTGCAATTTAAGCTTGAAATACTGCAATAATTTTCTGGTTTTTAAAAAGACCAATTTTTGGCAATACCCTCAATCTGGGGCCTATGCCGCATTAGTCATTGTGCAATTTAAGCTAGAAATATAGCAATAATTTTCTGGGTTTTAAAAAACACCCTTTTTGGGCAAAATACTCACTTTTACAGCCCTTGCTGCATCTGTCAGTGTGAAATTCAAGTGTTATATACTGCTGTCATATTCTGTTATAAAAGAAAAACACCCATTTAGGGCAAAATCCTAATTTTGCAGCGTTTGTTGCATCTGTCATTGTTAAAAACAAGCTTGAAATACTGCAATAATTTTCTGGCTTTTAAAAAACACCAATTTTTGGCAATACCCTCCATCTGGGGCCTATGCCGCATTAGTCAGTGTGCAATTTAAGCTAGAAATACAACAATAATTTTCTGGGTTTTAAAAAACACCCTTTTTGGGCAAAATGCTCAATTTTACAGCCCTTGCTGCATCTGTCAGTGTGAAATTCAAGCATTATATACTGTTATTAAAAAAACACCCTTTTTGGTCAAAATACTAAATTTGCGGCCTTGTCTGCATCTGTCATTGTATGATACAAGCTTGAAATACAGCAATAATATTCTGGGTTTAAAAAAACATCAATTTTGGGCAAAGTACTTAATATTGCAGCCCTTGCTGCATTTGTCATTGTGAAATCCACGCGTTAGATACTGGTGTTCAATAATGTTATTAAAAAAAAACACCCATTTTGGGCAAAAAAATAAATTTGTGGCCTTGTCTGCATCTGTCAGTGTGAGATACAATCTTGAAATACAGTAATAATATTCTGGGTTTTAAAAAAAACCCACAAATTTTTGGCAAAATACTAAATTTTACAGCCCTTGCTGGATTTGTCAGTGTGAAATTCAAGCGTTATATACTGCTGTCATATTCTGCTATTAAAAAACACCCATTTAGGGCAAAATACTAATTTTGCAGCAATTTCTGCATCTGTCATTGTTAAAAACAAGCTTGAAATACTTCAATAATTTTTTGGGCTTTAAAAAACACCCATTTTGACAATACCCTACATCTGGGGCATATGCCACATTAGTCAGTGTGCAATTTGAGCTATAAATACAGCAATAATTTTCTAAGCTTTAAAAAACACCCTTTTTGGGCAAAGTACTAAATTTGCGGCCTTGTCTGCATCTGTCATTGTGAGATACACGCGTTAGATACTGGTGTTCTATTCTGTTATTAAAAAAACACCCTGTGTAGTTCAGAGGAAGAGGCAGTGGTCGCACAGAGCCACCAGCACAGCAGAAGAGGGAGCAGGGTGCAAAATCGGAGCAGCCATCCCCACGACAGTACGCCTCCTACTGCCCACCGCAGAAAGGGACCGAGCACACCAAAGCCAGCTCCAAGGAGTTCCCTGGCGTGGCAGTTTTTCAGACAATGTGCTGACAACAAGACACGAGTGGTTTGCACACTGGGCAATCAGAGCCTGAAGCAAGGCATAAACGTTCTCAACCTGAGCACAACCTGCATGACCAGGCATCTAAGGGCAAAGCACGAGCTGCAGTAAAGTAGACACCTCAAAAACCAAGAAAGGTCTCTGGCTCCTCCTGCTTCCTCTTCTGCTGCAGTCTTGGCCTCTTCATCCACCTCTGGAGTGACAGTGCCACCTGCCACGCCGCAAACAGAGGATCTGCCAGCAACACCACCACCTGGGTCACCAAGCATCTCCACAATGTCCCACGGAAGCGTTCAGCTCTCCATCTCCCAAACACTGGAGCAGAAGAGGAAGTACTCCCCTACCCACTCCACGATCCCTTCAGTTTGCCTCCTGTTGCTCCTTCCTCCTACTCCACTTCCTCATCCTCTACCGGCTCCTCATCCGGTCAGCGTAACACCTTCACCACCAACTTCAGCACAGCCAGGGGTAAACGACAGCAGGCAGTTTTAAAACTTATCTGTTTGGGGGACAAACCCTACACCGCGCAGGAGCTGTGGATGGGCCTTGAACAACAGACTGATGAGTGGTTGGTTCCAGTGAGCCTCAAACCCGGCCTAGTGGTGTGCGATAATGGGCGAAATCTTGTACTAGCTCTGGGACTAGCCGGTTTGACACACATCCCTTGCCTGGCGCATTTGCTGAATTTGGTGGTGCAGAGGTTTCTTAAAAATGACCCCGATATGTCAGAGCTGCTGCAAAAAGTGCGGACCATCTGTGCGCGCTTTCGGCGTTCTCACCCTGCTGCTGCTCGCCTGTCAGCGCTGCAGCATAACTTCGGCCGTCACGCTCACCGCCTCATAAGCCACGGGACCACAAGGTGGAACTCCACCTTGCACATGCTGGCCAGACTGTGCGAGCAGCAGCAGGCGATAGTGGAGTTTCAGCTGCAGCATGCACGGGTGAGTCGCTCTGCGGAACAGCACCACTTCCCCACCAATGACTGGGCCGCCATGCGAGACCTGTGTTCCTTGTTGCGCTGTTTCGAGTACTCCACCAACATGGCCAGTGCCAATTACGCCTTTCTGAGAATTACTATACCACTTCTATGCCTCCTTGAAAAAACGTTGCTGGCGATGATGGAAGAGGATGTGGTACAGGAGGAGGACGAGGGATCATTTCATAGGGTTTCCGGCGAGTCATTCACAAGTGGCTCTGAGGGTGGGTTCCTGCACTTACAAACGCCAGGTACACAATTGTCCAGCCAGGGCACAGTTCTGGAGGATGACAACGTGGAGGATGAGATGGAGGAGGAGGAACCGTGTTCACAGCAGGGTGGCACCCAAACCAGCCCTAGGCCATCACTGGTGCATGGCTGGGGGGATACAGAGGACACAGACAATACACCTCCCACAGAGGCCAGCTTTTCGTCGCCTCTGGGCAGCCTGGCACACATGAGTGATTACATGCTGCAGTGTCTCCGCAACGACCGGCGAGTTGCCAACATTCTAACTTGTGCTGATTACTGGGTGGCCACACTGCTGGATCCCCGTTACAAGGACAACGTACTGTCCTTAATTCCCTCACTGGAGCGTGATCGTAAGATGCACGAGTACAAGCACACGCTGGTAGACGCGCTGCTGGTGGCATTCCCACCTGACAGCAGGGGCACAGTGGAAGCACAAGGCGAAGGCAGAGGAAAATGAAGAGGTCGCCAATGCAGCTGAGGCACCACCAGCACCTCAGAAGGCAGGGTAGCATGGCCGAAATGAGGAAAAGCTTTGTCAGCACGCCACAACAACCAGCACCACCAGCTGATATGGAACGTCTTAGCAGGAGGCAGCATTTCAGCAACATGGTGCAGCAGTATGTGTGCACACACCTACACGTACTGAATGACGGGTCTGCCCCCTTCAACTTCTGGGTCTCCAAATTGGGCACATTGCAGCCAGTGTATTGTCTAAATGTGTGTTTAGCACGACTGGAGGGGGTTATCACAGGTTATATTTCCCAATGTTTTGGGGTGTACCCTAATTTAAAAAAATATAAATAAATTTAAAACCAAAAAGCAGTGTAGGCTACCTCCTCCTCCTCCACTGCCGCTTCCACCTACACCGCCACATTCACTGCCTACTCAACCTCCTACTACATATGGATCTTGTCCTCCTAGATCAAGATTATTATTTTTTATTTTTATGTATGTTATGTTATTTAAAGTCATTTCCCTATCCACATTTGTTTGCAGAGCACTTTCCATGCTCTTAACCACATTTTGCTTGCATTTGCAGCTCTCTAGCTGTCACGGATGTAGTAGGGGAGAACATCAAAAGACAACAAGAAGGAAGGGAAAAGACACTAGGCCTCACCGCTAGGGAATGAAAAGGGTCACCACCTATAAAACCCTGATTGGCCCTAATTCCTATCTGTATGGGCACCTCTCGATGGTAGAGATGCCCATACACAGGAATCTAGAAAACCCTGGTGGCCCTCGGATGCCCTAATGGTAATGACAGGGCAGAGACAACCCGCTCCTTCCCTGGTGAAGGAACCAGCATCTCGCTGAGGCCTAGTAAACAACAAAGGTGGGGGGAATACAAAATACAACAAGCGGAACACTTAACTTCTGAGGCTGATGGATGATGGATGAACAGGACTTCAACTAGAACCACACTCCAGCTCTTCCAAAAACCAAATGAAGAAATCCAGAGCAAGGAGTGATGGGTAAAGTCAGACTAAATAGCGGGAGGTAAAGGTCACATGATCCACACCTGAACAGGAGGTGTGGACATACAAGCAACACACAGACAAAGTGAAACCAAAACCAAAAGAGGCTGTCAGATCACTAATGTGCAGATACTCTTTCAGACATTCTAAAACGTGTCACCGGTGTGGCACTAGCCCTTTCCATTAAATTTTTAGAGCCATTTTAGTGCTCAAAAGTTCGGGTCCCCATTGACTTTAATGGGGTTCGGGGTCAAGTTTGGGTCAAGTTCGGGTACCGAACTCGAACTTTTTTGTGAAGTTCGGTCGAACCCGAACATCCAGGTTTCCGCTCAACTCTACTGATAAGCGCATCCGCCTGTCAACCGAAAATGCTGGCAGGTTGACTCTTAGGCCTCTTGCACACAAACGGGCCGCAATGCACGAACACCCACCGTGGGGCAGCCACAGAGGATCGCGGACTTATTCACTTTAATGGGTCCGCGATCCGCTCGTTCCGCGAAAAGATAGGACATGTTTTTCCATTCCGCTTTATTCCGCATCTCCGGATTTGCGGACCCATTGAAGTGAATGGGTCCTCATCCGTGATGCAGAATGCACACAGAACGTTGCCCGTGTATTGCGGATCCGCAAATGTGGTCCACAATACGGCCACGGAGCGCAAACGTTCGTGTGCAATAAGCCTTATCAAAATGAACAATGCCTGGATTGCCTCTGACTTCTCTACTCCACTAGAGGAAAGTGGCTGAACATAAAGGCACTTTAAACATGGCTTTTATGGTGTATTGAATGCACTGTATTCCCATGCACCCCTTCCACCACAAAAAAGGGTATATGGTTCAATCTTCCTTTTCTCATCCTCCTCCTCCCCCATCATATCAACATGCTTATTAGGCTGCTCTCGCTCCTAATGTTTTAGAGGGTCACCAGCAGGCCCTCTCCCATAATGTTTTAGATGGTCAGCTCAGCGGCAGACCCTCACCCCTAATGTTTTATAGGGTCACCAGCAGGCCCTTGCTCCTAATGTTTCTGAGGGTCACCAACAGGCCATCAGTCAGAATTTTTCAAGGGTGTGTATGATGCCCTCCTTTATGTGTAATAAAGGGTGTATTGGAGCGCAGCTTCCTTGTAATGTTTGTCAACCCTTTCACTTAGTGCATAGGCTTTATGAGTGTAAGAGTTCCACTACCTGAACAATTGTACCACAATGTGAATGAGCCCCTCCTTTATGTGATATACAGGTTGTATCGGAGTGCCTCTTCCTTGTAATTTTTGGCAGCGCTTGCACTTTATATAGTAAAGTACAAACCGGATTCCAAAAAAGTTGGGACACTATACAAATCGTGAATAAAAACTGAATGCAATGATGTGGAGGTGCCAACTTCTAATATTTTATTCAGAATAGAACATAAATCACGGAACAAAAGTTTAAACTGAGAAAATGTACCATTTTAAGGGAAATATATGTTGAATCAGAATTTCATGGTGTCAACAAATCCCCCAAAAGTTAGGACAAGGCCATTTTCACCACTGTGTGGCATCTCCCCTTCTTCTTACAACACTCAACAGACGTCTGGGGACCAAGGAGACCAGTTTCTCAAGTTTAGAAATAGGAATGCTCTCCCATTCTTGTCTAATACAGACCTCTAACTGTTCAATCGTCTTGGGCCTTCTTTGTTGCACCTTCCTCTTTATGATGCGCAAAATGTTCTCTATAGGTGAAAGATCTGGACTGCAGACTGGCCATTTCAGTACTACGCAGCCATGATGTTGTGATTGATGCAGAATGTGGTCTGGCATTATCTTGTTGAAAAATGCAGGGTCTTCCCTGAAAGAGATGACGTCTGGATGGGAGCATATGTTGTTCTAGAACCTGAATATATTTTTCGGCATTGATGGTGCCTTTCCAGACATGCAAGCTGCCCATGGCACACGCACTCATGCAACCCCATACCATCAGAGATGCAGGCTTCTGAACTGAGTATTGATAACAACTTGGGATGTCCTTGTCCTCTTTGGTCTGGATAACATGGCGTCCCAGATTTCCAAAAAGAACTTTGAATTGTGACTCGTCTGACCACAGAACAGTCTTCCATTTTGCCACACTCCATTTTAAATGATCCCTGGCCCAGTGAAAACGCCTGAGCTTGTGGATCTTGCTTAGAAATGGCTTCTTCTTTGCACTGTAGAGTTTCAGCTGGCAACGGCGGATGGCACGGTGGATTGTGTTCACTGACAATGGTTTCTGGAAGTATTCCTGAGCCCATTCTGTGATTTCCTTTACAGTAGCATTCCTGTTTGTGGTGCAGTGTCGTTTAAGGGCCCGGAGATCACGGGCATCCAGTATGGTTTTACGGCCTTGATCTTACGCACAGAGAATGTTCCACATTCTCTGAATCTTCGGATGATGTTATGCACAGTTGATGATGATAGATGCAAAGTCTTTGCAATTTTTCACCGGGTAACACCTTTCTGATATTGCTACACTATCTTTCTGCGCAACATTGTGGGAATTGGTGATCCTCTACCCATCTTGGCTTCTGAGAGACACTGCCACTCTGAGAAGCTCTTTTTATACCCAATCATGTTGCCAATTGACCTAATTAGTGTTAATTGGTCTTCCAGCTCTTCGTTATGCTCAAATTTACTTTTTCCAGCCTCATATTGCTACTTGTCCCAACTTTTTGGGGATTTGTTGACACCGTGAAAATTGGAATCAACGTTTTTTTCCTTTAAAATGATACATTTACTCGGATTAAACGTTTGATCTGTCATCTACGTTCTATTACAAATAAAATATTGACATTTGCCATCTCCACATCATTGCATTCAGTTTTTATTCACAATTTGTTTAGTGTCCCAACTTTTTTCGAATCCGGTTTGTAAATATACAGGAAATAATGTTTCCTAACAATTTTTTTTCTAAAATCGATTTTACCTTCGGTTTTGTGCGTATTATTGTCAGTCTGTAAAAGTGGCGTACTACTCGGACAACATTGTTCCCAGCAGCGACCTAGGAGTCCAAGATGCATCCAGACATCCTCCCCATGCTGTTCCCACACCATTTCAGTGGTGTTTCCATCAATTTCTGACCTTTTCCTGTGAGCCAGACACCCTCCCCTCTTCAGAGCAGGGGGTGACTGGTTTAATGCTCGGGTTCTCCCCTTGACTTCCATTGTGCTTGGGTGCTCGGTAAAGCACCCGAGCATCCCGAGGTGTTCTACTCGAGCACCCGAGCACTTTGGTGCTCGATCAACACTAGTGGTGAGGTAAATGGGGCCTAAGAGGTGGGTATGCAGGGAACCGTTACTTGTCTTATTAACAGCAGACAATTATAGCAAAGTGATACAGTATAGTCCAGTATAGTGGATTGTCCCTGTACTTTATCACAAGTCAGACAGGTCAGTCATAAAAGTGACAGCTCCCCTGACAGAATCAGTAGGCCGCAACAGCCCTCTGTTTTTAGGTGGCATACAGCTGAACGTAGGTCCATGGGAGATACAGGCAGGGTCCCATTAGCACTGGGACCCTGTACTTGTCCACGCCAGTGGATCCTATGACATGTTACATGGGAGTGAAGCAGCGCTTCACTTCCAGCCTAAGTACTGCAGAAAGGCATGAGAGCCACAGCAGGGCACAGGCCTTCCTGCCACTGCCTGCCTCTCACAAACCCCACTGCCCTCCACATGCACAGGGCAACTTCAGAACACCAGTGCCAGGGGCATGCCCCCTCCTCTTCTCAGAGCATAAACACACTGGAGGCTGCAGCGCCACAGCTCTGGTGCCCCCCTCCCCATAGCACCTCTCACCACAGGAGAAGAGGAGCTAACTTACTGGGCTCATCCTGAGCAGGAAATCATCCCAGGTTTCGACTGAGACAGAGCAATACCTTTATGTCACCTAATTGCAGAATGAAAACAGGAAATGCAAAGTTTCATTTGTGTGGGTCCTTCTTTCTTCTGAAGGAACAGCAAGAGTTAATAGAGCTTGGTGCATGTGTGCAGATCAACAAGCTGAAGCTACCCAAGCTGTACCAATGCCCACACAATCTGTAATGGGAACGGGGTGTAAGATCTTACAGTAGGACGGAATTAGATCGACTGAAGGGGTTAACAATGCGGGATGCTTTGCAGACAGCTCGGCACAGTCCGGTACTATACAAGTTCATGCCATCAGGTAAACCTCAGAACATTCCTTTGGCGCATTATCAGTGGCACACACTGTAGAGATGATAGCTGGTGCCCCCCTACCCACAGCGCGCCTCACCACACTAGAAGAGGAGCTAACTTACTGGGCTCATCCTGAGCAGCAGCTGGGACCGGAGGGCGAGCCCCGCTCTAGTTCCGGGTGCTGTAGGTATGCAAGCCTATTGTACCTGAAGAAGGGGTTAAACCCCGAAACGCGTTGTACCACTTGCTCAAATAAATGATCAACCTATATCACTCCAACTCTTGGGTGGTCTTTGCGCCGTGGGACACCTTTTCTTTTATTTGAACCACTGGCTTTCTGCGGGATTCCAGGCATCCCTGAACAGAAGTATCCATCCCGGGCTGCACACCATCCGTTGTGAGGAGTTCATGGCAATTTGATATACGTCCACATTAGAGTTGTGCCTAAAGTAGCACAACTCTATCAGGTGAGCCTCCCCAGTGGAGATACCTTTTTATCTATAATCTCTACGTTATTACCCTATGGTGCGCCATTCTTCTTTTTTGTTCTATAGTTGAATGACGCCTGTTTCTGACATTAGTTTAAGCAGACTGTGATTGTCTATTGTTGTGACTTAGATGAAGATCAGATCACATTTTATGACTAATTTGTTAAGAAATCCATATCATTCCAAAGGGTTCACATACTTTTTCTTGCAACTGTATGACACTGCCAGACCTGTTACATGTGCACTTGGCAGTTTAGGGCATCTGTGTTGGTCCCATGTTCATATGTGCATTGCTGAGAAAAATGATGTTTTATTATATGCAAATGAGCCTCTAGGAGCAAGAGTCCCTACGTAGAGTCCCTGCTCTCTCTGGAACTGCCGCACCCTCTGCACTTTGATTGACAAAGTCAGGCAATGAAAATATCATCACATCTGGTTCTGTCAATCAAAGTGGAGAGGGTGCGGCAGCTGCAGAGAGAGCTGAGCCTCGAGTTGTAACAGGAACACCCCCCGTTGCTCCTAGAGGCTCATTTTCATATTAATACTTTATTTTTCTCAGTAATGCAACAGGTCAGCCAGTTTCATAGATACAAATCTGCTGACAGATACCCCTCTAATATGGCTTCCTCTTTCTTTTTACATGTGATTTGCTGCTGTTTAATACTTTTACATCTTTTGAAATAAAGTTTAGTTTTATAATTATGTGGTATTTTGTCTTCAAAGTAGGAATACAAATGAATCCCAAATGTACTCTATGAGGAATATGGCGTAAATGGGATTACTTACAAGAGCCTTGTAGACATGCATATCCAACACTTGTGTAATAGTATATGGATAGGCTGAATTACAGTATGGCATTTCCCCCTACACTGATACTTCCTTTACGTGACAAACCATCATTAATTTATTAGCAGTACAGAATTTTTAGGCACTGTTCACACATGATGTTTACAGGATCCATTGAGGTTTCCATGACCCTTTCTGGTGAATATAACCTGGAAGGTACCCTGTCAGAAATGGCAGCTGTCTAAAATTGGTTCGATTTACTATAAGAGGTGACAGACCTTATTAAAGTCAATAAGGTCTATGGGTATTTGCTGATCTATTAGGATATGATCCACAATAACTTCCATATCTCCGGTATAAACGGAAGCCATGACGTTAATTCCAAACTTTACTTCCTTATCTTTTCTCGTGGCTCAACATATCCAAGTCATGTTATCGCGATATTCTGTCATGAGATGTCTATATTATACTTGTGGTCGTGGCAACCAACAGAATGCACCCCATCCTACCTAGACTACCCTGCCCCTAAGCGGTTAGAGTTATGCCGCAACCGCGCCGTAGTAGGGATGCCTGAAAGAGGGCAAAAAGACATACTGAGTAGCAGGAGTAATTTACTACAGCATAAATCACAAAACCAGACTTTGGAAAGCCATTGACATCTCAGTTTTGGGGTGAGGTATATAGCGGCTAAAGCACGAGGAGCGCCAACGACCTAACTTCTGGATGACATGCGCTAGTACCTGATTCTTGGAGGCCACGGATGCTGCACCTATACGGAATGAATGTCCTGAGATCGCAGCTGGGTCGCCGCCTAAACTGGCAACTAAGGAGTGTACGTGAGACACGAACTGATGAATAGTGAGTGGTACCACCCCGAAAGGCAATAGTGGACTATCTGGCCTGAACCCAGCTAAGGCTGTCTGCAACTGACGAAGAACTCTGACAGGGCACCATCGATGAGACGTGGGGAAATAAGACACTGGGACTGGGGGACCCATCTGCGAGGTCTTGGACGTCCTCAGCAGTAGCACGTAACCCTCGGGACTCTGGACCAACTGGCTGACTGTGAGAAACTTGCTACTATCGGGGTAACTCCTCAGGCCTCAAGAAGCCATCGAAGGCTAAATAAACAGCAGATTTAAGCACCAGGCTGGGCAAAACCCCAAAAGGGTTCCTATCCAGGATGTCAGACAGGTTACGGAAAAGCAGTCCAGTAACAGCTTGTCTGCGTACTTGGCCTCCTGATCCACATCCAACCCTCAACGTAGCTTTGACAGCATGCATAGAAAACACTGATGCCCGTTCAGGATGACTGACAGAGAGGAAATGCTGCACCCCCGACAAGTATGTCTTCACCGTGTTGTGGGACAGCTTGAGCTCCGAGTGGCAGTAGCCAATAAAGGCAAGGATGTATTCCACAAAACTGGACTCCCTTTGAGGGCATATTCCCTGAAACCTGCAGAATGCCCTCCACCCAGTGCGGTATGCCCTAGCCGTATTTGGCGAAAGGGACTTAGCTAGTAAAGCGCGGGCCGTCTCTCTCAGTCAACCCAGTATTAGTGACTCGTGAGGGGGGACGGTAGCGCCCACAACATCTGCCTCTGGCATGACCTGCAAAAAAAGGGAGAAATTAGCCCTCAATAAAGCGTCAGCTGCCACATTTTGAAAACCTGGCACATGAGTACTACTAACACAAAAATGATGTTGCAAGGAGAGTTGAACTAGACGTCTCAAGAGACACATGAAATAAGACGACTTGGACAACCCGCTAGTCAAGATATCTACCACCGCAGCGTTATCGGTTACAAACAAAACTGTGCGATTTACCCAGCAGCTGCCCCAAACACAGGCGGCCACCACAATGGGGTACAGTTTGAAAAGTGCTGAGGTTTGCATGAACCCTGGGATTTGCCTCACCTCAGCAGGCCACTCACCAGCGACCCAGTGGGTGCCAAAAATAGCAGCGAAACCTGAGCTAGCAGCCGCGTCCGATTAGACTACAGGGGAATGGCTAGACAACTCTGGGATAAACAAGGACACCCCGTTCCACTGGCAAAGAAAGTGGTCCCACATGTGTAGGTCAGCTAAGGCCTGACTATCCAGACGCACTGGGCTATCCTGTTCCGGAGCTGTGGCCAGGTGCGCCAGCAAGCGAGAGATGAACGACCTGCCTTGCAGAATGATACGCATGGCGAAATTTAACATACCCAGTAACGACTGTAAATCAGCCTTAGTGACCACGGTTGTGACGGAAAACCTGTGAATGACTTCCCTGATTTTAACTAGTTTGTCCGACGGAAACCTGGCTAACATGGACTGCGAATCTAGCTCAATGCCCCGGAAAGTGATAACTGTGGACGGGCCATTCGACTTTCTTGGGGGAGACCGGGACACCTAACTGGGAAAAACAGCTCAACAATCTCCCCAGCCCTAAGGGGGCTGACCCTGGCCTCTCGATCAGCAGGAAGTCATCTAAATAATTAATAACAAATTCACAGTGTATGTGACGCCACGGGCTGCTCTTAGAACTGAAAGTGAGTTTGGTGGAAAAGTAGTATCGGTCCTTCCACTTAATGCCCTGCCATTGCCAGAGCGCTGGCATAATGGGAAGTAATTTAAAGGCATCAGAGATATCAGCCTTAGACAACATCGCTCCGGGTCCTAACTGCGTGATAATGGCCTGGTCAATAGAAGAATACCTCATACCCACTTCCTCTGAAGGAATGAGGGAGTTAAAACTAGGGACGTGGGAACCATGTGGGGCTGACAGGTCAATGATAAGTCTCTCCTTCTTGCTAAACTTACCCGTGACCACCCCAACGGGACTAACTCTGCACCGCTGAAAGGGTGGTATTTTAAAAGGACCTATCAAAAACCCCTTATCCAACTCGGTCTTAATTAGTTTGTCTACAGCACTAGGATTTCTCTTGGCAGACTGAAGGTTCCTGCACTCATGCGTGAACTCTGGTGTCGTGATTAGCCCAGTATGAAAACCCTTGCAAAACCCTGAAATCAGAAACTGCACGAACCCCGGATTATGATGACCCTGCAAATATCCTGTAAACAATCGGTATTGACCACACTCATGTAGGCTTTAAATGACTTTAATGTGCATGCAACTCTGGGATGGGCCCTGAAGCAATTGGAACAGATGTGCAGCAAACCGCAATGACCAAAATTACAAGATGCGTAATTGTAATTATTACAAATCTGGGCCCTACCCAACTGAACAATGGGCCGGCCTAACTTGTCAACTGAGCTGGGAGCCCTGAACACATTGAGTGGCCAGGCCGACGAACCGGAAGGGTAGGACGGCGTCCTGGCGGCTGATTTGTGGCACCACTCGGCTGAGTGAAAGATGGACTGACATGAAGAACAGGAAGGAGCTTTTAGACCAGCAAAATGCCTGAAAAATAACTTGGTGTCTAAGTTGGACCAATCCGTGACAAACTGAAACTGCGTTAACGCTGCCACTGCTTTAGCTGCAAAAGAACAATGATAATCGTAAAACGAGCACCCTCCATACTTATATCCCAACTCTGTGACTCGGAAAAGGTACAGATCGAGTTCTTCCCTCCTGTCAGGCCTAACAGAACATATTACATCTCTGAAAAGGCTGAACGCCATGACAAACTCTGGAATGGTCAACTTGCGGTTGAGCCTGTGGTCACGGCCTCTCAGCACCACCGAGACTTCCCCGCAAGCGATAACTTTACTGTCGGACAAGTCCCTAGAGGCTATCAACAAAGAAGCAAGGTTAACATCCCTACCCTCTAAGATATCCTTCCGGATGTTGGCCGGAACAAAATGAGAAGGAGAAACGTTGAGAACAGCCAGGGCAGTACGTGTTCCCAGAGGTGGTGGCAACGGGTACATCAGGGGTAGAAACAGGAATGACCGAGCCGCGAGACTCGACAGACTCCAATCTCGCTTGAATAGTAGTAACAGCTGACGTTAGGCTGTTCAGCATGACATGCAACTGGGTGAGGGACGTTTGCACCGTAGTCATAGAGAGATCATCTTGACGTGGTGCCACAGAGTCTTTCAACATCCGATAGAATTCCGCCTTCCTGGCGGAAGCCGGGAGAGGGATACCCCTCTTTGTCAGTTCCGAAGTAAGCCTACGGATAGTCCATACTCGCAGGGATGGTATACTGCCCCCTTCGGACATTCCTGCCACATTCTCGTCCACAGACGCCTCGACGATATCAGATGCGTGTGACATCACAACTGTGGAGACAGTAACGTAAATCGATCGGCTGAAACTGCACGACCACCAGCACCAGTGAACCTGCCCAACAGTGCGTGGAAGAGTGCCCCACCCACCGTGCAACTCCGAACGCGAAAGAAAACAACAGGAGGACCGTGGAGGAGTGGCCAGGAACCGACACCCAGAAGGTAACACACAGAGGGTGAGACCATGCACTTACCCGCTCAGAATACCTACGGACTGACAACCGCAGAACACTGTAATACAGCACGACCTGGACATGAGACAGTGCATGAGACACCAACCAAGCTTGTGACTTTTCTCCTCCCCCTTCCTGACGAGTACCCTTACTACCTTGCCGATAAGCCACAATTCAGGATGTAACCATAAATAGCCAGTATCATAAATAGCCATTATCTAAAATTGCTTGGATTTGCTTTAAGAAGTGACAGATGTACATGTTATTCTGTGTTTCAGTATAAATTCTAAATTGCTACGGTATACTACAGGCAAGTATGGCCCTAATTAATTTATTAGCATTGTCTTAGTAAGTATAAAAAGCACAAAAGTACCAACAAATGACATATTAAACAACATCCTTCACTTTCCAAATCTTACACTGTATTTTATGTTCACAAATTATCAAAATATTCACTTTACTTAGTATCCGTAAAGTTGAATCCAAACCTACACGCCTGAGATCCTGCCCCTGCTGGGACTATAGAGAGACAGAGATACGAATATCCTGTAATTATAGCTGACATGTATGACATCTCTCTCCTGCATTGTAGATGGTGCCGTGCTGAGAAATGGTGATGAGTGGACTCATCATTTACACATATACACTATTCTACATGCCCTATCAAAGGTAAAGCTGATTCATGCCCTACCATGAGCGCTCCATACAGATCAATAAACGAGAAAGTGCTGGCATTCACGAGAAGGGAAGCGATAGCCTTATATACGCCGCCTAAGATCATTTCCACATTAACCCTTAGGTGGCATCTTGCAGCAGCTCGAGGCATCCACAACTTAGACACAGTCTCTCTCTCTCTCCTCTATTGCCATCCTAAGCATACACTTGCTGCAACCGAAATGTACTCATAGTAGCTGCAGGGAGAAATAAACCAGCAGAGAATCTCAGCCATGAGATTAGCAGCACATAATGTAATTTGTGCAAGGTCTGCATGGCTAAGATACAACTAGAAAAGTGCTCTTTCTGTGAGCTCTATATATTTCTGCCTACTGGTAAGCCCAGCGCTAAGCTTTTATTAAAAGAAAGCTTGCATTTCAGCACTGCCAGCGCTGGACAGCGACGAATGGAAGAAGCCAATTAATGAAGACATATGACATCAACTGCAACAACTGCTACTATGTCAAAGCTACAAAGACCTTTATGTCTTCTAAAGCACTTAAACACTCTCTAAAGCACATTATAACGTGAAACAAATCACTGGGTCCTACCTTGGGTGCCTTGGGAGGGGGACACCTGACGTTATTTGTTGCACCAGCTGTTTGGTTCATGTCGGTATAAGTGTCCCTTCAACTTCTTTTCTAAGTCCCTGAAGAACCTTCCAAGAGTTGCAATCCTAGGACTGCACGGTGTCTATGACAGCGTGTCACACTTTGTGTTCTATCTGTAACGTGGCAGCAGGAAGGGGTCCCGAGTAGAAATGCTCTTCGAGAGGTATATTCCAGACAACGCAATGCTGAGCTGGTATACAGCAGGGCTCTGTGACCAGGCAAGTACACAAATAACGTGAGTCTCAGCTAGAGAAGTTCAGCAGAAATGAAATGGTGTCAGATCACTGAAGCAGATGTGTGCAAATCCACCAGATCCGGGCAGTGCAGCTCCACCTCTGGCACAGATCACTGGAGATCACTGTATTAGGCTCGCTCGACCTTACAGTATCTACAGCAGTCACAGTTGCTCCCTGCTGAAACTTCCTCCAAAGCACGACTCAGCTGCTGTACCTGTCACGTTATCTTACTCCCACTTCCTTGCCACTGTGTACTATGCATTGTTAACCCCTGCATGCCCAGATGCCTTCTGGTCCTTGGTGTCGAGAGCAACGTTTCACTTTTGGAGTAACACATGGTAAATGGGAATATATGAATACATTATTAGCATTTGAATTTCATGGTGCATTATTCATACTATTGACCCTTTTATGCCAGGATACATTTTTTCTTTACTTATATCCAGAGCACAGATGAGCGAATCGATTCGATAGAAGCAAAACTTAAGCAAAATTTTCCCATAAATTCAGATTCTATAGGATCGGAATTTCGATTGTTTCGATTTGGGAGAATTTTTGCAGGAGTGACAGAGAGAGAGAGAGAGAGAGAGAGTGATATTAAAGTACTTTTAATTAGAGTTGAATCCATTCTGGTCCGAACTGAATCACACCGATTTTACTTATTTGTACTGCATATAGTAGTGCAGCATATTACTCCTTTTTCCTTTTAGAGAATGAAGTGGGAACAGCGCGATGGGACAGAAAATGATATGGGAGAAATCATCTGAAATTTAACAATTCAAATTTTACTTGGTTATTTATATTATAAAAGAGTCATTTAACCAAGGTAATTGGCTTTAGCTCTTAAATTGACCTTATTACTGTATACTTCACAGTTTTGCATCTAGTTGAAATGCACAAGAGCAAGTTTAGTTCTAAAGGGGAAGTGCCTTCAAAACAGCATCACTTCTAGATACACTTGCACAAAGTTTTAAAGGACCTCAGCAAGGGGGTTGTTCCAAACATCTTGTCAGACACTTTTATCCCATTTTGCAAAGGGGTTGATTGTACAGTATAAAACAGCAACACTGCAAAATGTCTTTCTGGTCCACTATAGTTCTTGTCCTTTCGCTGAAAACCATGCTGGGGAATAGGTAAATGATTTCCATTGATCCTGTTCACCACCCATTCACTCCTAAAATATATATGGTCTGCACAAAAATAGACATTGGAGGACATCAAGTATTGAATATACTGTCTGGTAAAATGGGTCTGTGACTGGATCTGATTAGTTAAAGGGGTTATCCAAAAGTACAAATACCCCCTACAGCTCCCGGGCCCCTCCTATAGACGATACTTATCCGATCCCCGACACCTGCTTCCCTCTGGATCCCTGCACGGTCACCACTGCTTCTCCCCATTGCGTGGTTCAAAACATCCGGTGACGGGGGTGCAGCCAATAGCAGGCCGCGATGGTGACCAGCCTACCTAGCATAATTGGTGATGCTAGGGAGGCTGATCACTGTCGCCGCCTGCTATTGGCTGCTCCCCCCCCCCCCCATCGTGCAGATGAAAACATTGCTTTGTCTGTATGCTGGTGGTAGCCCTCAGATTTCTATAGATTAGTTCCAGATTTTGGACACAGCATGAAAATTGTTATTAGGATAGCATTAATGATAAAAACGCAATTGCATCAAAAATTTTGTAAAACCATATCAAGAAGGGCCCCATTTTCAAATGCAACATGTAAATAAGAATTGTACCAATGCCATAGACTGTTAGATGCCTCTGGGAGATGCAGTGTTATTCAGAGTCAGGTTTTTTCTTGTAAAATGTGATCTGTATTACATGACGAGTCAACAAGAAGAACGGACATATTGTTATTCCTTTTGCGTTATTGGCTCAGAGACTCCGAGAGAGTCATTATGTTCACATGCTGTAATACAGGGAATATCATAAAATTACTGTGAAGCTAATTTAACCAGTTTAATAGTGGGCCGTTTACTACACTTACTGTCCATGTGCATGTTCCCTTTTATTATTGTATGCATCTTTGAAAACCATAACTATATAATCCATTCAAAGGCAAACAAACACTATATGTAGCCGCACACTGCTCGATGTGCAAAGATACAATCAAACATTGGAAACTGGTTCATCTAAATTGTATTACTGCTAAACTGTACAGTACTATACATAAACATTAGAAGCTCTTTGCACATATTTTTGATCAAAATTGTGAAAAGTCCGATCTACCAACAGCAAGGTGGCTTCTGCAGATATGATCTAAACTAACATACTTGGTTCTCCAGGGCCTGGGCCTACAAAATGGCTTACAAAATTCTGGGCAATATAGGATCCAGCTATAAGTAATTTATTTAGGGTAATGGCTGCTTCAGTTTTGGACCATGCACTCCTGCCCATCTGTTCAAAGCTTTTAAATAGAGCATAGCAGAGCTGGATCCTACATTGTCCACAATGTTGTAGGCCTAGGTCAAGGAGAGACAAGTCTGCTAGTATAGGTCCTGTCTACAAAAACTACCTTGCCTCTGGTAAATGAGCCCGACACAATTTTAATCAAAAATGTGCGTAAAGAGCTTCTTATTTTCATGTGTGGTAAGTATAGCAGTAATGCAATTCAGTCGTTTTGATATAGGGGGATATATAGTTTATTTACACTCATTGTCGGACAGGGCTAGAAACTGCAGTGTGGTGGTGTTTTTTTATTTATGTATTTATTTTTATAATTTTTTTACCAGTTTGGGCCCTTATTAAGGTCATACAAGTCCTCTGGCGGGGGATGGGGGGGGGGGGGTACATTTATTGTTGCATTTTAATTTTCAATGCTGATTTCTCCTGTAACTGTGGCAGACATATTAGTCCTAGTTACAGGGGAAACACAGCCTCCAGAGACATTGTTAAAGGCTGTTCTTCCTCATTACAGAGCTGATCTGAGTATGCTAAGACCCAGTAGCTCATGCAGACACCCCCTTCCCTCACCCCATGATCACCTAATTGTTAGGACCGGAGCAGGAAGTAGCATGGCACAATTAATGCATAACTGCTAACCCTGCAAAGACATTCAGAGATATTCTTCCAAAGTTAAATTTGCATTGCCCGGATGAATATAGTCAGTGCAAATACTGTAATTGTGCTGCACTGTGGTATTTGGTTCTGCTGTGGTGGTATTTTGTACTGTACTATGGTATTGCTGGACCCACCTACTTCTCTTGATCCTGCCTACATGTGTTGTCCTCCCCTACTTGTGTTGCTTCTGTCACTTTTTTTTCTTTCCAGGGCCACTTTAAGTGCCCTGGGGGGCTGTTCAGTAGGATGAGCTGTGTTTCCCAACATAGTGCCTAATATTCCTTCTTCAGATTGGCATACCACTAGGCTGGCCCCAAAAATTATCTTCATGGCCCTATCCGTGCAGACCGGTAAACCTGGCCTATTTGCTGGGTGCTACGCACAAGGACAATTATGGATTTTCAAGTGATGGTAGGATGTTATGTTAAAATTGCTGTTCGGTCATACAAGCCGTTTCCATGGTTTGTTCAAAAAAGTCCTAAAAAATTGCCTCAATATTCCCCTTTTATCAGAAATTTGCATAAACCCCATTTATTTTATGATCTGGGTCACAGGACCATCATATATTTGTATGACTTGTTTCTTTGTGTGTCCAAAAAGCTTGTCAGCTATAGGGCTTTCTCTCTTGTTTATACTTCCCACTTTTTGCTTTACTTTCAGGTTTTAAACTCTCTGAAGCCTGTCAAATACTCAGCCTGATGCAAAAAAGTCATATCGCCAAATCAGGAATAATAAATAATACAAAATGCAAATTCACCATTTCATAGACTGTTGGATGCCCAAGGGAGACGGGACATTATAGTGCATTTCTCAGAGCTCTAGACAAGGGACTTCAGAGTTTAAGGATACCTTTATACATGGCAGTTTGATTAATCTGAATGGAACTTACTGAGATACATGTGCTTGCCCCCAAAAACCCCATTCAAATAAATGGAACTGATTTTAAGTTGTAGAAATCTCTGAAAAAATCTGCTGTGTGTGAAGGCACCCTTATGCCAAGTTCACACGTCAGTTATTTGGTCAGTTATTTCCATCAGTTATTGTGAGCCAAAACCAGGCATGAATCAAAAGCACAGAACAGTTTGAACTCAACCACTTCACATGTCCGTGTGTGTTTTGCGGAACCACAGATCCGCAAATCACGTACATCGGCGATGTGCGTTCCGCATTTTGCAGACCGCACATCGACAGCACTTAATAGAAAATGCCTAATCTTGTCCGCAATTGCGGACAAGAATAGGACATGTTCTACTTTTTTCGGGAACGGAATTGCGCACCCAGACATGCGGGTCCGCAATTCCGGATCCGGGCAGCACATCGTGCGGATGTGTGAATGGACCCTAAGGCCTCTTGCACACAACCGTATGTATTTTGCGGGCCGCAAAAAACGGATCTGCAAAAAATACGGATGACATCCGTGTGCATTATGTATTTTAGCCCCTTATAGAACACTACTATCCTTGTCCGTTATGCGGACAATAATAGGACATGCTCTATTTTTTTGTGGAACAGAAATATGGACATAGGGAAACGGAATGCACACGGAGTAACTTCCGCATTTTTTGCAGACCCATTGAAATAAATGGGTCCGCATACGGTCCGCAAAAAAATCGAACGTACACAGAAAGAAAATACTTTGGTGTGCAAGAGGCCTAAAATAGACAGAAGGACAGATATTTGTTAACCCCTCCATGCCCATAACCTCTCTCCATAGCGGATACTGTACACACGCCCTTGTAGTCAAGCACCTGGAAGTAAACAGTAAAGGATCTTACTTAAAGGGGGTCTTCCATGGTTGATGCAAAAAATGAAAATAAGACATCATATAGTACATGACAATCTTTCTAACAAAGCTAGAACCGGCCCTGTACCTCACATGGATCCAGAGATCTCCACATTTATTGCTCTAAATGCTCAGCTAGATTTATTTCAAACTGACAGCTTAGAGGGGATGTCCTTTCTGCTGTAACTCAATCCCTGTCACCACTTAGAGGGGGTGTCCTTTCTGCTGAAGCTCTCTCCCTATCACAGCTCAAAGGATTTGTCTGTTCTGCTTCAGATCTTTCTCAACCGTTCAGGGTTTGTGTCCTTTCTGCTGAAGCTCTCTCCCTCTCACAGCTTTGAGGGTGTGTCCTTTCTCCCTATCGCAAGTCAGGAATGTGCCCTTTCAGCTACAGCTCTCTCCCTGTCACAGCTTAGAGGGTGTCTTTTATTTTTGTATTTTTTTGCAGTTCTCTCTTTGTAACAGTCATGGCTTCAAATAGTAGATAGGGCTGGTGTCAGTTAAAGGATTAAATTGAGCATGTGCAACCACCTCAGTAGGTAGACCTGCATATTACTAAGCAGATTAAACACCAGGGGGCAACATTAGAATGAAGTAAATGGAGTATCTAACAAAAGGAGCATTTTTGTAATGAAGAGTAAATTGCAAAAGTAACTTGTTTTCCATGCTGAATTATCTTGAAATAACATTTACTATTGGCACAACCCCTTTAATGACAGCAAACAAAGATTTGATACAAAAAGTTTAGGAAATTGTATAACTTTTTTATATGCCTTGAATAAGATTTTAGATTAACTTTACAATGCATTTCACAAGAATATCTGACTTATCCGATCAGAACACTGATAGTAAAAATGTGACCAAGGAGCTGTTTATACAATGGAGAACATGGTTAATGGGGTTTTCTGACTTATTGCATACTGATGACCTATAGTTAGGACCCCCGCTGTTCAGCTGTTTAAGGAGACCGCAATGCTCCCGTGAGCGCCGTACAATGTACAGCGGCTGTGATTGGTATTGCATCTCACTTTAATGGGACTGAGCTGTACCTAAGCCATGTAACTGATGAATGTGATGTCACTGGCCAAGGGTAAGCCATGATAAGGCCTTCTCAAACAGCTGGTGTTGGACCCCCATCAATCAGATACCGCTGACTTATCCAGACGATAGGATATCAGTATAAAAAAAAAAGTTGGAAAACTCCTTTAAGAAAAATGAAGAACAAAGTGTAAACAATATAGGCATAAGATAAAAACATTACAAACATCATGGCAAATATTAAGAATATAATTTGTTTTAAGACCTTTTATATAAAAATTCCTTTTATAAAATGATACTTTTTCAAGTGCAGATTCACCAGTTTCTTCTTAGTTATTGACTGACAAATGCCAGCTGTCAGTTTCACAGATATCCTTATCGGAGAGTACAGACCCAGCCTCTTGTAGTTAATGGTCTGGAACAGGCATGCTCAACCTGCGGCCCTCCAGCTGTTGCAAAATTACAACTCCCATCATTCCCAGAGAGCCTACAGCTATCAGCCAACAGAAGGGCATGGTGGGAGTTGTAGTTTACAACAGCTGGAGGGTCGCAGGTTGAGCATCCCTGGTCTTGAGGATATGATGGCTGCTCAACCTTTGCTAGCTGTTTTGAATTAATGTTTCATTATTTTCAGCAAGAGACTCAGTCTTTTTTGGTTTTATTTGTGCTTTAATAGGTAAAACGTATAACAGCAGGTGATGTACTGGAAGTGGGTACCTTGTAAGTAAGGGAAGGTGAATTTCATGGCCACACTATCTACTTCCATGAAATAAAGTTCCTTACTAAGTTAAGATGTTGAAGGCAAGAAGGTAATCTTCTAGTAGGAAATCATATGACCATTGCAGGGCAAATTTTTTACTGTATTTTTTTGTTTTTCATATTTTAATGATTTAAGGAGTATTTTAGTTTCTGCAACAGTTATGCATTTTCCAGTATATCTTTGTATTGGTTCCTCATGATTTTCAGAATATCTACTTATAGTTCTCAAATAGGATCCTTCATTGTCAACTTCCTGTCCTGCTTACATGATGGACAAACAGATGCACAACCATTTCCAGTTATGGTACAATAAACAGAGCTTGGTCTTGTAAAGCATGAGAAGTCCACAGAGTGGACCTATGACATATTGATGAGGTGGAAGCAGCATGAGGAGACCACAGAGTGGCCCAATGACAGAGTGTGGATGTGGCTGCAGCAGCAGCATCAGGAGGAGGCCAAAGAGTCGAACAACGACAGAGACTGGAGTTGGCAGCAGCATGAGGATACCGCAGAGTGGCCCAATGACAGAGTCTGGAGGTGGCGATAGCGGCAGCATCAGGAGGATACCACAGAGTTTCAAGGTGACATAGTGTGGAGATGGCAGCAGCAGGATACTACAAAGTTGCAAGGTGACATAGTGTGGAGATGGCAGCAGCAGCATCAGGAGTATACCACAGAGTAGCAAGCTGAGATAGTGTGGAGATGGCAGTGGCAGCAGCAGTATCAGGATACCACGCAGTGGCAAGGTGACATAGTGTGGAGATGGCAGTAGCAGCAGCAGCAGCATCAGGAGACCACAGAATGGCAAGATGACATAGTGTGGAGATGGCAGCAGCAGCAGGAGTATACCACAGAGTGGCAAGGTGACATAGTGTGGATATGGCAGCAGCAGCAGCATCAGAATACCACAGAGTGGCAAGGTGAAATAGTGTGGAGATGGCAGTAGCAGCATCAGGAGACTACAGAGTGGCAAGGTGACATAGTGTGGAGATGACAGTTGCAGCAGCAGCATTAGGATACCACTGAGTGGCAAGGTGACATAGTGGGGATATGGCAGTACCAGCAGCAGCAGGAGGATACCACAGAGTGGCAAGGTGACATATTGTGGAGATGGCAGCAGCAGGATACTACAAAGTGGCAAGGTGACATAGTGTGGAGATGGCAGCAGCAGCATCAGGACACCACAGAGTGGCAAGGTGACATAGTGTGGAGATGGCAGTGGCAGCAGCAGCATCAGAATACCACAGAGTGGCAAGGTGAAATAGTGTGGAGATGGCAGTAGCAGCATCAGGAGACTACAGAGTGGCAAGGTGACATAGTGTGGAGATGACAGTTGCAGCAGCAGCAGCATTAGGATACCACAGAGTGGCAAGGTGACATAGTGTGGAGATGGCAGTAGCAGCAGCAGGAGGAGGATACCACAGAGTGGCAAGGTGACATAGTGTGGAGATGGCAGCAGCAATGCATCAGGAGGACAGAAAGTGACCCGGTGACAGACTGGGGCAGTGGGCGGCAATACCAGTACCCGCTGACGAAGGTGGGTGAAAGAAGTAGCACTTGGCATCAGATGTGTGGCATAAGGCAGGTTGTAGCATCAGAGTACTAGCTGAGGCAGGTAGTCAGAAGAAACTGGTCTCTTTTATCAAAGTGTTGGTGTGGCACCATGGATGATTTAGTAGATGGATGCATCAGGAATTGGTGGTTTGAAATCGTGGCTGATCCATGCCTGATTTATCTTGTCAAAGGTCAGTCTCTCCACATTTTGGGTGGACAGGCGATTTATCTTTGGGGTAACTATCGCCCCCGCCGAACTAAACACCCCCTCTGATGCCACACTACTGGCCAGGCAGGACAGCTTTTCCAGGGAAAACTCTGCTAGTTGCAGCCACAAATCCAGTTTGGCTGCCCAGTAGTCCAGTGGATCTTCAATGTGGGCTGGCAGGGTGCTGCCTCAGGTCTATCTGCTGATGGTGAGTAGTTTCTTCACTATGTGGGTGAAGAAAGCTACTCATCAGTGACTGTAGACTCAGGCTGCTGCTGATGGAGCTGGTACTGCTCCTGCCAGCTCACCCCTCCCCAGCAGCAATGGCAGTGGAACATGAGTGCAGAGGGCCCCCATGGTCAGACCTGCGAGATGATGGACGATGGCGCAGATAGGCAGCAGCCAACTGACTACATAGGATGTCTCTGTAGTAGTTCAGTTTGTCCTCCCTCTCAGTGGGTGTAAAAAAGTCCCCATTATTCTGGACTGGTAGCAAAGGTCCAACAAGGTGGAGAGCCAGAAGTCATCCATGGTCATCAATGGTGGCAATTCGGCTGTCACTACACAAGCAAGTGAGCATGCATCGTGCCATTTGTGAAAGTGACTCGGAGGGACTCCCTGCCTCCATCTCCACTGCATACTGTAGAAAAACCACCCATTTGGCTACACATTGCCTGTGCTCCAATGTCCTCCCCCCTCCTCCTCTTCCAGTTCAGCCCCCAGACGGCTCATGTGGCCCTGAGATCCAGGCACCATGTTTTCAGTCCCCTGACCAGCCATTGTTACCACTATCTGTTCCAGGACATGAAGCAGTGGAATGACGTTGTTCATCCTGTAGTCCTGGCGACTCACAAATAACATGGTGTCCTCAAAGGGCCTGAGCAAATGGCAGGTGTCGCGCATGAGATGCCACTGGCTGACATCGAAGTTACACAGGGGAGTACTCCTATCCACTTGCATCATCAAGAAATCGTTGATGGCCTTTTTCTGTTCGTATAGTCGGTCCAACATATGGAGGGTGGAATTCCAACGGGTAAAAACGTTGCATATCAGCCTATATTTGGGGATGCCGTTCTGCCGCTGCAGCTCAAGGAGGTGTGCTTAGCGGTGTACGAGTGGCTGAAGTGCATGCAAAGTTTCCTGGCCATCTTTACGATGTCTTTCAGATGGGTGGAAGACTTAAGGAACTGCTTGACAACCAGATTGAACATGTAAGCCATGCAGGGCGCATGGCTCAGCCTTCCTTGACGCAGCGCTGAAACAATGTACTTCCCGTTGCCGGTCACCATGGTTCCGATTTTGAGTTGTCCGGGAGAAAACCAGGATTCGATTTCTAGACAAAGGACAAGGAGCAGTTTCTCCCCTGTGTGACTCCGTTCGCCCAGGCAAATGAGGTGCAGAACAGCGTGACACCGTTGTACCCTGCACATGTGGGCTGTAAAGGACATGTACTGTCCCTGACCATAGTTACAGCTTCACACGTCGGCACTGCTCAAGGACTGGCCCACCTTCTGTTCTACATATTTGTGCAGGGCTGGTACTGCCTTTTTGGAAAAAAAATGATGGCTTGGGACTCTCCACCTCGGCTGGGCACAAGTCTGAAAGGTGCAGAGTCCACCACTTGAAAAGGGAGGGACTGCAGGACCAGCAACTTGGACAGGAGCACGTTCAGCTTCTGCGCCATTTGATGCGTGCACGCATACTGCTGTCTCTTGGCAATCGCTTTGGTGATCAATTGCTGATGGAATGAGTGACGAGGAGTAGGAGGAGGAGGAGCAGGAACATCTGGACCAACAGAAGTTGGGAATGACAGACAGCTCCCTTTGGCTGAGGTGGTGGAGCCTTGACTGGCTGAAACCGGTTGCGTGCCACTGGGCGATGCAGCGGTTGCTGCGGCAGGCTGGACCACAACATCGGAGCTACAGTTCTCCCAGGCCACTTTATGGTGATGCTGCATATGTTGACGCAAGGCCGTGGTGCCAACATTGGCACCCTGGCCACGCTTCACCTTCTGCCCACATATTCTACATATGGCCATGTTAACCTCCTCCGGCAGCTTAGCAAAAAACTGCCACACCACCGAGTAGGCGATTTTACCCCCAACAGTCTGCACTGACTGACTGCTACCGCCGCTGCCTCTGTGAACCCATGCACCACAACTTCCCGGGCAGGTAGGCTGCTGCGAAGCAGTCGGTCTACCCCGGGTATGTTTGACTCCCGACCTTCACCTTCTGCCACCCTGCTGACTCCCAGCCATGCTACCACCCTGCTGGCTCAGCCGCTACCTCACAGGCAAGCTGCCACCCTCTTCTTCTGATGATGGTGAAGCACCTTCTGCACCCGGCTCCCAAGTGCAATCGGCTTCATCATCATCAAGTAGTGTCTGCAAGTCACTGATGTCCTCCTCAATGGTCTCTGGGTCAGGAGCCTGACCGCTCACAACACCACCTCCCAAGCCACTCTCCTCATCACTACTTGCCCGCCTAGTGGAGGAAGCGGCGGATGTCTCCTCCAGATCTTGGCTGGGCAGTAGCTGGTGACTGTCATCTAGTAGCTCATCCTTACTGTCTAGTGGAGCTGAGCCTACAGCTTATAATACTTCTTGCGGTGAGGGAACAGGAAAGGACAGAGGCAGGTTGAGGACTGGTGAGGGCACAGAGCCTGCTACCGGGCCATGCCAACTAAGGGTTGTGTCTGACGAACCCAACGACTGTTGGCTGAGGGTGTCTTATGTCACGTGGGATGAAGTGGATGACCGAGTTAACCAATTAAGAACCGCTGGGTTGCTGGTCAAGACAAGACCACTAGATGACACCGGCAGCTCAGGCCTCTCGCTGCGACTCCTGCTGCTACGCCCCCATACTCTGCTGCTACCTCTGCCTGCACCAGAAACATTTATGCCTCTGCCACTCCTCTGTGCATGGTCTGGCACTTCTCTGTCTGACATACTTTTAGCTGAACTAAATAAATTAAAAGCAAATTAAAACACCCCTAAAAATGGCAAAAATATTTTTCTTTATGTACCGAAATAGGCCACTAAACTCTTTCACCACAAATAAATGCACCAGTGAAGTGTGTATATATTTTTCTTTCTGTACTGAAATAGGCCAATAAATGCTTTCAACACATATAGCTGCAGAAGTGAACTGAGAATTAGTGTTTAGCAAGCATGCTTGGCTGAACTGCTGTTCGGCTCGAGCATCGCTATGCTTGGTAGATCCGAGTGCTCGGCCGAATACTTCGGGTGCTCGAGTACAATTTAATACAATGAAATTCTATGGAAAACCCAAGCATCAAACCAGGCACCCCCTGCTCTAAAGAAAAGAGGGTGTCTGGCTCACAAAAAAAGGTTAGAAAATTGATGGAAACCCCTGCAAAATGGTTTGGAAACAGCATTAAGAGGATGGTTGGATGCATCTTAGACTCCTATTATGTACGGCATACAATAGACAACCACAGAAAGGCAATATGCCAAAAGACAGGCACGCGCAAGCCATCAATCTATCAATGAGACAGCATACCTTACAATGGTAGCCTTGTGCACTATGAGATATTCCAAACCAGCTCTCATCTCACTGACATAATATTGTCCTAACATAATATTCAATAACCTTTCTATACAGTTTTGTCATGTAAAAACTCATTTGCATAAAGATGGACATATGGGAAATATATGCAAATGAGCAGAATCTGCCTTGTTTTTGAGCTGTTATAAGACTTTGAAAATGAATAGATGGCGCTATTGAGTTATGAACAGCGCCATCTATTGGTTTCACAGTCTTATGACTAAACTAATAGTTTTGTCAGAAGACTATGAAACCAATAGATGGTGCTGTTCATAACTCAATAGCGCCATCTATCCATTTGTTTCATAGTCTTCTGACAAGAATAATAGACTATGAGTCTTATGACAAGCGTATTAGTGTAGCCTTTTGTATGGAAAATTTGCAATAAAAATTTGCAATTAAAATATTCACAATCTACACTGGAAAAGTTGGGTAATAACTCAGTGAAGATATCTGACACTGGGAAAGCTGGGTAATAACTCAGTGATGATATCTGACACTAGGAAAATGGCTAGTAAGTCAGTGATAATATCTGACACTGGAAAAGCTGGGTAATAACCCAGAGATGATATCTTACACTGGGAAAGGTGGGTAATAACTCAGTGATGATATCTGACACTGGGAAAGCTGGGTAGTAAGTCAGTGATAATATCTGACACTGGAAAAGCTGGGTAATAACTCAGTGCAGATATCTGACACTGGGAAAGCTGGGTAATAACTCAGCGTAGATCACAAATATTCTAATCGCAAATTTTCATTGCAAATTTTCCATGCAAAAGGCTACACTAAACAGCTTGTCATAAGACTCATAGTCTAACATTCTTGTCAGAAGACTATGAAACCAATAGATGGCGCTATTAAATTATGAATAGTGCCATCTATTGGTTTCATAGTCTTCTGACAAAACTATTAGTCTAGTCATCTATTGGTTTTCATAGTCTTATGACAGCTGAAAAACAAGGCAGATTTTGCTCATTTGCATGTCTTTCCCATATGTCTATCTTTATGCAAATGAGTTTTTACATGACAAAACTGTATAGAAAGGTTATTGAATATTATGTTAGGCCAATCAGAAAACTTTTTGTTGCCCTAATGATAATGATCTAGGTGCGCAGGTCCACCCAAGCCATTCAACAGATCTGAAGAACTTTGAGGCTTACTGGCTCTCAGTCAGATGAGAGCTGGTTTGCAATGTCTCATAGTGCACAATGCTGCCATTTTAAGGTATGCTGACTAAGCCTGTTATCTGTCTCATGGATAGATGGATGGCTTGCATCTGAACCAGACACCCTCTTCTCTTCTCTGCCTGAGGTTCTCCCATGGACTTCCATTGTGCATGGTAGAACACACGAGCATACTGATGTGTTCGGCACAAGCACTTTGGTGCTCGCTCAACACTACTGAGACTATATTTTTCTTTTTGTACTGAAATAGGCCAGTAAACGCTTTTTAGCAGAAATAAATGCACCAGTGAAGTGCATATTTATTTTTCTTTCTGTACTGAAATAGGCCAGTAAATGCTTTCAACACATATAACTACATAAGTGAACTGAGAATATATTTTTCTTCTTGTACTGAAATACAGTAGGCCAGTAAACGCTTTTGCCAAATATAAGTGCAATAGTGAAGTGCGTATATGTTTTTCTTTCTGTACAATTTCAACACATATAACTGCAGAAGTGAACTGAGAATATATTTTTCTTTTTATACTGAAATAGGCCAGTAAACGCTTTTAGCAGAAATAAATGGACCAGAGAAGTGCGTATATATTTTTCTTTCTGTACTGAAATAGGCCAGTAAACGCTTTCAAAACATATAACTGCAGAAGTGAACTGAGAATATATTTTTCTTTTTGTACTGAATAAGCCAGTATACGCTATTGCCACAAATAAGTGCAATAGTGAAGTGCGTATATATTTTTTTCTGTACAATTTCAACACATATAACTGTAGAAGTGAACTGAGAATATATTTTTCTTTTGTACTGAAATAGGCCACTAAACGCTTTTAGCAGAAATAAATGCACCTGTGAATTACGTATATATTTTTCTTTCTGTACTGAAATAGGCCAGTAAACGCTTTCAACACAAATAACTGCAGAAGTGAAATGCGTATATACTGTATCTTTCTTTTTCCACAGATATAAGCAACTAAAGGCTTTTCAACATAGCACTTGCACTCCAATAACAAGAACAAATTGCTGGAATGACAGAGCTGTATAATGGCTATTTGGATCCCCAAATAATGTTTCCCTGCACTTGTAAATTACTTTTTTTTTTCACAATGAGGTTTTTCTATCAATGTCCCTAGCGATTTCAGACGTCTCTCCCTGCACTAAGATGCTGTGAAATGATTCCTCCCTATCCTTTCCCTGCACTTATAAATCGTTTTTTCAACTTTTTTTCCCAATTAGGTTTTTCCTATTGCTGTCCCTAGCGCCAGTCGATAGCAGTGGACTTAGACAGCGAGGGATACAATTTTTTCTGGTCCCTGACAAAACATGTAGTCCCCCAATGCTGGGCGTGACTGACTAGCTGTGGGTATGAATGACTAGATCTATTAAAAAGAACCTACTGTAAATAGCATTAAGTGTTTTGTTTGAAATATTCATGGGAAAACGTCATGATGACAGTATTTTACAGTGAGCTGTGTTGTCTTTGAAAGGACTTGTGTCAATTCTAACGTTATATGTAGAGTTGGAGTTGTATGTATCCTGATATATTGAGAAGGATTATTGGAACTTATGTTATTGGAATTTGTAGTGTTATTGGTACTGGTCTTCATTTGTCTAGAGCCTGTATTAGTGTTGGCTGGCAGATCTAATCCCAGACTCTAAACCTCTATGTAGACTTGTCTTTCTGAGCTTTTCAGATTTTTTGGGCTATTAAAAAGTTCACAGAAGACAGATTATGCATGTCCATATCCTGAACTGCGGGATTACGTTTCTCCCAAGTTATAAATAGACATTACATTATTGATACTGTGTTCTGTTACACTCCATATTTCGCCTCATAACTCTCGTACTTTTATTATCAATCTGCTTTGTCGTGTGCCTCCTTTTTCAATTACAGAGATATATACTCACAGCATACACGGGAAAGGGTGTAAATAACACAAATTTTGCACAAAATATAAAATGTATATATAAAATTGGAGTCATTTTTATCTCAGGATGAAATGTGTTTTTCGCTTCATTGTACCTGCTTTCTTTTGTGGCAGTGAAAGTTGGCTATATGCAGTTTCTTTGTAGCTGTGATACGTGTTGAAATAGATACTGTTACTGTGCTCCCACCCCCATCTTAACTGCAGATCATAAATCAGCACTGCTGAACTCCACATCTCCATCATGGCCACTTAAAAAGAAAGACCTACGTGAAGTAACCAACAACTCACACACTCCTCGTGGAATCACCACCACCATTGTGATGCACTAGATAAAATCAGAAAATATGCAGTTTCCATGATGATGGGGAGAAAGAGAAAGAGAGCACACATTCCCAAAGCATTGATCTTTCCTAAGACATTCATAGTAAATCCGTTCTGTTAGCGATACAGTTGTTATAGACTATGGCCAACAGACAGTTGTCTGGGCCCTCCAAAGGAACAGGCAGTGGCAAAAATGTTGCTGTAGCCGGCACAAGCAGCAGCAGAAGAAGAGGGCTTGGTAGCAGCCGCAGGAACAGGCTAGTGTTTTATCCAACAATCCAGCTGTGTCGAAATGGTTGAGTCACTCTTCGCAATCATCTCAAATGACAACAGATAAACACAGTAGAGATGAACGAATCGAAGCTGACAAAGTGGAATTCGATCCGAATTTCAGGAATTATTCGATTTGCACCGAATCTGAATTTCCTTGCGATTCGTGGGAACGAATCGCATTTTTTCCCTAAAATGGCTGCTGCACGTGTGAGGACATGGAGCAAGGAATTCTGGGAAGGTGGGATCACCCATAATGTCATGACATAGGGTCCCTCTGCTGTTAGATATCTAAGTACCCCCCCCCCCCCAGTCTCATCAGAGCTCAGTGACAGGCCAGCATCAGGACGTTCTGTGTGGGCGGAGGAAACATAACCCCGCCCCCCAGCCTTTGCCTGCACTTGCTCCAGGCTGCAAGGCCCAAACATGAGACTGAGGTGACTGGGCCTTATGTTGTGTCAGACCCTGCTCCTTAATCATACCCAGTGTCACCCATAGCCAGTCTCCTGGGTATGATTAAGGGGGGCAGGAGACTGGCTATGGGTAGAGATGGCCCGAACTATCCGACGGCGAACAGTTCCCGGCGAACATAGCTTGTTCGCGTTCGCCTCTGCCGGGCGAACACATGCGATGTTCGGTCCGCCCCCTATACATCATCATTGAGCAAACTTTGACCCTGTACCTCACAGTCAGCGGACACATTCCAGCCAATCAGCAGCATACCCTCCCTCCCAGACCCTCCCACCTCCTGCACAGCATCCATTTTAGATTCATTCTGAAGCTGCAGTCTTAGTGAGAGGAGGGAGACTGTAACTGCTGCTGATTTAATTGGGAAATCGATAGCTAGGCTAGTGAATTCAGTGTCCACTCCAGTCCTGAAAGACTCATCTGATCTCTGCTGTAAGGACAGCGTCCTGACAGCACCCCAAAAAGCCCTTTTTAGGGCTGCAACATTAGTCTGCTTTTTTTTTTTCCTTTATATACATATTGCAGTTGCCTGGCCTGCCTGTGTGTGAGGAGCTGCAGGCCCACAGACTGTAGTGTGCCCACTGCCAGTGCTCACCCCTGTCATTCCGTGTGGCACAGGACTTTGCTTAAAAAAAGGCACTTAATTTTTACACTTTAATCTAAGGTTAGTTGCCTGCCAGTGTGTGTCAGGCTGACTTCCACTGACTGTAGTGTGCCCACTGCCAGTGCCCACCACTCATACCGGCTGGCACAGGACTTTGCATAAAAAAGGCATTTAATTTTTACACTTTAGTGTAATTTCAGCTGCTTGCCTGCTGCTAGTGTGTGTCAGGCCGACTTCAACTGACTGTAGTGTGCCCACTGCCAGTGCCCACCCCTGTCATCCCGTGTGGCACAGGACTTTGCTTAAAAAAAAGGCACTTCATTTTTACACTTTAATCTAAGGTTAGTTGCCTGCCAGTGTGTGTCAGGCCGACTTCAACTGACTGTAGTGTGCCCACTGCCAGTGCCCACCCCTGTCATCCCGAGTGGCACAGGACTTTGCTTAAAAAATAGGCACTTAATTTTTACACTTTAATCTAAGGTTAGTTGCCTGCCAGTGTGTGTCAGGCTGACTTCCACTGACTGTAGTGTGCCCACTGCCAGTGCCCACCACTCATACCGGCTGGCACAGGACTTTGCTTAAAAAAGGCATTTAATTTTTACACTTTAATGTAATTTCAGCTGCTTGCCTGCTGCTAGTGTGTGTCAGGCCGACTTCAACTGACTGTAGTGTGCCCACTGCCAGTGCCCACCCCTGTCATACCGAGTGGCACAGGACTTTGCTTAAAAAATAGGCACTTAATTTTTACACTTTAATCTAAGGTTAGTTGCCTGCCAGTGTGTGTCAGGCTGACTTCCACTGACTGTAGTGTGCCCACTGCCAGTGCCCACCACTCATACCGGCTGGCACAGGACTTTGCTTAAAAAAGGCATTTAATTTTTACACTTTAATGTAATTTCAGCTGCTTGCCTGCTGCTAGTGTGTGTCAGGCCGACTTCAACTGACTGTAGTGTGCCCACTGCCAGTGCCCACCCCTGTCATACCGAGTGGCACAGGACTTTGCTTAAAAAATAGGCACTTAATTTTTACACTTTAATCTAAGGTTAGTTGCCTGCCAGTGTGTGTCAGGCTGACTTCCACTGACTGTAGTGTGCCCACTGCCAGTGCCCACCACTCATACCGGCTGGCACAGGACTTTGCATAAAAAAGGCATTTAATTTTTACACTTTAGTGTAATTTCAGCTGCTTGCCTGCTGCTAGTGTGTGTCAGGCCGACTTCAACTGACTGTAGTGTGCCCACTGCCAGTGCCCACCCCTGTCATACCGAGTGGCACAGGACTTTGCTTAAAAAATAGGCACTTAATTTTTACACTTTAATCTAAGGTTAGTTGCCTGCCAGTGTGTGTCAGGCTGACTTCCACTGACTGTAGTGTGCCCACTGCCAGTGCCCACCACTCATACCGGCTGGCACAGGACTTTGCTTAAAAAAGGCATTTCATTTTTACACTTTAATGTAATTTCAGCTGCTTGCCTGCTGCTAGTGTGTGTCAGGCCGACTTCAACTGACTGTAGTGTGCCCACTGCCAGTGCCCACCCCTGTCATACCGAGTGGCACAGGACTTTGCTTAAAAAATAGGCACTTAATTTTTACACTTTAATCTAAGGTTAGTTGCCTGCCAGTGTGTGTCAGGCTGACTTCCACTGACTGTAGTGTGCCCACTGCCAGTGCCCACCACTCATACCGGCTGGCACAGGACTTTGCATAAAAAAGGCATTTAATTTTTACACTTTAGTGTAATTTCAGCTGCTTGCCTGCTGCTAGTGTGTGTCAGGCCGACTTCAACTGACTGTAGTGTGCCCACTGCCAGTGCCCACCCCTGTCATACCGAGTGGCACAGGACTTTGCTTAAAAAATAGGCACTTAATTTTTACACTTTAATCTAAGGTTAGTTGCCTGCCAGTGTGTGTCAGGCTGACTTCCACTGACTGTAGTGTGCCCACTGCCAGTGCCCACCACTCATACCGGCTGGCACAGGACTTTGCTTAAAAAAGGCATTTAATTTTTACACTTTAATGTAATTTCAGCTGCTTGCCTGCTGCTAGTGTGTGTCAGGCCGACTTCAACTGACTGTAGTGTGCCCACTGCCAGTGCCAACCACTGATACCGGGTGGCACAGTAGCTTGCCGATAAATAAGGCATTTAATTTTTAGACAGTAGTCTAAATTCAGTTGCTTGCCTGCTGCCAGTGTGTGTCAGGCCCGCTTCCACTGACTGTAGTGTGCCCACTGCCAGTGCCAACCACTGATACCGGGTGGCACAGTAGCTTGCCGATAAATAAGGCATTTAATTTTTAGACAGTAGTCTAAATTCAGTTGCTTGCCTGCTGCCAGTGTGTGTCAGGCCCTCTTCCACTGACTGTAGTGTGCCCACTGCCAGTGCCAACCACTCATACCGGGTGGCACAGTAGCTTGCCGATAAATAAGGCATTTAATTTTTACACTTTAGTGTAATTTCAGTTGCTTGCCTGCTGCCAGTGTGTGTCAGGCCCGCTTCTACTGACTGTAGTGTGCCCACTGCCAGTGCCAACCACTGATACCGGGTGGCACAGTAGCTTGCCGATAAATAAGGCATTTAATTTTTACACTTTAGTGTAATTTCAGTTGCTTGCCTGCTGCCAGTGTGTGTCAGGCCCGCTTCCACTGACTGTAGTGTGCCCACTGCCAGTGCCAACCACTGATACCGGGTGGCACAGTAGCTTGCCGATAAATAAGGCATTTAATTTTTAGACAGTAGTCTAAATTCAGTTGCTTGCCTGCTGCCAGTCAGTGTGTCAGGCCCTCTTCCACTGACTGTAGTGTGCCCACTGCCAGTGCCAACCACTCATACCGGGTGGCACAGTAGCTTGCCGATAAATAAGGCATTTAATTTTTACACTTTAGTGTAATTTCAGTTGCTTGCCTGCTGCCAGTGTGTGTCAGGCCCGCTTCTACTGACTGTAGTGTGCCCACTGCCAGTGCCAACCACTGATACCGGGTGGCACAGTAGCTTGCCGATAAATAAGGCATTTAATTTTTAGACAGTAGTCTAAATTCAGTTGCTTGCCTGCTGCCAGTGTGTGTCAGGCCCGCTTCCACTGACTGTAGTGTGCCCACTGCCAGTGCCAACCACTGATACCGGGTGGCACAGTAGCTTGCCGATAAATAAGGCATTTAATTTTTAGACAGTAGTCTAAATTCAGTTGCTTGCCTGCTGCCAGTGTGTGTCAGGCCCTCTTCCACTGACTGTAGTGTGCCCACTGCCAGTGCCAACCACTCATACCGGGTGGCACAGTAGCTTGCCGATAAATAAGGCATTTAATTTTTACACTTTAGTGTAATTTCAGTTGCTTGCCTGCTGCCAGTGTGTGTCAGGCCCGCTTCTACTGACTGTAGTGTGCCCACTGCCAGTGCCAACCACTGATACCGGGTGGCACAGTAGCTTGCCGATAAATAAGGCATTTAATTTTTACACTTTAGTGTAATTTCAGTTGCTTGCCTGCTGCCAGTGTGTGTCAGGCCCGCTTCCACTGACTGTAGTGTGCCCACTGCCAGTGCCAACCACTGATACCGGGTGGCACAGTAGCTTGCCGATAAATAAGGCATTTAATTTTTAGACAGTAGTCTAAATTCAGTTGCTTGCCTGCTGCCAGTCAGTGTGTCAGGCCCTCTTCCACTGACTGTAGTGTGCCCACTGCCAGTGCCAACCACTCATACCGGGTGGCACAGTAGCTTGCCGATAAATAAGGCATTTAATTTTTACACTTTAGTGTAATTTCAGTTGCTTGCCTGCTGCCAGTGTGTGTCAGGCCCGCTTCTACTGACTGTAGTGTGCCCACTGCCAGTGCCAACCACTGATACCGGGTGGCACAGTAGCTTGCCGATAAATAAGGCATTTAATTTTTAGACAGTAGTCTAAATTCAGTTGCTTGCCTGCTGCCAGTGTGTGTCAGGCCCGCTTCCACTGACTGTAGTGTGCCCACTGCCAGTGCCAACCACTGATACCGGGTGGCACAGTAGCTTGTCGATAAATAAGGCATTTAATTTTTACACTTTAGTGTAATTTCAGTTGCTTGCCTGCTGCCAGTGTGTGTCAGGCCCGCTTCCACTGACTGTAGTGTGCCCACTGCCAGTGCCAACCACTGATACCGGGTGGCACAGTAGCTTGCCGATAAATAAGGCATTTAATTTTTAGACAGTAGTCTAAATTCAGTTGCTTGCCTGCTGCCAGTGTGTGTCAGGCCCTCTTCCACTGACTGTAGTGTGCCCACTGCCAGTGCCAACCATTCATACCGGGTGGCACAGTAGCTTGCCGATAAATAAGGCATTTAATTTTTACACTTTAGTGTAATTTCAGTTGCTTGCCTGCTGCCAGTGTGTGTCAGGCCCTCTTCCACTGACTGTAGTGTGCCCACTGCCAGTGCCAACCACTGATACCGGGTGGCACAGTAGCTTGCCGATAAATAAGGCATTTAATTTTTAGACAGTAGTCTAAATTCAGTTGCTTGCCTGCTGCCAGTGTGTGTCAGGCCCACTTCCACAGACTGTAGTGTGCCCACTGCCAGTGCCAACCACTCATACCGGGTGGCACAGTACCTAGCACGCGTAGTACCACTTATCTAAAAAAAAAATGACAGGCAGAGGCAGGCCACCCCGCAGGGGCCGTCGTGGTCGTGGTGCTGTGATTTCCACTGTCCCTGGAATAATGCCCAGTTTTCAGAGGCCACGTACCCTGAACCCGAAAAATTCAGAGGACGTAGTTGACTGGCTTAGACAGGACACCCAATCTTCAACAGCTTCCGCTAAGAACCTTGACGCACCATCCTCCTCCAACTCAGCTTCGGTCACCTGCTCTCAAGTTACCACGCACCCGCCCGTCGCCACTACCACCACAGCCACCACAGCCGCTTCACTTGATCCGTCAGAGGAGTTATTTACACATCAGTTGGATGCAATTAGTGATGCGCAACCATTATTGCCAGATGATGTAGATTACGGGGATATGTCTCAGTCAGGCAGGATTACACACATGGACGTACAGTGTGATGATGATGATGTTGTACCCGCTGCTGCTTCCTTTGCTGAGGTGTCAGATACAAGTGAAGCGGTTGATGATGACGATGTGTCCACGGATGCCACGTGGGTGCCTGCTCGAAGAGAAGAAGAGGGGGAAAGTTCTGAAGGGGAGACAGAGAGAATGAGGAGACGAGTTGGAAGCAGGGGGAGGTCGTCGCAAGGAGTTAGTGGCACAGTCAGACAGCATGTATCGGCACCTGGGGTCAGCCAGACAGCACGCCAGTCAACGCATGCTGTTGCCACCACTAGAATGCCGTCATTGCAAAGCTCAGCAGTGTGGCATTTTTTTTGTGTGTCTGCCTCTGATAAAAGCAATGCCATTTGCAACCTGTGCCAAAAGAAACTGAGTCGTGGGAAGTCCAACACCCACCTTGGTACAACTGCTTTGCGAAGGCACATGATCTCACATCACAAACGCCTATGGGATCAACACATGAGTACAAGCAGCACACAAACTCAAAGCCACCATGCTCCTCCTGGTCCTGCATCTTCAGCCACGTCAACCACTGCTGTCCTCCCTGCCCCCTCTCAACCACCCGCCACTCCATCTCTCACCTTCAGCAGTTCCTGCTCATCTGCCCACAGTCAGGTGTCTGTCAAGGACATGTTTGAGCATAAGAAGCCAATGTCACAAAGTCACCCCCTTGCCCGGCGACTGACAGCTGGCTTGACGGAACTCTTAGCCCGCCAGCTTTTACCATACCAGCTGGTAGAGTCTGAGGCCTTCAAAAAATTTGTCGCTATTGGGACACCACAGTGGAAGGTACCCGGACGAAATTTTTTTTCAAAAAAGGCAATCCCAAACCTCTACCATGTCATTGAAAAGGAAGTCATGGCATCTCTGGCATACAGTGTTGGGGCAAGGGTCCATCTGACCACTGATACCTGGTCTGCAAAGCACGGTCAGGGCAGGTATATCACGTATACTGCGCATTGGGTCAACCTGCTGACGGCTGACAAGCATGGAATGCGTGGCTCTGCAGCGGAGTTGGTGACACCACCACGACTTGCAGGCAGACCTACTGCCACCTCCTCTACTCCTACTCCATCCTCTTTAATTTCCTCCTCGGCTGAGTCCTCTTCTGCTGCGGCGTCTGGCTGCACATCAACTGATTCCCCCCAGCTCCCCAGGGGCTATTCCACATCCCGGATACGACAGTGTAACGCTATCTTGGGGTTGACTTGCCTGAAAGCAGAGAGCCACACAGGACCAGCACTCCTGTCCGCCCTGAACGCACAGGTGGATCAGTGGCTGACCCCGCACCAACTGGAGATCGGCAAAGTGGTGTGTGACAATGGAAGCAATCTGTTGGCGGCATTAAATTTGGGCAAGTTGTCACATGTGCCGTGCATGGCACATGTGTTGAATCTCATCGTACAACGTTTTGTGTCTAAGTACCCAGGCTTACAGGACGTCCTCAAGCAGGCCAGGAAGGTGTGTGGCCATTTCAGGCGTTCCTACACGGCCATGGCGCACTTTTCCGATATTCAGCGGCGAAACAACATGCCAGTGAGGCGCTTGATATGCGACAGCCCGACACGTTGGAATTCAACACTCCTAATGTTCGACCGCCTGCTCCAACAAGAAAAAGCCGTCAACGAGTATTTGTATGACCGGGGTGCTAGGACAGCCTCTGCGGAGCTGGGAATCTTTTTGCCACGTTACTGGACACTCATGCGCAATGCCTGTAGGCTTATGCGTCCTTTTGAGGAGGTGACAAACCTAGTCAGTCGCACCGAAGGCACCATCAGCGACCTCATCCCATTTGTTTTCTTCCTGGAGCGTGCCCTGCGAAGAGTTCTGGATCAGGCTGTAGATGAGCGTGAAGAGGAAGAGGAAGAGTTGTGGTCACCATCACCACCAGAAACAGCCTTGTCATCATCGCTTGCCGGACCTGCAGCAACGCTGGAAGAGGAGTATGAGGAAGAGGAGTCAGAGGAGGAATGTGGCGGCTTTGAGGAGGAGGAAGACCAACCACAGCAGGCACCCCAGGGTGCTCGTTGTTGTCACCTATCTGGGACCCATGGTGTTGTACGTGGCTGGGGGGAAGAACAGACCGTCAATGACATCAGTGAGGACGAGGAACGGGAAATGAGAAGCTCTGCATCCAACCTTGTTCAAATGGGGTCTTTCATGCTGTCATGTCTGTTGAGGGACCCACGTATAAAAAGGATAAAGGAGAACGATCTGTACTGGGTGACCACGCTACTAGACCCCCGGTATAAGCAGAAAGTGGCAGAAATGTTACCAAATTACCGAAAGTCGGAAAGGATGCAGCAGTTCAAAACCAAACTAAAAAATATGCTTTACACAGCTTATAAGGGAGATGTCACAGCACAACGGGAATCTAACAGGGGAAGAGGTGAGTGTAATCCTCCTCCTACCACGGCGGCAAGGACTGGACGATTTACAGATGTGTTGTTGATGGAGGACATGCGGAGCTTTTTCAGTCCTACTCATCGCCACAGCCCTTCGGGATCCAGCCTTAGAGAACGACTCGACCGACAGGTAGCAGACTACCTCGCCTTAACAGCAGATATCGACACTCTGAGGAGCAATGAACCCCTTCACTACTGGGTGTGCAGGCTTGACCTGTGGCCTGAGCTATCCCAGTTTGCGATAGAACTTCTGGCCTGCCCTGCTTCAAGTGTCCTGTCAGAAAGGAGCTTCAGTGCAGCAGGAGGCATTGTCACTGACAAGAGAAGTCGCCTCGGTCAAAAAAGTGTTGATTACCTCACCTTCATAAAGATGAATGAGGCATGGATCCCGAAGGGACTGACAGTGGGGGATACGTTTGACTAACAAAAGGCCTGATTACATGCCTTGGCCTCAAAATGGTCCCCACGCTGCTGTATTTAATGTCTGCATACCGGATGACTTTCGTGAATTCTCCACCACCAACTAGGGTTCAAGCCGTAATGTTTTAGTCACTTTTCTGCCTGGAAAACATAAATTTTTCCGGCCGCTGCTACAATAGCGTCTGCAACAGTGCCATTATTTTTCAGGCATGTGTACATGCCTAATTTTTCTGTCCTATGGTGCAGCACTGTGGCTGCAAAAACAAACCAAAAAAAAAAGGCACATACAAGTGTCAATTCCCCTTCGTGATCGTTACCTTGTTGTGGTGAAGGGGCTTGCGTATCACAATGAAGCAATCATCATCACCTCTATAAAAGTGTGTTGGCAATGTTGCCACACCCCAGATGATAAGGCCGTTGCTTCATTATGGTCAGACCAAAAGCGATCGGGTGGCCACGCTACTAGACCCCCGGTATAAGCAGAAAGTGGCAGAAATGTTACCAAATTACCAAAAGTCGGAAAGGATGCAGCAGTTCAAAACCAAACTAAAAAATATGCTTTACACAGCTTATAAGGGGGATGTCAATGGGGGATTCGACAATGGTTAATCAATTCGACCGGATAGGGTCCGTAACAGGGATTAAACTGATAGCAATAGTACTAGTTAAGACACCACTCATATAGGGTGTCACAGCACATTGCTCTGTGCACGCGCAGTGCCCCAATTTGGGAGTAAGAGGACCGACCAAGCTGCTTTTTCCATCTCCCGGTTCCTGAAATCAATTCAGTTTAGTGTATGAGAGTTTGGTCTGTCACTGTGAAGGCAGTCGAAGGTACCCGGCCTAAATTTTTTTTCATAAAAGGCAATTCCTGATATGGGACGTAACAGGGATTAAACTGATGAGAATAATACTACAGAAAATACCACTCATATCGGTGGAGGGAGCCAGCGTTTTTTTAACCATCTCCCCGTTCAAAAAATCTATTTAATAAATGGCCCCCAGATTGGGGATGTTAGAGGGATTAAACTGATGAGAATAGTACTACAGAAAATACCACTCATATCGGGTGTGACAGTAAATTGCACGGCGCAGATGCAGTCACCGTGGTTTAAAACAGAGTGGAGGGAGCCAGCGTTTTTTTAACCATCTCCCCGTTCGAAAAATCTATTCAATAAATGGCACCCAGATTGGGGACGTTAGAGGGATTAAACTGATGAGAATAGTACTACAGAAAATACCACTCATATCGGGTGTGACAGTAAATTGCACGGCGCAGACGCAGTCACCGTGGTTTAAAACAGAGTGGAGGGAGCCAGGTTTTTTTTAACCATCTCCCCGTTCGAAAAATCTATTCAATAAATGGCACCCAGATTGGGGACGTTAGAGGGATTAAACTGATGAGAATAGTACTACAGAAAATACCACTCATATCGGGTGTGACAGTAAATTGCACGGCGCAGACGCAGTCACCGTGGATTAAAACAGAGTGGAGGGAGCCAGCGTTTTTTTAACCATCTCCCCGTCCGAAAAATCTGTTTAATAAATGGCCCCCAGATTGGGGAGTCGGGGACGTTAGAGGGATTAAACTGATGAGAATAGTACTACAGAAAATACCACTCATATCGGGTGTGACAGTAAATTGCACGGCGCAGATGCAGTCACCGTGGATAAAAACAAAGGGGAGGGAGCCAGCGTTTTTTTAACCATCTCCCCGTTCGAAAAATCAATTCAATTGACCTTTCGGGGACCCTTGGTGTTGTACGTGGCTGGGTGGAGGAAGAAACCTTCAATGACATCACCGGGACGTGGCTAGCTTGGTATCCAACCTTGTGCAAATGGGGAGTTTGCGGTTGTGCAAATGAACTGTTTGCGGTGCATTAAAAGGGGAGTTTGGTCTGTCAATGTCTGTGATGCGGGCGTAACCCTTACACTACCTGATCGATACAACATCATACCTGATCGTATACACACACTGGATGTTTTAAAGCACGTTATTCCAAACAATTTAGGAATGTTAGTTGATTTATGCCCTTTATGGATTAAAACCCGACTCTGCGTCCACTACGTAATTTTCCATGGGAGTTTTGCCATAGATCCCCCTCCGGCATGCCACAGTCCAGGTGTTAGACCCCTTGAAACAACTTTCTCATCACTATTGTGGCCAGAAAGAGTCCCTGTGGGTTTTAAAATTCGCCTGTCTATTGAAGTCTATGGCGGTTCGCCCGGTTCGCCAGTTCGCGAACATTTGCGGAAGTTCGCGTTCGCTGTTCGCGAACTGAAAATTTTATGTTTGCGACATCACTAGCTATGGGTGACACTGGGTATGATTGTACTTGTTTGCACTTGCACTTAAATTATCTGTAATAAAAAAAAAATGTTTGTTACAAAGATTGTTTTCTTCTTTGTGTATCTTTAGGTGAACTGGGAAAGGGGGGGGGGGGCACAAGATTAGCTCACACAGGGGTCTGAACACCTATGGCCAGCCCTCGGTACAACACACAGAAGACATGCAAAATATTCAATTCACGTGTCATCTCTGTTTTAGATCCACTCCTGTTTTTTTGGGCATTAGCAATACTGATGGATTATTGACCAAATGCTGACTGAGTGAAGGCTGATGCTCCACAGACAGGATCCGTTTTTTGGGGGTTATTATGTTCTGATGAGTCAGAGGAAGGGCAAAATAATCAGTGACACAAACTTACTGCTGACACCCTCTCCACTCTGTCTGGGTGGGCTCTACTTGTATATGCGTTTAATAAAACAGGTTCTGTTGACATCTATGTGGAATCAGCTGACGACTGTGTAAAAGGAGTGCGCTTCTTCTTGTCGCTAACATCGACCTATAAGGCTGAGTTCACACTTGAGTTATTTGGTCAGTTTTGGCCCCATAACTGCCCAAATAAGTGAAGTGTGCAGTGATTCTAAGAGCGACGCCTGTCAGCTGCATGTCATACAGACTCACAGTATTGTTTCACTACCGCAGCACACACCCTATGCGTGATACTGCAAGGCACAGTGTTCTACACCCATATAAAGGCTCTCTGCAGCCCGGAAATAGCTGTTTGTTAACGCGATTCGCAACGAATAAATTTGTATACGGAACCATTCATTTCAATGGTTCCGCATTAAAAACAGAATGTGTTCCGTAAGCATTCAATTTCCGTATTTCAATTTTTCCGTTCCGTTGAAAGATAGAACATGTCCTATTATTGCCCGCAAATCACGTTCCGTGGCTCCATTCAAGTCAATGGGTCCGCAAAAAAAATTAACACATAGGGAAATGCATCCGTATGTCTTCCGTATCGGTTCCGTTTTTGCGGAACCATCTATTGAAAATGTTATGCCCAGCCCAATTTTTTCTATGTAATTACTGTATATTGTATATGGCATACGGAAAAACGAAACGGAAAAACGGAAAGGAAACGGAAACACAACAGAAACAAAAAACGGAACAACGGATCCGTGAAAAATGGACCGCAAAAAACTATAAAAGCCCTACGTTCGTGTGAACTAGACCTTAGGGCTCTTTCACACTTGCGTTGTTTTGTTCCGGCATACAGTTCCGTCGTCGGGGCTCTATGCCGGAAGAATCCTGATCAGGATTATCCCCATGCATTCTGAATGGAGAGAAATCCGTTCAGGATGCATCAGGATGTCTTCAGTTCCGGACCGGAACGTTTTTTGGCCGGAGAAAATACTGCAGCATGCTGCGCTTTTTGCTCCGGCCAAAAATCCTGAACACTTGCCGCAAGGCCGCATCCGGAATTAATGCCTATTGAAAGGCTAAACGTCGTTTCGGCGCTTTACCGGATCCGACGTTTGGCTTTTTTTGAATGGTTACCATGGCTGCCAGGACGCTAAAGTCCTGTTTGCCATAGTAAAGTGCAGTGGGGAGCGGGGGAGCAGTATACTTACCGTCCATGCGGCTCCCGGGGCGATTCAGAGTGACGTCAGGGCGCCCCACGCGCATAGATGACGTGATCGCATGCATCACATCATACATGGGCATGGGGCGCTCTGACGTCATTCTGGAGCGCCCCGGGAGCCGCACGGACGGTAAGTATACTGCTCCCCCGCTCCCCACTACTACTATGGCAACCAGGAATTTAATAGCGTCCTGGCTGCCATAGTAACACTGAACGCATTTTGAAGACGGATCCGTCTTCAAATGCTTTTAGTTCACTTGCGGTGTTACGGATCCGGTGGGCACCTCCGGCAAATGGAGTACACAACGGATCGGGACAACGCAAGTGTGAAAGAGGCCTTACACTGAGATTGGGCCAAGTGAGCAGAATATGATTAGGCAGAGTGGCCTGTTTATAACTGATTTATAGCGATTCCTGATGAGTAGAGTTGAGCGAACCCGAACTGTAAAGTTCGGGTTCATACCAAACTTTAGGTTTTTCGGCACCCGGACCCGAACCCAAACATTTACGTAAAAGTTCGGGTTCGGTGAGTTTCATGGCGCTTTTTGAAAGGCTGCAAAGCAGCCAATCAAAAAGCGTCATACTACTTGCCCCAAAAGGCCATCACAGCCATGCCCACTATTGCCATGGCTGTGATTAGCCAACTGCAGCATGTGACCCAGCCTCTATTTAAGCTGGAGTCACGTAGCGCCGCCCGTCACTCTGCTCGGATTAGTGTAGGCAGAGGCTGCAGCTCCTGTGAGGGAGAGATCCTGGAGAAATCTTATAAAGAACTGCTTCTTTACTCAGCGATCTACAGCAAATGTGTTTTGTGGGTGCAGTGCACAATTGTTTTAAGCCTGCCCTGAGCCAACTACTGCTGAAAACGAACTTTTTTTCCTTCAGTTAGTCAAAATCGGCAGCCATTTTATGTAAGGATAGTGCACCAGCACGGGATATCTGCATGTCTGCAAGTCCAGAAATACTGCTTTGAGACACTGGGGTTAAAAAAAACCTTTTTTTCATATAGTGCACATCTAGGATTATCGCTGCATAAGTGACTGTGAAATTTAGGCCAGAAATACGGCTTTCTCATACTGGGGAGAAAAAAAAACATCTGTTTCATATAGTGCACATCTAGGATTATAGGTGCATAAGTGAGTGTCACATTTAGGCCAGAAATACGGCTTTTTGCTTACTGGGGTTAAAAAATCCTCTGATATACTGCACATCTAGGATTAGATGTGCATAAGTGAGTGTCACATTTAGGCCACAAATACGGCTTTTTGCTTACTGGGGTTAAAAAACCCTCTGATATACTGCACATCTGGGATTAGACGTGCATAAGTGACTGTGAAATTTAGGCCACAAATACAGCTTTTTGCTTACTGGGGTTAAAAAACCCTCTGATATACTGCACATCTGGGATTAGACGTGCATAAATGACTGTGAAATTTAGGCCACAAATACGGCTTTTTGCTTACTGGGGCACACTGGGGTGAAAAAAAAACATCTGTTTCATATAGTGCACATCTAGGATTATAGATGCATAAGTGAGTGTCACATAATGGCCAGAAATACAGCTTTTGGCTTACTGGGGTTAAAAAACCCTCTGATATACTGCACATCTGGGATTAGACGTGCATAAGTGACTGTGAAATTTAGGCCACAAATACGTCTTTTTACTTACTGGGGTGAAAAAAAAAACATCTGTTTCATATAGTGCACATCTAGGATTATAGGTGCATAAGTGAGTGTCACATTTAGGCCAGAAATACAGCTTTGGCATACTGGGGCATATTGGGTGAAAAAAACAACTCTGTTTCATATACTGCACATCTGGGATTAGACGTGCATAAGTGACTGTAAAATTTAGGCCACAAATACCGCTGTCATATAGAGTTAAAAAAAAAATATTGAGTGCAATACCCTACATCAGGGTTTTTATTGGCGGTTAATTATTTTTAACAGACTTAACCACTTTTTACTTTGCTTGGTGAATGCTAACTATGAGGCAAACATCTAATAAGGGACGCGGTCATGGTCGTGGTGTTGGTGGAGCCTCTGGTGCAGGGAGAGGACGTGGCCGTTCTGCCACAGCTACACGTCCTACTGAACCTACTACCTCAGGTCCCAGTAGCCGCCAGAATCTACAGCGATATTTGGTCGGGCCTAATGCCATTCTAAGGATGGTAAAGCCTGAGCAAGTACAGGCGCTAGTCAATTGGGTGGCCGACAGTGGATCCAGCAGGTTCACATTATCTCCCACCCAGTCTTCTGCAGAAAGCGCATAGGTGGCGCCTAAAACCCATGCCCATCAGCAGTCTCGTATGCTGTTTGAAGACTCTGCTGGCAGGGTTTCCCAAGGGCATCCACCTAGCCCTTCCCCAGGGGTGGAAGACATAGAATGCACTGACACACAACCATTTATCTTTCCTGATGAGGACATTGGAATACTACCACAGCACGTCTCTGATGATGACGAAACACAGGTGCCAACTGCTGCGTCTTTCTGCAGTGTGCAGACCGGAAAGGAGGTCAGGGAGGAAGACTGGGTGGAAGACGATGCAGGGGACGATGAGGTCCTAGACCCCACATGGAATAAAGGTCGTGCCACTGACTTTCAGAGTTCGGAGGAAGAGGCAGTGGTGAGACTGAGCCAACAGCGTAGCAAAAGAGGGAGCAGGGTGCAAAAGCAGAGCAGCCATCGCCAAAACAGTTTTGCCTGCTACTGGCCACACCAAAGGCAGCTTCAAGGAGTTCCCTGGCATGGCACTTCTTCACACAATGTGCTGACGACAAGACGCGAGTGGTTTGCACACAGTGCCATCAGAGCCTGAAGCGAGGCACAACCTGCATGACCAGGCATCTACATGCGAGACATGGGCTGCAGTGGAGTAAGCACCTTCAAAACCAAGAAAGGGCTCAGGCCCCTCCTGCTCCCTCTTCTGCTGCTGCCTCGGCCTCTTCCTCCGCCTCTGGAGGAACGTTGGCACCTGCCGCCCAGAAAACAGAGGATGTGCCACCAACAACACCACCTCCGTCACCAAGCATCTCCACCATGTCACACGGAAGCGTTCAGCTCTCCATCTCACAAACCTTTGAGAGAAAGCGTAAATTCCCACCTAGCCACCCTCGATCCCTGGCCCTGAATGCCAGCATTTCTAAACTACTGGCCTTTGAAATGCTGTCATTCAGGCTGGTGTAAACGGACAGCTTCAAACAGCTCATGTCGCTTGCTGTCCCACAGTATGTCGTTCCCAGCCGCCACTACTTCTCCAGGAGAGCCGTGCCCTCCCTGCACAACCAAGTATCGGATAAAATCAAGTGTGCACTGCGCAACGCCATCTGTGGCAAGGTTCAGAGGGAGTTTTTTTGCAACAGCAGAGGCCAGGTACAAATTTGGCCAGCCAGGGCCCACTACTGGAGGACGAGGAGGAGGAGGATGAGGAGGAGGATGGGGATGAAGCATGTTCACAGCGGGGTGGCATCCAAAGCAGCTCGGGCCCATCACTGGTGCGTGGCTGGAGGGATACGGAGGACGCAGACTATACGCCTCCCACAGAGGACAGCTTGTCCTTACCTCTGGGCAGCCTGGCACATATGAGCGACTACATGCTGCAGTGCCTGCGCAACGACAGCAGAGTTGCCCACATTTTAACATGTGCTGACTACTGGGTGGCCACCCTTCTGGATCCCCGTTACAAAGACAATGTGCCGTCCTTAATTCCCTCACTGGAGCGTGATCGGAAGATGCGCGACTACAGGTGCACGCTGGTAGACACGCTCCTGAGAGCATTCCCGACTGACGCCGCGGGACAAGTGGAAGCCCAAGGCGAAGGCAGGGGAGGAGGAAGAGGTCGCCAACGCAGCTGTGTCAGCGCCAGCACCTCAGAAGGCAGGGTTAGCATGGACGACATGTGGAAAAGCTCTGTCACCTCGCCGCAACAACTGGCCCCAACTGTTGATATGGAGCGTGTTAGCAGGAGGCAGCATTTGAACAACATGGTGGAATAGTACCTGTGCACACGCCTACACGTACTGACTGATGGTTCTGCCCCATTCAACTTCTGGGTCTGCAAATTGTCCACATGGTCAGAGCTTGCCCTGTATGCCTTGAAGGTGCTGGCCTGCCCTGCAGCCAGTGTACTCTCTGAACATGTATTTAGCATTACAGACAGACGCAGCCGCCTGTCCACAGCCAACGTGGACAAGCTCCCGTTTATTAAAATGAACCAGGACTGGATCCAACAAGACTTGTCTGTACCTTGTTCAGAATAGACAGTTCAACCATCCATCCTTGTACTCAAGTGCACTTATTCCTTTTTTTTTTTTTTTTATATGTCCCAATATTTTGGGGGATACCCCTATGTAAAAATGCAAAATAACACACATCTGTGTTGGCTACCTATTCCTCCTTCGCGGCCGCTTCCACCTTGACCGCCACGTGAGCCTACGGGGCCACATCCACCCATTCACCGCCTCCTCAACCTCTTCCTCCTACATCATTCCTAATTTAGATTTTTTTAAGGTCTTTTATGTTTTTTTAATTCATTTCCCTATTTACATTTGCCATGCTCTTAAGCACATTTTGCTGCCTTTTGCAGCCCTCTAGCTCTTTCCAGGGCTATTTTAGAGCCATTTTAGTGGCCAAAAGTTCGAGTCCCCATTGACTTCAATGGGGTTCGGGTTCGGGGTCAAGTTCGGGTCAAGTTCGGGTCCCGAACCCGAACTTTTTTTTCAAGTTCGGCCGCCCCTGCCAAACCCGAACATCCAGGTGTCCACTCAACTCTAGTGATGAGTTAATTCAGAACGAATCCAATTTCTTGACGAACTTCAGCTAAGCTGCTGAATTGAATTTTTCAAAACTTTGCTCATCTCTAATACTCAGCAAGAGCTTGATTCCTAGTATGAGACACATTTCTTTTCTTTTGAAAAAGAGACTAGCTTGCATGTCGTTTTTCCAGAGAAGCATCATACGTGGACCCAACCATAGTAATCGATGACATTTTTTTATAAAAAAAACACTGACTGGATATTTTTAGGCGACCACCAGGGGAAATTCTTGTTATGGATAAACACCGATAACAGTTCGAGACTACCATCAAAAACTTGCGCTGCTCCCCATTACTGTACCCCTCAGATGCTGCGTTTATACGTTCAATTATATACCCTCATCTATTTAATCGCGAACAGCCAGCCGCCGCCATCTTGATTAAAGATCTAGAGTGAAATCTTGCATGGCCCATGATGACATAATCACGTTGGCTGACGTAATGACATCATACGTTACCACACACAGGATTTCGAGCAAGAGCTTCAATCAAGATGGCGGCGGTGAGTACATTACTTTCAAATAAAATTCCGAAGTTCTTTTTCCATGGAAGTGTTACCCTGTGTTTTACCATAGCACTATCCTATCTTTTGTAGTATCTTGCAGATCGCTGACCCATTGAAGTCAATGGGTTCGCACTGCGATGGGAGTTAATAAGGCCTGTGCCTGTGTTACTAAAACCGGAGGATTTTGGTCTGCAACACAGGCACAGTGGCACCACGGTCTCGTGTATATATCCTTAAGCTGGGGATCAAGAAAATCAAACAATGGAAGCAGGGTTATGAAGCATGAGGATCAAATGGGGTAAATAGAGCAAGGGCAGGGGTATCTGTACAGAACTTTATTGCTTTGCCACTATGCCTCAAGAAGCTGCATTTAGGTTTCCTTTACAAACTAAATGGTAAAACACTCAGTAACACTTTAATGGAAAAGAATCTAGGAATTTTAATAAACAGCAAACTAAGTTGCAAAAAACAGTGTCAGGCAGCTGCTGCCAAGGCCAATAAGATAATGGGTTGCATCAAAAGGAGCATAGATGCCCGTTATGAGAACATAGTCCTACCACTTTACAAATCACTAGTCAGACCACACATGGAGTACTGTGTACAGTTCTGGGCTCCTGTGAACAAAGCAGACATAGCAGAGCTGGAGAGGGTCCAGAAGAGGGCAACTAAAGTAATACCTGGAATGGGGCAACTACAGTACCCTGAAAGATTATCAAAATTAGGGTTATTGACTTTAGAAAAAAGACGACTGAGGGGAGATCTAATTACTATGTATGAATATATCAGGGGTTAGCACAGAGATCTCTCCCATCATCTATTTATTCCCAGGACTGTGACTGTGACGAGGGGACATCCTCTGCGTCTGGAGGAAAGAAGGTTTGTACACAAACATAGAAGAGGATTCTTTACGGTAAGAGCAGTGAGACTATGGAACTCTCTGCCTGAGGAGGTGGTGATGGTGAGTACAATAATGGAATTCAAGAGGGGCCTGGATGTATTTCTGGAGTGTAATAATATTACAGGCTATAGCTACTAGAGAAGGGTCGTTGATCCGGGGAGTTATTCTGATTGCCTGATTGGAGTCGGGAAGGAATTTTTTATTCCGCTAAAGTGGGGAAAATTGGCTTCAACCTCACAGGTTTTTATTTTGCCTTCCTCTGGATCAACTTGCAGGATGACAGGCCGAACTGGATGGACAAATGTCTTTTTTCGGACTTATGTTACTATGTTACTATATTTTTGCTTTTATGTGGAATTTTTTAGGGCCTATAAAAACACCTTGAAATTCAATATTAGAATTTACCAAGTAAAATTCTGGCCTAATTTGCTCAAAAACTGTTGTACGTGCATTGCACCATATTTATTAAGTGGTTTAGAAACTTTTTTTTTACTCTTCCAACAAGGGATGTGGCCTGCCAGAAAAGGGTAAGGCTTAATATGTGACAATGTGAGCCTAAAAACTGTGCCAAAAAGTGCTCTAGAATTAGGTCAGTGCCATCATGTATGTCGGTCACGTCACCTAGGCACAGCTCAGTCTTGTTCAAGTGCATATGACTGTGCATAAGTGGCAATATCAAGCACAGCAATTCTCAAGTGGACAGTACTGTGCGTTATTAGCTGTGAGGAAGCCGCGGTGCTCACCAGAATACCACAACCTCCTCAAACTGCTGATCAGGAGAGGTCATCAATATTAGACCAACAAGGGTCGGACACCCATATATATCAGAATCTTGGAAAACCTTAAACCTAGCCTATATTTTGCCTCCTGTCAATGTCTGTAATTGGGAAAAGGTACAGACGGGCCATTGCTGCAGTGGCATCAATAGCGCTAATAGTACTGGGACAAAAAGTTCACAATATACACAAATACCGAAAATAAATCTAAATATTCCTCTGTCGTTCATATCAATAATATTAACTTCAAGCAATTAAGTGGAATAAAAAGGGGCCGTTTTATCAACAAACTAACTTAATTATTTTACCTTTTCCATTTTTCTTAAACAGATTGAGATATAATTGCTATTTCCGCTATGAGGTATTTTATGTGACTCTTGTTTAATTAATCATAACGTGTCCCTGAGCTTTTTTTTTTTTCAATTGTTTAAAAACACTTTGCAAGAAAGAAAGCTGAATTATTTCTAATAACAGTGGCAATGGTGACTGAGAATAAATCAAGACCCACATGAATCAGCACGGTTGCAGATCTGCGAGTGATGTTAATTTCAAGCGCACTTTTTTCATGAATGCTGATTATCTGTCTGTAACATGCTGAAATATACAAAGTTCACCATCAAGGAAAGATTTCATTTAAAACCTAAATATCAAGTTCTAATGTAATAATACTATATATTTTCATTACAATATTATTATATTATAGTCTTACATAATATATATATATATATATATATATATATATATATATATATATAGTGTATATAAAAAGTCTACACACCCCTGTTAAAATGTCAAAGAGACAAAGATAAATCATTTCAGAACTTTTTCCACCTTTAAACTGTACCACTCAATTGAAAAACAAACTGAAATCTTTTAGATGGAGGGAAGAAAACAAAAAAAATTAAAATAACGTGTATGCATAAGTGTGCACACCCTCTTATAACTGGGGATATAGCTGTGTTCAGAATTAAGCAATCAAATTCAAAATCCTGTTAAATAGGAGTCAGCATACACCTGCCATCATTTAAAGTGCCTCTGATTAACCCCAAAGAAAGTTCAGCTGCTCTAGTTGGCCTTTCCTGAAATTTTCTTACTCGCATCCCACAGCAAAAGCCTTGGTCCACAGAGAGCTTCCAAAGCAGCAGAGGGATCTCATTGTTAAAAGGTATCAGTCAGGAGAAGGGTACAAAAGAATTAGATATACCATGGAACACAGTGAAGACAGTCATCATCAAGTGGAGAAAATATGGCACAACAGTGACATTACCAAGAACTGGATGTCCCTCCAAAATTGATGAAAAGACGAGAAGAAAACTGGTCTGGGAGGCTACCAAGAGGCCTACAGCAACATTAAAGGAGCTGCAGGAATATCTGGCAAGTATTGGCTGTGTGGTACATGTGACAACAATCTCCCGTATTCTTTATATGTCTGGGCTATGGGGTAGAGTGGCAAGACGAAAGCCTTTTCTTACAAAGAAAAATATCCAAGCCAGGCTACATTTTGCAAAAACATCTCTGAAGTCTCACAAAAGCATGTGGGAAAAGGTGTTATGGTCTGATGAAACCAAAAACTTTTTGGCCATAATTCCAAAGATATGTTTGGCGCAAAAACAACACTGCACATCACCAAAAGAACACCATACCCACAGTGAAGCATGGTGGGGGCAGCATCATGCTTTGGGGCTGTTTTTCTTCAGCTGGAACTGGGGCCTTAGTTAAGCTAGAGGGAATTATGAACAGTTACAAATACCAGTCAATATTGGCACAAAACCTTCAGGATTCTGCTATAAAGCGGAACATAAAGAGAAACTTCATCTTTCAACATGACAACGACCCAAAGAATACATCCAAATCAACAAAGTAATGGCTTCGCCAGAAGAAGATTAAAGTTTTGGAATGGCCCAGCCAGAGCCCAGATCTGAATCCGATTAAAAATCTGTGGGGTGATCTGAAGAGGGCTGTGCACAGGAGATGCCCTCGCAATCTGACAGATTTGGAGTGTTTTTGCAAAGAAGAGTGGTCAAATCTTGCCAAGTCAAAATGACTCATACCCAAAAAGACCGAATGCTGTAATAAAATCAAAAGGTACTTCAACAAAGTATTAGTTTAAGGGTGTGCACACTTATGCAACCATATTTTTTTACTTTTATATTTTTTCTTCCCTCTACCTAAAAGATTTCAGTTTGTTTTTCAATTGAGTTGTACAGTTTATAGGTCACATTAATGGTGGAAAAAGTTCTGAAATGATTTATCTTTGTCTCATTTTTTTATATCACAGAAACCTGACATTTTAACAGGGGTGTGTAGACTTTTTATTTCCACTGTATGTGTATATACACTCACCTAAAGAATTATTAGGAACACCATACTAATACGGTGTTGGACCCCCTTTTGCCTTCAGAACTGCCTTAATTCTACATGGCATTGATTCAACAAGGTGCTGATAGCATTCTTTAGAAATGTTGGCCCATATTGATAGGATAGCATCTTGCAGTTAATGGAGATTTGAGGGATGCACATCCAGGGCACGAAGCTCCCGTTCCACCACATCCCAAAGATGCTCTATTGGGTTGAGATCTGGTGACTGTGGGGGCAATTTTAGTACAGTAAACTCATTGTCATGTTCAAGAAACCAATTTGAAATGATTCGAGCTTTGTGACATGGTGCATTATCCTGCTGGAAGTAGCCATCAGAGGATGGATACATGTTCCCATTCTGTTTACGCCAAATTCGGACTCTACCATTTGAATGTCTCAACAGAAATCGAGACTCATCAGACCAGGCAACATTTTTCCAGTCTTCAACAGTCCAATTTTGGTGAGCTCGTGCAAATTGTAGCCTCTTTTTCTAATTTGTAGTGGAGATGAGTGGTACCCGGTGGGGTCTTCTGCTATTGTAGCCCATCCGCCTCAAGGTTGTGCGTGTTGTGGCTTCACAAATGCTTTACTGCATACCTCGGTTGTAATGAGTGGTTATTTCAGTCAACGTTGCTCTTCTATCAGCTTGAATCAGTCGGCCCATTCTCCTCTGACCTCTAGCATCCACAAGGCATTTTTGCCCACAGGACTGCCGCATACTGGATGTTTTTCCCTTTTCACACCATTCTTTGTAAACCCTACAAATGGTTGTGCGTGAAAATCCCAGTAAAAATAGAAATTTCAAAATTGTTTCTCCATCTGCCATTAACTCTTGTGGAACACCTAAAGGGTTAACAAAGTTTGTAAACCCAGTTTTGAATACCTTGAGGGGTGTACTTTCTTAGATGGAGTCACTTTTTGGAAATTTCTATTCTAGGGGTGCAACAGGGGGCTTCAAATGGGACATGGTATAAACAAAACCAGTCCTGCAAAATCTGCCTTCCAAAACCTATATGGTGTTCCCCTCCTTCTATGTGCTCCCGTTCGGCCAAACAGTAGTTTACGACCACATATGGGGTGTTTCTGCAAACTACAGAATCGGGGCAACCCATTTTAAGTTTTGTTTGGCAGTTAACCCTTGTTTTACTTCTGGAAAAAATTGATTATATTGGAAAATTTTCCAAAAAATAGAAATTTCAAAATTGTTTCTCAATCTGCCATTAACTCTTGTGGAACATTTAAAGGGTTAATAAAGTTTGAAAAAACAGTTTTGAATACCTTGAGGGGTGTAGTTTCTAGAATGGGGAGGTTTCTATTATCTAAGCCTCACAATATGACTTCAAACCTGAACTGGTCCATAAAAAGTGGGATTTTGAAGATTTCAGAAAAATTTCAAAATTTGCTTCTAAACTTCTAAGCCTTGTAACATCCCCAAAAAATAAAATATCATTCCCAAAATGCTACAAACATGAAGTAGACATATGGGGAATGTAAAGTCATCACAATTTTTGGGGGTATTACTATGTATTACAGAGGTAGAGAAACTGAAACTTTGAAATTTGGTAATTTTTTTAAATTTTCGGTAAAAATTGTATTTTTTTATGCAAAAAAAAATTTACTTTTTTGACCCAATTTTAGCAGTGTCATGAAGTACAATATGTGACGAAAAAACAATCTCAGAACGGCCTGGGTAAGTCAAAGCGTTTTAAGGTTATGAGCACTTAAAGTGACACTGGTCAGATTTGCAAAAAATGGCCAAGTCCTTAAGGTGAAATAGGGCTGAGTCCTTAAGGGGTTAAATCACTTTTCTTTCCTATTCTGACATTCAGTTTGGAGTTCAGGAGATTGTCTTGACCAGGAGCACACCCCTAAATGCATTGAAGCAACTGCCATGTGATTGGTTGACTAGATAATTGCATTAATGAGAAATAGAACAGGTGTTCCTAATTATTCTTTAGGTGAGTGTATATTGTGACACAGTGAGAGGATTGGTCTGGGAAAACAGGTATTTTCCTCCCAGCATGTGCTGCTGGGCTGATTTACAGCCAGGTGAAGTCAAATACCGGAACGGATTTTAAATGTCGATCCGGGTTTTGGCAGCACCTGGCTGTCCTTAAATAGGCAGCTGGGTTCAGAAGCCATGTCTCTGTGTTGGGATCTGGGAGCCTTGTGTCTGGAAGAAGGCTTGCTACCTTTTTGGCGTGAAAACAGGTTGCTGCTGCTATCAGCAAGGACTCTTTGAGGCAGAATTGCTGCATGGTGTGAATAACCAACAATACCATAAGGTGACTTTTTGTTTAAATATGACTGTTTGTTTTGTCACTTGCGATTAAAGAATATTTATAGTGGCTCATTGGCTCTATCACCGTAGAAATGGTGCTCTGACTTGAGTGACTCACCCAGTCACTAAAAAGGAGAAATCTTAACAATATAATAGGCAGGCACTCAACATCTGGTATAATTCGATCAGATTTAAATTAATGTATAAAATCCTTAGTTATTCTGGTACATATCAAATACATATCAACTTAAAATCCCAAACATAAAATGCACAAATAATACAATAAAATAAAAATTTGTATGAAAAGTAAAATGTAGTTTGGTCCATATAGTTTTTAGGCATATATAGAGTCTCAATTTGGGCGTCCTGTAATATAACCTCAGAGGAGTATGTTGACTTCCAAAGGTTTTGCTTTGTATATAGGCATATATGTAGCAGGATATATAGTTCTTTCTGATTATTCCCACAGTCCAATGTAAGTTTCAAAACACACCCATATGAATAAAATGTATCCAAATTAAGTCAAAAGTGAGGCTAGGGTACATATATTAATATGCCAAATACTTTTGTTGGATCAAATGTGCATATGTAGCTTATTGTTAGTTTCAGCAGTTCATTTATACATGCAGATAACTTATTAGTTCCCGGGCTTCCTGCCACTGTGGCCTGCTATGAGAGTGAATCATACCCATGAGACAGGGGTAACCCTAGAAGAGTGGCCTGACTCAGGTGGGAGACCAGAACCCTGGGAACCTGAGACCGAAGGGCCAGTGGTAGGGGTGACCACCACTTCGGTGGAAGAGGGGGAGACAACCCCGCTAAGTGTAATGGTGGGTGGGGACGCGGTAGCGCAGCGGTATGACGTAGCGGTGTAGCTACGTGGGCGTACCGCGCGTCCGCATGAGGTCCGCCCCCCTCGCTCACCAGCCCCGTCCTGGCGTCTTGGCGTTCCCTCCGCCTCGCTTTCTCCAGCGCAGCATGAGAGACGACACATTGGTGCTGGGCCGGAGACGTCTATAGCTGCCGCTATACCCGGAAGCGTGCAGTGTGAGGTGACCGCGTGAAGACCATGGAGTATACGGTCCATGTCGTTGAATAGAAACCCTGCTATGACCCGACGAGAGACCCCTGTGCTGACTTGGACCATCTTTCTCTGAATTAGTCTGAACCAGCAACCTGTACAGCACATCAAACCTGGCCCCCTGAAAGTACCTGACGTCCGGGTACACCAAGGGAACACACGAGACCGCGGAACGCTGAGACTGCACACCAGCGGCCGGCCGGCTGAAAATAGGTGAGACCGCTCCTTTCTAGTTTGTTTACTGACACCCCCCCTCAGTGACTAACCCACTTTACTAACCTGTGGATAGAGGGCTACTGACCGGCTGTGGACGCTGGCTGCTACATCAGCTGAGGCTACATCCTTGGCGTGCCCCGTGGGAAGGGCCATTTGGGGATACCCCATAAACACTCCTAGAGGAATTGTTGGCCGAAATGTGAGAGCTCTTCCCCTTGGTCCAGTGGTGTGAGTGCGCTATGTGCAGCGGGGCCTCTCCTCTTCAACCTCATCGCCCCTTTTCTGTTATTAGCCTATATATCCGCTACTTGGATGAAAAATTAACATCACCACCACAGGTTTGGAGCCAAAAGGCACTATTGCCCCCCGTATTCCTATACTAAGTAAACGGGGAGACTACTGCTACGATTAACGTTCCTGCCCCACATTCCAGGCAAGAGGGCTGAAGATTGGCGGGATAGTCCTTGTTTGTGAACGTCATTGATATTTGACATTTTCAGGGAGGATATAACCCGCCGACTCCGTTAAATTGACGGCTCAAACAGGCGCGGCACTAGGTGCATGGGGGGAGCGGGGAAGATGACTTCCACTTGACTGTGGCCCCCATTTGCATTAACTGCTCTGGGCAAATACCCATCCTTTCTGATTATCCTGTCGGGCAAGCAGTTACGGGACTGAGTACCGGTGCTCACCGGTTTTATGATATTATTATTTATGTTACATTTATAACTGTTTTTGTTCTTGATACCTGTAGGTGTCTGTGTCCTTGGGGTTCTGGTCCGGCCAGGAGGGAGAGGTGAACTTCCGCACAGGTTGTGGCGTGTATATCCCCTCCTTGACCGGTCTCGAAATACCAATTCAGGATGTACACATAACCTTACTAAATTACCCATTGATTGTATTATGTCCTACTGGTGCACAACATTAGGTGGATAGCGAGTGGCCGATCCATTTTAGGCTGCTCACGTTGGCAATACAATTTTGTGGTAATACTGAGATCCCGGTCCCCCTTTCTTTTTTTGTGTTCCTTTTTCTTTTCTTTTTCCTGTTGCTCCTCCCCCCTTCTTATTTCTCTCCTAATACTTACATACAGTGTGCCCTATCATGTTAGAACCTCATGTAATATGCCTCCTAAATATAGTAGGAGATCCGTGGGTACGGGATCTCCAAAAGCGGGTGGTGGAAGCAGCCCACAGGCCAGAATGGACAAATATCTGAAATCACCCCCACCAAAACAAAGAGGGGGGAAAAGAATGCCAGAACAGGTGGAGGTGCAGGGGGACCCGCCGATACAGACGGAACAGTACAGGGGATCTGATGTGGGTAGACTAGACACTATAGACAGTAAATTGGTAGACATACTGACGGTGGTTCAGACCACTAATCAATCGGTCACAGACATCTCCACCACGGTAAAGACACTACAGGCGGAGTTAACTCTGATTAGAGATGATATGAATAAAATTAGGGCCAGTATTAAATACGTAGAAACTGGTTTATCAACGGTTCAAATAGAACAACGACAGATGAGTACAAGAATAAATGATTTGGATAAGGAAAATAAACAGATCAATGCGAGATTAACAGATATGGAGGATAGAGCACGTCGGAACAACTTGAGAGTGGTGGGCTTCCCTGAGGGTGTAGAGGGGGGGAACCCCGTGGAGTTCATACAAAGGTGGTTGACAGACACGTTGGGAGTCCGAGGGGACGCCCCCGTGCTCTGCGTGGAGAGAGCGCACAGAATCGCTTTTAAAAAGCCTCCGCCGGGTGGCCCTCCTCGCTCCCTCTTGATTAGGATACTATCCTCGAGCGACAGAGACTGGGTGCTCCTAAAGCGGGGGACACGACAGGGATGCCCGCTCTCTCCACTCCTCTTTTCAATTTTTATGGAACCCCTCGCCTGCAGGATACGGGCTGAACCTAGTATAGTGGGGTTTGGGGGGAGAGGGACGGACGATAAGATCTGTTTATATGCATACGACGTATTGCTCTATCTGAATTACGGATGGAGAAGCGTCCCAGATGTTATGCGGATAACAGAGGAATTTGGTAGAATTGCCGGATATGAGATAAATTGGGTAAAGTCTGTACTCTTCCCCCTGAATCGGATACCCCCCTTGAACGATCTCAGGGTCAGAATTATTGCCCCAACAGACCACTTAGATTATCTAGGGATAAAAATTGGCAGCACCATCAGGGATTACAATATATTAAATGTTACCCCCCTAGTCGGGAAAATAAGGGAAAAAATAAGGGTCTGGCAGAAACTTCCGCTTACGCAGATTAATAGAATTGCGCTGATTAAAATGGTTCTGTTGCCCTGGATATTGTACACGGTTAGTTGCTGCCCTGCCTGGATTGAGGATAGTGTTTTTATTCTGATTGATCGATTGATAAATGACCTGATATGGGGCAGAAAAAGGGTTCGCGTTAAGCTACAATACCTGCGAATGGCGGCAAATAACGGTGGCCTTGGCTTGCCTCACTTTCAAATCTATTACTTGTGTTCACAACTACAGTGGTGTGTCAATACGGGGGATGGAGTACTATTATCCCATATTCTAGGGCAACGCCAACAGCATACATACAATATATTCAGCATATTGGAATCCAGGCTTCTGGAGTGTGCGGATTTTGTCTGTCCCATCGGGGCAGCGTTACAGAAGACCTGGAATAAAATTAAGGCACTTACTCAGGCCCCTCAAGTTCTTGATTTTACCCCGCTATGGGACAACCCTGCGTTAACAGAGTTCTTGGCCCTTAATGAAAACGACTATTGGACTCGGAGAGGTATTACGTTATTTTCACATATATACACGAAAGGGAAAATTAAATTAATAGGGGAATTGATTCAGCAGACACCAATAACTGCATTAGAACACTATAGATATTTCCAATTACAACATGCATTAGCATGCACACTTAAAAAAATACCTTTGACAACAACCACTCAGAGGTTTTTATTATTTTGTTATAATATAGTAGGGAATAAAGTTAGGGTCTCATTAATATATAGGAGATTTATCAAGGAATTAAGCACGGTCACTAAATTTAAAAGTGTAGATAAATGGAAGGTGGATATAGGGGAATGTAACCCTTCACAATGGCGGGAAATATATCAAAACATTAAGAAGGCTTCCCTCTCACGACAACACCGGTTGACACAATTCAAAATAATACACTGTTTATATGTTACCCCGAGTCTTTTATCTAAAATGTATAGTAACAAGGGACAAGAATTTAGTTGCATGAAATGCTCTCTTGTAGCTGCAGGGTATGTACATATGCTGTGGGATTGCCCAGTTATCAAGACCTTTTGGGGCAGTATATTCCAGGAGATGGCGGCACTAAGCGGGAATAGCCCCCCTCTAACCATCCAAGTAGTTGTGCTTGGACTTCTCCCCCCCCCCCGAGTACAAAAATAAAACTACCAAAAACGAACAGGTCTACTGGCTGAAGGGATTTCTATTGGCTAAGGTAATAATCTTGAGACAATGGGTGAAAGATAGATCGCCAACAATAAATGAATGGCAAAGCTTAATGACAAGAGTAACAAACTTTGAGCGTATGAAACGGCGCGGGATGAGCTATATCTCAGAAATAGGTTCATAGACAGGGAAGGTGGCGTGAAGAAATATCCGGACTGGAACTGATGACCCCCCATTCTCTGTGGCCAAGCCCTAATATAAACAAATACATTTTCCACCACCGTTAAATAATAAATAAATAATAAAAAATAATAAATAAACATTACAATTAGTCCACATTAAATAGGATCTGCCCCTATGTAGGTTTGAAAAAATACCCTGGAGAGGGGCATGAGCGTCCTACCGCCCCTCGTGGCGGCCGTACCAGGCCAGGTATGTTGGGAGGGAGTGGGGGGAGGGGTTCTGGTGTTTGGGGGGGGGTTGGCTTTGGTTTTGATATGTGCGACAGAGAATTGACATTAATTTAGGGCATCTTTCGATCTAGATGACTCTGTATGTATGTACGTTGCCTAGCACCAAAATAACACATTGTTTAAATGTACCTGTCAAACGTGTCTATTCTCTGTGACCAGATATCTTTTTTATATTGTTTATATGTAAGAAAAGCAATAAAGATATTTATATAAATAAAAAAAAAAGTGTAATGGTGGGAGACATGGAGGACTTGCCGCCGAGTCCTGAATTAGCAGACCTCAATGTCTCCCGGGATAATTTTGGTACTTCCCAACGTCGGGACCCAACCCTATCCCACGCCTGGGAAAATGTATTAATAGTAGATGGTGAACCCCAACAACCTGCGGCAGAGTCAGTATTTCCATCAAGAGATGTTGTATCGGGTAAACAAACTACAGGGTGAGCCTATTGAACAGTTGGTGGTCCCCAAGGCTTATCGCAAGCTTGTGTTAGATCTAGCCCACCAACACATTCTCGGGGGTCATCTGGGGCTGCAGAAAACTCAGGATCGTATTCTACAGCGGTTTTACTGGCCCAGCATATTCAAGGAAGTGGAAGAGTTTGTAAGTCTTGCCCAACTTGCCAGATAACTAGCCCTCATTTCCGTAGTCCCCTAGTACCTCTCCCAATTATCAAAGTACCGTTTGAACAATAGCTATGGACCTCATAGGCCCAGTATCGAAGTCCGCCAGAGGGCATTAACACATCTTAGTCATTCTAGACTACGCCACTCGGTACCCGGAGGCGGTGCCACTGCGACATATCTCGGCCAAACTCATTGCTAAGGAGTTAATGGAGATGTTTTCCCGATGAGGACTATCTAAAGAGGTTCTGACCGACCAAGGGACCCATTTTTATGTCCAAAGTGATGAGTAAACTCTGTAAGTTGCTGCACATCCGTTTACCATCCGCAAATGGATGGTCTGGAAGAATGGTTTAACCAAACATTAAAAAATAGGTTGAAAAAGGTAGTGACTAAAGATGGGAAGGATTGGGAACTCCTTCTGCCCTATATCATGTTCGCAGTGTGAGAGGTATCCCAGGCCTCTTCTGGGTTCTCGCCCTTTGAACTGCTATATGGCAGACACACGTGGTCTCTTGAACCTGGCCAAAGAGGCGTGGGAACAACAACCCACTCCATATAAAAGTGTCATTGAGTACGTTACGCAGATGCAAGATCGGATAGAGATAGTGCTGCCGCTTGTTAGGGAGCATATAGAGGCAGCTCAATGAGTCCAGAATCGGATCTATAATTTGCAGGCTCGGGTCCGGATCTTTAACCCGGGTGATCGGGTTTTGGTTTTGGTGCCGACCATGGACAGTATGTTCCTGGGTAGCTGGCAGGGGCCTTACGAGGTACTCGAGAAAATTGGAGATGTAAACTACAATGTACACCAGCCAGGGCGGCGAAAGCAGGAGCAGGTTTACCATGTGAATTTACTTAAACCTTGGAAAGATAGGGAAACATGTACAGAAGACAGCCCGCTGCTGGGTTTTCTAGGAAAAGAGGTACCGGCCTCTCTGTAAGATGCAAGAGAGGCGGCTGCCACAGTAAAAATTGCTGACAGCCTGTCCTCTAAAAAGACTCAGGAGGCCAGGGAGTTTGTTAGTCGGAACACGGATGTGTTCTCGGACCTCCCTGGACGCACTTCCATAATCCAGCATTACATTATCACTGAGCCTCAGGCAAAAGTCCGATTAAAACCATACTGGGTGCCCGAGGCGACAAGCCATATCGGAGGAGATGCAGCTAATGTTGCATCTAGACGTCATTGAAAAGTCAAAAAGTGAGTAGGCCAGTCCTATAGTATTGATATCCAAGCCGGACGGGACGTTGCGGTTTTGTAACAACTTTCGAAAACGTAAGGAGTTTACAAATTTGATGTGTATCCCATGCCCCAGGTTGGACCTCACAAAAGGGTACTGGCAGGTGCCCTTAACGGAGGCTGCCAAAGAGAAAACTGCCTTCATCACATCTGAGGGGCTGTATAAATATAAAGTCTTACTCTTCGGTCTGCATGGTGCCCCCGCCACTGTTCAGCGACTAATGGACATTGTGCTTCGTCCACATCGTCGATACTCTTCGGCTTACCTGGACGATATTGTCATCCACAGTACCGACTGGGAAAGTCACCTACCCAAAGTGCAGGCTGCAATGGACTCTCTTTGGAAAGATGGCCTAACCGCTAACCCCAAAAAATATGTGATAGGGTTAAAAGAGACTAAGTACCTGGGGTATGTCATTAGGCGCAGAGTCATCAAACCCCAAGTGAACTAAATAGTGGCAATAAGAAATTGGCCCCGACCTGTCACCTCTAGGAAAATAAAGTCATTCCTGGGAATGGTGGGCTATTACATGAGGTTTGTTCCCCACTTTGCTACTCTAGCCGTGCCCTTGACAGGACTCTTGAAGGGACACAAGTCAATGATGGTTCGTTGGGATGATCGGGCGGAAGAGGCTTTCTCCGCTTTGAAGTCGGCACTGTGCGGGTCCCCGGTTTTGGTGACGTCCGACTTCAAAAGAGAGTTTATAGTACAGACCGATGCCCCCGAAGTAGGCCTCAGTGTTGTACTGTCTCAGGAAGTCAACCGGGAGGAGCATCCCGTTGTCTTCCTCAGCCGTAAGCTCACCCCAGCCAAGACCCGGTATAGTATAGTGGAGAGAGAGTGCCTGGCTATCTCTCTGCTATTATTTATTGGGGAGAAAATTCTGCCTGGTGACTGACCACTCCCCACTCAAGTGGATGAGCCAGGCCAAGGACAGATGGTTTCTCTCCCTACAAAACTTTATGTTTTCGGTGGAACACAGGGCATGCCGGTTACAGGGAAATGCGGATGCCCTGTCCCGGATACACTGTCTGGTGACACAGTCAGGGTTGAACAAAGGGGGGAGGGTATGTGACACAGTGAGAGGATTGGTCTAGAAATCAGGTATTTTCCTCTCAGCATGTGTTGCTGGGCTGATTTACAGCCAGGTGAGGTCAAATACCAGACCGTATTTTAAATGCCGGTCTGGGTTTTGGCAGCACCTGGCTGTCTCAGAAGCCATGTCTCTGTGTTGGGATGTGGGAGCCTTTGTCTGGATGAAAGATTGCTACCTGTTTAGCGTGAAAACAGGTTGCTGCTGCTATCAGCAAGGACTCTTTGAGACAGAATTGCCGCATGGTGAGAATTACCACCAACACCACAAGGTGACTTTTTGTTTGAATATGACTGCCTGTTTTGTCACTTGCCTAAAGTGTGAATAAAACACTGAACTGTTTGATCCATAGATATTGTTGTTGCCTCTATACTGCATCCGCTAATCCTGTCTACCAGAGCGAGTCCCCACAATATATGTGTGAAGGCCGATTCATTGGCCTGTATTTGTGGGAGGGGCGCCGGCATCTCACTTATACCCAGCTAACGCCTCCCCCTGAGGCTGACGTGCCATTGCCACATATCCTGTTTGGTTCTGATTCAGCACAAGTGAGTCTCATACCTCTGCAGGATTTGTCCCAGCCAGCGGCGTGGAATTCGCTACGGAGTTCGTCCTGGCTTCGGGTAAGTATATGCTGCGCGCTTCTGCAGCCCGTCCACTTCACAGTCCGGCCGGGGGTGTGTCAGCTCCTTTGGTAAGGAGGAGCGCCGTGCCGCACCAGAGCGGTCTGCCCGGTAGCCCACGCTTTGGTTACCCACGCGGCAGTACGACTAGTTATGCAGGAGTCAGCGGGACTCCGTCACGATTTCCTCATTGGTGCGTTTCTCGCATGGGGCGCCGTGCCTCACGCAAGGGTGGGGGTGAAGTGTTCCCCAGTATACGGTATCATCAGCGACGCTGATTCCTGCTGTACGATGTTTGTTTGGCGGGACTGTGCGGTCTACTTGTGCTGCACACTGGGGGCACAAGTGGATTGCGCCTTCCAGTTTAACTGCGTGGATACTTTGAGTGGAAGATAGTTCCAGATGCTACGCTACAGTCAGTGACATAACATACAACAATGTTTTACACATGTGCTGGGGGGCATGTGTTTGCTGCTAAAGTTTGTGCACACATCAGATATATACATGGTGATTTGTGGCCTGCCCCTATGCGTTATGCTACCATGCGCTCTGCTACTACGTTCTCTGTCATTTCGTGCTCGGCAGGCATCTAAACGCTGCAGTCGCTTACATGGGGAGTTTACATGCACTATGGCCCACTCCTGTGTAACCCGTGGCCCCCTACCACTCAGCAGGGGCTGGCAGTTTGTCAGGTGTTATCTGCTAGCCACCACTGCCTGTGGTTATAGCCTGCCATCAACCGTTCTGTCACCAATCTCAGCAGCTGCACTTTACCTTAATCAGTTGGGGTAGTCATAGTGCACCTTTTCTCCTTTCAGATCACCTTTCAGTTGTACTTTTCAACTAGCTGTCGTCCTGTACAGTGTGGGCGCAGGCTGAAGGTAGAAATAAAAAATAAAAAATAAATATATAAATATATAATATATATATATATATATATATTGGGGTACAGGTGCATCTTAAGGTAATCAGGTACTCCAGAGCTCTCGGGTTGCACATGCATGGCTCATGTTACGCATGGGTTCCTCATCACGTCTCAGGGTTCGCTGTTTGTCGCCCCTCAGACTGTTATCGGTGCGTTACCTTGGTAAGACACGTTTGCCAGCATTGAACGAAAGATTGCATACCTGACACGTCATTCAGGTTCGGCGATCCGTTCCACATTTGTTATTTTGCATAGCACGCAGTCACCTGGGGTCATGAACATGTTCACCCCTCACAGGCTTCCTCAGCAGGCCCGTCCAGAAAGAAACCCCACAAAAAAAAAATTATAATAAAAAAATAAATATTAAAAGAGTAATAAAAATAAATAAATATATGTACATATATGGGGGTACAGGTGTATCTTAAGGTAATCAGGAACTCCAGAGCTCTCGGGTTGCATGTGCATGGCTCATGTTACGCATGGGTTCCTCAACACGTCTCAGGGTTCGCTCTTTGTCACCCCTCAGGCTGTTATCGGTGCGTTACCTTGGTAAGACACGTTTGCCAGCATTGAACGAAAGATTGCATACCTGACACGTCATTCAGGCTTGGCGTTCCGTTCCACATTTCTTATTTTGCATAGCACGCAGTCACCTGGGGTCATAAACATGTTAAAAAAAAGGTTATTTACACTCGTGCCTCCAATGTCATCATAACACTGGACTTGTTGTTTTCCTGGTCGCAGGTTTCGAAGCAGGTTTCCACACAGTTCTAATCGCGCTGCCTGAGCCACGTATGAGTGTAAAAACGTACAGTCCGCGGTGAGAGTCCCCACAACAGTGGACAGATTGATAGAGGCTAAATTAGAAGGAGAGTTCCTCATAGGCCCCTTTTTGGTTCCCCCGTTCGACCACTGGCGGGTCAACCCGGTGGGGGTAGTCACAGGTAAATTCGGCAAGAAGGAGAGGCTGGTCTATGACCTTTCAGCCCCGCATGCCTCTCATGTTTCCAGCCTTAATTCCCTCATCCCATCTGAAGAAGTGAGTATGAAGTATTCGTCCATAGGTCAGGCCATAGCCATCATCATGCAGGCAGGGCCTGGGGCTCATCTGTCCAAGGAAGACATTTCAGATGCCTTCAAGCTACTTCCCATCATGCCTGCGCTCTGGCAGGGGCATGGTATCAAATGGAAGAACCTGTATTATTTTGCCACCAAACTGACATTTGGCTCCAAGAGTAGCCCCTGGCTATTCGACCAGTTCGCTCAGGCCCTGCACTGCGTGTTGGAAGTCAAGTTTAACTGCAGTCATGTTATTCACTATCTGGATGACTTTCTGCTGATTAAATACCCAGGGCGCACACCCCAGGATCTGGACACCCTACAAGTAGTTTTTCACAGCTAGGCGTGCCAGTGTCGCCTAAGATAATTGAAGGCCCATCCATGGTGATCACTTTCCTGGGTATCGTACTAGACTCCGTCAACATGTTAGCCAGTTTACTAGAAGATAAACTGATCCGGATCAGAGAAGTCATACACAGATTCACAGTCACGAGAGTATCAACAAAGGCGGAGTTACTGTTGTTGCTAGGGATGCTAAACTTCCCACGGCTCCACAGCAGCACAGCCCGGTTCAGCTGGACGCTCAGGCTGTAGCAGATCTAGTCATGTGGGATCAGTTCATGGCCAGAGGAAGTCAGACAGATCCTGGGGTTTCTCAAGTCTTCAGCCTTGTTTGAACTATACCCCATAGTGGCCGCAGTGTATGTATGGGGTAGTTCATGGTCCAACTCCTGTCACTACCAGAGCTTTGGGACGTTCTCACAGCTCTGTTTCTCCACCCCTGTGATAATGTCACTACTAGAGCTGGGAGGAGTTCTCACTGCTCTGTTTACTTTTGGTTTCCTTCCTCCCAGCTGTTCCTCATGCGTTTGATTTCCCTCTCTTTATATCACCCCTCCTCCTATTGTAGGGCGTGGATTATAGTTCTCATTTCAGTTGTAGCTCTTGCTTTAGTATCTTCACTTGTAGCTATCAGTTCACTGGACCTGTGTTCTGCCGCAGCAAGCACTCCGGATATTGCCAGCTGTCCTTGGATCCGTCTTCTCTGCGGCTGCAACACCTTCAGCTAAGTGTACAGACATTGTTGTGTACCTGATTATTTTCTGACTGGATCTGAGGTGGCCACGGTTCCCTCCATATACTGAGTAGGGCACTGGTGGCCGTGCCCCTTCCACTATTGTAGGGGTTACAGTGGTCATCAGTCTTAGGCACGTGGGCATGCCTCGTTCCGCCATTTGGATCCGGGCATGTGCTTTAGCAGCATAGGGAGAGCTTTGAGGGTCTGACAGGGGTCACCCTTTATCCTCCCTAGTTTGGGTCCGGTCAGTAGCTCTTTTTCTGTGTATACTATTGTTGCTCACATACAGCCGTGACATTATAATCCACCAAAACCGTCCTTTTTTGACATGGATCCGCTATCTGGCCTGGTTGACCGCATGCAGGGTCTTTCTTTGGAAGTAGCGGATCTCCGTCAATCTATGACTCAGCTTCAAGCATTGGGCTCTGCTCCGGCTCATGGAGTCTGTTGCGAGCCAAAGGTCTCACTTCCGGAAACGTTCTCCGGGGGCAGTGAGAATTTTGTTCGCTTCAGAGAGGCATGCAAACTCCATTTTTGCTTGTGTCCCCACTCCTCTGGTAAGGAGGAGCAGAGGGTGAGGATTGTCATCTCCCTGCTCAGGGGTAATGCTCAGACTTGGGCTTTTTCGCTGCCATCAGGGGATCCCTCCCTTCGATCCGTGGAAAGATTTTTTGTGGCCCTGGGGCAGATTTATGATGACCCGGATCGTGTTGCTCTGGCCAAATCTAACTTACGTGTTTTATGCCAGAACAAACTGTCTGCGGAGCTTTATTGTTCTGAATTTCGGAGATGGGCAGCTGATTCGGGTTGGAATGATGCTGCACTCCGGAGTCAGTTCTGTCATGGTCTCTCAGAGAGATTGAAAGATGCGTTTGCTTTCCATGAGAGACCAACGTCCTTAGAGTCTGCCATGTCATTGGCGGTACGCCTTGACAGGCGTCTAAGAGAAAGAAACGAGACCTCTCTGTCCAGCCATTGTCAGTCTAGGGGCAGTGGTGCGGACTCATTCAGTGTGCAGGGGCCTCATCCTGTCTCACTCCCCTCTGAGGAGGAGCCCATGCAGCTAGGTCGACTTGCCCCTGATAAAAGAGGATTTAGTCCTCAGAGTATGGTGTGTTTTTGTTGTGGGGGCATAGGTCATTTGGCAAATGTTTGTCCGTCTAGGAGATTCTTGAACTGTACTAAGAGCGATAATAAGAGAAAAACTTCAAAAGGTAAATCATCAAATTCTGCTTCATCTGCTACTTTGGGCAAAGTTGATGTAGGAATTGATGCTTTTCCTCTGACCTGCAGTTCCCGTTTTCTCTTGTCTGCCAGGGTGGCACTAGAGAGCAAAGTCATTTCTTGTGAGATTTTTGTCGATAGTGGAGCGGCCGTCAATCTTATTGACACTCAATTTGTAGCCATGCATGGTTTTCAGGTTTGCACATTAGAAAAGGATATACCTGTTTTTGCTATTGACTCTGCTCCACTCTCACAGAGATCTCTGAAGGGCATTGTTCACAATATCCGGCTAGCTGTAGGTGACACTCATGTGGAGGATATATCTTGTTTTGTCCTTAACGGATTGCCTTCTCCTCTAGTTTTGGGGTTACCCTGGCTCACTAGACATAACCCCACTATTGATTGGCAAGGAAGGCAAATAAATGAGTGGAGTGACTTTTGTAGAGAGAATTGTCTCACAGCGACTTTTGCAGAGGTGTCTACTAAAACTGTGCCATCATTTCTCTCTGATTTCTCGGACGTGTTTTCCGAGAGCGGTGTTCAGGAGCTACCTCCTCACCGGGAGTTTGACTGTCCCATTAACCTCATTCCCGGCGCCAAGCTGCCAAAAGCACGCCTCTACAATCTCTCACAACCAGAAAGAATCGCAATGCGAACTTATATCTCCGAGAGTCTCGAGAAGGGGCATATTCGTCCCTCAAAGTCACCTGTGGCCGCGGGTTTTTTTTTGGTTAAAAAAAAAGATGGCTCTCTGAGACCTTGCCTAGATTTTAGGGAGCTGAACCGTATCACGATTCGCGATCCCTATCCCCTTCCTCTGATCCCGGACCTCTTCAACCAAATTGTTGGGGCCAAGGTGTTTTCCAAATTGGATTTGAGAGGCGCGTACAACCTGGTCAGGGTCAGAGAGGGGGATGAATGGAAAACGGCCTTTAATACCCCTAACGGGCATTTCGAGAATCTCGTTATGCCTTTTGGCCTGATGAATGCTCCGGGCGTCTTTCAGCATTTTGTTAATAGTATTTTCTACCATTTAATGGGGAAATTTGTATTGGTGTATCTTGATGATATTTTGATTTTTTCCCCTGATGTTCAGACCCATCAGGATCATCTTTTTCAGGTTCTGCAGATTCTGCGGGAAAATAAATTGTACGCCAAGCTGGAGAAATGTCTTTTTATGGTATCGGAGATTCAATTTCTGGGTTTTCTCCTCTCTGCTTCTGGTTTTCGCATGGATCCGGAGAAGGTCCGTGCTGTACTTGAGTGGGAGCTTCCTGAGAATCAGAAGGCATTGATGCGCTTTCTGGGTTTTGCGAACTATTACAGAAAGTTCATTTTGAATTATTCCTCTGTTGTTAAACCCCTTACTGACATGACAAAAAAGGGGGCGGATTTTTCCTCTTGGTCGGAGGAGGCGCTTGCAGCCTTTTCTAAGATTAAAGAGAGTTTTGCGTCTGCTCCCCTCTTGGTGCATCCCGATGTTTCCTTACCTTTTATTGTTGAGGTGGATGCTTCCGAGGTGGGTGTGGGTGCGGTTTTGTCCCAGGGCCCTTCTCCTGCCAAATGGCGACCCTGTGCCTTTTTCTCTAAAAAACTCTCCCCGGCAGAGAGAAACTATGATGTGGGAGATAGGGAGTTGTTGGCCATCAAGTTGGCTTTCGAGGAATGGCGCCATTGGTTGGAGGGGGCCAGGCACCCTATCACCGTTTTTACCGACCATAAGAATCTGGCATACTTGGAGTCAGCCAGGCGTATGAATCCGAGACAGGCCAGATGGTCTCTGTTCTTCTCCAGATTCAATTTTGTTGTTACATTCCGACCTGGGATAAAAAATGTGAAGGCTGATGCTCTCTCTCGCTGTTGTCCGGGAGGAGGAAACTCCGAGGACCCGGGTCCCATTTTGGCGGAGGGGCTAGTTGTTTCTGCTCTATATTCCGATTTGGAGGCCGAGGTCCAGGCTGCCCAGACTAAGGCACCTGCCCGTTGTCCTTCTGGGAAGTTGTTCGTGCCTCCTGAGCTACGTCACAAACTCTTTAAGGAGCATCATGATACGGTTCTTGCTGGTCACCCCGGGAGTAGAGCCACGGTAGATCTCATTGCTCGGAGATTTTGGTGGCCGGCTCTTCGTAAGTCGGTGGAGGGTTTTGTGGCTGCTTGTGAGACGTGCGCTCGCGCTAAGGTCCCTCGTTCACGGCCTTCAGGTTCCCTTCTCCCGTTACCCATACCTTCCCGTCCTTGGACACACCTGTCCATGGACTTTATCACGGATCTTCCTCGTTCCTCGGGGAAGTCGGTGATCCTGGTGGTGGTGGACCGTTTTAGCAAGATGGCTCATTTCATACCTTTCCCTGGTTTACCCAATGCTAAAACGTTGGCGCAAGCTTTTGTCGACCATATTGTTAAATTGCACGGCATTCCCTCTGATATTGTTTCCGATAGAGGCACGCAGTTTGTGTCCAGGTTCTGTAAGGCTTTCTGTTCTCGCCTGGGGGTTCGGCTGTCCTTCTCTTCTGCTTTTCACCCGCAGTCGAATGGTCAGACTGAGCGCCTCAATCAGAATCTGGAGACATATTTGCGCTGTTTTGTGGCAGAGAACCAGGAGGATTGGTGTTCATTTCTCCCTCTTGCTGAGTTTGCTCTGAACAACCGTCGTCAGGAATCTTCTGATAAGTCACCATTCTTTGGTGCATATGGGTTCCATCCGCAGTTTGAGACATTCTCGGGAGGGGCTCTTTCTGGTTTACCTGAGGAGGAGAGATTTTCCTCGTCTTTGTCTACCATTTGGCAAAAGATTCAGAGTAATCTTAAAAAGATGAGTGAGAGGTATAGGCGTGTGGCTGATAAGAGACGTGTGCCTGGTCCGGACCTGAATGTGGGTGATCTGGTGTGGATGTCTACAAGAAATATTAAACTGAAGGTTCCCTCCTGGAAATTGGGTCCCAAGTTTATTGGGCCTTATAAAATCTTGTCAGTCATCAATCCTGTTGCCTTCCGTCTTGATCTTCCACGGGTTTGGAAGATACATAATGTATTTCACAGATCTCTCTTAAAACCATATGTCCAGCCCACGGTACCCTCCTCTTTGCCTCCTCCTCCAATTTTGGTTGATGGCAATCTGGAGTTTGAGGTTTCCAGAATTGTGGACTCTCGCATTGTCCGCGGTTCTCTTCAGTACCTCGTTCATTGGAAGGGTTATGGTCCTGAGGAGAGGATGTGGGTTCCGGTGTCGGACATTAAAGCCACTCGCCTCATCAGGGCATTTCATAGGGCTCATCCTGAGAAGGTGGGTCCTGGGTGTCCGGAGTCCACCCGTAGAGGGGGGGGTACTGTCACTACCAGAGCTTTGGGACGTTCTCACAGCTCTGTTTCTCCACCCCTGTGATGATGTCACTACTAGAGCTGGGAGGAGTTCTCACTGCTCTGTTTACTTTTGGTTTCCTTCCTCCCAGCTGTTCCTCATGCGTTTGATTTCCCTCTCTTTATATCACCCCTCCTCCTATTGTAGGGCGTGGATTATAGTTCTCATTTCAGTTGTAGCTCTTGCTTTAGTATCTTCACTTGTAGCTATCAGTTCACTGGACCTGTGTTCTGCTGCAGCAAGCACTCCGGATATTGCCAGCTGTCCTTGGATCCGTCTTCTCTGCGGCTGCAACACCTTCAGCTAAGTGTACAGACATTGTTGTGTACCTGATTATTTTCTGACTGGATCTGAGGTGGCCACGGTTCCCTCCATATACTGAGTAGGGCACTGGTGGCCGTGCCCCTTCCACTATTGTAGGGGTTACAGTGGTCATCAGTCTTAGGCACGTGGGCATGCCTCGTTCCGCCATTTGGATCCGGGCATGTGCTTTAGCAGCATAGGGAGAGCTTTGAGGGTCTGACAGGGGTCACCCTTTATCCTCCCTAGTTTGGGTCCGGTCAATAGCTCTTTTTCTGTGTATACTATTGTTGCTCACATACAGCCGTGACAACTCCACAGTCACGATAGTCTCTGATAAGGCAGCTACGATGGATATTTAACGACAGGTAGATCCAAATCCCCACTAGTCATGTCCTTCACCAGGAGACTAGTTTGGCTTTTGTTATGGTGTAATTTCTGCTATTGATGTTCCCATATCAGGGGTACCCAGAATGTGGCGGCTGATGCTCTGTCACAGGCTAATTTTTCGCTTTTCCAACAGGTCATGCCAGAAGCGGACAATGTAGGGGCCGTGATACCTCCTCACTCACAGTTGATTCTGGATTGACCAGTCGCATAGTTACGGCACATGCCCTGGTAGCCAGTTCTCTTTCGGTTAACACGGCCAGGACTTATAAGACAGGATGGAACAAGTTCCTCACATTCCAAGTGAAGTATTCTCACGAGAGTACTAGGTTCATAGGTTATGTTTTGGCCTTTATAGGGTACTGCCATTCAGATCTGAAACTCTCACACAACACCATCAGGTCCTACATGGCAGGCGTTCAACATTTCTCGGCCTTCAACAACCCGGAGACGGGGTCCCTGTTTTCCGTTCACATTGGTAAGGCAGCCCCAAAGGGCCTGGGTATCTGCCACGTGACAAGCTAACCACGACGACAAGCCATCACTGGAGAAGTCTTCAGGGGCTTATCCGATATACTAGACCGAGCCCCTTTTGGTACACTCCCCAGTCTCATGCTCAAGGCTGCCATTTACTAAGGGTTCTACTGGTTTTTGAGGCCAGGAGAGTTCACGTGTACTGCCTCCAGCAACAGCTATGTCAGCATCGCCCAGCTGGGCCCGTGCTCTGGTGGATACACACTGTCCTTGCCGGTCACCAAAACTTCTCAAACCGGACCCCCAACACTAGTCAGATTTTTCCCAACAACACACCCATTGTGCCCGGTTAGGTCACTGGCGCTCCTCATGTTTCAACAGGTACATACCTCATCCCGATTGTGAAATGTCTCTCGCGTTTGAGAGTCTTGTTATGTAATGTTGTTTGGGAATAAACGGTCGGGTGATGTTTGATAGCAGTGTTTTTGCCCACTTTATGCTTTCCCCCCTATGCAGTGGTTACGCCACAACTCAAGCCACTAAGTTAGTTAGTCAGGCAGGTAGAGGGTACCATATCTCCAAGCCCACGCGTCACAGGCAAGCCATGACCACAAGTGTGTAGGCCGATTCATTGGCCTGTATTTGTGGGAGGGGCTCCGGCAGCTCACTTATACCCAGCTCACGCCCCTCCTGAGGCTGACGTGCCATTGCAACATACCCTCCCAACCCGCCCTCAATTTCATCTACAAATTACAGGGTATGCCCACTTTAGGCTTTCCCCCTTACGCAGCGGTTACGGCACAACTCAAGCTGCTTAGTTAGTTAGTCAGGCAGGTAGAGGTTACCATGTCTCCAAGCCCACGCGTCATAGGCAAACCATGACCACAAATATATATATATATATATATACACACCACTAAGTTTTAATTAAATATTTAATTATTCGTAATAGATAACCAATGATCTTGGACAGGTCAATAACAACTCAATACATTCTAAATACAGCATATCTGTTTCTGTAGTGTGGGTGCAGCAATCTTGCAAGTTAGTGCATGGTTGGAATTTTACATGTTCTTTTATTGTCTTTATTAGTTTTAGGGCAATTATTTTAAATCAATATTTTATGATGCACAATAATTGAAAAATTCAGTCCGCCTGTTTGCATAATTGAATGTTGAGTTCATGATAGGGAGTGTGAACAGCTCTGCAGTTAATACAGTAATATTTTTATTGATGAGGATCACAGTATGACCTCTTAAATACATTAATAATGGTGTATGCTGCATTCAACATTCCCATTCAATCCAACAAATGAAAATGACAAACCTATAACAGGCAGACATCTTGAAGAAATATTTAATGAATTCTTTAAAAAATACAAATATTACATATAAAAAATGTTCAAATACACAATCTACTGGCCAACTGCTGAATCTTGACTAGTAGATTGTGGGGAACCAGATTGTTGGATGTGAACTACTCATCGCCCATTGATCAGTAGATTGAATTGGTCACTCAGGCCCTAAGCCGGCATCACCTCCCATAAGGTTCATACTTACCTTTTCCTTGCCGCTCTGATCCTGTGCGCTGGCTCCCATTTCTCCATCTGGAGATGCTGCAGGCTATGGGCTTTCCCTTAACAATTCATATTCCCAGAAAACCCCATTAATAACATCACTGGCCATGTAGGCCCACAAGCTACTAACTCTTAAGGTGCTTCAGGGAATTTAGGAATAAGGCAAGTGGCATCACAGCCACACATTGGTGGTAGGGGGGTTGTGGACATCTGTGGCTGGAACTGTAGAGAGCCTCCATAGCAGGGCATTTATGGATAGCATACTTATTCCGTTGCATGCTGTCATGAGGACATCTGTAGCTAGCTACAGTCATGAGAGAATTGTAGTTGCATGCTGCTCTAGAGTATCTTTGGTTGACAGACTGATAAGGGGCATCGGTGACTGGTTCATGCTGTTATTGAGGTCATCTGTGGCTGGCCTTGAGGAGTACTGTATGAATAGCTGCCGCTCTTAGAACCTAAGTCATTTGATCTTACAAATATTGGAACCTATAATAAGGTAATGAAGAAACCTAGGTAATATTGTTACCAGGATCTCCCTTTAATATTTACTTTAATGAGTGTCTCATTTAAAAATATTGTTAGCTAAATTATACTAAATTATTGTACTGTATTATTAGACCATATTACTGTGAGATATGTAAAGAGAATGATCCACCTCCATAAAATTTTAATGTTAACAAGTGCCAGAATAGCAATATACAGGTCCTGTAATATGACACTAGAGTGGGACTATCTATCTCAGGAGAGTGCTTTTGGTGAGACACTTATTTTGGTGCACCTCAGATAACAAGAAGAAGGGAGGTCCTAATCTCCATGTCTGATGCATGTCCATTACTATTGCAGATGAATGTTAAATAAAGAATATAAACTCCCCCCCCAACCACACCAGTGTCAACTCATTAGGTGTGCAACAAAAATGGCGACGAGGATGGGATTGAGTGACAATTAATAGAACATACAGAGCGGAAGTCACTCAAAAAGAGATAGAAAAGAGCCGACTGTAATGTGCAGCCATCTCAGTAATATCCTGTGAGTGTCCCCTCAGTGAGATCCTGCACAGCAGGCTGATAATGGATGTGGAAAGCTGCATTAATGACATTAGTAAGTCCTTGCTGCATTTAACATTTGTTGAACTGGGTTCTGTTAGCAAATACACTCACCTAAAGAATTATTAGGAACACCTGTTCTATTTCTCATTAATGCAATTATCTAGTCAACCAATCACATGGCAGTTGCTTCAATGCATTTAGGGGGGTGGTCCTGGTCAAGACAATCTCCTGAACTCCAAACTGAATGTCAGAATGGGAAAGAAAGGTGATTTAAGCAATTTTGAGCGTGGCATGGTTGTTGGTGCCAGACGGGCCGGTCTGAGTATTTCACAATCTGCTCAGTTACTGGGATTTTCACGCACAACCATTTCTAGGGTTTACAAAGAATGGTGTGAAAAGGGAAAAACATCCAGTATGCGGCAGTCCTGTGGGCAAAAATGCCTTGTGGATGCTAGAGGTCAGAGGAGAATGGGCCGACTGATTCAAGCTGATAGAAGAGCAACGTTGACTGAAATAACCACTCGTTACAACCAAGGTATGCAGCAAAGCATTTGTGAAGCCACAACATGCACAACCTTGAGGCGGATGGGCTACAACAGCAGAAGACCCCACCGGGTACCATTCATCTCCACTACAAATAGGAAAAAGAGGCTCCAATTTGCACGAGCTCACCAAAATTGGACTGTTGAAGACTGGAAAAATGTTGCCTGGTCTGATGAGTCTCGATTTCTGTTGAGACATTCAAATGGTAGAGTCCAAATTTGGCGTAAACAGAATGAGAACATGTATCCATCCTCTGATGGCTACTTCCAGCAGGATAATGCACCATGTCACAAAGCTCGAATCATTTCAAATTGGTTTCTTGAACATGACAATGAGTTCACTGTACTAAAATGGCCCCCACAGTCACCAGATCTCAACCCAATAGAGCATCTTTGGGATGTGGTGGAACAGGAGCTTCGTGCCCTGGATGTGCATCCCTCAAATCTCCATCAACTGCAAGATGCTATCCTATCAATATGGGCCAACATTTCTAAAGAATGCTATCAGCACCTTGTTGAATCAATGCCACGTAGAATTAAGGCAGTTCTGAAGGCAAAAGGGGGTCCAACACCGTATTAGTATGGTGTTCCTAATAATTCTTTAGGTGAGTGTATATTAAAGTGTCAGGGGAGCAAATCTCCAAAGTCAGAGCCCGCAGGCACCTCCTGAATGCTATCAACATGCTGCTTGATGAAGTGGAGGAAACAGAGGATGAAGATTTTACCTGTCTGTTCCTCCAAAAGTGCAAACAGTTCATTACAGATCTGCATTAAGAGACAAAGGTTGGGGCACAGGCAAAAGAAAATAAGACCCTGACAGAGCAGATTCAATCAGAAGATTTAAAGGTACAGTACCTCGCTTTGCAAAAAGCATTCCAGGAATCTAGCAAGCTGTTAGAAAAAGCTCTAGCTTCTGAGACACCAAGTCTAGCAAAGCAAGAGGTGTCAGAAGAAGAGACTAAGCCCCTTTCACACGGGCGAGTATTCCGCGCGGATGCGATGCGTGAGTTGAACGCATTGCACCCGCACTGAATACCGACCCATTCATTTGTATGGGGCTGTTCACATGAGCGGTGATTTTCACGCATCACTTGTGTGTTGCGTGAAAATCGCAGCAAGCTCTATATTGTGCGTTTTTCACGCAATGCAGGTCCCATAGAAGTGAATGGGGTTGCATAGCATTCTGAATACAGAATGCATAGTAAAATAGCGCCGGAGGGGTTAAAAAAAATAAAAAAAAATTAACTCACCTTAATCCACTTGCTCGCGCAGCCCGGCATCTCCTTCTGTCTCCTTTGCTGAACAGGACCTGTGATGACGTCACTCCGGGCATCACATGATCTTTTACCATGGTGATGGATCATGTGATGGATCATGTGATGACCGGAGTGACATCACCACAGGTCCTGTTCAGCAAAGGAGACAGAAGGAGATGCCGGGCTCCGCGATCAAGTGGACTAAGGTGAGTTAAATTATTATTATTATTTTTTTAACCCCTCCAGCCCTATTTTACTATGCATTCTGTATTCAGAATGCTATTATTTTCCCTTATAACCATGTTATAAGGGAAAATAATACAATCTACAGAACACCGATCCCAAGCCCGAACTTCTGTGAAGAAGTTCGGGTTTGGGTACCAAACATGCGTGATTTTTCTCACGCGAGTGCAAAACGCATTACAATATTTTGCACTCGTGGGAAAAATCGCGGGTGTTCCCGTAACGCACCCGCACATTTTCCCGCAATGCCCGTCTGAAAGAGGCCTAACTGCAGGTCTTGACCACAGAAAATGTTGCCAGAAATGACAATACGGAAAGATTTCATAATTAGTGGCAAAATTGGCGAAAAAGGACAAAAAGAGACATGGGACTCCAAAAAGGCTACTGTATATTAGGTGATTGAGGCAGTAGTTAAAGCAATAAGCCAGTCCTAAGTATAAGGGCTCATGCACATGACCGTATGCCCTACGAGACATACGGTCCGTGAGTGGGCCATAAGTCCCGGAGCGGCATACATCGTGCTTACTATGATGCTGTGTGCATCGGGCCGCCCACGGCACTATTGTCTTGCACTCATATGATATTACGAGTGCAGAACAATAGTCCTGCACACGATGTATGCCACTCCGGGACATACGGCCCGCTCACGGACCGTATATCTCGGAGGGCATATGGTCATGTGCATGAGCCCTAAGAAATATGTTAGAGATAAAAAGTGACTTAACACTGCCACAGCTAAAGACCATTTTAAAAGGACAATACAAGGAGGAGATCAACTCTGACTTATACCACCAGTTAATAAATATCTCTCAAGATAGCAAGGAATCTCCTCAAAATTACCTCTTCAGGGCTATAGAACTAAAGGACAGACTTATCTTTGCCTGTAGAGAAGTGGGAGCAGAGAAAAAATGTGAAAGAGATTTTATTCAAAGGAAATTCCTGAGATTAGTAGGAACAGGACTGCTCAGTGAACACATTAAATTACTACTGAAACCCTATTTGGATGATCACACTGTCACTGATGACGTATTAATAGAGAAAATGAATGAAGCTGTCAGTTTAAAACAAGAGAGGGAACAGAAATTAAAGAAGTGCTCTTCTGCCAAAATCAGCAAACTTAGCGAAATGTAGGCTAGTACCACACAACAAGGATTGCTTACAAAAGTGGAGTCATCTATAACTCAAGCTGCTCCACCTACACTAAAATAAAGAAAGTTCCACCTTCAGGAGATACAGAAGTGACAAACTGGGAGGAAGCTGTGAAAGAACTGAGGAATGAGATGTTGGAATTGAAAAAGCTAATTAAGACTTCTCAAGAACCAAGGTTAGTTGCATCCCAAGTATCTTCCAGAAGTCAGCAGAATCCAATTTGTGAGGCCTGCAAGGCATCAGATCAAGGTCATACATGTTGCCATCGCTACAAATGTGACAAAGAAGGACATTACGCTAGGGGATGTTGTGCACCCAGATCTACACAGTTAAAAGACAGTAGGTTGCTGGTGAGGGACAACCAGTAACCTGTACCAAGCCTTAGTCCTAACCAAAAAAAAAGAAGTGTCATCTTCAGGTATGGAAGCCAAAGAAAATCTGTTGTGCACTTATTTCCAAAATGTAGGTGATCGCATTCAACAATTGGAGCTTCAACAAAGCAATACACAGCAAGTCACTACTTGTAAGTGCACAACAATTAAATAGGAAAAATGTATATGGTCCTATGTAAACTGAATTCTGTTCCTGTTCAGGCATTATGGGATACGGGATCTGAAGGAAGTATCATCAATGAAAGTTGGCGACAGCAGTACCTTGCTCAAACAGAATTAAGGGCAGTGGTAGAATTACTAGGCCCTGAACCATTGTGTGGGAGAGCTGTAAATAAGACTGAAATTCCTTTCATTGGATGGATTAATGGAACTTTTCAACTAAACTCTGATAATGACAGCATAGTAGAACTCCTAGTGCCTTTCCTAGTATCCAATAATAACAACGTAGCTAAAGAGCCAATCATTGGCTATAATGTGATTGAAGAAGTCATCCTGAGAAAAATCCCTTCATCATCTTTGGTGGGTACACTGGCTGCGTCATTTTCACTCCTTACAAGAAAAGCAGAGATGGTGGTAAAACCTGTCCATGTGAGCCAAGCAGAAGCATTTTCTAAGGAGGTAAGAACGGGAGTACGTCATACCATTATTCCAGCAGGTGCTAATGGGTGTCAAGTGTGATATTCATGTGGGACCTCTTCAGAAGAACCAGAAAATGCTCTTTGTGCCAAGTAACACTGCAAAGTTACCAGAGGGAATATATACAGATGAGACTATTGTAATTGTACCTTATGACAACTAGGCTCAGGTAACCATTCCAGTAATGAACCCCACTAAACATAATATTGTACTGGATCCAAAAACTGTTAGGTCACATGGAAACAGTAAAAGCAGTAAACCCAGCTTTCATAAAATCTGTTTCTTCTTAACCATTCAAACATTGGAAAATGTTGACAAACCAGAGAGTGAAGTGCCTTCAGTTAAAGAGGAATGGGATCCTCCAGTTCCTCTAGATCATCTTGATGCAGAAGAACAGTACATAGTAAAGCAGATGTTAAGAGAAGCATGTCATGCATTCTCCAGAGATGAGTCTGATGTTGGAAGTATTTCATCATTTCAATTAAAGATTAATCTAAAAGATTCCACCCCTGTTACAAAGACATATACTGCTGTGGCTAAACCACTTCATAAAGAGGTGAAGGAGTACCTACAAGACCTGATAAATAGAGTATGTGTAAGAAAACAAGACGGTAGCCTGAGACTCTGCTGTGACTGTAGAGAACTAAACCAGAAGTCAGTTCCTGACCGTCATCCTATACCTAGAATCCAAGATATGCTCAATAGCTTGTCAGGACGTTCTTGGTTTTCTGTGCTTGATCAAGGGAAAGCCTACCACCAAGGATTTATGGAAGAATCTAGTAGGCCTTTGACAGCCTTCATAGCACCTTGGGGATTATATGAATGAATCTTTATTCCTTTTGGGCTCAGCTCAGCTCCTGCAGAATTATGGAGAAGTATGGAAGAATGCTTGGAAGGACTGAGAGATAGTATCTGTCAAACATATCTGGATGACAACCTGGTTCACAGTAATATGGAACATGTACATACTGTGCTTCGGCATGGAATCAAGCTAACACCAAAGAAATGTGAGCTGTTCAAAAGACAATTCCGGTTCCTAGGTAAGATTGTCTCTGGTGATAGCTATACTATGGATCCAGGAGAAATTGCTCCAGTAATGGCTTTGAAAAACAGACCTCCATCTACAGTGGGAAAGCTTAGAAAAAGACTAGGTTTTCTGTCCTACTACCGGACATATATTCATAATTTCTCCTGGATTGCCGCTCCACTGTAGGGCCAAGTTCATCATCAACCGCAGAAAAGAAACCAAAAAGAGATAGGTCTAAACAGAAGGGCAAAAGTCAACTTCATGCACATCAGACCATCAATTGGACTGTCCATCATCAAGAAATACTGGAAATACTGATTGATTTGTTAGTTTAGCCACCAGTGATGGGGTATCCGGACTTTAACAACCCATTTATACTGCACTGTGATACATCTCAAGAAGGATTTGTTGCTGTCCTACATCAAAGGCAAAATGGCTAATTGAGAGTTATCGGTTATGGTTCAAGATCAAGAACTCTTACTATAGCAAAGAAAAACTACAACTGCAAACAGTCCAATTGCACAACCGCAAACTCCCCATTTGCACAAGGTTGGATACCAAGCTAGCCATGTCCCGTTCCTTGTCTTCACTGACGTCATTGAAGGTCTCTTCCTCCACCCAGCCACGTACAACACCAAGGGTCCCCAAAAGGTGACAACAAGCACCCTGGGACGCCTGCTGTGGTTGGTCTTCCACCTCCTCAAAAAAAAAAAGAGGACAGCCTCTGCAGAGCTGGTTTTTTTTTTGGCCGCGTTACTGAACGCTCATGCACAATGGCTGTAGGCTCATGCATCCTTTTGCCACCTTCCTCCTCTGACTCCTATTCTTCAGACTCCTCTCTCTGCGTTGCCGCAGGTCCAGCAATCGACGAAGACAAGGCTGCTTCTGGTGGTGATGGTGACCACAATTCTTCCTCTTCATGCTCATCTACGGCCTGATTCAGCACTCTTCGCAGGGCACGCTCCAGAAAAAAACGCATATGGGATGAGGTCGATGATGTTGCCTTGGGTTTCACTGACGAGGTTTGTCACCTCCGCAAAAGGATGCATGAGCCTACAGCCATTGTGCATGAGCGTTCAGTAACGCGGCCAAAAAAAAAACAGCTCTGCAGAGGCTGTCCTCTTTTTTTTTTTTATAAAAAAATCTGTTCTTACCAGTTTAATCTCTGTTTTGTCCCCTATCAGGGGCCGGTGTGGTGTATGGAATAGATTTTAGATACCGGGAGATGGAAAAAGATGCTTGGTCGGTCCTCTTACTTCCAATTTGGGGCACTGCGCATGCGCCGTACAATTTACTGTGCTACCCGATATGAGTGGTATGTTAAGTAGTACTATTCCTATCAGTTTAATCCCTGTTACATCCCCTATCAGGGGCCGAGGTATGGAATAGATTTTAGGAACCGAGAGATGGAAAAAGATGCTTGGTTGGTCCTCATACTTCCAATTTGGGGCACTGCGCGTGCGCCGTGCATTTTACTGTGCTACCAGCTATGAGTGGTATGTTAAGTAGTACTATTCCTATCAGTTTAATCCCTGTTATGTCCCCTATCAGGGGCCGGTGTATGGACTGACTAGGTTTGTCACCTCCTCAAAAGGACGCATGAGCCTACAGACATTGCGCATGAGCGTCCAGTAACGTGGCAAAAAAATACCCAGCTCCGCAGAGGCTGTCCTAGCACCCCGGTCATACAAATACTCGTTGACTGCTTTTTCTTGTTGGAGCAGGCGGTCGAACATTAGGAGTGTTGAATTCCAACGTGTCGGGCTGTCGCAAATCAAGCGCCTCACTGGCATGTTGTTTCGCTCCTGAATATCTGAAAAGTGCGCCATGGCCGCGTAGGAACGCCTGAAATGGCCACACACCTTCCTGGCCTACTTGAGGACATCCTGTAAGCCTGGGTACTTATGCACAAAGCGTTGTACGATCAGATTTAACACATGTGCCATGCACGGCACAAGTGTCAACTTGCCCAAATTCAATGCCGCCAATAAATTGCTTCCGTTGTCACACACCACTTTGCCGATCTCCAGTTGGTGCAGGGTCAGCCACTGATCCACCTGTGCTTTCAGGGTGGACAGGAGTGCTGGTCCGGTGTGACTCTCTGCTTTTAGGCAAGTCAACCCCAAGACGGCGTGACACTGTCGTATCCGGGATGTGGAATAGCCCCTGGGGAGCTGGGGGGGTGCAGTTGATGTGGAGCAAGACGCAGCAGCAGAAGAGGACTCAGTCGAGGAGGTTAGCGAAGAGGATGGAGTAGGAGGAGTAAAGGAGGTGGCAGCAGGCCTGCCTGCAAGTCGTGGCGGTGTCACCAACTCCTCTGCAGAGCCACGAATTCCATGCTTGGCAGCCGTCAGCAGGTTTACTCAATGCGCAGTGTACGTGATATACCTGCCCTGACCGTGCTTTGCAGACCAGGTATCAGTGGTCAGATGGACCCTTGCCCCAACACTGTGTGCCAGACATGCCATGACTTCCTTTTCCACAATAGAGTACAGGTTGGGGATTGCCTTTTGTGAAAAGAAATTTCGGCCGGGTACCTTCCACTGCGGTGTCCCAATAGCTACAAATTTTTTGAAGGCCTCAGATTCCACCAGCTTGTATGGTAAAAGCTGGCGGGCTAAGAGTTCCGACAAGCCAGCTGTCAGACGTCGGGCAAGGGGGTGACTCTGTGACATTGGCTTCTTACGCTCAAACATTTCCTTGACAGACACCTGACTGTGGGCAGATGAGCAGGAACTGCTGAAGGTGAGAGGCGGAGTGGTGGATGTTTGATAGGGGGCAAGGAGGACAGCAGTGGTTGACGTGGCTGAAGATTCTGGACCAGGAGGAGGATGGTGGCTTTGAGTTTGTGTGCTGCTTGTACTCATCATGTGTTGATCCCATAGGCGTTTGTGATTTGAGATCATGTGCCTTTGCAAAGCAGTTGTACCTAGGTGGGTGTTGGACTTCCCACGACTCAGTTTCTTTTGGCATAGGTTGAAAATGGCATCACTGTTATCAGAGGCAGACACAGAAAAAAAATGCCACACTGCTGAGCTTTGCAATGACGGCATTCTGGTAGTGGCAACAGCATGCGTTAATTGGCGGGCTGTCTGGTTGACCCCGGGTGCCGACACATGCTGTCTGACTGTGCCACTAGCTGCTTGCGATGACCTCCCCCTGCTTCCAACTCGTCTCCTCCTCCTCTTTGTCTCCCCATCTGAACTTTCCCCCTGTTCTTCTTCTCTTCGAGCGGGCACCCACGTGACATCCACGGACACATCGTCATCATCAACTGCTTCACTTGTATCTGACAACTCAGCAAAGTAAGCAGCAGCGGGTACAACATCATCATCATCACACCGTACGTCCATATGTGTAACCAGTCAACTATGTCCTCAGAACTTTTCGAGTTCAGGGTACGTGGCCTCTGAACACTGGGCATTATTCTAGGGCCAAAGGAAATCACAGCACCACGACCACGACGGCCCCTGTGGGGTGGCCTGCCTCTGCCTGTTATTTTTTTCCTGATTAGTTGTACTATGCGTGCAAGCTACTGTGACACCAGATATGAGTGCTGCAACTGGGCACTGGCAGTAGTGGGCACAGTACACGCTGTAGGCCTGACACACACGCTTGCAGGCAACTGCAATTATATTACAGTGAAAAATGTGTTTTATTTTTTTAAATGCAAGCTACTGTGACACCAGATATTAATGGTGCAACTGGGCACTGGCAGTAGTGGGCACAGTATACGCTGTAGGCCTGACACACACGCTTGCAGGCAACTGTAATTATATTACAGTGAAAAAAATGTTTTTTATTTTTAAATGCAAGCTACTGTGACACCAGATATGAGTGGTGCAACTGGGCACTGGCAGTAGTGGGCACAGTACACGCTGTAGGCCTGACACACACGCTTGCAGGCAACTGTAATTATATTAAAGTGAAAAAAAAGAATAATCTTTTTAAATGCAAGCTACTGTGACACCAGATATAGGTGGTGCAACTGGGCACTGGCAGTAGTGGGCACAGTACATGCTGTAGGCCTGACACACACGCATGCAGGTAACTGTAATTATATTACAGTGAAATTTTTTTTTCTATTTTTAAATGCAAGCTACTGTGACACCAGATATGAGTGGTGCAACTGGGCACTGGCAGTAGTGGGCACAGTACACGCTGTAGGCCTGACACACACGCTTGCAGGCAACTGTAATTATATTAAAGTGAAAAAAAAGAATAATCTTTTTAAATGCAAGCTACTGTGACACCAGATATAGGTGGTGCAACTGGGCACTGGCAGTAGTGGGCACAGTACATGCTGTAGGCCTGACACACACGCATGCAGGTAACTGTAATTATATTACAGTGAAATTTTTTTTTCTATTTTTAAATGCAAGCTACTGTGACACCAGATATGAGTGGTGCAACTGGGCACTGGCAGTAGTGGGCACAGTACACGCTGTAGGCCTGACACACACGCTTGCAGGCAACTGTAATTATATTACAGTGAAAAAATAGTTTTTTATTTTTAAATGCAAGCTACTGTGACACCAGATATGAGTGGTGCAACTGGGCCCTGGCAGTAGTGGGCACAGTACACGCTGTAGGCCTGACACACACGCTTGCAGGTAACTGTAATTATATTACAGTGAAAAAATTGTTTTTTATTTTTAAATGCAAGCTACTGTGACACCAGATATGAGTGGTGCAACTGGGCACTGGCAGTAGTGGGCACAGTACATGCTGTAGGCCTGACACACACGTTTGCAGGCAACTGCAATTATATTACAGTGAAAAATGTGTTTTATTTTTTTAAATGCAAGCTACTGTGACACCAGAAATTAGTGGTGGCACTGGCAGTAGTGGGCACATTACACGCTGTAGGCCTGACACACACGCTTGCAGGCAACTGCAATTATATTACAGTGAAAAATGTGTTTTATTTTTTTAAATGCAAGCTACTGTGACACCTGATATTAGTGGTGGCACTGGGCACTGGCAGTAGTGGGCACAGTACACGCTGTAGGCCTGACACACACGCTTGCAGGCAACTGCAATTATATTACAGTGAATTTTTATTTTATCTTTTTTTAAATGCAAGCTACTATGACACCAGATATGAGTGGTGGCACTGGGCACTGGCAGTAGTGGGCACAGTACACGCTGTTGGGCCTGACACACACGCTTGCAGGCAACTGCAATTATATTACAGTGAAAAAATTGTTTTTTATTTTTAAATGCAAGGTACTGTGACACCAGATATGAGTAGTGGCACTGAGCACTGGCAGTAGTGGGCACAGTACACACTGTAGGCCTGACACACACGCTTGCAGGCAACTGCAATTATATTACAGTGAAAAATGTATTTATTTTTTTTAAATGCAAGCTACTGTGACACCAGATATGAGTGGTGGCACTGGGCACTGGCAGTAGTGGGCACAGTACACGCTGTTGGGCCTGACACACACGCTTGCAGGCAACTGCAATTATATTACAGTGAAAAATTTTTTTTTTTTTTTTAAATGCAAGCTACTGTGACACCAGATATGAGTAGTGGCACTGAGCACTGGCAGTAGTGGGCACAGTACACACTGTAGGCCTGACACACACGCTTGCAGGCAACTGCAATTATATTACAGTGAAAAATGTATTTATTTTTTTTAAATGCAAGCTACTGTGACACCAGATATGAGTGGTGGCACTGGGCACTGGCAGTAGTGGGCACAGTACACGCTGTTGGGCCTGACACACACGTTTGCAGGCAACTGCAATTATATTACAGTGAAAAAATTGTTTTTTATTTTTAAATGCAAGCTACTGTGACACCAGATATGAGTGGTGACACTGGGCACTGGCAGTAGTGGGCACAGTACACGCTGTAGGCCTGACACACACGTTTGCAGGCAACTGCAATTATATTACAGTGAAAAAATTATATATTTTTTTTAAATGCAAGCTACTGTGACACCAGATATGAGTGGTGGCACTGGGCACTGGCAGTAGTGGGCACAGTACACACTGTAGGCCTGACACACACGCTTGCAGGCAACTGCAATTATATTACAGTGAAAAATGTATTTATTTTTTTTAAATGCAAGCTACTGTGACACCAGATATGAGTGGTGGCACTGGGCACTGGCAGTAGTGGGCACAGTACACGCTGTTGGGCCTGACACACACGTTTGCAGGCAACTGCAATTATATTACAGTGAAAAAATTGTTTTTTATTTTTAAATGCAAGCTACTGTGACACCAGATATGAGTGGTGACACTGGGCACTGGCAGTAGTGGGCACAGTACACGCTGTAGGCCTGACACACACGTTTGCAGGCAACTGCAATTATATTACAGTGAAAAAATTATATATTTTTTTTAAATGCAAGCTACTGTGACACCAGATATGAGTGGTGGCACTGGGCACTGGCAGTAGTGGGCACAGTACACACTGTTGGGCCTGACACACACGCTTGTAGGCAACTGCAATTATATTACAGTGAAAATTATTATTATTTTTTTTTAATGCAAGCTACTGTGACACCAGATATGAGTGGTGGCACTGGGCACTGGCAGTAGTGGGCACAGTACACGCTGTGGGCCTGACACACACGCTGGCAGGCAACTGCAATTAGATTACAGAGAAAGAAAAAAAAAAGCAGACTGATGTACTAGCCCTAATAAGGGCTTTTTGGGGTGCTGTCAGGACGCTGTCCTTACAGCAGATCAGATAAGTCTTTGAGGACTGGAGTGGACACAGAACACTGGCCTAGCTATCGATTTCCCTATTAAATCAGCAGCAGCTGCACTGTCCCTCCTCTCACTAACACTGCAGCTTCCGAATGAATCTAAGATGGATGCTGTCCTTGCTTTTTGATAGGAGGTGGGAGGGTCTGGGAGGGAGGGTATGCATATGTTCGCCTGCCGCGGCGAACGCGAACAAGCGATGTTCGCCGGGAACTGTTCGCCGGCGAATAGTTCGGGACATCTCTAGTCAATAACTGCGCTGCAGTCCAGTACAGTACAGCCTAGCAAAATGATCTAATCCTATCTAACTAACTAATGCTAGGCCTAGGCTAGTCTCTGTAAATTCAGGCGCCACACAATATAACAATCAGTAACCAGGTGTACTGACCTGCGTCCGTTCTGGGCCTGAGGATGCAGCCTACCAGGGATGGCCACCAACCTCTTAGCAACCGTGCGGCCTTGCTTGATGATGAGGCCTTCTGTCCACACACTGAACTGGTCTTCCTGGGACAGCCTCTCTTTCAAAAGAGCTGGATTCAGTCAGGGTATAACAGCTACTCTCCTTCTTCTGAGCGTCCATAAACTGCCAGACATCTGCAAGCCAGGATGGAATCGGATTCAGTCCCTCACAGCACAATCCTTCCACCATGCCAGATCAACACTTCCTGGTTCACTCATAGGCAGAAGCATGAGTCATCAGCATGAGTCATCATCTGTTTTGCATATTCAAATCTCAGAGTGTGCTGGCTGTAGCTGCAAAACAGTGGCCTCTAGTGCCCGAAATACCAAATGATAGTTCAAGTACAGACATTATGCAGAAATAGCTGTTTCACAATCTCACAGATCAGCCAGGATTTCCCCCCACCAATGCCTAATACATCAGATTAGATCACCTATGCTGCCTCACCCAAACCTTGACAAAAGAGACAGGTTTCTTCTGGCTACATGCCTCAGCTACTATTCTGATGCCACACATCTGATGCCAAGTGCTCCTTCTTAAACCCACCATCGTCAGCTGGTACTGTTAGTGCCACCCACCTCCCCAGTCTGTCACGAGAAAGTCTGTCTCCTGATGCTGCTGCCACCTCCACACTATGTCACCTTGCTTCTCTGTGGCCTCCTCATGCTGCTGCCACCTCCACACTTTGTCACCCGGTCACTCTGTGATCTCCTCATGCTGCCGCCACCTAACCACTATGTCATATGGCCACTTTGTGGTCTCCTGATGCTTCTGCCACCTCCACACTATCATTGTGCCACTCTGTGCCCTTCTGATGCTGCTTCCACCTCCACACTCTGTCACCGGGTCACTCTGTGGTCTCCTAATGCTGCTGCCACCTCCACACTATGTCACCTTGCCACTCTGTGGTCTCCTGATGCTGCCACTACCTCCACACTCTGTCATTGTGCCACTCTGTGGCCTCCTTCTGATGCTGCTGCTGCCGCCACCTCCCCACTCTGTCATTGTGCCACTCTGTGGCCTCCTCATGCTGCTTCCACCTCACCAGTATGTCATAGGGCCACTCTGTGGACTTCTCATGCTGTTCCCACCCTCCCCTAACTTCATAACTTGGCCACTATTTTGCCTTTCGACCGGCCTATTTTGACCCTTCTTCTGATCTGTCAGAAGGAAGGAAAAATGAGACGCACATCGAATCCTTTTTTATTTATTATTTGGGTGCACCAAAAATCTTGTATTCTGCATTAAGCGCTGCACTTTTATGCGTTAACATTTTTTTAATATTATTTCTGTGGAAATACAAATTTTCACCTCCTCCATTAACTTCCTCCTCTCTTCATTCTCATCCTCAACACACACACTGACTTGACTCCCCCCCCCCAGCTATATATATAAGTGGACTGCCAGCCTGTTAAAGTGAATTACAGCATGATACCACAACACATTTGATATGATATTTAACAACAGTTTAAAGTGTCCACATATAGCACATAGTGGGACACTGCATTAAGATGAATCACGCGTGGATCAGCCAGGATTTCCAAACACCAATGCCTGATGCATCAGACTAGATCATCCATGGTGCCACACCAACAATTTGACAAAAGAGACCGGTTTCTTCTGGCTACCTGCTGTTACCTGCCTGATGCCACACATCTGATGCCAAGTGCTCCTTCTTTCACCTGTGGTCTCCTCATGCTGCTGCCACCTCCAGACCCTGTCATTGGGCCACTCTGTGGTCTCCTCATGCTGCTTTCACCTCACCACTATGTAATAGGTCCACTCTGTGGACTTCTCATGCTGTTTCCACCCTCCCCACTTCATGACTGGTCCACTATTTTGGCTTTCGGCTTGGCATCATTTATTTGACACTTCTTCTGATCTGTCAGAAGGAAGGAAAAATGAGACACACAACGGATCCTGTCTGTGTAGCAGCTTTAAGGCCTGTATGGTCCCATCAGAATTGGCTTGTGATTTGGTAGCCAAAAGCAGGAGTGGGTACAAAACACAGAAGACATGCAAATATTCCATTCACATGTCATCTCTGTTTTGGATCCACTCCTGTTTTTTTTGTCACTGCCGCCCCGGTGAGTGATCTGAGAAGATTGGATAGACTTGCGGCATGTGAGTCTATCTGACAAGTCTTTCTGTGTTTCCTTTCTGTTTGTTGTTGTTGGCAGAATCCCTCCTCTCCACAGATTCTGCTTATTATCTGTGAAGAGGCTCTATTTAAGTCTGCCTCTCACTGCTGTCTTTGCAGTTGATATTTCCTTCTGGAGTTCTATGCTGGTTGTTTGAGGATCTTCTGCTTCCCTCTCGTCTCAAGTTAAGTTCCCCTGTTTCTCCCAGGTGTTTGTGTTGTTTCTAGGTCTCAGGGAGACGCTGGTCCCTTCACGGTGGAAGGTACCGGCTGTCTCATTCCCCGCTCCCTAAGTTAGGGTTTGAGACAGTGGCAGCAGGGCTTAGGTTCCAATGTATGAGTTTGTTCACCATCAGGACTTGCTCATACTGTCAACAATCAGGGAGAGGCTCAGGGATTGTTAGGAGGTTACCATTCCCTCTTCCCTAGCTTTGAGGCCTAGTCTGTTTTACTGTCACTGTTTATTTGGTGTTCCTCTTATACCCACTTACCGTGACATTATCAACCGCCCCAACCGTTATTATTTTCATTGCTCTGTGCAGATGTAAGACCGTGAACCGGGGAGGGACCCCCAGGATACAGCGATGTCATGGAATAAGGAAAGCGACACGGACACCAGCTCCTGATGCAAAAACAATAACTTTGCTGAACAGTAGTATTAACAGAAATAACAATAACACTAGTTACAGAGAGTATATATATATATATATATATATATATACAGGGAGTGCAGAATTATTAGGCAAGTTGTATTTTTGAGGATTAATTTTATTATTGAACAACAACCATGTTCTCAATGAACCCAAAAAACTCATTAATATCAAAGCTGAATATTTTTGGAAGTAGTTTTTAGTTTGTTTTTAGTTTCAGCTATTTTAGGGGGATATCTGTGTGTGCAGGTGACTATTACTGTGCATAATTATTAGGCAACTTAACAAAAAACAAATATATACCCATTTGAATTATTTATTTTTACCAGTGAAACCAATATAACATCTCAACATTCACACATATACATTTCTGACATTCAAAAACGATTCAGTGACCAATATAGCCACCTTTCTTTGCAAGGACACTCAAAAGCCTGCCATCCATGGATTCTGTCAGTGTTTTGATTTGTTCACCATCAACATTGCGTGCAGCAGCAACCACAGCCTCCCAGACACTGTTCAGAGAGGTGTACTGTTTTCCCTCCTTGTAAATCTCACATTTGATGATGGACCACAGGTTCTCAATGGGGTTCAGATCAGGTGAACAAGGAGGCCATGTCATTAGATTTTCTTCTTTTATACCCTTTCTTGCCAGCCACGCTGTGGAGTACTTGGACGCGTGTGATGGAGCATTGTCCTGCATGAAAATCATGTTTTTCTTGAAGGATGCAGACTTCTTCCTGTACCACTGCTTGAAGAAGGTGTCTTCCAGAAACTGGCAGTAGGACTGGGAGTTGAGCTTGACTCCATCCTCAACCCGAAAAGGCCCCACAAGCTCATCTTTGATGATACCAGCCCAAACCAGTACTCCACCTCCACCTCCACCTTGCTGGCGTCTGAGTCGGACTGGAGCTCTCTGCCCTTTACCAATCCAGCCACGGGCCCATCCATCTGGCCCATCAAGACTCTCATTTCATCAGTCCATAAAACCTTAGAAAAATCAGTCTTGAGATATTTCTTGGCCCAGTCTTGACGTTTCAGCTTGTGTGTCTTGTTCAGTGGTAGTCGTCTTTCAGCCTTTCTTACCTTGGCCATGTCTCTGAGTATTGCACACCTTGTGCTTTTGGGCACTCCAGTGATGTTGCAGCTCTGAAATATGGCCAAACTGGTGGCAAGTGGCATCTTGGCAGCTGCACGCTTGACTTTTCTCAGTTCATGGGCAGTTATTTTGCACCTTGGTTTTTCCACACGCTTCTTGCGACCCTGTTGACTATTTTGAATGAAACGCTTGATTGTTCGATGATCACGCTTCAGAAGCTTTGCAATTTTAAGAGTGCTGCATCCCTCTGCAAGATATCTCACAATTTTTGACTTTTCTGAGCCTGTCAAGTCCTTCTTTTGACCCATTTTGCCAAAGGAAAGGAAGTTGCCTAATAATTATGCACACCTAATATAGGGTGTTGATGTCATTAGACCACACCCCTTCTCATTACAGAGATGCACATCACCTAATATGCTTAATTGGTAGTAGGCTTTCGAGCCTATACAGCTTGGAGTAAGACAACATGCATAAAGAGGATGATGTGGTCAAAATACTCATTTGCCTAATAATTCTGCATGCAGTGTATATATATATATATATATCACATATATATATATATATATATCAAATACAATGAAAACAACATGTCACATTCCTTTTTCTTGCCCCCAAATGACACTGTTCACGTGCCCTGAATACTCTCAGCCTAGATGCTGGAGTGGCCTTGGAGTGTAGCAACAACGGAGTGTCCAGAATACCCTATACCCCAGGCTCAGAGTCACGGTACCAGCCCAAATTAACAACCATACCCAAAGCAGCGTACACAGCAGAGCCTGCAAGTCGATACTGTGCCACAGGGTAACGGACCTGACCGCTGGCGCACACGGCAGAGCCTGCAAGTCAATAACCGTGCCGCTAAGTCACTGACCTGGGTATGTCCTGTGTTTACTGGTTGCTCCAGACTGACAGCAAGTCCCTGCCACAACATGTGACCCTGCAGAACCTGTACTCTGACCCTCTGTTCCGATCAGCTTCCTGACGCCGATACTCATTCCTTCGAACAGAATCCGGATCCACACGGTTCTCTCATGCAGCTCACAAAATGGCGGACTTCTTCTCCAAGCTGAGCAAATCCACCTCTCCTGGTAACTCCAACCGTTCCAGGGCTCTTCCAGCCTTCCAGGACCCGGTCCTCTCTCTCCCTCTCTGGGAGGCCTTCTGGATCGCTGGCCCTGGCCTGGTCCTTATCCGATGGCGACTTACACCAACTCGCAAGTCCTTCCATCCACCATGAGGCCTCACAGGGTCTGTAACCACGTTCCACGGTCCAACTCACCTTCCGGGAACTGATCCTTTCTCCCTTGGCAACATCTGCATTCCTGACAGGCATCAGTCACTTCTGACAATCACTTTGACCGCTCCAAGTCCCCTGGACCTGAGGATGGCACTGGATCCTGTATTCAGCCTTTGCACAAACATGTCTCCTCATGTCACCATTTCCTGCTCAGTCTGGCACACAGCAGCATGAGTCATCAGCATGAGTCATCATCTGTTTTGCATATCTAGAGTCGGCAATAACTTTGCTGTGAGGGGAAACAGCAGCCTCTTGTGGCAAAAATGACAGTCTCAAAAACAGCATTCAAGAATCAGTGGCTGTTTCTCCATCTTACACAGATATGGATACTGTTACTGCATTGGTTGATCGCATGCAGGGATTATCTTTGGAGGTAGCTGACCTCCGCAATTCTGTTGCACAGTTTCAGAATTCTCAGACGTCTGGTTCCCCAGTGTTCGGTTCAGAGAATCTTGTAAACTGTATTTTGACTGCGTGCGCTCTCCTCTGGGGATGAGAATCAAAGAGTGGGAATTATTATTTCTCTGCTGAAAGTTGATGCTCAGTCTTGGGCCTTTTCTCTATCGATCGGTTCCCAATCCCTCCACCGGTGGATTAATTTTTCAGAGCCTTGGGCCCTATTTATGATGACCCAGACCGGATTTCCCTGGCCGAATCTAAGCTGCGCAGTTTGCGTCAGGGAGAACGTTCTGCAGAGTCATATTGCTCTGAATTTAGTAGATGGGCGACTGATTCGGAGTGGAATAACCGAGCACTCTGTAGTCAATTCTGTCAAGGGCTGTCTGTGAAACTAAAAGACGCCCTGGCATTCCACGAAAATCCTGATTCTTTGGAGGCGGCCATGTCCCTAGCCATACGGATTGATAGACGCCTGAGAGAGAGGTCCAAGATTCCCATCACTCGGGACGAACTACCATATGGGGAAGCAGTCTCTTCTGTCCCGCGGAGTACTGAGACACTCGAGCTTGTGTCTGGTGATGAGCCTATGCAATTAGGACAGGTCTCTTCATGCCCTGTAATAAGAACTTCAGGGTTCAGAGAAGACTTTGTTTCTTCTATGGTAAAGAAGGACATTTTATTAACGTATGTCCTTATATTAAACCTCAAGGTGAAAAAAACAAAAAAAAGGTTATAACTAATGGGTCTAGTTCTATCACTCTTGGCAGTGTGGGTGGGGAGTCAGAGAAGGTATTTTTGTCTTTTACCGGTAGTACCGGATTTCTCCTGCCTGCCATGGTTGCACTAGACTCCAAAAATATTGTATTGGAAGTATTTGTTGACAGTGGGGCAGGGGTTAACCTTGTGGATTATCAGTTTGTTTAGCGTCATGGTTTTAAAACTAGCGCATTAAACAAGTGGATATCTGTGTTTGCTAATGATTCTGCCCCTCTCTCCCAAAAGTGTCTGACTCATATGGTGCATGATATTCATTGGAGGGTGGGTGATTCCCATGTTGAGTCAATTTCTTGTTTTGTACTGAAGGGTTTGCCTGCTCCTCTAGTGCTAGGGTTACTATGGTTGACCAGACATAATCCTACCATAGATTGGCAAGCAAGACAGATCAGTAATTGGAGTGATTTCTGTTTAGACAACTGTCTCGGCGCGTCACGTTCTGTGGTATCCACTAAGATGTTATTCCCGTTTCTTTCAGATTTTTTCTGACGTATTCTCTGAGGGTGGATATCAGGAGTTACCCCCTCACTGAGAGTATGATTGTCCGGTCAACCTTATTTCCGGAGCTATATTGCCAAAGTCTTGATTGTATAATCTTTCTCAACCCGAAAGAGTAGCTATGCGAAAGTATATTGCCGAGAGTTTGGCAAACAGTCATATTAGACCATCTAAGTCACCTTTGGCTGCCAGCTTCTTTTTTGTTAAAAAGAAAGATGGGACCCTGTGTTTAGACTTCCGGGAGATAAATCTCCGGGATCCTTATCCCCTCCCTTGATCCCAGATTTATTAGATCAGATTGTCCGAGCTAAGGTGTTTTCCAAGTTGGATTTAAAAGGGGTTTATAATCTGATAAGAATCAGGGAAGGGGACTAATGGAAGACTTCCTTTAATATTCCTGAGGGCCACTTTGAGAACTTGGTCATGCCCTTTGGGTTTACTAATGCTCCGGCGGTCTTTCAGCACTTCATCAATGACATTTTTCATCATTTGGTGGGGAGATTTGTTGTTATATACCTCGATGACATACTAATTTACTTGCCCGATATGGAGACTCATAAGGATCATTTAAGACAAGTATTATTGATCCTCCGGTAGAATAAGTTGAATGCTAAGTTATAAAAATGTGTGTTTGCTGTTCAGGAGCTGCAGTTCCTGGGTTACCTGCTTTCTTCCTCAGGTTTTCGTATGAATCCCGAAAAGGTCCGTGCAGTACTGGACTGGGATCAACCTGAGAATCAGAAAGCGCTGATGTGGTTTTTGGGGTTTACTAATTACTACAGAAAATGTATCCTGAATTATTCTACTGTTGTCAAGCCTTTGACCGATATGACCAAGAAAGGTCTGGATTTCTCAGTCTGGTCGGAGGAGGCAATACATGCTTTATCTGCTATAAAGAAATGTTTTGCTTTGGCTCCCATTCTGGTGCAACCTGAAATGTCAGAACCATTTGTTGTGGAGGTGGATGCGTCAGAAGTGGGAGTCAGAGCAGTTTTGTCACAAGGTCCTTCTCCTGGCAAATGGCGCCCTTGTGCTTTTTTTTTTTTTAAAACTCTCTTTGGCCGAAATAAATTATGATGTTGATAATAGAGAGTTGCTGAGCGATTCATCCCATTATGGTAATCACTGATCATAAGAATCTGGCTTACCTGCAATTGGCAAAAAGTCTGAACCAAAGGCAGGCCAGATGGTAATTTTTTTTTACCAGATTTAATTTTGTGGTCACTTATCGCCCTGGGGTCAAAAACGTAAAGGCGGATGCTTTGTCGCGTAGCTTTCCTGGAGGGGAAGATTCGGAACATCCGATTTTGGCTGATGGAGTGGTTGTATCCGCCCTTTATCCCGAACTTGAGGCTTTGGTGTTGGAAGCTTAGGGTGAGGCAATTGCGGGCAAGAATAGGCATTTTTATGGGGGTGCCGGCCGGGTGTATTGCGGATCCGCAAATTGAGGACCCGCAATACACTACGGACGTGTGAATGGACCTTAAGTACTATTATCCATGCAAAAGATAAGGCCACATATAAGGTATTTCTAAAACCAGTAAACTTGACATAATGATAAGAGGGCTTACTTTTCACATTGGCGCATACTGACTACAACATATTGGGTGCTGAAATGGTATCTCTGTCTAAAAATTTCAATTTTCAGTTTGGACTATCTGATGCATTAAAGAGGTTCTCCAGGATTTACATATTGATGACCTATCATCAGGATAGGCCATAAATATAGTGATCCAACTCCCAGGACTCCTGCCAATTAGCTCTTTGAGGAGGTCCCAGCCCTGCAGCCTCCTCGCGGCTTATTAAGCACTGCACTGTACATTACTGTGCTTGGTATTGCAGCTCAACCCTATTCCATTCATTTAAATGGGGCTGAGCTGCGCCTAGGCCATGTGACCGATGAACATGTCATATGGCCTAGGAATGTTATGGCTAACCTCCGGCACTCCAGCTGTTGTAAAACTACAACTCCCAAGATGCACACTTGCTTGGCTGTTCTCAGAACTCCACAGAAATAAATGTAGCATGCTGGGAGTAGTAGTTTTATCACTGCCGGAGGCTAGTTATCACTGGAATAGCAATGAAACCTAAGCACTCAAAGGGCACAAGGACTTTTTCATACAGCTAATTAGCAGGGGTCCTGGGAGTCGGACCCTCTCTGATGGCATAATAATGAGAGTATGCATCTGTTTCGGTGGTTCTCATTCCTTATCAGTACAGAGCAGGGTACAGGTTGGCTTCATGAAATGTCTCAAGAGACACAGCAATGCATACCTTTTCCCATGGAATACTGCTTGAAAAATAAACCTTAATACACCGCTGTTTCTCTTTAATGTACCATGAGAAATGGTAACCCTCAGTTGGGTTTAAGGTCCACAGATGGGTGCCATTGGTTTGGCTGGGTTGATCTCATTTACATAGTTTCTTAAGGTTTGGTATATTAGGCTCTTTTTATTTCAAACTACTATTATTATTTTAAAATAAAAATGAAACTTACCTTTCTTTGTTGTTAAATTGAACTCACCATTGAAATCAAATATATATTACTACGAGTGCTAGATTATTCAACCTGGAGTCTGCTTTGAATGGTTTGATGAGTCCGCCAGTTAGATATATGGGAACTGGTTCAAAGTGTTTCTCATTATTTCCAATGTATTTGAAAAGTTGCCAGTTCCCTTTCCTGTAATCAGATGGAGGAGAAGCAGGGTAGGGAAAAGGCCTCTACATTTTCTCATCTTAAAAACTCTGCAGACGTATAGGTACTTAAAAACCACACATTGTATATACAGTTAACATTACCATGCACAGCAATTTGGAACAAATTCTTATCTATAGTAAAAGTGATCATTATCATCCATGGTAGCATTGCTACTTTGAAGAAGATGGCTCTGGGTTTAAATTATATTTAGTACATCAGGGGCAAATGCAGGCTTATTAATGGGGGATTTCTAAGTCTAATGGTGCTAACAATTGAGATGGCAAAACACCCTATATTCACTTCTTACATGCATTACATCACACATTTTTACATAGGTTGGTTTAGAGGTGGTGGGTAGTATTCCTGTAATATTCCTAATGGTCTACAATGGTTTAGCAGTTAATACTTTGCATCTATAATGTTATAGGTCAGGGGTCAGCAGCCTCTGGCACTCCAGGTGCACACTTGCTTGGGTGTTCTTTGAACTCCCAACAAAGTTAAAGGTTCATGATGGGAGTTGTAGTTTCACAACAGCTGGAGCGCCAAAGGTTGATAATCCATGTTCTAGGTTGATGAAAGGTTTAATAGTGATATATGTAACACCCAGGAGTGGTGTTACTATTCTTTCACCATGCTACTATCTTTTATCGCTAAGGCCTATACCATCTGTGTATTTATTTCCAGATCCTTCACAAGTGTGCATTTATATCACTGTTATGCAACTGTTATGTTCATGTAATAAGCCTGGTTCACCAACAGGTGGCAGCGATAAGGGCAGAAAGAGAGACATACACTTAGATAGGAAGGAACTAACCATTCCATTCTCCCCCTTTGGGCAGAAGTGGGCCAGTCCTGCTTCCTACCAGAAGGAAGTGGTTGCAGGGCTATATGATTCCCGTTTAGACTCTATAGTCGAGCTGAGAAGACATGAAAGATATAGAAGCCAGTAGAAAGTGTTCTTCGGCTGGAGCAGGAGCCACAAAAGGGAAGTAGCTTGTAGAGCACCAGGGCTCCATGTTAATTTACTTTCCTGAGTGTCAGGAGGGGGATAACAGTCGAAGGCACCCAAATCCAAGCATACCAGAACCGACCAAAAGTCTAGTAACCAGACCCAAGAAGAGTTTAGCACAGCAGAGAGAAAGAAAGTAGAGTTAGGCTACTTTCACACCTGCGTTAGGTGCGGATCCGTCTTGTATCTGCAAAGACGGATCCGCACCGATAATGCAAACGCTTGTATCTGTTCAGAACGGATCCGTTTGCATTACCATGAACAAAAAAAAACTTTTTTTTTTTTGTTCATGATAATGCAAACGGATCAGTTTTGACTTACACTGAAAGTCAATGGGAGGCGGATCCGTTTTTAATTGCACCATATTGTGTCAGTGAAAACAGATCCGTCCCCATTGACTTACATTGTAAGTCGGGACGGATCCGTTTTGCTCCGCATCGTCAGGCGGACATCAAAACGTTGCAAGCAGCATTTTGGTGTCCGCCTCCAGAGCAGAATGGAGGCTGGACGGAGGGAAACTGATGCATTCTGAACGGATCCTTATCCATTCAGAATGCATTGGGGCTAAACTGATCCGTTTTGGGCCACTTGTGAGAGCCCTGAAACGGATCTCACAAGCGGACCCAGAAATGCCAGTGTGAAAGTAGCCTTATTAAGCAAGCCTGTCAGTGTAGCAGAGAAAGAGAGAAACCACAGTTACGAAGTTTGCCTGCCAATTTATGCCAAAGCCTGCTGGAATCAAGAGAAAGCCTGAATGTAAGAAAAGCCTAAATATTGTCTGGAATCAAGTTTACCCAGGTAAAGCTGCTGTTATAGTTTACCAAGGTCTGGACTCAAGTTATTCTTCTTCTCCTAACTCAACTATCACCCCTTTATTTGCTTCAGAGTCTAAGCCTGGGGTCTCACTGTATCCTGGTAGGAGAACCGTGACACATATAGGCCACACTACACCTCTTGGCATTCCTATAGACCTAGGATTTGATAGGGCCCTGGGGGGCGGCACGTTGCATATCTATTGTGTTATAAAGCACATATGGGTAATATTTGATACCTTGGAGGTCTGACTTGTTTAGTGGTGATTATTATTTAAACAGGTATTCTTATTTTAGATATTTATGGCATATTCACAGAATATGTCGTAAATATCTGATGGATTTAGGTCCCATTTTGAAACCTACACCTCAATATCCAGGCAAACACGTGGCTTTCTCTATTCACTATCATTGGAGTTTGCCAGACAAGCATGCCCAGCTGTTTCTCTGGCTCCTATAGAGGTGGATAGAGATACCTGCACACATGTGATGACCACCTCGTCATTCACTCTCTGCCTGCATGTTGCAGATACTTGACCAGGAGGGACAGCATGGTGGTTAGTAGGGTTGAGTGAACCTGAACTGTAAAGTTCGGTTTCGTACCGAACTTTTGGATTTTTTGACCCCGGACCCGAACCCAAAGATTTCAGTAAAAGTTGGGGTTTGAGTTAGCGATTTAATGGCTCTTTTTGAGAGGCTGCAGGGCAGCCAATCAACAAGCGTTTAACTCGTGTGCCCTTAGAAGCCATCACAGCCATGCCTACTAATGGCATGGCTGTGATTGGCCAGTGCAGCATGTGACCTAGCCTCTATGTAAGCTGGAGTCACGTAGCACAGCACGTCACTCTGCTCTTACTAGTGTAGGGATAGGATGCTGCTACTGTGAGGGAGAGAATAGGAAAGAATCTGATATCAGAACTTGTTAACTCTGCGATCTACAGCAATTTTTTTTGTGGGTGCAATGCAACATTTTTGTACCCTGCCCTGAGCCCAGTGAAACAGAAAAATAAGTTTTATCTGTCTGTTAGTTAGGTGGGCGTCGTCGGCCATTTTGTGTAAGTTCAGTGCACCAGCACTGCATATGTGCCAGGGACAATCAATTAATCCTGTTCTTTTAGTTCAGTGGGCAACATATACCCATTTTTTAAGTGCACCTGCACTGCATATGTGTCAGGGGAAGGGAAAATAATATAGGTAATCCGTCTGTGAGTTCAGGGACCCAGGGGGTGACATATTCAATTTTTTTTCTGTAAAGTACCCCTATGATGCATATGTGAGTGTAATCAATTAAGTAAATCCATCTGTTAGATTCTGGGGGGACTAATAATTTTTTTTTTTTTGCTAAAAAGTACATTTGTACCCTGCACTGCATTTGTGATAGTGAAAGAAAATCTGTTAAATCCATATGTTTAATTGTGGGTGAAAAAAATCAATTTTTTTTTTTCCAAAAAGTACCTTTGCGGCCTGAACTGCAAATCTGATCGTAAAATATAATCAGTGAATACAACTGGGACATTGTGGATAAAAAAAACACTTTTATTTGGCCATAAAGTACCTTTGCGGCCTGCACAGCAAATCTGATAGTGAAATAAAATCATTAAATCCAACTGTTTCACTGTGGGTGAAAAAATAATTTATTTTTCCCCATAAATTACCTTTGTGGCCTGCACTGCATTTCTGACAGTCCAATACAACTGTTAAATACTGCTGTTATATTATTGTTTGAAAATAACACCCTTTTTGCGCTAGATACTATATTCGCGGCCTTTGCTGCATTTCTGACAGTCCAATAAAACCGTTAAATACTGCTGTTATATTGTTGTTTTAAAAAAACACCCTTTTTGGGCTAGATACTAAGCTTGCATGCTTTGATGCATTTCTGACAGTCCAATACAAACACACTTTCATCGTTCAGCTCTACATCTCCCGAACACTGGAGCGGAAGTGGAAGTACCCCTCTACCCACCCACGATCCCTGGCCCTGAATGCCAGCATTTCAAAATTATTGGCCTTTGAAATGTTGTCATTCTGTCGGGTGGAAAACTCTTTTAAAAGCTTTATGGCAGTTGCTGTCGCACAGAACGTCGTGCCCAGCCGCCACTACTTTTCCAGGCGTAACATCGCTTCCCTGCACAACCAAGTGGGGGACAAAATCAGGTGTGCACTGCGCAACGCCATGTGTGGCAAGGTTCACCTAACTACGGATACGTGGACCAGTAAGCACGGTCAGGGACGTTATATCACCTTAACAGCACACTGGGTAAATGCAGTGGCGGCTGGGCCTGAGGCAGATAGCAGTTTGGCGCATGTCCTTCCACCACCGAGGATTGCAGGGCGCTTCTCTTTGCCTCCTGTTGCTTCCTCCTACTCCGCTTCCTCATCCTTTACCGGCTCCTCATCCGGTTAGCATAACACCTTCACCACCAACTTCAGCACAGCCAGGGGTAAACGACAGCAGGCAGTTTTAAAACTTATCCGTTTGGGAGCTGTGGACGGGCCTTGAACAACAGACCGATGAGTGGTTTGTGCCAGTGAGCCTCAAGCCTGGCCTGGTGGTGTGTGATAATGGGCGAAAATCTCGTAGCAACTCCGGGACTAGCCGGTTTGACGCACATCCCTTGCCTGGCGCATGTGCTGAATTTGGTGGTGCAGAGGTTTCTTAAAAATTTCCCCGATATGTCAGAGCTGCTGCATAAAATGCGGGCCGTCTGTGCGCGCTTTCGGCGTTCTCACCCTGCTGCTGCTTGCCTGTCAGCGCTGCAGCGTAACTTCAGCCTCATATGCGACGTGCCCACAAGGTGGAACTCCACCTTGCACATGTTGGCCAGACTGTGCGAGCAGCAGCAGGCGATAATAGAGTTTCAGCTGCAGCACGCACGGGTGAGTCGCTCCGCAGAACAGCACCACTTCACCACCAATAAGTGGGCCTCCATGCGAGACCTGTGTGCTAGTGATGATCGAGCATGCTCGGCCGAGTACCGGTTTTGTTCGCCATGCTCGAGTCTCCTCCCCGGACGTTTGGCGCCTTCTAAGCAGCTAATAAACATGCTGGTAAGTATTGCCATCACTCTAATGCCATTAGACATGTTTTCTACTGGCATTACAGTGATTAGCTGCCCGGAACACGTCATCGGGTGCTATATAGCACCTGGTCAGGCGGTTTCGGCTCATTGCAAGTCAGGGAGAGCTGCTGTTAGGAAGGGACAGAGCGAGTGTAGAGCGAATTTGATCTCAAACCTTTCAGAGACCCATTTCAGGACTATTGTTAGAGGTGGCAGCAAAATTTATTTTGGGGGAATTATTTTTTTGTGTCACAACGACCGTTAGTGACATTCATTTTCTGCATTCTACAAACGGTGCTTGCTGTGACCAGTGAGAAGCAAATCAGCACTGATATCTAGGCCGTGTGTGACGCCTAAATTTAATCCAAATTGCAGTTACAGTCAGTATCTGTATTATACAAACTCTGCTTGCTGTGACCAATGAGAAGCAAATCAGCACTGATATCTAGGCCGTGTGTGATGCCTATATTTAATCCAAATTGCAGTTACAGTCAGTTTCTGTATTATACAATCTCTGCTTGCTGTGACCATTGAGAAGCAAATCAGCACTGATACCTAGGCCATGTGTGACGCCTATATGTAATCCAAATTGCAGTTACAGTCAGTTTCTGTATTATACAAACTCTGCTTGCTGTGACCAGTGAGAAGCAAATCAGCACTGATATCTAGGCCGTGTGTGATGCCTATATTTAATCCAAATATCAATGACATCCAGTGTCAATATGAAGAAGGCGAGTATTAAGGGACGGGGAAGTGGATGTAATTCTGATGGTTCACACAGAGGCCGTGGCTCAGGGCGAGTTGCAACTGTGCCTGCTGTCAGAGCACAAGGAAAACAGTCATCCACGATATCTAGCTTTATGTCCCAGTTTGCAGGGCGTCGCAAGACAACACTCTTGAAGTCAGACCAGTGCTTGCAGCAGATTGGATTGGATTGCAGCAGATAATGCTTCCACTGGGTTAAGCACCACCCTGTCTTCCACCAAGTCCAGTCTCAGTAGCCAACAGTCTGGTCAACAACACAATCCTCACCCTGATAAACCTTCCTCCCACCATGTAGAGTCTGGCCAAACAAGCAATCCGGTACTATTTTCACCCCCATCACTTAATTTGGCCCTCTCTCCAAGCACTCTTGAAGAGGGACATGAGATCTTGTGCCCTGATTCTCAACCTCTAGAGCCTTTACACTCCCAAGATGATGTGTTTAAGGAGGTGGATGATGGCGAGACACAGTTGCCATCAAGTCAACCACAATTACTGTCTGCAGAGGTTGATGAAGAGGATGATATACCGTTGTCAATTACTGAAGTTGTGTTGGGGTCAGCAAATGAGGAGGATGATCAGAGTGGGGAAGTTGAAGAGGACTTGGTGGACGATGAGGTCACTGACCCAATATGGGAAGGCAGAAACACGAGTGAGGACAGCAGTCCCGATGGGGAGCGATCTGCAGCACCGCAAGAGGCAGTGGGGTGGCAACAGGGTGAAGGCGGGCCACGCCAAACAGGCCCGCAAGTGTTCCACGGAGTACCCCCTTGCGGAAATCTCTCTTGCCAAGGGGTCAGTGTTCAGTGGTATGGCGCTTTTTTGCGGAAAGTGCAGATGACAAAAGAATAGTAGTTTGCAACCTGTGCCACACCAAAATGAGCCGAGGTGTGAACAGTAGCAACCTCCCCACCACCAGCATGATCCGCCACATAAGTGGGAGGAACGCCTAAGTCCACAATCTGTGTCCGCGGGTCACACCACTGCCTCCTCTTCCCCTCTGTTGGGTGAGATGCCTCCCACGCTGCACCTGTACCGTCGCAAGCACCATCAGTGACCACATCCACTTCCCTGTCCTAGCGCAGCGTCCAAATGTGTTTACCCCAGGCATTTGAACACAAGCGCAAATAATCAGCCATCCACCCACAGGCCATGGCACTAAGCGCCCGACTTTCTAAGTTATTGGCGGTTGAAATGTTACCATTAAGGCTTGTGGACACCGAGGCCTTTCGCGGCCTGATGTTGTCGGCCGTCCCTCGGTACTCAGTCCCCAGCCGCCACTATTTTTCCGGGTGTGCCGTCCCCGCTTACACCAGCATGTGTCTGCTAACATCACCTGATGCCCAGGATTGTGGGCCCTACTTCCATCAGGGTTACCGCTAGCACCTATGTAAGTGGCTCCTCCTCCTCCACTTCCACCTCCGAATTCTCCGCGTGCAGCACCAGTCAGCCATCAGATGGTAGCTGGAAGCAGTGTAGCACTGCTGTGGGGATGCATCAACAGGCCGTGCTGAAGATGATATGCTTAGGGGATAAACAGCACACTGCCGCAGAGCTGTCGCAGGGGATAAGAGACCACTCAATCTGCAACCAGGCATGGTTGTGTGTGATAATGGCCGTAACTTGGTGGCGGCTTTGGAGCTCGGCAAGCTCACACACATCCCATGCCTAGCCCACGTCTTTAACTTAGTGGTTCAGCGGTTTCTGAAAACCTACCCCATTTTGCCCGAGCTACTGGCGAAGGTGCGCCGCGTGTGTGCACATTTCCGCAAGTCATCAACAGCTTCAGCCGGTCTGTTGACGCTGTAGCGGCGTTTGAAATTGCCAGCTCACCGGCTGTTGTGCGACGTGAGCACGCGCTGGAACTCCACATTACACATGTTGGCCAGGCTTTGTGAGCAGCAAAGGGCAGTAATGGAATACCAGATGCAGCACGGTCGTCGCCTTTCCAGTCAGCTTCCGCTCTTCACAAGCGAGGAGTGGGCATGGATGTCTGACCTCTGTGAGGTGTTAAGAAACTTTGAGGAATCGACACAGATGGTGAGTGGCGATAATGGGTGTCCAAGCTGGACACGTGGCACGAACTGGCGCTCTACGCCTTGGAGGTGCTGGCTTGTCCTGCCGCCAGCATTTTGTCTGAGCGGGTATTTAGTGCTGCTGGTGGCATTATAACAGATAAGTGTATCCGGCTGTCAACTGAAAATGCTGACAGGTTGACTCTTATAAAAATGAACAAGACCTGGATTGCCCCTGACTTCTCCACCCCACCAGAGGAAAGCCACGACTGAACATAAATGCACTTTAAATGTGTTGTTTAGAATGTACTGAATACTCTGTATTCCCATGCACCCCTTCCGCCACAAAAAAGGGTATATGGTTGAATCTTCCTTTTCTCATCCTCCTCCTCATCGTCCATCACGTATATGCCTTCTCATATAATTTTTCGGATGGTCAGCTCACCAGCAGGCCCTCACCCATAATGTTTTAGATGGTCAGCTCACCAGCAGGCCCTCACCCATAATGTTTTAGATGGTCAGCTCACCAGCAGGCCCTCACCCATAATGTTTTAGATGGTCAGCTCACCAGCAGGCCCTCACCCATAATGTTTTAGATGGTCAGCTCAGTTGAAGACCCCCACCCCTAATGTTTTAGTGGGTCACCAGCAGGCCATCAATCATACTTTACCTTTCCTGTATAACGTTTCCTCATCCTAAATACCTATGACATTCCCTGTAATTTTTTTGTACTCGTTCCAATGACAGGCTCTCTTAAGAGTCCTTTATTGTTATTTATCGTCACTACCTCCCAGAGTCGGTACTGGGAAATTTGCGCGCCCCCGTCTGCCTTTCTTCTAAGTGGTAGCCATGACCATCCCTCAGACTCCCTCTCCGGAAGCGAACCCTGATTCCCCATTACCCGTGGTCACCATGGTAGGCGCAAAAAACAACATCGAAAGTTGATAGAGCAGACATCCGAATAGATCGTCAACATCACGGGGACGTGCGATCAGCTTAGAAGTTATCTAGAGCGGCAGCAGGCCCTCACCAATTTTTTACACGGTCAGCTCAACGTCCATTCCTCTTCCAAGTTCATTATCATCAGATGATAGTCTGGTCAACACAATCGTAATCACTGGGGGTCACGTAACTAATTAGCACGGAGGAGTGTCTTTGGTTATCGGAATGAACCACACAAATCGACTCGATCCACACGCTCAAAATGGCCATGCACCACCGCCCACAGAATCGCTAAATAGGTATCAATCTTTCAATCCTTTCTGTGTCCGGGCCGGGTGAGGCTTCCCGCGGTAATTCAAATTAAGCCGCAAGCTCCACTCCTGGTGTTGCCCTTCCATCAATTAGTTTAAGTTTCAGCTTTGCAACCATACTCCCCCCGGAACCCAAAGATTTTAGTTTCCCAGAAAATACTTGGCGGGAAATGGGAATAACACTGCCGGGCATCGTCTTCGAACCTCCAACTTAAGTTGTTGATTAATGAAAACGTTTGTGGCATCAACGGTTTCGGCTGTGGTTCGGCTTGTGCCGGTACAAGAATTTCACCTCTACAGGTACAATACGGATGCCACCGGCCGTTCCTCTTCCAATGAGTTCAGTTTGATCCTCCAAGAATCCGGTCAACACAATCGAAACCACCGGCCATCCCTCTTAGTCATGGCCCCAGTTCCGAAAATCACGAAAATTTTGGTCTGAACTTGCTCTTTATATAAAAGTAAATATACAGGAAATAATTTTTTCATCTAAAATTGCTTTTATCTTCGGTTTTGTGAGTTTTATGGTCAGTCTATAAAAGTAGCGTACAACTCGGGCAACATCGTTACCAGCAGCGACATTGTAGTCGAAGATGCATCCAGACATCCTCCCCATGCTGTCCCCGACCCATTTCGGTGGTGTTTCCATCAATTTCTGACCTTTTCCTATGAACCAGGCACCCTCCCCTCTTCAGAGCAGGGGGTGCCTGGTTTAATGCTCGGGTCTTCCTATTGACTTCTATATAGCATCCCGGTGTGCTCGGGCAGAGCACCCGAGCATCGGGGTGCTCGATCATCACTACTGTGTGCCTTGTTGCGCTGTTTCGAGTACTCCACCAACATGGCCAGTGTCGATGACGCCGTTCTCAGCGTTACTATGACACTTCTATGCCTCCTTGAAAAAACGCTTTGGGCGATGATGGAAGATGATGTGGCACAGGAGGAGGTGGAAGAGGGATCATTTACAAGGGTTTCAGGCCAGTCATTGACAAGTGGCTCAGAAGGTGGGTTCCTGCACCAACATACGCCAGGTACACAATTGTCCAGCTAGAGCACAGTTCTGGAGGATGATGAGGTGGAGGATGAGGAGGAGGAGATGGAGGAGGAGAAATCGTGTTCACAGCAAGGTGGCACCCAGACCAGCTCATAGCCATCACTGGTGCATGGTTGGGGGAAACAGAGGACACAGATGATACACCTCCCACAGAGGACAGCTTGTCGTTGCCTCTGGGCAGCCTGGCACACATGAGCGATTACATGCTGCAGTGTCCCAGCAACGATCGCCGAGTTGGCTACATTCTAACTTGTGCTGATTACTGGGTGGCCACGCTGCTGGTTTAGCATGGCCGAAATGTGGAAAAGCTTTGTCAGCACGCCAAAACAACCAGCACCACAAGATGATATGGAACGTCTTAGCAGGAGGCAGCATTTCAGCAACATGGTGGAGCTGTATGTGTGCACACGACTACACGTACTGAATGAGGGGTCTGTCCCCTTCAACTTCTGGGTCTCCAAATTGGGCACATGGCCTGAGCTCATCCTTGACACCTTGGAGGTGCTGTCCTGCAGCCAGTGTATTGTCTGAACTTGTGTTTAGCGCGGCAGGGGGCGTTATCACAGACAAGTGCAGCTGCCTGTCCTCAGCCAATGTGGACAAGCTCACGTTCTTTAAAATGAAGCAGGCATGGATCCCACAGGACTTGTCCTTACCTTGTGCAAAATATACATGCATACCGGCCTTACTCAGCCATTGTTCTACTACAGCGCAATTGCTCATTGTTGCATTTTTTATATTTCCCACTCTTTTGGGGTGAACCCTAATTTTTTTTTAAATAGATACAAATTCAAACCAAAAACCATTGTTGGCTACCTCGTCCTCCTTCACCGCCGCTTCCACCTACACCGCTACGTCCACCGCCTCCTCTACCTCCTACTCCATATGGACCTCCACCTCATACATCAAGATATTTTTTTTTTATTTGTACGGATTTAATCTTATTTTAATTTATTTCACTAATTTGTCTGTTACATTCTCGGTTGAAATTCACCAATTTTGGGCTGTGATATACCCCTGCTCTACCTAGTATACAGGTAAATAAATTTCACTAATTTGTCTGTTACATTGTTGGGTGAAATTCACAAATTTTTGGGTGCGATATACCCCTGCTCTACCTAGTAGACAGGAAAATAAATTTCACAAATTTTTCTGTTACATTCTCGGGTTAAATTCACCAATTCTTGGCTGTGATATACCCCTGCTCTACCGAGTAGATGGGGAAATACATTACACTAATTTGTCTATTACATTGTCAGGTGAAAATCCCAAATTTTGGGCTGTGATATACCCCTGCTCTACATAGTGGAAAGGGAAATACATTTCACTAATTCGTCTGTTACATTGTTGGGTGACAAATGCTCATCTTTTGCGCTAGAAAGTATATTTGCGGCCCTAACTGCAGTACGAATCAGGTCAGAACAAGTACAGACTGCTGAAAGAACAGAGTTGGCACTTACAGCGCATGGCCATCTGTCTTTCAACTCACCCCCTTACAAATCAGGCAAGCACTCTGAGCCCCAAGTCATGCAGCAGTCTCTTATGCTTTTTGATGACTCTGCTGGCAGGGTTTCCGTGGGCCATACACATAGCCCTGCACCAGAAGTGGAAGAGATTGAGTGCACTGATGCCCAACCACTTATGTTTCAGGATGAGGACATTGGAAGACCACCACAGCACATCTCTGATGATGACAAATCACAGATGCCAACTGCTGCGGCTTTCTGCAGTATGCAGACCGACAAGGAGGGCAGGGGTAAAGAGTGGGTGGAAGATGATGTGGAGGATGATGATGAGATACTAGACCCCACATGGAATCATGGTCATGCGAGTGACCTGTGTAGTTCGGAGGAAGAGGGAGCAGGGTGCAAAAGTGTCTGTTATATTCTTAGGTGACATTTTACCATTTTTGCAGTGAATAAACCCCTGATCTGCATAGGTGACAGGGACATAAATTTTTAAAAATTGTCTGTTACATTTTCAGGTGATATTTTACCAATTTTGCCATATACATCCCCTGCTCTGCATAGGTGACAGGGAACTAATTTTTGTAAAATTGTCTGTTCAATTGGTGGGTGACATGAACACAGTTTTGCCGTCAAAAAACCCCTGCTCTGCATAATTGACAGGGAACTAATTTTTGTAAAATTGTCTGTTCCATTGGTGGGTGACATTAACCCATTTTTGCCGATGAAAAACCCCAGCTCTGCATAGGTGACAGGGACTTAAATTTCTAAAATTCGTCTTTAATTGATGTGTGCCACCTCCTTTCATTCGATCCTTCCGCTTTAACAACTTATCCCACATTTCCGCTCGATCAAATTTCATCCATTGACCTCCCCTGGATGTGGTACCCCTTTCTCACCCTCTCCGGCATGAAACCCTGATTCGCCGCTAACCGTGATTAACATGGTAGGCGCAGAAAAGAACATCGAATGAATATAGAGCAGATATCCAATTGGATTATGGACATCATTGGGACGTGCGACATGGTGGAGCTGTATGTGTGCACACGCCTACACGTACTGACTGATGGGTCTGCCCCCTTCAACTTCTGGGTCTCCAAATTGGGCACATGGCCTGAGCTTGCCCTTTACGCCTTGGAGGTGCTGGCCTGCCCTGCAGCCAGTGTATTGTCTGAACGCGTGTTTAGCACGGCTGGAGGAGGTTATCACAGGTTATATTTCTCAATGTTTTGGGGTCTACCCAAATTTAAACAAAAAAATATATAAAATAAAATAAAAAAACAAAAACCAGTGTTGGCAACCTCCTCCTCCTTCACCGCCGCTTCCACCTACACCGCCACATCCACCGCCTCCTCAACCTCCTACTCCATATGGACCTCTTCCTCCTAGATCAAGATTATTATTTTTTATTTTTTACGTATTTTTTGTTATTTTAAGTTATTACCCTATCCACATTTGTTTGCAGAGCACTTGCCATGCTCTTAACCACATTTTTCTGCCATTTGCAGCCCTCTAGCCCTTTCCATGACTTTTTTAGAGCCATTTTAGTGCTCAAAAGTTCGGGTCACCATTGACTTCAATGGTGTTTGGGTCCGGGGTCAAGTTTGGGTTCCGAACTCGAACTTTTGTGTGATGTTCGGTGGGGGTCTGACTCACACTAATCCGCTTGTTTTCACCAGCTGTGGCACTGGCTCTAGGCACCAGAACTGCACAGCACCACACACCATATAGTGGCCATGCCTGGTTACTGCATCACTACTACCATTCACTTGAGCAATAGTTTTCATGCAATATAAACAAGCTAAATGTGCAGTTTAAATTATATTCTATGAGTACGTTTAATTTCTACATCTCCTTAAATTATGTTTGGATTCTTTTTCACAATGTCAAATAAATAATGTGAAAACCAAAGGGAAGTAAAAGAATGCACACATGTGGTTGGAAGAAACAGTTGTATATGATCAAGGAGTGAATTATGATCTTTCATTACTTTCTCAATGGTCTCCTGGCTTTGAGCTTCTTTATTAGGGAGATTATTAGTGTACCCTCCGGGATGAAATGAGTTGAACCGTAGTCCAGATAGACAAGCCTTGTTTTTGTGATAAACGATAAGCTTGCCAGTAAGAACGCTGCAGGCTTTCTGAATTTACAGTACAAGATTACTACAATGTTCTAGTGTTTGAATTAGATTCTGCTTTACTTTTGGAGTAGGCATTAATGCCATCTGTTCCTTTACACAGCTGCCTATACATGTTTCAAATGCCCAAAATAAACTATGTATTGATCCCCCTGGATGGCTTGTTTTTCTACAACATAATGTCTGGCTGATGGCAGTCGGATCTACAGAAGCATATTCTTAAACTCGATGAGTGTATCTATAACATTCATATGATATCAGATAATGGACTTCCAGCTTTCATTTGCTTGTGCTCTCTTGACTTGGAAAAAACACATACACAGCTTCCTTTACACTTACCGTACTTTTCTTTTGGCTTCTATTTTTCGGGTCATAAAAACACCATAAAAATTATGCCTTTTTACAAGCATGTTTTCTGCTGGCTTTTTTGATGAAGAGGGGCATGAAGAACATATTATAAGACAGATTGGATGGGGCCATTAGGAACAGTGTGTGTAATAGATGGGTCAAGGGGAGCAGTCTGTGAAAGAGGAGGGAGCATGAAGAGCAATCTAATAGAAAGAAAGCAGCATGAGGAGCAGTCTGTGTGAGAGAAGGATGGCATGGGGAGCAATCTAATAGAAAGAAAGCAGCATGAGGAGCAGTCTGTGAGAGAGAAGGGGGCATGAAGAGCAATCTAAGAGAAATAAAGCAGCATGAGGAGCAGTCTGCGCGAGAGAAGGATGGCATGGGGAGCAATCTAAGAGAAAGAAAGCAGCATGAGGAGCAGTCTGTGCAAGAGAAGAATAACATGGGGAGCAATCTAATAGAAAGAAAGCAGCATGAGGAGCAGTCTGCGAGAGAGAAGGGGGCATGAAGAGCAATCTAAGAGAAAGAAAGCAGAATGAGGAGCAGTCTGTAAGAGAGAAGGGGGCATGGGGAGCAATCTAATAGAAAGAAAGCAGCATGAGGAGCAGTCTGTGTGAGAGAAGGATGGCATGGGGAGCAATCTAATAGAAAGAAAGCAGCATGAGGAGCAGTCTGTGAGAGAGAAGGATGGCATGGGGAGCAATCTATGAGAAAGAAATCAGCGTAAGGAGCAGTCTGTGAGAGAGAAGGATGGCATGGAGAGCAATCTAATAGAAAGAAAGCAGCATGAGGAGCAGTCTGTGTGAGAGAAGAGGGCATGAAGAGCAATCTAATAGAAAGAAAGCAGCATGAGGAGCAGTCTGTGAGAGAGAAGGATGGCATGGGGAGCAATCTAATATAAAGAAAGCAGCATGAGGAGCAGTCTGTGCGAGAGAAGAATGGCATGAAAAGCAATCTAATACAAAGAAAGCAGCATGAGGAGCAGTCTGCGAGAGAGAAGGGGTCATGAAGAGCAATCTAAGAGAAAGAAAGCAGCATGAGGAGCAATCTGTGAGAGAGAAGGATGGCATGGGGAGCAATCTAAGAGAAAGAAAGCAGCATGAGGAGCAGTCTGTGCGAGAGAAGGATGGCATGGTGAGCAATCTAAGAGAAATAAAGCAGCATGAGGAGCAGTCTGTGAGAGAGAAGGATGGCATGGGGAGCAATCTAATAGAAAGAAAGCAGCATGAGGAGCAGTCTGTGCAAGAGAAGGATGGCATGGGGAGCAATCTAATAGAAATAAAGCAGCATGAGGAGCAGTCTGTGTGAGAGAAGGGGGCATGAAGAGCAATCTAAGAGAAATAAAGCAGCATGAGGAACAGTCTGTGCGAGAGAAGGATGGCATGGGGAGCAATCTAATAGAAAGAAAGCAGCATGAGGAGCAGTCTGTGAGAGAGAAGGATGGCATGGGGAGCAATCTAATAGAAAGAAAGCAGCATGAGGAGCAGTCTGTGCAAGAGAAGGGTGGCATGGGGAGCAATCTAATAGAAATAAAGCAGCATGAGGAGCAGTCTGTGTGAGAGAAGGGGGCATGAAGAGCAATCTAAGAGAAATAAAGCAGCATGAGGAGCAGTCTGTGCGAGAGAAGGATGGCATGGGGAGCAATCTAATAGAAAGAAAGCAGCGTAAGGAGCAGTCTGTGAGAGAGAAGGATGGTATGGGGAGCAATCTAATAGAAAGAAAGCAGCATGAGGAGCAGTCTGTGTGAGAGAAGAGGGCATGAAGAGCAATCTAATAGAAAGAAAGCAGCATGAGGAGCTGTCTGTGAGAGAGAAGGGGGCATGAAGAGCAATCTAAGAGAAAGAAAGCAGCATGAGGAGCAGTCTGTGCGAGAGAAGGATGGCATGGGGAGCAATCTAATAGAAAGAAAAAGGCATGAGGAGCAGTCTGTGAGAGAGAAGGATGGCATGAGGAGCAATCTAATAGAAAGAAAGCAGCATGAGGAGTAGTCTGGTGTGAGAAGGATGGCATGGGGAGCAATCTAATAGAAAGAAAGCAGCACGAGGAGCAGTCTGTGCGAGAGAAGGATGGCATGGGGAGCAATCTAATAGAAAGAAAGCAGCATGAGGAGCAGTCTGTGAGAGAGAAGGGGGCATGAAGAGCAATCTAAAAGAAAGAAAGCAGAATGAGGAGCAATCTGTGAGAGAGAAGGGGGCATGGGGAGCAATCTAATAGAAAGAAAGCAGCATGAGAAGCAGTCTGTGTGAGAGAAGGGGGCATGAAGAGCAATCTAATAGAAAGAAAGCAGCATGAGGAGCAGTCTGTGAGAGAGAAGGGGCATGAAGAGCAATCTAATAGAAAGAAAGCAGCATGAGGAGCAGTCTGTGAGAGAGAAGGATGGCATGGGGAGCAATCTAATATAAAGAAAGCAGCATGAGGAGCAGTCTGTGAGAGAGAAGGGGGCATGAAGAGCAATCTAAGAGAAAGAAAGCAGAATGAGGAGCAGTCTGTGCGAGAGAAGGATGGCATGGGGAGCAATCTGATAGAAGGAAAGCAGCATGAGGAGCAGTCTGTGAGAGAGAAGGATGGCATGGGGAGCAATCTAATAGAAAGAAAGCAGCATGAGGAGTAGTCTGTGTGAGAGAAGGATCGCATGGTGAGCAAACTAAGAGAAATAAAGCAGCATGAGGAGCAGTCTGTTAGGGAGAAAGATGGCATGGGGAGCAATCTAATAGAAAGAAAGCAGCATGAGGAGCACATGAGGAGCAGTCTGTGAGAGAGAAGGATGGCATGGGGAGCAATCTAATAGAAAGAAAGCAGCATGAGGAGCAGTCTGTGAGAGAGAAGGGGTCATGGGGAGCAATCTAATAGAAAGAAAGCAGCATGAGGAGCAGTCTGTGAGAGAGAAGGGGTCATGGGGAGCAATCTAATAGAAAGCAAGCAGCATGAGGAACAGTCTTTGAGAGAGGAGGGGAGCATGGGAAGCAGTCTTAAAAAGATAATGGCATGGGGTGCTGTTTGTGTGCGAGAAGAGGGTACTATGGGGAACGGACTGAGAAAAAGGAGGCATGTATAGCAGTCTGAGAGAGAGATGGAGCATGCAGAGCAGAGGAATCATGGGGAATGAGGGCAAGATGACATAGCTCTCTGTGTTTGAAAGAGTATGGTAGAGAGGATCAGGTAAGGGGGTTACCACGGACCTTCTTGATATTAGAACATAGCTTATTTGGCAATGAGAAACACTGCATCTAGGGAGTAAGCCGTAATGTCTGTTATATAAGGATCTGAGCTGCTTTTTAGACCTGGATGCTTCTCCTTTAAGCCAGGTATGAGTGACAATCAGAGGTTCTACTCTTGATATCACCTGGAATTGATACAGTCACGTGAATGAACTGGAGAAAAATTGTAATGGATTTAATTAAGTCACAACGACAAAGGCACGTCAATAAGGTAGAACTCACTTGAAACTTACTGGGTTACTTGACCCTAGGATATTCACAGACCATTAAATGTCACTGTAAAGTAGATTTACCTGAGATCTGATCTCTAAATTTATTTGTGTTTCTATAAAGGCTAGAAATTACTGCAGAAGCCGAGGCCAAAATGCCTTGGCAGTAACCTCTGGAAATGTCAGGAGAAGTTGTCATAGTGTTCTGAGCCAGAAGGAGAATAAAAGGAAGACAGTGTCTACAATGACACAATATATCACCTCTTATGTAGTGTAATGAGCTATACTATCTGAGTGCCTGTGTAGAACTGGTATCTATCACTGTATGATCATGTATGGCCTTATAATGCAAAACCTTATTACAGTCCATATTTGCTTAACCACCTCTATTTTTCTTAATATTCTAACAAATAATACTCTAACCACAGAGCTCATGTATTGCTAGCTCCACTGGTATTACTAGCTCTGCCTATGGTGCCAGCTCTACCTTCCACTTTTTTGGGACCCTTTGGCACCATGGATATTAAGTACTATACATGCATAAAGAAAGCAGATAAACAGAAATTGAAATTGAACTATTAAATTAGAGAAAGAATATTAAACTGACACTATTATAACTTGACACTACAAATTGTCAAAATTTAAAGGGAACCTGTCAGGAGATTCATGTTGCCTAAACCAAGGGCAGAACAAAATCCTACCAAGCTCCCTGGTTATGGAAGGACAAACTTCAATGGAATCATAGGCAGCTTCTAATAGGTTTCTCCCAGCCTAGCTTTAGTTGATTGACAGATCTCTCCCTTTACAAAAATTTGAAGAAAACTGTCAATCAAAACAAGCCAGGTGGGCAAGGACTGAGAGGAAACTACCCCTGTGACTCTTCTTTCTGTTCTCAGTTCTTTTTTTTTTTTTTTAAGTGTCAGCTAGAACAAGCCCTATTAAGTACATTAATGCTTGTATACACCTGCTAATCACTTCAGATCGGCAATTTATCTGTTGATAGTCACCCCCATTTGCCCTCTTTATGATGGCAAACTGGCCCTGGAATGCATACAGAGGAATTCTCATTGATTCATCTCCATTATGTGCACATGCACAGCAGGGGAATGGGGATGACTATCAACATACAAATTACGTACCTGAAGTCAACAGCAGGTGTTCCACACATGTGCTGTATTAATGTACTTAGGGTAGATTCACATCAGCGTTATGTATTCCGTTATGGCTTTCCGTTATAACATGGTTATAACTAGGGTTGAGCGAACCCGAACTGTAAAGTTCAGCTTCGTACCGAACTTTAGGATTTTTGGACCCTGGACCCGAACCCGAACTTTTCAGTAAAAGTTTGGGTTCAGTGTATGGCGAGTTAATGGCGCTTTTTGAAAGGCTGCAGAGCAGCCAATCAACAAGCGTTTAACTCGTGTACCCTTAGAAGCCATCACAGTCATGCCTACTAATGGCATGGCTGTGATTGGCCAGTGCAGCATGTGACCCAGCCTCTATATAAGCTAGAGTCAGGTAGTGCTGCTGCTCTGATTAGTGTAGGGATAGGATGCTTCTGCTGTGAGGGAGAGAATAGGAAAGAATCTTTAATCAGAAGTGCTTGTTAACTCAGCAATCTACATAGATTTTGTTTTGTGGGTGCAGTGCACAATCTTTTTACCCTGCCCTGAGCCCATTGACACAGAAAAATAACTTTTATCCGTCTGTTAGTTAGGTGGGCGGCAGCGGCCATTTTATGCAAGTTCAGTGCACCAGCACAGCATATGTGCATTTGTGACAGTCAAATACAAGCTTGAAATACTGCAATTATATTCTGGGTTTAAAAACAACACCCATTTTTGGCAATATCCTACATCTGGGGCCTTAGAGGCATTTGTCAGTGTGAAATACAAGCTTAAAATACTGCAACAATATTCTGGGTTTAAAAAAACCACCCATTTTGGGCAAAATACTAAATTTGCGGCGTTTGCTGCACCTGCCACCCCGCAAACAGAGGATCTGCCAGCAACACCACCACCTGGGTCACCATGCATCTCCACAATGTCCCACGGAAGCGTTCAGCTCTCCATCTCCCAAACACTGGAGCAGAAGAGGAAGTACCCCCCTACCCACCTGCGATCCCTGGCCCTGAATGCCAGCATTTCAAAATTACTGACCTTTGAAATGCTGTCATTCCGTCTGGTGTAGACGGAGAGTTTTAAAAGCCTTATGACAGTGGCTGTCCCACAGTACGTCGTGCCCAGCCGCCACTACTTTTTCAGGCGTGCCATCCCTTCCCTGCACAACCAAGTGGGGGACAAAATCAGGTGTGCACTGCGCAATGCCATCTGTGGCAAGTTCCACCTAACTACGGATACGTGGACCAATAAGCACGGTCAGGGATGTTATATCTCCATATAACAGCCCACTGGGTAAATGCAGTGGCGGCTGGGACTGAGGCGGATAGCAGTTTGGCGCATGTCCTTCCACCACCGAGGATTTCAGGGCACTTCTCTTTGCTTCCTGTTGCTTCCTCCTACTCCGCTTCCTCATCCTTTACCGGCTCCTCATCCGGTTAGCATAACACCTTCACCACCAACTTCAGCACAGCCAGGGGTAAACGACAGTAGGCAGTTTTAAAACGTATCTGTTTGGGGGACAAACCCCCCACCACACAGGAGCTGTGGACGGGCCTTGAACAACAGACCGATGAGTGGTTGGTGCCAGTGAGCCTCAAGCCCGCCTGGTGGTGTGAGATAATGGGCGAAATCTCGTAGCAGCTCTGGGACTAGCTGGCTTGACGCACATCCCTTGCCTGGCGCATGTGCTGAATTTGGTTGTGCCGAGGTTCCTTTAAAATTACCCCGATATGTCAGAGCTGCTGCATAAAGTGCGAGCCGTCTGTGCGCGCATTCTGCGTTCTCACCCTGCTGCTGCTCGCCTGTCAGCGCTGCAGCGCAACTTCAGCCTTCCCGCTCACCGCCTCATATGTGACGTGCCCACAAGGTGGAACTCCACCTTGCACATGCTGGCCAGAATGTGCGAGCAGCAGCAGGCGATAGTGGAGTTTCAGCTGCAGCACGCAAGGATGAGTTGCTCCGCAGAACAGCACCACTTCACCACCAATGACTGGGCCTCCATGTGAGACCTGTGTTCCTTGTTGCGCTGTTTCGAGTACTCCATCAACATGGCCAGTGCCGATAACGCCGTTCTCAGCGTTACTATCCCACTTCTATGCCTCCTTGAAGAAATGCTCCTGGTGATGATGGAAGAGGATGTGGCACAGGAGGAAGAGGAGGAAGAGGGATCATTTCATAGGGATTCCGGCCAGTCATTCACAAGTGGCTCCGAGGGTGGGTTCCTGCACCCACAAACGCCAGGTACACAATTGTCCAGCCAGGGCACTGTTTTGGAGGATGACGAGGTGAAGGATGAGGAGAAGATGAGGAGGAACCATGTTCACAGCACCCAGAGCAGCTCATGGCCATCACTGGTGCTTGGCTGGGGGGATACAGAGGACACAGACGATACACCTCTCACAGAGGACAGCTTTTCGTTGCCTCTGGGCAGCCTGGCACACATGATCGATTACAGGCTGCAGTGTCTCCGCAACGACCGCCAAGTTGCCCACATTCTAACTTGTGCTGATTACTGGGTGGCCACGCTGCTAGAACCCTGTTACAAGGACAATGTACCATCCTTAATTCCCTCACTGGAGCGTGATCGTAAGTAGCGCGAGTACAAGCGCACGCTGGTAGACGCGCTGCTGGTGGCATTCCCACCTGACAGGGGGGGCACAGTGGAAGCACAAGGCGAATGCAGAGGAGAAGGAAGAGGTCGCCAACGCAGCTGGGGCACCACCAGCACCTCAGAAGGCAGGGTTAGCATGGCCGAAATGTGGAAAAGCTTTGTCAGCACGCCACAACAACCAGCACCACCAGCTGATATGGAACGTCTTAGCAGGAGGCAGCATTTCACCAACATGGTGGAGCAGTACGTGTGCACACGCCTACACGTACTGAATGACGGTTCTGCCCCCTTCAACTTCTGGGTCTCCAAATTGGGTACATGGCCTGAGCTTGCCCTTTACGCCTTGGAGGTGCTGGACTGCCCTCTAGCCAGTGTATTATCTGAATGTGTGTTTAGCACGGCAGGGGGCATCATCACAGACAAGCGCAGCCGCCTGTCCACAGCCACGTTCATTATCAGACTAGACATGTATACCGGCCTTAACCAGCCATTGTTATATTATAGCGCAATTGCTCATTCTTGTATTTTGTATATTTCACACTCTTTTGGAGTGTACCCTAATGAAAAAATATATATTTAAATTAAAACCAAAAAAACTGTGTTGGCTACCTCGTTCTCCTCCACCGCCGCTTCCACCTACACCGCTACGTCCACCGCCTTCTCAAACTCCTACTCCATATGGACCTTCACATCATAAATAATATTTTTTTTTTGTATGTATTTTATTTTATTTTATGTAATTTCACAAATTTGTCTGTTACATTTTTTTAATTACAGACTTTTAACACGTGAGATGCCTTGGTCAATTGTGACTATGAGACCTGAGATCTCTTTTCCCAGAAGTACTGTGCTACCAGGGCCTAAGTGGCTCCCTCACTCCTAGATTTATGAAGCCATTAAGTTGCTATGGCAGCCTAAGGCCCTCTGAAGGATCTGCAGCCCGCCCAGTGGTGTACACAAAATCCATGGGGCCCGGTGCGAAACTGATCCATGGGGCCCCATCCCTGTTGCCACCCCCCCCGCCAACCTGCCACAAGAATTTACTTGGGCCCCCTGGATTGGGATTAATAATGCTCCGTGCCTCTCTGTGACCTTTTTACTACAAAATCACAGTGAGATAAAGTTGTCACTGTGATTTTGTAGCAAATAGATCACAGAGAGGCAAAGATCATTATCAATTATGTTAGTGCTCTGTGTCTCCGCTGTCCGGAGCGGGGCTTGGCTCTCTTTCAAGCAGCAGATTACCCGCACGGCATCCGCTCATGTGAAAGAGCCCTAAGCCCAATGCATGGCTACACTCACCCAGTCCTAACTAATAAAATCTGATCCTACTTCATCCAGGGTGTCGCTGGCGTTGTCGTGATGTCCGCTGGATCCAGAACAAAGTCCCTGTGGTGATAGAGAAAAAAAGAATAATCACATAAGGAAGGGATGGTGACTGCCCCTGTCAAATCACCAGCAGGGGGTGCTGTGCTGGCCTGTAACACTGAGCCATGCCAAAGTATAGCATACATTTCCCCTAAGTGCTACTACACAGTACTAATGCCCACCTTGTGGCCCCTCACAGTAATTAAGCCCACCTTGTGGTCCCTTCAAAATAGTTATGTCCTCCTTATGGCCCCTCACAGTAGTTATGGCCAGATATATGCCCCCCTTACAGTAGTTATGGCTAGATGTATCCCCTTCACAGTAGTTATGCCCTTATATGTGTCCCCCTCACAGTAGTTATGCCCAGATATTGTAATGACCGGCGTCACGCACAGGGAGGAAAAAGGGAAAGCCCTGCCCAAGGGAGAGGGAAAGGGGGTGACCCCTAACTCACCTTGCGGCTGGCACCTGACTGCCCTAGACGGGTTCCTCACCCGTGCGGCGATCACGTGCCTAAACCCTGGCTTTCCCTAAAATGAGCCCTAGATAGAGCCGGTGGGATCGCTAGTCCGCACCACTGTCACTAAGAGGGAAACACCAGGGAGAGGACAGACAAAACAGACAAACACATACACCCAGGTGGGTGACCATAATAGACCACAAAGGTCCAACAGGGATCCGGAGGGTAGCGTTCTGGACCAACTACCAGAGAACGCAGCAACACAGCTCCAGAGGGTAGGAATAGATGTCCAGGCAGGAAGCTCTATATCTGGCAACCAGAGAAGTGTGAGAGGGGAATATAAGGAGGTTTGGGAGTGCTGGACAAGGAACAGCTGAGGAGAAGGAGCTACGGATCCCTGAGTGAGCCAAAAGGGTTTGCAAAGCAAACCCAGAAAGCTACCATAAGGAAACAGCCCTATCTTACATAGAGCGTGCAGCCAACCGCTGCGACTTCCTGACCCCGGGTATAATGGAGTCAGGCGTGGTTCTTAATATTTATTCAAAGTCCCTTTTAGAGACCCTCGGGATATTTATATGAATACTACATAGGTCTATCAAGACCTTAAATCCCTGTAGGGGTCCCTAACCAATGTTAAAATTTTTTACTTTATTATTTATTTGTAAACACACACTACACAAAGAAAAAACTCTATTAAATTTTTCAGTATCACAGTATCATGTGGGATATGATCGGAGTGATGTGTTGGCATTCACAGTGTGTGATATATGCACGGTAATATTGTTCGAATCCCTTTATTGGGTATACCTCATCCCACCATTTGTGTGGGATGGTAATGACGCTGCAATAGTTGGACAGATTAGTAGCAGTGGATCACTAAGATGCACTGGTGAGCGTGTTACTGCTGCCAAATGCCTCTATAGCTGGTCCCTATCTGCAAGGTTACCAGCAGCTAACAATGTTGCTAATTTCTTTATTGTAGCTGTTTGCATGGCCGTGAAGCTATCAATATTCCACCAGTCTCCTTTGCCACTGTCTACCCTCCTTTCTGGACTCAGCCCACTCAGTGTCCTCTGTAACTTTCTCATAGGAATTGTGAATGACCGCTACAATCTACACTCCTATAGCCTCACAATCACTCCTTATGTGCTCAGCTGCTAATCCGCAGCATGTTAACAATAATTGCCCTTTGACTGCTCACTGATTTAAAATTCGCTCTATACCACCCCTCCCGACATGTTTCGCCACACACTGTGGCTTCGTCAGGGGATACGGGGTATATGAGCGCACGCGCTTCATAGGACCTTCTTTTGTACTTTTACAGATCCCGCCCAGGTGTCAAAGCCACCCCCCGGCGACCAATCACAGTCGCTTCCTCATCCGAGCCCTCCGCTTTCCGGCCAGGTCTGTTCACTGACGCAATATCCTGTGCGTCTCCCTGTACCTCTTCGTCATCTCCACCGGCAGGTAAACATTACGTAACGCCTGAATGGAGAGCCGCCTACGATCTATCTAAATTAGGTGGTTTTATCGTCACTAGATCTCCTACCCCCCCACTGTTTGTAAACACTCCCCTTTCCTTCTAAGTTAGGCTTTAAACCATTTATAGCCTCCCAACTGCATGGTCCTACCACATTAGATATACTTGTATATTGTCTATCTATACATGAAGATGGCAATTACACTTGAATGTTATTTGTCTACACATAAATTGACAATTGCAGCCATTATAAATAACATGGGACTTTAAAATTGATTGTGACCATATACAATACATCCACCATGCTTTACACTACCAATGGCAAGATTTTGGTCAAGTGTCAAGATTGCCAATAGGTGATAAATCCACCATGCTTTGTACTGTACCATAAAGTGGCATTTATCGCAGGGGAGTTGTAACTCAAGCAGGCAGCTTTTTTAATGTCCCTGTTAATTATTTGTTATTTATTATTTGACAGCGATGTCCTGATATGTTCCATCCACTATACTTTATACTCTTTACTGGTAATGGAGCTAGCAGTGGGTTGCTTCTCCATAATATTGAACATATATAGAGGGAGAACGGGAGGTGAAGGGGGGGGGGGGAGGCTAAATTGATAAGATAATTCTATGATAGAACGATTTGGGGGGGGGGGGGGGGGGGGGATACTGATTGGGGCTATCCTGTAGTTGCACGGTGGTAATTTCTGTAGTTAAGATGAGGTCTATATTGACATTTCTTCTAGTTTGGTGCTCTTAGTATATAATTACTTTTACTTTTTATTATTTTTTCTCTTTTACTTGTCACTGTTATGTTGACATCTAGATGAAGGCCGTATATGAAAAACCCTCATTTAGGCCACCTGGACTCAGAGTCTGTAGTCTGTGTATCCATCTGGCCTCTTCCTGTAGGAGTTTAGTGTCTAAATTGCCTCTTCTTGGTCCCAAAGTTTTCTTCTCAAGGCCCCAAAATTTGAGGACCTCCAGATTTCCGCCATGGGCATACGTTATATGCCTGTATAATGACGTATCTTTACCTGTATTTATGGCACTGATGTGACCAGATATTCTTCGCCTTAATTCCTGCGTGGTCTTGCCCACGTATAATTTGGGACAATTACATGAGGCAATGTAGATAATACCACTGCTCCGGCAGTTGAAGAATTCTCTGATCACATAGTCACGTCCATCTATAGGGTTTTTGAATTTTTTTTACTTTGGGTAGATATTTGCAAAAAGTACAACTTCCACAGGGAAATGAGCCGGTGATGCTGGATTTTAACCAATTCGTACTTGTCATTTGTCTTTCAGGAAGGAAACTATGGACAAGCTTGTCCCTGATGTTTGGTCCTCTCCTATATGTAACACTGGGATAAGATGGCAAAACAGCTCTTAGTTGGTCATCGCTGGTAAGTACCTTCCAGTGTTTCTTTAAGATCTTCATCACCTGTTGGTTGCCACAATCATAGGTCCCTATGCATCTAATCATTTTGTCTCTTCCTTCTTTATCCTGATCGATTTTATAATTTCCAGATATTAGTTCATCCCTATTCATACCCTTAACACGATTAAATGCTTTTTTGAGGCATTTACTTGGGTAACCCCTGCTCCTGAATCGATTGTAGAGCTCATCAGCCTCTTTCTTGAAAGCCTCTTCAGGGGTGCAGTTCCTTCTGGCCCTCAAGTACTGCCCCACTGGTATTCCTTTTTTCAATGCCACTGGATGCCAACTAGTCCAGTGGAGAAGACTATTAGTTGAAGTAGGCTTTCAAAATATTTGCGTTAGGATTTGCCCATCCATATTCTTCTGGATTAAGAGGTCAAGGAAGCATATCTGATTGGGATGAATTTCGGAAGTGAAATGCATGCCTATTTGGTTCTGATTTAATCTCTCAACAAAGGTGACGAACTCCTCTTCCCCCCCTTCCCAAAACAACAGAACATCGTCGATAAATCGACCCCAAAATAAAATGTGATTAGTGAATTGTTGCTTATTGTCCGTAAAGACAATAGTGTCTTCCCACCACACTAAAAACAAATTTGCGAATGTCGGTGCACACGGAGTCCCCATCGCGGTACCCTTCATCTGTTTATAGAAGGTACCGTTACAGAGGAAATAGTTGTGGGTTAAGATAAATCTTAACAGTGACAAAATAAATAAACTGTGCTCGTGAAAATTGGTGCTCTTGGTATCCAAAAAATGCTTAATAGCCTGGATGCCCAGCTCATGATCTATATTGCTATAGAGAGCTTCCACATCCAAGCTTGCCAGTGTGGATGAAGATAGAGAAATCCCCCTGATTCTTGTTAGCACGTCATTCGTGTCTTTAATATACGAGGGGAGAGAAGACACAAATGGTCTCAATATTTCATCCACATACTCACTGGCAGGTTGGCTTAGAGAGTCATTACCCGAAACTATCGGGCGCCCGGGTATCGGGCGTGGTTCTTGACACCCTCGTGACAGTACCCCCCTCTCTACGAGGGGCCTCCGGACACTCAGGACCAGGTCTCTCAGGATGAGAGGCATGAAAAACCCGAACTAGCCTGTCGGTGTCACGACTGTGACTGATCCAGACAGGTCTGGGAGGAGAAGGTCGCAGCGACTTGCTACTCGCGATAGCTTGTGAGTTTGCTCCGTGGTTCAGGGTATGTCATCTGGGTTTTGCCTTGTGAACCTTTTTGTCCTGACTGGGAGTTTGTAGGCATCCTTCTCAGGTGAGTCCTGTCTGCCACTCCCAGCTACTATATTAGTTTCAGTTTCACTTGCAGTCATTGCCAGATATAGTCCTTACTTCCAGTGCTACTCTGACCTTGGAAGGAGATCGTTTGATGGTGTTGCTGTGGAGCTCTTGTCCGGCGTGGACTGTCGTGTTTGGGATCGCCTTCTCTGCTCGTGACTGGATAAGTCCATCTCTGCAGTTGTTTGCTTGTTGCTGTCTTCCCCTGTTGTTTTCCTAGACGTGAGTGATGGTGACTAGAGCTCCCATCGGCCTTTCCCCAGTCCAGTGTTGTTAGGGCGACTGAGGGTTTAGGCATCCTGCTCGCCGCACGGGTTCACACCCCGTCTAGGGTATCAGGGCAGACAGGTGCCAGCTTAGGGTTAGTCAGGGGTGGCCATTCTATTTCCCATCCGTAGATAAGGGTCCCCCTTCCCCTCCGTCTGGTGCGACACGACTGCTGCTGGGATAGCGGTCGTGACAGTCGGCATTTACCTCAGACGCAGGAACCCACATTCTTTCCTTGGGACCGTAACCTCTCCAATGCACCAGATATTGAAGAGAGCAGCGGACCCGACGAGAATTAACAATTTTGGATATCTGATATCTAGATTACCATCCACGACAACAGGAGGGGGTGGCAGCGGTGACGGTTCTAGAGGTAGAACATATTTTTTGAGAAACGATTTATGAAAAACATTATGAATTTTAAAAGTCTGAGGTAACTCCAGGCGAAAAGCCACGGGGTTGATGATGCCTACAATTTTGTAAGGGCCAATAAACCTAGGACCCAGTTTCCAAGAGGGAACCTTCAATTTAATATTCCTAGTAGACAACCACACATAGTCATTCACTCCTAGGTCCGGACCTGGCGACCGTCTCTTATCAGCCATGCATTTATATTTACCTCCCATATTTTTCAAGTTAGCTTGCACCTTCTGCCATACCGATGAAAGAGATGACGAAAACCGTTCCTCTTCGGGAACCCCAGAAGACCCCCCCTCTTTGAAAGTACAGAATTGGGGATGAAAACCATATGCACCAAGAAATGGTGACTTGCCAGTGGATTCCTGACGACGATTATTTATGGCAAACTCAGCTTACGGTAAATATGATGACCACAACTCTTGGTTTTCAGACACAAAACATCTTAGATATGTCTCCAGGTTTTGGTTGGTACGCTCAGTCTGTCCATTCGACTGAGGATGGAAAGCTGAGGAAAAGGACAAGTGTACCCCCAAACGGGAACAAAAAGCTTTCCAAAATTTAGAAATAAACTGGGTACCCCGATCCTAAACAACATCGCAGGGGACCCCGTGAAGCTTCACGATTTCACTGACGAATACCTGAGCAAGAGTCTTAGCATTAGGTAGTGCGGGCAACGCAATGAAGTGTACCATTTTGCTAAACCTGTCCACTACTACCAAAATAACTGTTTTACCCGCAGACAAAGGTAAGTCAGTGATAAAATCCATTGACAGATGTGTCCATGGTCTATTGGGAATGACGAGTGGTAATAGAGACCCTGCAGGACGTGTATGTGAAACTTTTGCGCGCGCACAGGTAGAACAAGAAGACACAAAATCCAATACATCCTGACGCAACCTTGGCCACCAAAAACGACGAGACAATAGCTCCAAGGTTGCTTTACTACCCGGGTGCCCAGCAAGTGCCGAATTATGATGTTCCTTTAATAATTCGAAACGTAGGTTCAACGGTACAAACAATTTCTCTGAGGGGCAAGAGACTAGGGCGTCCCCCTGGGCCTCTAACACCTTCCCCTCAAGAACAGAGGGTACCGCAGAAACAACCACTCCTCTTTGAAGAATTGTCACCGGATCCCTCACATTACCCCCTCCAGGGAAAAAAACGAGATAGTGCATCAGCCTTGGTATTCTTTGCCCCAGGACGATAGGTAATCACAAAGTTAAACCTGGTAAAAAATAGCGACCACCTAGCCTGTCTAGGGGTGAGACGCTTAGCTGATTCGAGGTACAGAAGATTTTTGTGGTCCGTAATCACAGTGACGGGGTGGACTGCCCCCTCTAAAAAGTGACGCCACTCCTCAAACGCAAGTTTAATAGCTAATAGTTCCCTATTGCCAATATCGTAGTTCTTTTCTGCTGCAGATAGTTTTTTAGAAAAGAAAGCACAAGGACGCCATTTGCCAGGAGACTGACCCTGAGACAGCACCGCCCCTACTCCCACCTCTGACGCATCGACTTCAACAATAAAAGGCTGAGAGACATCAGGTTGGACTAGTACAGGTGCTGAGGTAAACCTCTCTTTTAGAGAGGAAAAAGCAACTTTAGCGGCGTCAGACCATTTAGAAAAATCAGTCCCCTTCCGAGTCATGTCAGTAAGGAGTTTTACAATAAGTGAATCATTTTTAATGAATTTCCTATAGAAATTCGCGAAGCCCAAGAACCGTTGTAGTGCTTTGAGGTTCTCAGGAAGATCCCAATCTAAAATTGCCTGAACCTTCCTAGGATCCATACGGAAACCTGAAGCAGATAAAAAATAACCTAGGAATTGTATCTCCTGAACGGCGAAGACACATTTTTCAATTTTAGCATATAATTTATTCGTCCGTAGGACCTGCAGTACTTGTCTGACATGCACCTCATGTGTTTTCAGATCAGACGAATAAATTAAAATATCATCTAGGTATATTACCACAAACCTGCCGATTAGATGACTAAAAATGTCATTAACGAAATGTTGAAAGACGGCAGGAGCATTGGTCAGACCGAAAGGCATAACTAGATTTTCATAATGCCCCTCAGGGGTGTTAAAAGCTGTCTTCCACTCATCCCCCTCCTTAATACGAATCAGATTGTAGGCCCCCCTAAGATCAAGTTTGGAGAACCACCTAGCACCCGCAATCTGGTTAAACAGGTCAGGAATGAGAGGAAGAGGGTATGGGTCTCGGATGGTTATCCAATTTAATTCGCGAAAATCTAGGCAAGGACGCAGGCCCCCATCTTTCTTTTTAACGAAGAAAAACCCTGCAGCCACGGATAAAGAAGAGGGTCTGATGTGTCCCTTAGCCAAGCTCTCGGAGATATAATCATTCATGGCTTGTCTCTCTGGACCCGAAAGATTATATAACCTGGTCTTGGGTAATTTTGCACCGGGAATAAGGTTAACCGGGCAATCATAAGGACGATGAGGTGGTAACTTCTGACAACCCTTTTTAGAAAAAACATCCTCAAAATCCAAAATAAATGTAGGTAGGGTAGTTATGGAGGCGACTAAGCAATTGCTATTTAAGCAATTTTCTCTGCACTGCTCACTCCACTCCAAAATCTCCCTGGCCTGCCAATCCACCACTGGATTGTGCGCTACCAACCAGGGAAGACCCAGCACTACCGGAGTGGGAAGCCCCTCCAGAACATAACATGAAAGCATCTCGTTATGGTGGTCCCCTACCCGATTATGAACAATGTGGGTGAGGTTTCTCTGAGACAGAGGAGCAGAATCAATAGCGAATATGGGAATAGGTCTCTGTAGCGTACAGAGAGACAAACCCATAGTGCGGGCAAAATGGGCATCTATCAAATTTACCCCTGCTCCACTGTCTAGAAAGAAAGAAATAGTCTCCGTCTTATCACCAAAAACAATAACCGCTGGCAACACAAATTGCGATGTACGTATGGAGGAAACGTATACCCCCCGGCTGACATCCTCCACACAGCCTGGGGTTAGTAGTTTTCCCATGGTCTTTTGTTTCTGAGGAAAGAAGGACAGACATTAATGAAATGACCCCTCTCCCCACAAAAAAAACAAACCCCACGCCTACGGCGAGCCTCAGGAGGACGGACCTGACGAGTAGTTCCTCCTAGCTGCATAGGCTCGTCTAAGTCCATACAGACTAACTGCTGCTTGGGAGGGGTTACCAATTGCTCCGGTTTTTTCAACCTGTCCCTAAGGCGTCTATCTATTCGGATAGAAAGGGACATAACCGCATCAAGGGAAAAGGGGGTCTCATATAATGCAAGCGCATCCTTAACCCTTTCGGATAACCCGGAGCAGAACTGACTCCTGAGAGCCGGGTCGTTCCATTGGGTATCCGTAGCCCACCTACGGAATTCAGAGCAATACTCCTCTACCGGCCGCTCTCCTTGTAAGAGTTTCCGTAATCTTGATTCAGCCAGTGCGACTCGGTCAGGGTCGTCATATATGAGACCCAAGGCCCCGAAAAACTCATCCACTGACCGAAGAGCCTGGGAATCAGTAGGTAAAGAGAACGCCCAGGACTGCGGGTCCCCCTGCAGCAGGGAAATAACAACCCCCACCCGCTGTTCTTCATTACCAGAGGAGTAAGGGCGCAGTTTGAAATATAATTTACAGGCCTCACGGAATGTCAAAAACTTGTCCCTTCCCCCAGAAAATCTGTCAGGGAGAGGGACCTTGGGTTCCGCAACAACCTGGTTACCAGTAGCAACCGCTGGGCTTGCGGTCAGTTGTAATTGCTGCTGTTGCTGGAGGACCGACGCCTTCAATCCTGCCACCTCCAAAGACAGGCCATGAAATTGTTTGGACAGAGCATAAATTTGATCCATACTGGATTCTAAGTAGGTAAAAAAAATATATATATTTTTTTTTTTTTTTTTTTTAACCTACACAAAATAAGGGCCAGATATAATGTAATGACTGGTGTCACGCACAGGGAGGAAAAAGGGAAAGCCCTGCCCAAGGGAGAGGGAAAGGTGGTGACCCCTAACTCACCTTGCGGCTGGCACCTGACTGCCCTGACGTCCCTAGACGGGTTCCTCACCCGTGCGGCGATCACGTGCCTAAACCCTGGCTTTCCCTAAAATGAGCCCTAGATAGTGAACGGGCCGGTGGGATCGCTAGTCCGCACCACTTTCACTAAGAGGGAAACACCAGGGAGAGGACAGACAAAACAGACAAACACATACACCCAGGTGGGCCACCACAATAGACCACAAAGGTCCAACAGGGATCCGGAGGGTAGCGTTCTGGACCAACTACCAGAGAACGCAGCAACACAGCTCCAGAGGGTCAGAATAGATGTCCAGGCTGGAAGCTCTATATCTGGCAACCAGAGAAGTGTGAGAGGGGAATATAAGGAGGTTTGGGAGTGCTGGACAAGGAACAGCTGAGGAGAAGGAGCTACGGATCCCTGAGTGAGCCAAAAGGGTTTGCAAAGCAAACCCAGAAAGCTACCATAAGGAAACAGCCCTATCTTACATAGAGCGTGCAGCCAACCGCTGCGACTTCCTGACCCCGGGTATAACGGAGTCAGGCGTGGTTCTTGACACCCTTGTGACAGATATGTGCCCCCTCACAGTAGTTATGGCCAGATATGTGCCCCCTCACAGTAGTAGTTATGTCCAGATATGTGTCCCGCTTACAGTAGTTATGTCCAGATATGTGCCCCCTCACTGTAGTTATGGCCAGATATGTGTCCCTCTCACAGTTACAGGGGCAAAATGGAATATATATACAGCGGAGGCAAAAAATAGAATATATACACAGGGGACAAATGGAATATATACAAAGGGGGCAACATGGATATATATACAAAGGGGGCAACATGGATATATATATACAGGGGCCCTATATATATATATATATATATATATATATATATATAATTATATATATATATATCTCCATTTTGCCCCCTCTGTATATATTCCATTTGTCCCCTGTGTATGTATTCCATTTTTTACCCCCTCTGTATATATTTAATTTTTGTAATTTTTAGCATTTTGCCAAATATTTAATTAAATTTGCCCCCGGGGTCGGGCCCCTATGAAGGATTTGCTGCGATTCCCACCCTGCCAGATGCTCCCTGTGTTATGAGCCGGCACATACAAAAAAAAAACAAAAAAAAAAAACTTACCTACTCTGAACCTGCTTTGCTCCCGCCGTCTTGTTCATAATACCGTCTTCTGGCGGGCATCGGCCGCGTCATCCCGTCAACCAGCGTGATCCTGCGAGAACTGGCAGCAGCCCTGGATGGAGGAGGGGCCGCTGCGTAAGTTACTAATTGCGAGTGCGCAGTGCTGCACCACCGGCCAGGCACAGAGGCAGGGGCCTGACCGGCCATATACTATTAAAACTTTTAAAATCTGCGGGCACTACTGCAGGGGCCAGGGGTCCACAGGCGGCCGGGCCCCCTGGAGTGCCGTGCCCGGTCGCAACTGCGACCGCTGCGGCCCCTGTATGTACGCGCCTGAGCCCGCCACAACAGTGCCTGTGGAAGGGTTCCATTGGACCATAGAGAATCTCCCACAGACTACAAAGATAATTAATTGCAGTTTATGGGAGAAGCAATCCGAATATCTTATGTTCAAGTACCATGGGGAGACTTTACAAAGGTTTTACAAAAGTTTTTAAAAATCAAAAAAAAAAAATTCAAATCACCCCCTTTCCCCATATTAAAAAAAAAAAAACAATAAAAAGATCATTGCAATCATCACATCCCAAAATGCCCAAACTGTTAAAATATAAATATAATGTAAATATATATATATATATATATATTTATGGGCAGGGCTAAATGCGTCTTGGACGTGGGTAAGGCATGCCGAACCTGAACTATGGCTGAGTTGTGCCGGAAGCCACGGGCGTGGGTAAGCCTGGAGAGGGCGTACCCTATTGGAGTGTGTGAAAAAAGGGGTGGGAGGGAGGGGCAAGTGAGACACACCACCTGAGGGAAGGAATTGGCAGGTATATATATAGGGAGCTAACGCCCTGCCCACAAATACAGGCTGAAATCAGCCTTAATACTTATGGGCAGGGCTAAATGCGTCTTGGACGTGGGTAAGGCATGCCGAACCTGAACTATGGCTGAGTTGTGCCGGAAGCCACGGGCGTGGGTAAGCCTGGAGAGGGCAAAAAGACAAGTACGCTATGTTGTCTACACTGGTTTATTCATATTCTTCCAGCCCGCATGACCTATAACGCCAACGACTGAAAAGCTTGAGAAATTTCCCGGTGTGGATTCGGAATGTATCTGTTGAAGCAAGATGACCTCCAGCGCCCCATGGATCGAATAACGTGAGCGGGGACTTGGTGTTTTGAAGCTGACGATGCCGCCCCAATACGGAACGAGTGACCCGAAATGGCTCCTGGGTCGTACCCCAGACCTGCCGCCAGAGAGCGGATGTGGGACGTGAATTGGTTTGAAGTGAGGGGTTTGTTCTTGAAGGGCAGGAGCAGACTGTCAGGAGGCGCTGTCTGCAACAGGGACAATAATTTATTGAGGATCTGGACTGGACACCAATTATTCCGGGTAGGGAAATATTTAATTTCCGTGGATGGCCCTGTCTGGTTTGTTTTGGTTGACGGAATGCTGAGTACATAATAGTTATAGTGCCACGACAGTTGTTCTTTGCGAAGACCGCCGGGTCTCGGAGAGCTGCCAGTGAACTCTCCTGGCAGGAGGAAGCCGTAAAGACTTAGAACATGGCCGCTTGGATGACCGTGCTGGTCAAGGGCCAAAAAGGATCGCCGTCCAGGGCAGAAGACAAATCCCTGAACAGCTTGCCGAACACCGGCTGTCTGCGGGTGGCAGCCTGTTTCGCATTTTCCTGTATTCCCCTGAGGGCCGCCTTGATGACCTGGTTGGACAAGATAGAAGAACAACCCGGATTACTGAGCATAAAATGGAGTTGAAGGCCTGCTAGGTATAATTTGATAGTATTATATGAGAGCTTTTGTTGGGAATGGCAGAAGGCTATGAACGCCAGTAAGTAAGATATTTCGTCGCGGCCGCCCTGAGAATAGAGAAGTCTAAATCTCTCAAACGCTTTCAACCCCGCTTTATAATTCCTGGACATATTTGGGGCTAATGATTGTGTTATGAGGTGTTTTGCTGTTGAGATCAGAGATTCTAATCCATCACTGGGGTGTTGTATGCTGGGATTGTGGCACCCGTGGGGTCCGCGTCGGGCATCTCCTTGCGGGGCTTTGCCTGCTTTTAGAATGATAATGGCCGGAGACACTTCTAGGAATCTGGGGGAAACATAAAGTAAACTGAATAACGTACCCGTGGGGATAGGATAAGGACCGTGAGACCCCTTGACCATCCGGGAGACTCCTAACTAAGAACCGAGCCCGGATGGCCTGGAGTGGGGTGTGGCGGACTCAATATGACATATGGCGTGGAAACAACAATGGCTAAATTGAAGGTCCAGTTGTCGCCCAGCATTTGGCTCATCCTGGCGGGACCCAGAGGCAAGATAAATGATGTGACATGGTATCAGTGGTAGCTGAACCTGGACGATCTAGGTGACATACACTGTTAAGTTGGCCTGGACGATCCAGGTGACATACAACATTAAACTCGGCCTGGACGATCCAGATGACATACAACGCTAAAGTTGGCCTGGACGATCCAGGTGACATACAACATTGAACTCGGCCTGGACGATCCAGGTGACATACAACATTGAACTCGGCCTGGACGATCCAGGTGACATACAACACTGAACTCGGCCTGGACGATCCAGGTGACATACAACACTGAACTCGGCCTGGACGATCCAGGTGACATACAACGTTAAACTCGGCCTGGACGATCCAGGTGACATACAACGTTAAACTCGGCCTGGACGATCCAGGTGACATACAACGTTAAACTCGGCCTGGACGATCCAGGTGACATACAACGTTAAACTCGGCCTGGACGATCCAGGTGACATACAACTTTAAACTCGGCCTGGACGATCCAGGTGACATACAACGTTAAAGTTGGCCTGGACGATCCAGGTGACATACAACATTGAACTCGGCCTGGACGATCCAGGTGACATACAACATTAAAACTCGGCCTGGACGATCCAGGTGACATACAACGTTAAAGTTGGCCTGGACGATCCAGGTGACATACAACATTGAACTCGGCCTGGACGATCCAGGTGACATACAACATTAAAACTCGGCCTGGACGATCCAGGTGACATACAACGCTAAAGTTGGCCTGGACGATCCAGGTGACGTTTTTTTTTTTTTTAAACTGGGGCGGATATTTCCGAATGGACATGTGGCGCGCTCATGGCCGCTGCAGGGAGGGGAAGGGGGACCCCCGTGCCTGCGACCCTGCTAGGACTGGGATGTGCGGTCCCCAAGTGCGAGCCTGGAGTGGACGGACGTGTGTGCCTTTCAAGGGGAACCTAGACTTGTACTCTTTCCCTAACATAACATAGCTACCCCCGACTGCCCATTTCCTGCCACCGTAGGAGCTCCGGAAGGCAGAGCGAGCGGTGGACGTGTACAGGAGGGTCATTTCTTCGGCGCTCGGCTGAACATGTCTGTGGAGGCCCAGCGGTCACGTGTGCGTTCCACCGTGAACCGCACGCCATCCGCGAGAAGGGGAGACCGACCCGTGGCCGCAAGTATACGGCACGCTCCATTGGACAAGTACTTACCTGGTGACAGACCGGAAAAACAGTTTAAGTATTGCACTATACCGTGTAGCGAACCGAAACTTTTGAAACAACCGTGATGCTTGCACGTGCCGGCAGCTGGATGTGGCTCCTCTTGAGAACGAAAACTTCTCTCAGGAATGTCGCACTGTGCAGAGAATCGTACTGAAGAGAAAAAAACAGACGTGAAGCTTGCTGGGCAGCTAGGTGTGGCTCTTCCTACAGATGCAAGTGAGACACACCACCTGAGGGAAGGAATTGGCAGGTATATATAGGGAGCTAACGCCCTGCCCACAAATACAGGCTGAAATCAGCCTTAATACATATATATATATATATATATATATATAAATGTCCGATTAAGGGCTCATGAACACGAACGTATTTTCTTTCCGCTTCCATTCCGTATTTTTTGCGGAATGTATGCGGAACCATTCACTTCAATGGGTCCGCAAAAACAACGGAAGGTACTCCTTGTGCATTCTGTTTCCGTATTTCCGTTCCTCAAAAAAGTAGTGCATGCACTATTATTGTCCGCAAATTAAGGTCCGATGCCCCCATTGAAGTCAATCGATCCGCAAAAAATACAGAACGCACACGGAACACATCTGTATGTCATCAGTATTTCATCTGTATTTTGCGGATCCATACTGTAGAAATGCTATGCCCAGCCCATATTGCTCATGTGTTTGGTGATTAATAAGTTACTGCTTCCGTTTCCGATCCGCAAAAAAAACGATTAAATATGGAAACCATACGGATATGTTTTGTGCAGTAACGGAACTGAAGAGGACTTAAATCAGAGAAAAAAAAACTCAGATACGGAACAACGGAACCGTGAAAAACAGACCGCAAAACAACAACAGTCGTGTGCATGAGCCCTAACTGTTTTTTGTTGCTTCATCTTCCCAAAAAAAAAAAAAAGTCATCAAAGACTCATACACATGATCGTATCAATAAATAATATAGATTGTTGCACAAATAGACAATACAAAAATATGGAAAAGTTTATAAGTTATGGCTCCGCGTAGTCAGGAAGTAGAAAACAAAAAAACAGAAAATCGCTCCTTCAGGAAGAGGTTAAAGACGTGTCATAGTGATACTTATCTTTAACCCGTCACTATTGAGGATGTATCTAATAAATCATGAAATGAATTAAAGCTTTGATTTTGGCATCATAATAAAATCCACAATCTTAGCATTAAAATACTGTAATATTAAATCTCTAGGGCTTTAGTATTTATAAGCAGGCAGGGAGCAAGATGAAATGTATTTCCAGATTCCGTCTCTAAGAGAGGGCGCAAGGAGGAAAGTTGCAAGTAACATCAGAAAAAAAGATCACAGCCTGTTACTTTCATCTTTCCCACTGTACAGCCTCCAATAATTCCAGGAGGGGATACAGGATCTTTCCTTTATGTTATCACCCCCTTACCATTCTAGGAGGATATGTCCTGTTGGATCTTTATTAAAGGAGCACCAAGATGAACAGAACATTTGCTGACTCGGATATTTACCGGTATCTGGATCATTGATACTTCTGTTTGGGGTCTGGTGATTATGTGATAATATGTTCATGTAGATATGTGACAGGTAGGAAGTTGGCCCCATATTTTCTCTTTATGTTAATGTTATTATGCCTATTATTATTAATTATCCTTAATGAGGTAACAAATATAGATGGAAACAACTTGTTAAAGGGTATAGTAAAAAAAAACAACACAAATTCTACTACATGACATCTGCATACCCCCAGTTTCTGTGACAGGTGCCTTTAGGCAATGCCTTAGAAATACCCTTAGGGTCTATTCTGGACTGTAGTAACAAACATTGACAGCCGCCTACCAACAGCAGGATGAATACTAATTACATAAAAATTTTAATTTACTTGTAATCATGCTTAATGCCAGACTGAAATTTTCAATGAAACATTTACCCATTTAGCAACCCTTCAGTCCCAAACTAAAATATTAAGATAGTTTTGAGATAGATAGATAGATAGATAGATCTATGCTGGAATTATGGAGGCATTGTGGCTACGTTTTGCTGCCACGACTCCTTCTTCACGAAATGGCCATCAAATAGAGTTGAGCGAACACCTGGATGTTCGGGTTCGAGAAGTTCGGCCGAACTTCCCGGAAATGTTCGGGTTCGGGATCCGAACCAGACCCGAACTTCGTCCCGAACCCCATTAAGGTCAATGGGGCCCGAACTTTTCGACACTAAAAAGGCTGTAAAACAGCCCAGGAAAGGGCTAGAGGGCTGCAAAAGTCAGCAAAATGTAGTTAAATCTCCTGCAAACAAATGTGGATAGGGAAATGAATAAAAATAAAAATAAAATAAATAAAAATTAACCAATATCAATTGGAGAGAGGTCCCATAGCAGAGAATCTGGCTTCATGTCAGCAGAGAATCAGTCTTCATGTCATAGCAGAGAATCAGGCTTCACGTCACCCACCACTGGAACAGTCCATTGTCAGATATTTAGGCCCCGGCACGCAGGCAGAGGAGAGAGGTCCCAAAACAGAGATTCAGGCTTCATGTCAGCAGAGAATCGGCGTATCGTCATCGTCCTGCGTTTCCCCCCAGCCACGCACCAGTGATGGTCCCGAGCTGCGTTGGGTGCCACCCCGCTGTGAACATGCTTCATCCTCATCCTCCTCCACCTCATCCTCGTCCTCCTCGTCCTCCAGTAGTGGGCCCTGTCTGGCCACATTTGTACCTGGCCTCTGCTGTTGCAAAAAACCTCCCTCTGAGTCACTTCGAAGAGACTGGCCTGAAAGTGCTAAAAATGACCCCTCTTCCTCCTGCTCCTCCTCCTCCTGGGCCACCTCCTCTTCCATCATCGCCCTAAGTGTTTTCTCAAGGAGACATAGAAGTGGTATTGTAACGCTGATAACGGCGTCATCGCCACTGGCCATGTTGGTGGAGTACTCGAAACAGCGCAACAGTGCACACAGGTCTCGCATGGAGGCCCAGTCATTGGTGGTGAAGTGGTGCTGTTCCGCAGTGTGACTGACCCGTGCGTGCTGCAGCTGAAACTCCACTATGGCCTGCTGCTGCTCGCACAGTCTGTCCAGCATGTGCAAGGTGGAGTTCCACCTGGTGGTCACGTCGCATATGAGGCGGTGAGCGGGAAGGCCGAAGTTACGCTGTAGCGCAGACAGGCGAGCAGCGGCAGGATGTGAACGCGGGAAGCGCGAACAGACAGCCCGCACTTTATGCAGCCGCTCTGACATGTCGGGTTAGTTGCGAATGAACTTCTGCACCACCAAATTCAGCACATGCGCCAGGCAAGGGAATTGCGTCAAACCGGCTAGTCCCAGAGCTGCAACGAGATTTCGCCCATTATCGCACACCACCAGGCCGGGCTTGAGGCTCACCGGCAGCAACCACTCGTCGGTCTGTTGTTCTATACCCCGCCACAACTCCTGTGCGGTGTGGGGCCTGTCCCCCAAACATATGAGTTTCAGAATGGCCTGCTGACGTTTACCCTGGGCTGTGCTGAAGTTGGTGGTGAAGGTGTGTGGCTGACTGGATGAGCAGGTGGAAGAAGAGGAAGAGGAAGCTAAGTAGGAGGAGGAGGAGACAGGAGGCAAAGAATGTTGCCCTGCGATCCTTGGCGGCGGAAGGACGTGCGCCAAACAGCTCTCCGCCTGGGGCCCAGCCTCCACTACATTTACCCAGTGTGCAGTTAGGGAGATATAGCGTCCCTGGCCGTGCTTACTGGTCCACGTATCTGTGGTTAGGTGGACCTTGCCACAGATGGCGTTGCGCAGTGCACACTTGATTTTATCGGATACTTGGTTGTGCAGGGAAGGCACGGCTCTCTTGGAGAAGTAGTGCCGGCTGGGAACAACATACTGTGGGACAGCAAGCGACTTGAGCTGTTTGAAGCTGTCTGTGTCCACCAGCCTAAATGACAGCATTTCATAGGCCAGTAGTTTAGAAATGCTGGCATTCAGGGCCAGGGATCGAGGGTGGCTAGGTGGGAATTTACGCTTTCTCTCAAATGTTTGTGAGATGTAGAACTGAACGCTGCCGTGTGACATGGTTGAGATGCTTGGTGACGCAGGTGGTGGTGTTGGTGGTACATCCCATGTTTGCTGGGCGGCAGGTGCCAACGTTTCTCCAGCGGCGGAGGAAAAGGCCGAGGCGGCGGCAGCAGCAGAAGAGGCCGAGGCGGCAGCAGCAGAAGAGGTAGCAGGGGGAGCCTGAGTGACTTCCTTGTTTTTAAGGTGTTTACTCCACTGCAGTTCATGCTTTGCATGCAGGTGCCTGGTCATGCAGGTTGTGCTAAGGTTCAGAACGTTAATGCCTCGCTTCAGGCTCTGATGGCACAGCGTGCAAACCACTCGGGTCTTGTCGTCAGCACATTGTTTGAAGAAGTGCCATGCCAGGGAAATCCTTGAAGCTGCCTTTGGGGTGCTCGGTCCCAGATGGCGGCGGTCAGTAGCAGGCGGAGTCTCTTGGCGGCGGGTGTTCTGCTTTTGCCCACTGCTCCCTCTTTGTCTTTTGCTACGCTGTTGGCTCGGTCTCACCACTGCCTCTTCCTCCGAACTGTGAAAGTCAGTGGCACGACCTTCATTCCATGTGGGGTCTAGGACCTCATCGTCCCCTGCATCGTCTTCATCCCTGACCTCCTGTTCAGTCTGCACACTGCAGAAAGACGCAGCAGTTGGCACCTGTGTTTCGTCATCATCAGAGACGTGCTGAGGTGGTATTCCCATGTCCTCATCATCAGGAAACATAAGTGGTTGTGCGTTAGTGCATTCTATGTCTTCCACCGCTGGGGAAGGTCTAGGTGGATGCCCTTGGAAAACCCTGCCAGCAGAGTCTTCAAACAGCATAATAGACTGCTGCATAACTTAAGGCTCAGACAGTTTCCCTGGTATGCATGGGGGTGATGTGACAGACTGATGGGCTTGGTTTTCATGCGCCATCTGTTCGCTTTCTGCAGAAGACTGGGTGGGAGATAATGTGAACGTGCTGGATCCACTGTCGGCCACCCAATTGACTAATGCCTGTACCTGCTCAGGCCTTACCATCCTTATAACGGCATTGGGCCCCACCAAATATCCCTGTAAATTCTGGCGGCTACTGGGACCTGAGGTAGTTGGTACACTAGGACGTGTGGCTGTGGCAGAACGGCCACGTCCTCTCCCAGCACCAGAGGGTCCACTAACACCACCACGACCATGTCCGCGTCCGCGTCCCTTACTAGATGTTTTCCTCATTGTTACCGTTCACCACAATAAGAAAAATATTATTTGGCCCAATGTATTGAATTCAAATTCAGGCCTTTTTTTACAGACACCTAACACTATCTGGCTATCTAAATAGGTACCGTATTACACTAATACAGGCACAGCAGTAATGACAGATTTAGCTGAATATAAATTTGAGGCCTATTATTTAGGCGCTGGGTGACAGGTATACGTTTACGGACAGAATTAGACTTGGATATGCACAGTAGTGTGTGTGTGAAGTTATTGAGAATGACCCTATCAGCACCTTGAATCTAATATACCCTTTAAGGGATAGATTTAAAGTAGGCCTGATACAGCAGAAAACACTAATTTAGGAAATTGCTAGGTTGGGAATTGTATTTCAACCCAGAACAAAAACTGTGCTTTGACGGACACAAAATACCTTGACCAGCTACAGCAATAGCCACAGATTTAGCTGAATATAAATTTGAGGCCTATTATTTAGGCGCTGGGTGACAGGTATATGTTTACGGACAGAATTAGACTTGGATATGCACAGTAGCGTGTGTGTGAAGTTATTGAGAATGACCCTATCAGCACATTGAATCTAATATACCCTTTTAGGGATAGATTTAAAGTAGGCCTGATACAGCAGAAAACACTAATTTAGGAAATTGCTAGGTTGGGCATTGTATTTCAACCCAGAACAAAAACTGTGCTTTGACGGACACAAAATAACTTGACCAGCTACAGCAATAACCACAGATTTAGCTGAATATAAATTTGAGGCCTATTATTTAGGCGCTGGGTGACAGGTATACGTTTACGGACAGAATTAGACTTGGATATGCACAGTAGCGTGTGTGTGAAGTTATTGAGAATGACCCTATCAGCAACTTGAATCTAATATACCCTTTTATGGATAGATTTAAATAACCACACTATTGATGGTTAAATGGACTTGGTAAGAACTTGCCCCTGATGTAGGATATAGCCAAAAAATAACCACACTATTGATGGTTAAATGGACTTGGTGGCAGCTTGCCCCTGATGTAGGATATAGCAAAAAAATAACCACACTATTGATGGTTAAATGGACTTGGTGGCAGCTTGCCCCTGATGTAGGATATAGCCAAAAAATAACCACACTATTGATGGTTAAATGGACTTGGTGACAGCTTGCTCCTGATGTAGGATATAGCAAAAAATAACCACACTATTGATAATTAAATGGACTTGGTGGCAGCTTGTTCTGGCGCACCACAAGCCACAAAATGGCCGCCGATCACCCCAGAAAAAAGTGACTGAAAAACGCTCTGGGCAGCCTAAAAACAGTGAGCAATTGAATAGCAGCAGTTCAATGATCCACAGCTGTAGATCGATCACTGTCTTAAGTGTTTTGGAGGAGTTAATCACTGCCTAATCTCGCCCTAACGTCGCAGCTGCAACCTCTCCCTAGACTTGTAACAGCAGAGTGACGTGCAGCGCTACGTGACCCAAGCGTATATAGAGGCTGGGTCACATGCTGCACTGGCCAATCAAAGCCATGCCAATAGTAGGCATGGCTGTGATGTCCTCTTGGGGCAAGTAGTATGACGCTTGTTGATTGGCTGCTTTGCAGCCTTTCAAAAAGCGCCAAGAAATAGAGTTGAGCGAACACCTGGATGTTCGGGTTCGAGAACTTCGGCCGAACTTCCCGGAAATGTTCGAGTTCGGGATCCGAACCCGACCCGAACTTCGTCCCGAACCCGAACCCCATTGAAGTCAATGGGGACCCGAACTTTTCGGCACTAAAAAGGCTGTAAAACAGCCCAGGAAAGGGCTAGAGGGCTGCAAAAGGCAGCAAAATGTAGTTAAATCCCCTGCAAACAAATGTGGATAGGGAAATGAATTAAAATAAAAATAAAATAAATAAAAATTAAACAATATCAATTGGAGAGAGGTCCCATAGCAGAGAATCAGGCGTCATGTCAGCAGAGAATCAGTCTTCATGTCATAGCAGAGAATCAGGCTTCACGTCACCCACCACTGGAACAGTCCATTGTCAGATATTTAGGCCCAGGCACCTAGGCAGAGGAGAGAGGTCCCATAGCAGAGAATCTGGCTTCATGTCAGCAGAGAATCAGTCTTCATGTCATAGCAGAGAATCAGGCTTCACGTCACCCACCACTGGAACAGTCCATTGTCAGATATTTAGGCCCAGGCACCTAGGCAGAGGAGAGAGGTCCCATAGCAGAGAATCTGGCTTCATGTCAGCAGAGAATCAGTCTTCATGTCATAGCAGAGAATCAGGCTTCACGTCACCTACCACTGGAACAGGCCACTGTCAGATATTTTTAGGCCCCGGCACCCAGACAGAGGAGAGAGGTCCCATAACAGAGATTCAGGCTTCATGTCAGCAGAGAATCAGTCTTCATGTCATAGCAGAGAATCATGCTTCACGTCACCCACCACTGGAACAGTCCATTGTCACATATTTAGGCCCAGGCACCCAGGCAGAGGAGAGAGGTCCCATAGCAGAGAATCTGGCTTCATGTCAGCAGAGAATCAGTCTTCATGTCATAGCAGAGAATCAGGCTTCATGTCACCCACCACAGGAACAGGCCACTGTCAGATATTTTTAGGCCCCGGCACCCAGACAGAGGAGAGAGGTCCCATAACAGAGATTCAGGCTTCATGTCAGCAGAGAATCAGTCTTCATGTCATAGCAGAGAATCAGGCTTCACGTCACCCACCACTGGTACAGTCCATTGTCACATATTTAGGCCCAGGCACCCAGGCAGAGGAGAGAGGTCCCATAGCAGAGAATCTGGCTTCATGTCAGCAGAGAATCAGTCTTCATGTCATAGCAGAGAATCAGGCTTCATGTCACCCACCACTGGAACAGGCCACTGTCAGATATTTTTAGGCCCCGGCACCCAGACAGAGGAGAGAGGTCCCATAACAGAGATTCAGGCTTCATGTCAGCAGAGAATCAGTCTTCATGTCATAGCAGAGAATCAGGCTTCATGTCACCCACCACTGGAACAGGCCACTGTCAGATATTTTTAGGCCCCGGCACCCAGACAGAGGAGAGAGGTCCCATAACAGAGATTCAGGCTTCATGTCAGCAGAGAATCAGTCTTCATGTCATAGCAGAGAATCAGGCTTCATGTCACCCACCACTGAAACAGGCCACTGTCAGATATTTTTAGCCCCCGGCACCCAGACAGAGGAGAGAGGTCCCATAACAGAGATTCAGGCTTCATCTCAGCAGAGAATCAGTCTTCATGTCATAGCAGAGAATCAGGCTTCACGTCACCCACCACTGGAACAGTCCATTGTCACATATTTAGGCCCAGGCACCCAGGCCGAGGAGAGAGGTCCCATAGCAGAGAATCTGGCTTCATGTCAGCAGAGAATCAGTCTTCATGTCATAGCAGAGAATCAGGTTTCATGTCACCCACCACTGGAACAGGCCACTGTCAGATATTTTTAGGCCCCGGCACCCAGACAGAGGAGAGGTTCATTCAACTTTGGGTTGCCCCGCAATATAATGGTAAAATGAAAATAAAAATAGTAAATGAATGAGGAAGTGCCCTGGAGTACAATAATATATTGTTAAGGGGAGGTAGTTAATGTCTAATCTGCACAAGGGATGGACAGGTCCTGTGGGATCCATGCCTGGTTCATTTTTATGAACGTCAGCTTGTCCACATTGGCTGTAGACAGGCGGCTGCGTTTGTTTGTAATGACGCCCCTGCCGTGCTGAATACACGTTCAGACAAAACGCTGGCCGCCGGACAGGCCAGCACCTCCAAGACATAAAAGGCTAGCTCTGGCCACGTGGACAATTTGGAGACCCAGAAGTTGAATGGGGCCGAACCATCAGTCAGTACGTGGAGGGGTGTGCACAGGTACTGTTCCACCATGTTATTGAAATGTTGCCTCCTGCTAACACGTTCCGTATCAGGTGGTGGTGCAGTTAGCTGTGGCGTGGTGACAAAACTTTTCCACATCTCTGACATGCTAACCCTGCCCTCAGAGGAGCTGACCGTGACACAGCTGCGTTGGCGACCTCTTGCTCCTCCTCTGCCTTCGCCTTGGGCTTCCACTTGTTCCCCTGTGACATTTGGGAATGCTCTCAGTAGCGCGTCTACCAACGTGCGCTTGTACTCCTGCATCTTACTATCACGCTCCAGTGCATGAAGTAAGGTGGGCACATTGTCTTTGTACCGTGGATCCAGCAGGTTGGCAACCCAGTAGTCCGCACATGTTAAAATGTGGGCAACTCTGCTGTCATTGCACAGGCACTGCAGCATGTAGTCGCTCATGTGTGCCAGGCTGCCCAGAGGTAAGGACAAGCTGTCCTCTGTGGGAGGCATATCATCATCGTCCTGCGTTTCCCCCCAGCCACGCACCAGTGATGGGCCCGAGCTGCGTTGGGTGCCAGCCCGCTGTGAACATGCTTCATCCTCATCCTCCTCCACCTCCTCCTCATCATCGTCCTCCTCATCCTCCAGTAGTGGGCCCTGTCTGGCCACATTTGTACCTGGCCTCTGCTGTTTCAAAAAACCTCCCTCTGAGTCACTTCGAAGAGACTGGCCTGAAAGTGCTAAAAATGACCCCTCTTCCTCCTCCTCCTCCTGGGCCACCTTCTCTTCCATCATCGCCCTAAGTGTTTTCTCAAGGATACATAGAAGTAGTATTTTAACGCTGATAACGGCGTCATCGCCACTGGCCATGTTGGTGGAGTACTCAAAACAGCGCAACAGGGCACACAGGTCTCGCATGGAGGCCCAGTCAATGGTGGTGAAGTGGTGCTGTTCCGCAGTGCGACTGACCCGTGCGTGCTGCAGCTGAAACTCCACTATGGCCTGCTGCTGCTCGCACAGTCTGTCCAGCATGTGCAAGGTGGAGTTCCACCTGGTGGGTACGTCGCATATGAGGTGGTGAGCGGGAAGGCCGAAGTTACGCTGTAGCGCAGACAGGCGAGCAGCGGCAGGATGTGAACGCGGGAAGCGCGAACAGATGGCCCGCACTTTATGCAGCAGCTCTGACATGTCGGGGTAGTTGTGAATGAACCTCTGCACCACCAAATTCAGCACATGCGCCAGGCAAGGGATGTGCGTCAAACCGGCTAGTCCCAGAGCTGCAACGAGATTTCACCCATTATCGCACACCACCAGGCCGGGCTTAAAGCTCACTAGCAGCAACCACTCGTCGGTCTGTTGTTCTATACCCCCCACAACTCCTGTGCGGTGTGGGGCCTGTCTCCCAAACATATGAGTTTCAGAACGGCCTGCTGACGTTTACCCCGGGCTGTGCGGAAGTTGGTGGTGAAGGTGTGTGGCTGACTGGATGAGCAGGTGGAAGAAGAGGAGGAGGAAGCTGAGTAGGAGGAGGAGGAGACAGGAGGCACGGCTCTCTTGGAGAAGTAGTGCCGGCTGGGAACAACATACTGTGGGACAGCAAGCGACATGAGCTGTTTGAAGCTGTGTTTGTCCACCAGCCTAAATGACAGCATTTCATAGGCCAGTAGTTTAGAAATGCTGGCATTCAGGGCCAGGGATCGAGGGTGGCTAGGTGGGAATTTACGCTTTCTCTCAAATGTTTGTGAGATGGAGAGCTGAACGCTGCCGTGTGACATGGTTGAGATGCTTGGTGACGCAGGTGGTGGTGTTGGTGGTACATCCCATGTTTGCTGGGCGGCAGGTGCCAACGTTCCTCCAGAGGCGGTGGAAGAGGCCGAGGCTGCGGCAGCAGCAGAAGAGGCCGAGGCGGCAGCAGCAGAAGAGGTAGCAGGGGGAGCCTGAGTGACTTCCTTGTTTTTAAGGTGTTTACTCCACTGCAGTTCATGCTTTGCATGCCGGTGCCTGGTCATGCAGGTTGTGCTAAGGTTCAGAACGTTAATGCCTCGCTTCAGGCTCTGATGGCACAGCGTGCAAACCACTCGGGTATTGTCGTCAGCACATTGTTTGAAGAAGTGCCATGCCAGGGAACTCCTTGAAGCTGCCTTTGGGGTGCTCGGTCCCAGATGGCGGCGGTCAGTAGCAGGCGGAGTCTCTTGGCGGCGGGTGTTCTGCTTTTGCCCACTGCTCCCTCTTTGTCTTTTGCTACGCTGTTGGCTCGTTCTCACCACTGCCTCTTCCTCCGAACTGTGAAAGTCAGTGGCACGACCTTCATTCCATGTGGGGTCTAGGACCTCATCGTCCCCTGAATCGTCTTCCACCCAGTCTTGATCCCTGACCTCCTGTTCTGTCTGCACACTGCAGAAAGACGCAGCAGTTGGCACCTGTGTTTGGTCATCATCAGAGACGTGCTGAGGTGGTATTCCCATGTCCTCATCATCAGGAAACATAAGTGGTTGTGCGTTAGTGCATTCTATCTCTTCCACCCCTGGGGAAGGGCTAGGTGGATGCCCTTGGGAAACCCTGCCAGCAGAGTCTTCAAACAGCATAAGAGACTGCTGCATAACTTGAGGTTCAGACAGTTTCCCTGATATGCATGGAAGTGATGTGACAGACTGATGGGCTTGGTTTTCATGCGCCATCTGTGCGCTTTCTGCAGAAGACTGGGTGGGAGATAATGTGCACTGTCGGCCACCCAATTGACTAATGCCTGTACCTGCTCAGGCCTTACCATCCTTAGAACGGCATTGGGCCCCACCAAATATGGCTGTAAATTCTGGCGGCTACTGGGACCTGAGGTAGTTGGTACACTAGGACGTGTGGCTGTGGCAGAATGGCCACGTCCTCTCCCAGCACCAGAGGGTCCACTAACACCACCACGACCATGTCCGCGTCCCTTACTAGATGTTTTCCTCATTGTTACCGTTCACCACAATAAGAAAAATATTATTCGGGCAAATGTATTGAATTCAAATTCAGGCCTTTTTTTACAGACACCTAACACTATCTGGCTATCTATTTAGGTACCGTATTACACTAATGCAGGCACAACAGTAATGACAGATTTAGCTGAATATAAATTTGAGGCCTATTATTTAGGCGCTGGGTGACAGGTATACGTTTAATCACAGAATTAGACTTGGATCTGCACTGTAGCGTGTGTGTGAAGTTCTTGAGAATTACCCTATCAGCACCTTGAATCTAATATACCTTTTTAGGGATAGATTTAAAGTAGGCCTGATACAGCAGAAACCACAAATTTAGAGAATTGCAAAATTGGGAATTGTATTTCAACCCAGAACAAAAACTGTGCTTTGACGGACACTAAATAACTTGACCAGCTAAAGCAGTAATGACAGATTTGGATGAATATAAATGTGAGGCCTATTTTTTAGGCGCTGGGTGACAGGCTCAACTTGCCCCTGATGTAGGATATAGCCAAAAAATAACCACACTATTGATGGTTAAATGCACTTGGTGACAGGCTCAACTTGCCCCTGATGTAGTATATAGCCAAAAAATAACCACACTATTGATGGTTAAATGCACTTGATGACAGCTTGACCCTAATGTAGGATATAGCCAAAAAATAACCACACTATTGATGGTTAAATGCACTTCGTGACAGGCTCAACTTGCCCTTGATGTAGTATATGGCCAAAAAATAACCACACTATTGATGGTTAAATGCACTTGATGACAGCTTGACCCTGATGTAGGATATAGCAAAAAATAACCACACTATTGATGGTTAAATGTACTTGGTGGCAGCTTGTGCTGGCGCACCACAAGCCACAAAATGGCCGCCGATCACCCCAGAAAAAAGTGACTGAAAAACGCTCTGGGCACCCTAAAAACAGTGAGCAATTGAATAGCAGCAGTTCAATGATCCACAGCTGTAGATCGATCACTGAATGAAGTCTTTTGGAGGAGTTAATCTGCCTAATCTCGCCCTAACGTCGCAGCTGCAACCTCTCCCTACACTTGTATCAGCAGAGTGACGTGCAGCGCTACGTGACCCAAGCTTATATAGAGGCTGGGTCACATGCTGCACTGGCCAATCACAGCCATGCCAATAGTAGGCATGGCTGTGATGGCCTCGTGGGGCAAGTAGTATGACGCTTGTTGATTGGCTTTCAAAAAGCGCCAAGAAAGCGCCGAACACCGAACCCTAAACCGGACTTTTACGAAAATGTTCGGGTCCGTGACACCCCAAAATTCGGTACGAACCCGAACTATACAGTTCGGGTTCGCTCATCCCTAATGAAGAGCAATCTAATAGAAAGAAAGCAGCATGAGGAGCAGTCTGTGAGAGAAAAGGGGGCATGAATAGCAATCTAAGAGAAAGAAAGCAGCATGAGGAGCAGTCTGTGCGAGAGAAGGATGGCATGGGGAGCAATCTAATAGAAAGAAAGAGGCATGAGGAGCAGTCTGTGAGAGAGAAGGGGGCATGGGGAGCAATCTAATAGAAAGAAAGCAGCATGAGGAGCAGTCGGTGAGAGAGAAGGGGGCATGAAGAGCAATATAAGAGAAAGAAAGCAGCATGTCTGTGCGAGAGCAGGATGGCATGGGGAGCAATCTATACAGTTCAGGTTCGCTCATCCCTACTCATAACATCTTAAAGGGCCCTGCCACAGTACCTGCGCAAGCTGCAATTGGCGTCATGAACTCAAAACCATTCATATTGCGCCAGTGTGCATCTGTCCCAATCCGGCTTACTGCACATGTGGTGATGTTTCCATGGTTCTTGGGAGCCGCGATCACAGGCTCAATAAGAAGTTAACAATTCCGGAATTTGTTCTGGCATTCAGCCTGTATAGAGATGTCATCTGTTCTGTCCGTCCAGATAGAAGAGAAGAGTTAGATCTGTATCTTTATAGGGTTACTGATTTGGGGCATAAGTATGGCTGTGCTGCGTTCTATGATTATCATTGTTCTTTTTCTGCAAAGGCTGCAGCAGCACTTAGTCAGTTTCAATTTACTACAAATTGGGCTAATATTGACACTGAGCTCTTCTGCAGACATTTCGCAGGTCTTAAAGCATCGGCGTGTTCTTTGTGCCAATCTATATTCCATACGGCCGAGTGGTGTCATCTTTCTGCCGTCGTATTTTTCTCTATTATTCCTACAGGAGTTTATTAAGAAATAACTTTGATACTGTCCAGTCAATGCTGCTCATGTGAGACTGTGCAGGAACACCCCTTCAGCTGGCCCGTCGGATGCTCTCAGGGGTACCGGCACCGTCAATAAATTAGGTTGCCCTATAAAATTTTTAGAGAGATCCCAGATTTGTAACAACTTCAACTTTGCAGCTTGCAACTACGGTCAATGTCGTCTGCTCCATGTGTGTGTCAATTGTTTCAAAACTCATCCCTAAGGTAGCGTGTACATTAAAGTCAGACAAAGCGTACATGAGTGTCATTAACACTGAATATTTACAGTCATGTCTGCTAGCTCATCATGACCCTTAGTTTGTTAACTTCCTGGTGACAGGTTTCGTGGCAGGTTTCCACTAGGGACTGGTCGCGCTGCCTGAGGTCACGTATGGGTGTAGAAACTTGCAGTCTGCCGAGAGAGCACCAAAGTCAGTTGACAAGTTATTACAAACTGAGGTCGAGAAGGGGTTTCTTATAGGGCCCTTCACAGTGTCGCCATTTAAACGGTGGAGGATCAGCCCGGTAGGGGTAGTTACCGGCAAGTTTAGCAAGAAAGAAAGGCTGATTTATGATCTATCGGCCCCGCATGGGTCTCATATCGCTAGTTTAAACTCCCTTATTCCGTCTAAAGAAGTGAGCATGAAGTATTCCACTATAGACCAGGCCATAGCACCTATTATGCAGTTAGGTCCGGGTGCCCACCTATCTAAGGCCGAAAAATCTGATGCTTTTAATGTCCTCCCCATCATGCCTGCGCTTTGGCAATGGCACAGCATTAAATAGAGGGATTTGTATTATTTTGCCACGAAGTTAACGTTTGGCTCCAAGAGTAGCCCTTGGTTATTTGATCAATTTGTGCAGGCCCTGCATTGGATTCTGGAGTCCAAGTTCCACTACGAACATGTAATCCACTACCTGGATGACTTTTTACTGATTGAATCTCCAGGTGGTACACCGCAGGGACTCGACACTTTGTTAGCTGTTTTTTCTCAGCTAAGTGTGCAGGTGTCACCTAAGAATGGTGAAGGCCCTTCCACTGTTATCACTTTTCTAGGGATTGTGTTGGACTCTGACAATATGTTAGCCAGACTGCCCGAAGATAAGTTAGTCAGAATCAAGGAGGTCATTCACAAGTTCACCGTGGTGAGGGTGACAACGAAGGCAGATTTACAGTCATTATCGGGCATGTTAAACTTTGAGATGAGTATTATTCCCCAGGGTAGGTCTTTTATTTCCCGGTTGTTGGCCCGCCTTCCCGAGGCAGCGCATCAGGACAGCTCAGTGCACTTAGATGTACAGGCCATGGCAGACCTGGCCATGTGGGACCATTTTCTGAGCCACTGGAACAGGGTTTCTTTTTTCATATCCGACGCTGGTAATTCGTCTCCCATGGTCTTTTCTGACGCGGCAGCTGGTTATGGTTTTGCTGCCATTTTTGGCACCCACTGGTTGGCTGGTACTTGACCCAATGAAGTTAGTCAGGTTCCTAATTTTCTGCAGATGTCTGCTCTATTTGAATTATACCCTATCGTGGCGGCTGCGTATGTGTGGGGTAGCTTGTAGGCCAATTCCACAGTCGTGTTTATTTCATATAATTCATCCACTGTGGATATTTTAATGAAAGGAAGGTCTAAATCACCGTACATTATGTCTCTCGCGAGACGTCTAGTTCAGCTCTCTCTGCTACATAATTTTCATTGCTGTTGCTTCCATATCCGTGGCACACAGAACGTTGCGGCTGATGCGTTGTCACGGGCTAACTTCTCCTTCTTTTCACAGGTCATGCCAGAAGCAGACGACATAGGGGCGACAGTTCCTCCCTACACGGCACTAGTACTGGACTAACTCGTCATCTGGTTACGGCACACTGCCTGGTAGCCAGGTCACTGTCAGTTAATACGACTAGGAGTTATAACACAGGTTGGAAGTTATTCTGCAAGTTTCAAGATAAATATCCACAAAGGGATGTTAGTTTTGTAGTATATATATTGGCGTTCATTGGCTACTGTCGCTCAGAATGCGTGCTGTCTTATAACACTGTCTGGTCTTATCTGGCCGGGGTTAAACATTTCACCGCCCTTAGTTATCCTGATAGGGGGTCCTTGTTTTCTACCAATGTCATAAAAGCCGCCTTGAGGGGTTTAGAGAAGACACTCCTGGAAGGCCTGCCACACAGAGAGGGTATTACCGGTAAAGTCCTTCGAGACTTGTCTGATATGTTAGATAGAGGCCCTTTTTGGGTTCTCCCTAGTCTAGTGCTCAAAGCTGCTGTCTACCTTGAATTTTATAGCTTCATGAGACCCGGCGAGTTCACTCGTACTACTACTAATAGCAGGTTCATCAGCCTCAGCCAGTTGAGTCGGACTCCTGACGGTTTCGTCTTGACATTGCCAGTTACCAAGACTTCTTAGACAGGTCCCCCCACTCAGGTTACTTTTTTCCCGACTTCCCATTGCTGGTGCCCGGTGCAGGTTCTTCGGCAGTTACTGACCGCCTTAGCTGAATGAGACCCAGAAACTCAGTTGTTGCCGTTTCCCATTGCTCCCCTCACTACCTCTCAGTTTGTGGCGCATGTCTGCATTTTAGTGTCTAATTTAGGCTTAAATCCTACTTCCGTGTCGGGGCACTCTTTCAGGATAGGGGCTGCTTCAGCTGCCATCAGAAACAAGGTCCTGGCTCATGTTATCCGTAAGCTCCTCTTGTTTTAATAGGTACATTCCCCAGCCTAAACGTGAGATGTTGTCGGCATTTCAGAAGTTGGTAATGTGATACTGTTGATAATAAACTTGCTATTCCGCAGTTGTGGTGTTTTTCCCTCTTTTACGTGTCCCTCCTACGCAGCGGTTATGGCACAAATCAAGCCGCTTAGTCCTAATTAGTTAGGTAGGTTGGGGGGTGTTTGTCCAGGGGCTCGTCTTTTCTAGATAGCCCCGACCACAAGTGTTAAGGCCGATTTATTGGCCTGTGTTTGTGAGAGGGGCGCCTGTAGCCTTCATTAACCACCTCCGGACCGCCTAACGCAGGATCGCGTTCCGGAGGTGGCAGCCCTGCGCAGAGTCACGCATATATGCGTCATCTCGCGATGGGCGAGATTTCCTGTGAACGCGCGCACACAGGCGCGCGCGCTCACAGGAACGGAAGGTAAGAGAGTTGATCTCCAGCCTGCCAGCGGCGATCGTTCGCTGGCAGGCTGGAGATGTGTTTTTTTTAACCCCTAACAGGTATATTAGACGCTGTTTTGATAACAGCGTCTAATATACCTGCTACCTGGTCCTCTGGTGGTCCCCTTTGTTTGGATCGACCACCAGAGGACACAGGTAGCTCAGTAAAGTCCCACCAAGCACCACTACACTACACTACACCCCCCCCCCCGTCACTTATTAACCCCTTATTAGCCCCTGATCACCCCTGATCACCCCATATAGACTCCCTGATCACCCCCCTGTCATTGATCACCCCCCTGTCATTGATTACCCCCCTGTAAAGCTCCATTCAGATGTCCGCATGATTTTTACGGATCCACTGATAGATGGATCGGATCCGCAAAACGCATCCGGACGTCTGAATGAAGCCTTACAGGGGCGTGATCAATGACTGTGGTTATCACCCCATATAGACTCCCTGATCACCCCCCCTGTCATTGATTACACCCCTGTCATTGATCAACCCCCTGTAAAGCTCCATTCAGATGTCCGCATGATTTTTACGGATGCACTGATAGATGGATCCGATCCGCAAAACGCATCCGGACGTCTGAATGAAGCCTTACAGGGGCATGATCAATGACTGTGGTGATCACCCCATATAGACTCCCTGATCACCCCCCTGTAAAGCTCCATTCAGATGTCCGCATGATTTTTACGGATGCACTGATAGATGGATCCGATCCGCAAAACGCATCCGGACGTCTGAATGAAGCCTTACAGGGGCGTGATCAATGACTGTGGTGATCACCCCATATAGACTCCCTGATCACCCCCCTGTCATTGATCACCCCCCTGTAAAGCTCCATTCAGATGTCCGCATGATTTTTACGGATGCACTGATAGATGGATCCGATCCGCAAAACGCATCCGGACGTCTGAATGAAGCCTTACAGGGGCATGATCAATGACTGTGGTGATCACCCCATATAGACTCCCTGATCACCCCCCTGTCATTGATCACCCCCCTGTAAAGCTCCATTCAGATGTCCGCATGATTTTTACGGATCCACTGATAGATGGATCGGATCCGCAAAACGCATCCGGACGTCTGAATGAAGCCTTACAGGGGAGTGATCAATGACTGTGGTGATCACCCCATATAGACTCCCTGATCACCCCCCTGTCATTGATTACCCCCCTGTAAAGCTCCATTCAGATGTCCGCATGATTTTTACGGATGCACTGATAGATGGATCGGATCCGCAAAACGCATCCGGACGTCTGAATGAAGCCTTACAGGGGCGTGATCAATGACTGTGGTGATCACCCCATATAGACTCCCTGATCACCCCCCTGTCATTGATCAACCCCCCTGTCATTGATCAACCCCCCTGTCATTGATCACCCCCCTGTCATTGATCACCCCCCTGTCATTGATCACCCCTCTGTAAGGCTCCATTCAGATATTTTTTTGGCCCAAGTTAGCAGAATTTTTTTTTTTTTTCTTACAAAGTCTCATATTCCACTAACTTGTGTCAAAAAATAAAATCTCACATGAACTCACCATACCCCTCACGGAATCCAAATGCGTAAAATTTTTTAGACATTTATATTCCAGACTTCTTCTCACGCTTTAGGGCCCCTAGAATGCCAGGGCAGTATAAATACCCCACATGTGACCCCATTTCGGAAAGAAGACACCCCCAGGTATTCCGTGAGGGGCATATTGAGTCCATGAAAGATTGAAATTTTTGTCCCAAGTTAGCGGAACGGGAGACTTTGTGAGAAAAAAATTAAAAATATCAATTTCCGCTAACTTGTGCCAAAAAAAAAAAAATTCTATGAACTCGCCATGCCCCTCATTGAATACCTTGGGGTGTCTTCTTTCCAAAATGGGGTCACATGTGGGGTATTTATACTGCTCTGGCATTCTAGGGGCCCCAAAGCGTGAGAAGAAGTCTGGTATCCAAATGTCTAAAAATGCCCTCCTAAAAGGAATTTGGGCACCTTTGCGCATCTAGGCTGCAAAAAAGTGTCACACATCTGGTATCGCCGTACTCAGGAGAAGTTGGGGAATGTGTTTTGGGGTGTCATTTTACATATACCCATGCTGGGTGAGAGAAATATCTTGGTCAAATGCCAACTTTGTATAAAAAAATGGGAAAAGTTGTCTTTTGCCAAGATATTTCTCTCACCCAGCATGGGTATATGTAAAATGACACCCCAAAACACATTCCCCAACTTCTCCTGAATACGGCGATACCACATGTGTGACACTTTTTTGCAGCCTAGGTGGGCAAAGGGGCCCATATTCCAAAGAGCACCTTTAGGATTTCACAGGTCATTTACCTACTTACCACACATTAGGGCCCCTGGAAAATGCCAGGGCAGTATAACTACCCCACAAGTGACCCCATTTTGGAAAGAAGACACCCCAAGGTATTCCGTGAGGGGCATGGCGAGTTCCTAGAATTTTTTATTTTTTGTCACAAGTTAGTGGAAAATGATGATTTTTTTATTTTTTTATTTTTTTCATACAAAGTCTCATATTCCACTAACTTGTGACAAAAAATAAAAAGTTCCATGAACTCACTATGCCCATCAGCGAATACCTTGGGGTCTCTTCTTTCCAAAATGGGGTCACTTGTGGGGTAGTTATACTGCCCTGGCATTCTAGGGGCCCAAATGTGTGGTAAGGAGTTTGAAATCAAATTCTGTAAAAAATGACCTGTGAAATCCGAAAGGTGCTCTTTTGAATATGGGCCCCTTTGCCCACCTAGGCTGCAAAAAAGTGTCACACATCTGGTATCTCCGTAATCGGGAGAAGTTGGGGAATGTGTTTTGGGGTGTCATTTTACATATACCCATGCTGGGTGAGAGAAATATCTTGGCAAAAGACAACTTTTCCCATTTTTTTATACAAAGTTGGCATTTGACCAAGATATTTATCTCACCCAGCATGGGTATATGTAAAAAGACACCCCAAAACACATTCCTCAACTTCTCCTGAATACAGAGATACCAGATGTGTGACACTTTTTTGCAGCCTAGGTGGGCAAAGGGGCCCATATTCCAAAGAGCACCTTTCGGATTTCACAGGTCATTTACCTACTTACCACACATTAGGGCCCCTGGAAAATGCCAGGGCAGTATAACTACCCCACAAGTGACCCCATTTTGGAAAGAAGAGACCCCAAGGTATTCGCTGATGGGCATAGTGAGTTCATGGAAGTTTTTATTTTTTGTCACAAGTTTGTGGAATATGAGACTTTGTATGAAAAAAAAAAATAAAAAAAAAAATCATCATTTTCCACTAACTTGTGACAAAAAATAAAAAATTCTAGGAACTCGCCATGCCCCTCACGGAATACCTTGGGGTGTCTTCTTTCCAAAATGGGGTCACTTGTGGGGTAGTTATACTGCCCTGGTATTCTAGGGGCCCAAATGTGTGGTAAGGAGTTTGAAATCAAATTCAGGAAAAAATGAGGAGTGAAATCCGAAAGGTGCTCTTTGGAATATGGGCCCCTTTGCCCACCTAGGCTGCAAAAAAGTGTCACACATCTGGTATCCCCGTACTCAGGAGAAGTTGAGGAATGTGTTTTGGGGTGTCTTTTTACATATACCCATGCTGGGTGAGATAAATATCTTGGTCAAATGACAACTTTGTATAAAAAAATGGGAAAAGTTGTCTTTTGCCAAGATATTTCTCTCACCCAGCATGGGTATATATAAAATGACACCCCAAAACACATTCCCCACCTTCTCCTGAGTACGGAGATACCAGATGTGTGACACTTTTTTGCAGCCTAGGTGGGCAAAGGGGCCCATATTCCAAAGAGCACCTTTCGGATTTCACTGGTCATTTTTTACAGAATTTGATTTCAAACTCCTTACCACACATTTGGGCCCCTAGAATGCCAGGGCAGTATAACTTCCCCACAAGTGACCCCATTTTGGAAAGAAGAGACCCCAAGGTATTCGCTGATGGGCATAGTGAGTTCATAGAACTTTTTATTTTTTGTCACAAGTTAGTGGAATATGAGACTTTGTAAGAAAAAAAAAAAAAAAAAAAAAAATCATAATTTTACGCTAACTTGTGACAAAAAATAAAAAGTTCTATGAACTCACTATGCCCATCAGTGAATACCTTAGGGTGTGTACTTTCAGAAATGGGGTCATTTGTGGGGTGTTTGTACTGTCTGGGCATTATAGAACCTCAGGAAACATGACAGGTGCTCAGAAAGTCAGAGCTGCTTCAAAAAGCGGAAATTCACATTTTTGTACCATAGTTTGTAAACGCTATAACTTTTACCCAAACCATTTTTTTTTTACCCAAACATTTTTTTTTTATCAAAGACATGTAGAACTATAAATTTAGAGCAAAATTTCTATATGGATGTCGTTTTTTTTGCAAAATTTTACAACTGAAAGTGAAAAATGTCATTTTTTTGCAAAAAAATCGTTAAATTTCGATTAATAACAAAAAAAGTAAAAATGTCAGCAGCAATGAAATACCACCAAATGAAAGCTCTATTAGTGAGAAGAAAAGGAGGTAAAATTCATTTGGGTGGTAAGTTGCATGACCGAGCAATAAATGGTGAAAGTAGTGTAGGTCAGAAGTGTAAAAAGTGGCCTGGTCTTTCAGGGTGTTTAAGCACTGGGGGCTGAGGTGGTTAACAGACCAGGCGTCCTCCCCCACGTTCTGCATTAGAGCGGCATTCCCTCCCAACCCACCCTTATACAGGTTACATTCTCCAGGGTATGCCCTCTTTCAGGTTTCCCTCCTACGCAGCGGTTATGGCACAAATGAAGCCGATTAGTCCTAGTTAGTTAGGTAGGTTGGGGGGGTTTGTCCAGGGGCTCGTCTTTTCTAGATAGCCCCGACCACAAATATATATATATATTTATATGATATAGAAAAACTACTGGCAGCACCACCATAAAGGTAACATGAAGGTGGGTGCAAAGTCCAAGTACGGCAACTGGATCTTACCCACTTGAGAAAGGCTCATGTTGAGTCGAAACGTCGCTTGTTTGCTACCACCATATGTTTGAATAAACACTACCTGTTGTTTTACTGAAGAAACCGTCTGGAGTGCAGTCCAATTTTTCTTATTATATATATTTATATATATATATATACTGTGGCTTGCAAAAGTTTTAACCCCCTTGACTTTTTTCATATTTTGTTACATTACAGCCTTAAGTTCAATGTTACATAGTTACATAATTAATGCGGTTGAAAAAAGACATACGTCCATCAAGTTCAACCAAGGGATAGGTGGGGATGCAAATCCCAAAAGGAATTGAGACTAAGATTTCTACACGTTTTTAAAAGCATTAATGTTTTAATGCTGTTCACAAAATGTTGGAAGACGGCCGGAGCATTCATCAAACCAAAGGGCATAACCAAATTCTCTAAATGACCCTCAGGGGTATTGAAGGCCGTCTTCCATTCGTCCCCTTCACTGACCCTGACTAGGTTGTATGCCTCTCTTAAATCCAACTTAGAAAAAACTTTAGCCCCAACAATCTGGTTAAACAGGTCCGGGATCAGAGGAAGCGGATATGGGTCACAAATCGTGATACGGGTCAGCTCCCTGAAATCCAGACAAGGTCTTAACCACTTAAGGACGCAGGGCGTACTGGTACGCCCTATTTCCCGAGTCCTTAAGGACTCAGGGCGTACCGGTACGTCCTAACTTGAAATCTGTATTTCGGCGCCCCAGGGGTTAATAAGAACGGGATTTCGGCTGAAATTATTCAGCCGGCATCCTGTGACAACGCCAGCGGGGGTCATGTGACCCCCCCCTATCGGCGATCGCCGCAAACCGCAGGTCAATTCAGACCTGCGGTTTGCTGCGCTTTTTGCAGTTTCTGATCCCCGCGGTCCCTGACCGTGGGGATCAGAAACCTTAGTGTCCCTCAAACAGATTTTACACCCCCCCCCTGCACCCCTGCATGATTTTTTGCCGGCGGGTGATGCAGGGGGGGGGGGGGGGGGAGTTGTGGGTATACCACATTGCTGGCACCCTGGTATAAACGGCTGACATCGGTGATGCGATGTCAGCCGTTTAACCCTTTCAATACAGCGGTCCATACGGACCGCTGTATGGAAAAAGTTAACAGTAAGAGGGAGCTCCCTCCCTCTCCCATCGGGGGCCTGCAGTGCCTTTGCAGCCCCCCGATGGGGAGGAAGAGAGCCCCCAGACAGCCCCCCGACAGATCCCCTCCTTACCCTTCCCCGTCTGCGCAGTTCTGACCAGTACTGAGCAGATGGGGAAGGTTCCCATGGCAACAGAACGCTGTCTCAGGCATCCTGCTGTCCATGGTGCTGAACAGATCTGTGCTAAAAGGCATAGATTTGTTCAGACAAAGTGTAAAATACAGTACAGTACAATATATATTGTACTGTACTGTATTATACAGACATCAGACCCACTGGATCTTCAAGAACCAAGTGGGTCTGGGTCAAAAAAAAAGTGAACAAAAGTAAAAAAAATGTAAAAATCAAAAAACACATTTATCACTGATTAAAAATTGAAAAAATAAAATTCTCTACACATGTTTGGTATCGCCGCGTCCGTAACGACCTGATCTATAAAACGGTCATGTTACTTTCCCCGCACGGTGAACGCCATAAAAATAAAAAAATAAAAACTATTAGGAAATAGAAATTTTGCCCACCTTACTTCCCAAAAAAGGTAATAAAAGTGATAAAAAAAGTCACATGTACGCCAAAATAGTACCAATCAAACCGTCATCTCATCCCGAAAAATCATACCCTACCCAAGATAATCGCCCAAAAACTGAAAAAACTATGGCTCTCAGACTATGGAAACACTAAAACATGATTTTTTTGGTTTCAAAAATGAAATCATTGTGTAAAACTTAAATAAATAAAAAAAGTATACATATTAGGTATAGCCGCGTCCGTATCGACCGGCTATATAAAAATATCACATGACCTAACCCCTCAGGTGACCACCGTAAAAAAATAAAAATAAAAACGGTGTAAAAAAAGCCATTTTTTGTCATCTTACGTCACAAAAAGTGTAATAGCAAGCGATCAAAAAGTAATGTGCACCCCAAAATAGTGCCAATCAAACCGTCATCTCATCCCGCAAAAAATGAGACCCTATTTAAGATAATCGCCCAAAAACTGAAAAAACTATGGCTCTTAGACTATGGAGACACTAAAACATTTTTTTTGTTTTAAAAATGAAATCATTGTGTAAAACTTACATAAATAAAAAAAATTGTATACATATTAGGTATCGCCGCGTCCGTGACAACCTGCTCTATAAAAGTACCACATGATCTAACCTGTCAGATGAATGTTGTAAATAACAAAAAAAAACGTGCCAAAAAATCTATTTCTTGTTACCTTGCTGCACAAAAGTGTAATATAGAGCAACCAAAAATCATATGTACCCTAAACTAGTACTAACAAAACTGCCACCCTATCCCGTAGTTTCTAAAATGGGGTCACTTTTTTGGAGTTTCTACTCTGGGGGTGCATCAGGGGGGCTTCAAATGGGACATGGTGTCAAAAAAAACAGTCCAGCAAAATCTGCCTTCCAAAAACCATATGGCATTCCTTTCCTTCTGCGCCCTCCCGTGTGCCCGTACAGCGGTTTACAACCACATATGGGGTGTTTCTGTAAACTACAGAATCAGGGCAATAAATACTGAGTTTTGTTTGGCTGTTAACCCTTGCTTTGTAACTGGAAAAAAAAATATTAAAATGGAAAATCTGCCAAAAAAGTGAAATTTTGAAATTGTATCTCTATTTTCTATTAAATCTTGTGCAACACCTAAAGGGTTAACAAAGTTTGTAAAATCAGTTTTGAATACCTTGAGGGGTGTAGTTTCTTAGATGGGGTCACTTTTATGGAGTTTCTACTCTAGGGGTGCATCAGGGGGGCTTTAAATGGGACATGGTGTCAAAAAACCAGTCCAGCAAAATCTGGCTTCCAAAAACCATACGGCGCACCTTTCCCTCTACGCCCTACTGTGTGCCCCTACAGTAGTTTACGGCCACATATAGGGTGTTTCTGTAAACGGCAGAGTCAGGGCAATAAAGATACAGTCTTGTTTGTCTGTTAACCCTTGCTTTGTTGGTGGAAAAAATTGGTTAATATGGAAAATTAGGCAAAAAAATGAAATTCTCAAATTTCATCCCCATTTGCCAAAAACTCTTGTGCAACACCTAAAGAGTTAACGAAGTTTGTAAAATCAGTTTTGAATACCTTGAGGGGTGTAGTTTATAGAATGGGGTCATTTTTGGGCAGTTTCTATTATGTAAGCCTCGCAAAGTGACTTCAGACCTGTACTGGTCCCTAAAAATAGTTTTTTTGTAAATTTCTGAAAAATTTCAAGATTTGCTTCTAAACTTCTAAGCCTTGTAACATCCCCAAAAAATAAAATATCATTCCCAAAATGCTACAAACATGAAATAGACATATGGGGAATGTAAAGTCATCACAATTTTTGGGGGTATTACTATGTATTACAGAAGTAGAGAAACTGAAACTTAGAAATTTGCTAATTTTTCTAAATTTTTGGTAAATATGGTATTTTTTCATGTAAAAAAAATTACTTTTTTGAACCAATTTTAGCAGTGTCATGAAGTACAATATGTGACGAAAAAACAATCTCAGAACGGCCTAGGTAAGTCAAAGCGTTTTAAAGTTATCAGCACTTAAAGTGACACTGGTCAGATTTGCAAAAAATGGCCAAGTCCTTAAAGAGGACCTTTCACTTGTAAAAACTATGTGAACTAAGTATGCTGCCATGTAGAGCGGCGCCCGGGGATCTCACTGCACCTACTATTATCCCCAGGCGCCGCTCCGTTCTCCCGTTATGCCCTCCGGTACCTTTTGCTCCTTAAGTTATAGTAGGCGGGTCTTCCCTTGTCCTGTGGGCGTCTCCTTCTCCTAGGCTGTAGCGCTGGCCAATCGCAGCGCACAGCTCACAGCCTGGGAGAAAAAAAACTCCCAGGCTGTGAGCTGTGCGCTGCGATTGGCCTGCGCTGCAGCCTAGGAGAAGGAGACGCCCACAGGACAAGGGAAGACCCGCCTACTATAACTTAAGGAGCAAAGCTACCGGAGGGCATAACGGGAGAACGGAGCGGCGCCCGGGGATAATAGTAAGTGCAGTGAGATCCCCGGGCGCCGCTCTACCTGGCAGCATACTTAGTTCACATAGTTTTTACAAGTGAAAGGTCCTCTTTAAGGTGAAATAGGGCTGAGTCCTTAAGGGGTTAAAGAAGCATCTTTTTTCTTAACAAAAAAAACCCAGCGGCAACAGGTGACTTCGAGGGTTGGATGTGTGCCTTTCTCAGGCTCTCAGAGATATAAGTACGCATAGCAACTCTTTCAGGTTGGGAGAGATTGTATAGTCGTGATTTTGGCAGCTTGGCGCCTGGGATGAGATTAATAGGGCAGTCGTACTCCCGGTGAGGGGGCAACTCCTGGACACCACTCTCGGAAAACACATCCGAAAATTCAGAAAGAAAAGATGGCACAGTCTTGGTAGAAACCTTTGAAAGAGATGCCGTGAGGCAATTCTCTCTGCAAAACTCACTCCAACCATTTATTTGCCTTGCTTGCCAATCAATGGTGGGGTTATGTTTAGTGAGCCAGGGTAGCCCCAACACTAGAGGAGTAGGTAATCCGCTTAAGACGAAACATGACATATCCTCAACATGAGCATCACCCACAGTCAAACGGATATTGTGAACTATGCCCTTTAACGATCTTTGAGAAAGTGGAGCGGAATCGATAGCAAAAACAGGTATATCCTTTTCCAAAGTGCATACCTGGAAACCATGCGTTGTTGCAAATTGATTATCAATGAGATTGACAGCTGCTCCACTATCTACAGAAATCTCACAAACAATGTTCTTGCTGTCTAGCGCCACCCTGGCAGATAGGAGAAAACGGCAACTACAAGCAAATGGCAAACTCTGCATCAACTTTGCCAATAGTAGCAAATGGAAAGTTTTTAGAGGGATTTTTTTGTTTTGTTTAGTTTTTATTTCCCTCATAAAACGCCATGAATCTCTTAGAGGGGCAAACATTAGCCAAATGATTTATACCCCCACAACAGAAACAAACCCTCCTCTGAGAGCTGAATCCTCTACTATCAGAGGCATGCAAACCCAGTTGCATGGCCTCCTCCTCAGAGGGGATTGAGACAGGCTGAGACCCCTGCGCACTGAATGAGATAGCCCCACTGTCCTTGGGCTGAATATGACAGGAAAGAGTAGTCTCCTCTCTCTCTCTAAGACGCCTGTCAATACGAACAGCTAGAGACATGGCTGACTCTAACGACGCTGGTCTCTCATGAAAAGCGAATGCATCTTTCAATCTTTCCAAAAGACCATGGCAAAATTGACTTCAGAGTGCAGCATCATTCCAACCAGTATCAGCTGCCCATCTCCGAAATTAAGAACAATATATCTCTGCGGACTGTTTACCTTGGCATAAAAGACGCAGTTTAGATTCAGTCAGAGCAATACGATCCGGGTCATTATATATCTGCCCCAGGGCTACAAAAAATTCATCCACCGATCGGAGGGGCCATGCCCCCACCGGCAGCGAAAAGGCCCAAGACTGAGCGTGAACCCCAGAGCAGCGAGATGATGATCCCCACCCTCTGCTCCTCATCACCAGAGGAATGGGGAAGTAGGCGAAAATGGAGTTTGAAAGCCTCTCTAAAGCGAACAAAATTCTCACTACCCCCGGAAAACGTATCCAGGAGCGAGATCTTAGGCTCGGAACAAACTCCATGAACGCCAGCAGAAGCGGTCACCTGAAACTAAAACACAGTTTTACGGAGATCTGCTACCTCCAGCGAAAGACCTTGCATGCGGTCAATCAAGGCTGAAACCGGATCCATGCTTAAGACGGTTATGGCGGTTTATAATGTCACGGATGTAGTTAGCAGATAGCTGGAACATATAAATAAACGAGCGACTGGCTTGATCCCAAAATAAGGAGCTTATAGGTGAGCCCTAAAAAACCCTAAGAGCTCTCACTGACTGCTATGCACATGCAAGGGTCTGTATGGTAGACAATTGCATGCCCACGTACCTAATACTGTGTGACACCTGAAAACCCTATAAAAGTGAGGGGACACGACCACCGGCTCCCTGCACTTAATATGGACGGAGTCAGGGTCACCTAGAATCAAGCCAGCAAGGAAACACAATAAAGTAAATGACTTATCTGAACAAACAGCAGAAGCAGCCTCCAGCAGTGAACACCTCATCCAGGAAGTAGTATAAACCGCAAAGTGATGCAGTATGGGAAGATTATAAAGGAAGACAATTAGTCTAAATAAGTGACACCTGGCAGAAGGAAAGGAGATAAGTGAAACCAAAACAAAGAACATCATACAAGAGGTAGAGAAGAACGTCTGCCAGATCTTCTCACAGAACTGGCGGTGACACTAAGGTAACCCTGGAGGAGCTGCAGAGTTCCACAACAGAGACTGTAGTATCTGTACATAGGACGACAATAAGCCGTACGCTCCATAGAGTTGGGATTTATGGCAGAGTGGCCAGAAGAATGCCATTACTTTCAGCTAAAAACGAAAAGGCACGTTGTGAGTTTGTGAAAAGGCATGTGGGAGACTCCCAAAATGTATGGAGTAAGGTGCTCTGGTCTGATGAGACTAAAATTTAACTTTTCGGCCATCAAAGAAAACGCTATGTCTGGCGCAAACGCAACACATCACATCACCCAAAGAACACAATCCCCACAGTGAAACATGGTGGTGGTGGCAGCATCATGCTGTGGGGATGTTTCTCAGCAGCCTGGACTGGGAAACTGGTGGATAAGTGCAAGATAATGTGGATAAGTGCAAGATAATGCACCTGGGGCGTCAAAACCCAAGGGCAGAATATAGAATATTTGACACAGTCCTGACCTCAGTATCTGAGGAAAGGGATTTAGGAGTAATTATTTCAGAAGACTTAAAGGTGGGAAGACAATGTAATAGAGCAGCACGAAATGCCAGCAGAATGCTTGGATGTATAGGGAGAGGTATAAGCAGTAGAAAGAGTGAAGTGCTTATGCCGCTGTACAGAACACTGGTGAGACCTCACTTGGAGTATTGTGCGCAGTACTGGAGGCCATATCTCCAGAAGGATATAGATACTCTAGAGAGAGTTCAGAGAAGAGCTACTAAACTAGTACATGGATTGCAGGATAAAACTTACCAGGTTAAAGGACCTTAATATGTATAGCTTGGAAGAAAGAAGAGACAGAGGGGATATGATAGAAACTTTTAAATACATAAAGGGAATCAACTCGGTAAAGGAGGAGAGAATATTTTAAAGAAGAAAAACTACCACAAGAGGACACAGTTTTAAATTAGAGGGGCAAAGGTTTAAAAGTAATATAAGGAAGTATTACTTTACTGAGAGAGTAGTGGATGCATGGAATAGCCTTCCTGCAGAAGTGGTAGCTGCAAATACAGTGAAGGAGTTTAAGCATGCATGGGATAGGCATAAGGCTATCCTTCATATAAGATAGGGCCAGGGACTATTCATAGGATTCAGATATATTGGGCAGACTAGATGGGCCAAATGGTTCTTATCTGCCGACACATTCTATGTTTCTATGTTTCTATGGTCAGAGTTGAGGGAAAGATGGATGGGGCTAAATACAGAGATATTCTTGAGCAAAACCTGTACCACTCTGTGCGTGATTTGAGGCTAGGACGGAGGTTCACCTTCCAGCAGGACAAGCGCAAACCATCCAACTTGAAAGAGCTGAAGCAGTTTTGCAAGGAGGAAGGGCAAAAATCCCAGTGGTAAGATGTGGCAAGCTCATAGAGACTTATCCAAAGCGACTTGGAGCTGTGATTGTTGCAAAAGGTGGCTCTACAAAGTATTGACTTTAGGGGTGTGAATAGTTATGCACATTGACTTTTTCTGTAATTTTGTCCTATTTGTTGTTTGCTTCACAATAAAAAAATTAAAAAAACATCTTCAAAGTTGTGGGCATGTTCTGTAAATTAAACTATGCAAATCCTCAAACAATCACTGTTAATTCCAGGTTGTGAGGCACCAAAATCCTAAAAAAGTCAAGGGGGTGAATACTTTTGCAAAGACACTATAACTTCTCCCTGCTTTGTTAATTTCTCTAGAATCAACTCATTCTGAAACGCTCCAATAACACATTTATTATTTACACACTTGTCAAGGGAAATCCCATACATGTGTATAATTCATTCACTGATATAAATACTGTAATTATATCTACATGTAAATTTCAATTTATGAGATCCTTCTGCCAGTAAAACACTTTTTTACACCATGCAAGTTACTTGTACGCTTGATGAAAATTAGATTTTCCATGATTCCCTGAGTACAATACAGGTATAAAATGTAAATTATGTCTAATGGTTTGAATAAATATTATTATATTCTTGCTTTATTGTGTATAAACCAGTGAGGACATTAGCAAGTTTGAACAAGATTTCATAATTTTCTGCTCTGTAAAGTTTGGACCTTGGGCTTTGTGTATCTGAAATCTGTATGGTACATTTGATGTCTAATCTTGTTATGTGTGAAATGAAATCTTCCAACTCTTAACGCAGTTTATTTTCTCTTCCCGTAAGGCTGTTTTAATGAACCACCAACGTGTGCAAAATAAAGCAAACAGATCATTTGTCATAAAAATGATGCTTTATGTGCAAACATATTGCTTTCCATATAGTTAATAAGGGATAAACAAGATTATGGCACAAGCAACATTATTTGCATTATACTTTGTGACTACTGTTACTTATGCAGCCCACTAAAGGAAACAGAGATAGATCAAAGCGTACCTTTAGGGATACTTTCCCACTTAAGAATGCAGCAGTGCACTATGACTAGTGTTGATCACGAATATTCGAATTGCGAATTTTAATCGCAAATATCGCCACTTCGAGGATTTGCGAATATTTAGAATATTCCCAAATTTATTCGTAATTGCGAATATTCATATTTTTTTTTAAATACCAGTTCATGCGAATTTTTGCAATCTAGAAAATAATGCCTGGAGATCACGAATTCGCGAATTCTCGAATATATGGGGAATATTTGCCCAAATATTCGCGAAATATCGCGATTTCGAATATTGCCCCTGCCGCTCATCACTAACTATGATGCTACAGCACCCAGCAAGATTTGGACAAGGGTCCTATTAAACTTTTACACAAATAGGTGCACTACTGTGGTGGATGCAATCAACAAAATCTGACTAAACCCTCACACTGATGTTAAAATGAGACTTTAGCTCCCGTAATTCGCCAAAAGGCGGTTAGTGTTAGGTCCCGTGCCACCTGAGATACCTTGACTTGATGCGCGGGCTCCGGTATGTCCTTCGTATAAGGATATATTGGCTAAAGTCTCATTTTAACATCAGTGTGAGGGTTTAGTCAGATTTTGTTGATTGCATCCACCACAATAGTGCACCTATTCGTGTAAAGGTTTATTTCATATAGTCAATTACATCCACACATTCTGTTATCTGGTGTAAGATGTTTTTGTGGCACTTGTGGTCTGCTGCGGGCATCCTCCATTGCATACATTTTTTGCTGGGGATCGCCATTAGCAACGGACCACATGTGCAGGATTTGTTCTGCCGGGTACAGATGCATAATTACATATGGGGTTGAGCATTTCCTACTTTTTTGAGACCACGTTATTTTGTCATGTAGTTTGCAAGGGTCCTATTAATTTTAATATGACTCATGCAAGATAATTGTTAGGCTCGGACAATGTGCAGTTGCATCTCTCCATTCGTAATGTCAGATTGAGTGAGAGCAAAGAGGATCTATTAGCTATGTTTGTTTTAGTAAATAATTGTATTCCCCTTAAAAAAAAAAACATTCTGATGCTTTTTTTTCTTTTACGGGACCTTTACACGGGCTGAGAATCCTAAAGATAATCGCTAACAATTGTTCATAGGAATGCTCGCTAGCGATTTGCTGGCGGTGTAAAGTGCAGCAAATTACCCAATGAATGAACAAAATGCTTGTTCAACTGGTAATCCAATCATAGTAACATAGTTTATGTTTAAACAATTTTATTGAGCTTTTTCATAAATCATAAAAGAATAAATGTACATACAACAGACCTATGCAAGCATGTTGATTATGTAAACGCAAATAGTCTTAACAAAGCATGTAAATAATAAAGTTAGCTGAGTAAGACACCCTGTCAATTTTTCAGACGAGTATGCCATCTTGATAACGCAGATCTGTAAGTCACCGGCAGAGAGGAAAAGAGAATTAACCGGTGAATAAGAGTAGATAAGAAGAGGGTAGAGGGGGAGGGAAAGAGGAGAAGGGGCTCCAAAAAAAATAAAAAATAAATAAATAATAATAATTTCATACCCCTTGAAGTTGAATCATTCATTCATACTTGGTCTAATAGAGACTATCTGATCAAGCAGACAATAGAGAAAGAAACTCTGGGGAGTCTAGCGAATCTTTCCAGCATGCCCAGGTTTTTAGGTATTTTGACGTCTGATTTGATGTCTCTGCAGAGATTTCTTCCATTCTCGCTATACATTGCATTTCCTGAAACCATTCCCTCATAGTAGGGACATGTGCCGTGCGCCAATGTCTGGGTATAACCGATCTAGCTGCTGTAATGCAGAACCGCAATATACTCCCCTTCTGAACAGCAATGGATCCCAGTAGTATGGAGAGGAGCGCCATTTGCGCATAACCCTTCACAGTTTATAGTAACATAGATTATAAGGCAGAAAAAAGACATCTAGGGATAAATAGATGGGAGAGATCTCTGTACTGACCCCTGATATATTTATACATAGTTATTAGATCTCCTCTCGTCATCTTTTTTCTAATGTGAATAAACCTAATGTTGATAATCTTTCAGGGTATTGTAGTTGCCCCATTCCAGTTATTACTTTAGTTGCCCTCCTCTGAACCCTCTCCAGCTCTGCTATGTCTGCCTTGTTCACAGGAGCCCAGAACTGTACACAGTACTCCATGTGTGGTCTGACTAGTGAATTGTAAAGTGGCAGGACTACCGTATTTTTCGCCCTATAAGACGCACCGGCCCATAAGACGCACCTAGGTTTTTGGGGAGGAAAATAAGAAAAAAACATATTTTGAACCAAAAGGTGTGCTGTGTGTTTGGTGGGTTTGGAACTAATGGTGGTCTGTGGATGGCACTATTACAGGGGATCTGTGGATGACGGACACTGTTATGGGGGGATCTGTGGATGATGGACACTGTTATGAGGGGATCTGTGGATGACGGACACTGTTATGAGGGGGCGATGTATGAGCGAGCGGAGACTCGGGGAGGGACTGGGAGGAGGAGCTGGGGGCCGGCAATAGCGGCGGGGCGGTGCAATCAGTGTACTATAGCCCCGCTGCTCCGGTATACTAATATAAGATGTCTTATTCAATTTATAGTTATTAAACATGCCCCCTCACTCCTACTAGTACCTTACATCCTAACCCGTTCAGTACAATGCAGGCAGGCCGGGCAGCAGCGTAACTCCCTGATGTCACGTGCCTGCGCCGCCTACTTTATGAACGAAGCAGGCGGCGCCGACAAGTGACGTCAGTGAGGGACGCTGTGGATGACGGACACTGTTATGAGGGGATCTGTGGATGACGGACACTGTTATGGGGGGATCTGTGGATGACGGACACTGTTATGGGGGGGATCTGTGGATGACTGACACTGTTATGGGGGGATCTGTGGATGACGGACACTGTTATGGGGGGATCTGTGGATGGCACTGTTACAGGGGGGATCTGTGGATGGCACTGTTACAGGGGGAATCTGTGGATGGCACTGTTACAGGGGGATCTGTGGATGGCACTGTTAGAGGGGGGATCTGTGGGTGGCACTGTTATATATGTGCCATCCACAGACCCCCACCCCATAACAGTGCCATCCACACACCCCCCCAGCCCATAACTGTGCCACCCACAGATGTCCCCCATAAAAATGTCATCCACAGATCCCCCCCCACAGCTCCGGTATACAAATATAAGATGTCTTATTCAATTAATAGTTATTAAACATGCTCCCTCACTCCTAATAGTACCTTATATCCTAACCGCTTCAGTACAATGCCGGCAGGCCGGGCGGCCGGCGCGTCCCTCACTGACGTCACTTGTCTGTGCCGCCTGCTTCATTCATAAAGTAGGCGGCGCAGGCACGTGACATCAGGGAGTTACGCTGCCGCCCGGCCTGCCTGCATTGTACTGAACGGGTTAGGATGTAAGGTACTAGTAGGAGTGAGGGGGCATGTTTAATAACTATTAATTGAATAAGACATCTTATATTAGTATACCGGAGTGGCGGGGCTATAGTACACTGATTGCACCGCCCCGCCGCTATTGCCGGCCCCCAGCTCCTCCTCCCAGTCCCTCCCCGAGTCTCCGCTCGCTCGTACATCGCAGCTTGCGATGTAAAACTGCCAGCATTCGCCCCATAAGACGCAGGGGCATTTTTCTCCATTTTGGGGGGAGAAAAAGTGCGTCTTATGGGGCGAAAAATACGGTATGTTCTCATCACGGGCATCTATGCCCCGTTTGATGCAATCCATTATCTTATTGGCCTTGGCAGCAGCTGCCTGACACTGTTTTTTACAGCTTAGTTTGCTGTTCATAAAAATTCCTAGGTCCTTTTCCATGTCAGTGTTACCTAGTGTTTTTTTATTTAGTATGTACGGGTGACTTGCATTTTTCCTTTCCATGTGCATAACCTTACATTTGTCAGTGTTAAACTTCATTTATTCGCCGCTGTCAAGTCTAGAACTTACCTCCTCATAGAAAATTATTAAATTAGTTTGACATGACCGATCCATCATGAAGCCATGCTGATATGGCGTTATTTGCTTATTTTCATTGAGGTACTCTAAGATAGCATCTTATAGAAAACATTCAAACAGTTTACCCACGACAGATGTTAAACTTCCCGGCCTATAGCTTCTGTGCTCTGTTTTTGGACCCTTTTTGAATATTGGCACCACATTTGCTATGCGACAATCCTGTGGAACACTCCCGGTCAGTATAGAGTCCTTAAATATCAGTTAAAAAAGGGCCTGGCTCTGACATTACTAAATTCTCTTAGGATACGGGGGTGTTTGCCATCTGGTCCTAGAAATTTGTCTATTTTAATCTATTTAAGACGCCGCTGTATTTCTTCCTGGGTCAGACAGGGCACTTTTAAGGAATTTACTTTTATATTCTGCATTTCATCTGATAGTTTATTTTCCTCAGTGAATACAGTGGGGAAAAAAAATATTTAATAGCTTTGCTTTCTCTTCATCGCTCTCTGCAATTACTCAGGTATATTAGGTGGTTTATAATAAACTTCCATTAGCATTTTATTATTGTTTTTGCCTCCATGTATTTCTACCCACAGTGACTCCACATGTTCATGTCCCTCACTTGTATCTTCTCGGACTTTACATAAAGGCAAACCCCTCCCCCTCTCCGGTTTTGACGATCCTTTCTAAACAGACTGTAACCCTGTACATTAACTGCCCAGTCATAACTATCATCCAGCCATGTCTCAGTTATTCCCACTATGTCAAAGTCCTCTTCACACATCACTAATTCCAGTTCACCAGTTGTATTAGTCAGGCTTCTGGCATTAGTATACATACAATTAAGAGGTTTATATATTTTTTTTTTCCTCCTACACCTTTCCTTATGAACTGTTCTAGTCCCTCCTTCCATTCCTCCCCCATTTCCATTACCTCCCCCCCCCCCCCCGGTCTCTATCTGCGGTTCCCATCCTATAATGTAATTACCCTCCCCCCAGTCCCTAGTTTAAACACTTCTCCAACCTTCTAGCCATCTTCTCCCCCAACACAGCTGCCTCTTTCCCATTGAGGTGTAGAATCATTTGAGCACACACAAAAATCATTGTTCACCATCAGCAGATTGCTGTGTAAACAATGAGTCAGTATGGGGAAGAGTGATGGCATAAGCAATCACTCCTCCCCATACTGTGGAGGAGATTGCTGTGAATGCAGCGGTCTCCTCCACCAGCAAACAGCAGATTGTCAGGAAGGAATGGTTCCCTTCTAACAATCTGCTGCTCTGTTGTCCCATGTTGTCCCAGGTTCAATTGTTATTCCTCCTGGAAATGTATTAATTGCCTGGATGTTGCCAGTCCCATTGCCAGCACTGGCTGGACACTGTCTGAGTATGTAGCAACATGTCCAGTTGAAAATTGGAATCGGAATGTCGATTTGTCAATTTATTTTCAAAGGAAGTAACAGTGGAAATGTTTTCCTTCAAGCCCCATCTAATTGTCAATTTTTTACCTGAAAATTAGCAGGCTAGCTGCTATGATGTCTCCCACACACAGCAAACAGGCAGGATAGGAGACCTTGCTATCCTACCTCTATCTACCAGACACAGAGAAGTAGTAGCAGCATGTAGGACACTATACAACAGTACTGAGCAATAAAGCTGCGAATCCAGAAATGGGGCAAGATAAAATATTTACTAGAAGCAGCAGAAGCTGTCTCTTCTTTTTTTACTTGGCAGCTGCTCCTCCTCATCCTCATCTCTCCATAGATTTTTATAGTTGGGAGCTGTAATCTAGCCCCTAAACTGATAATAAATTATCATCTCTACTTCACCAATGATGGTTTTTATCAGTGAATTGAGAGTGAATTGAGGAGTCAAGAGGAGGCAGAGGGGAAGTGGAGACAAAGGCATTTCTATGGTATGTCTAATACCACAGTACCATAAATGATGGTACTAGGTGATATAGTGCTACATATGAAGCCTTGTCTGTCCTGATTGATGTCAGCATTTATCTCCACATCTAGCCATAGCAGAATATGCATATGACCAGGGGGCGCACCTTTAATGAGGCAAGGTGAGGCGGCCGTCTCAGTAGGAGCCCTCTAGGGGAAGGAGGGGGCGACAATGTGAAACAGTAGTTTACAGTGATAGTTCAGTACTCTATGCGCTGTCACTGTGGTGTAAGAACAGCCTCTCTCTCAATACATGCCGCAAAGACTATTGAGTAGCGGGTAGCACATCCCTGCTTCCTCCTCACATCTACCTGACTGCACTGCACAGAGTTCAGCCAGCGCTCTTGTCCACTAGTGATGTCCGGATCATGAACGAATCGTTCATTTGAATCGATTCAGTTCACTGAACAGGAAGAGTCGGTTCCTCTGACTGAGCCGATCCGAGTGAAACAGCTCAGCCAGATTAGCATAGAGGCAGCAGCAGGCAGTGTAATAGGAGCCTACAGTGGAAGATAGCCCCGCCCCTCCCCGCCCTCCAACCAATCAGAGGCAACCAGCACTGACTCACAGCACAGGGGGAGTCGTGCAGGGACTCAGAGAATCGGCTGAGTCTATTAGTTAAAAGAATCGAATGAGTCAGAGACTGTGTCACCGAGTCCCTGCCAGGCTTCCTGCTCTGCGGCTCCCTGTCTCCCGACAAGTCCGCCCGGGGGCATTAGTATAGCATGTAGCGGAGCTGTGTGTGTACAGGGTGCATGCAGCAGTGTAGCATGTAGCAGAGCAGGAAGTCTGGCAGGGACTCAGTGACACGATTCTTTTAACTAATAAACTCTCAGACAATTATCTGAGTCCCTGCAATAACTATAGCCATAGCCACTACATCACTGAGTCCCTGCAATAACTATAGCCATAGCCACTACATCACTGAGTCCCTGCAATAACTATAGCCACTACATCACAGTCTGCTCCACTGCATTCACTGCAGCAGAGCTGTGTTTGCCAGGAGCGAGTCCCTCCTGACCTTCGGTTCACTTGAGAGCCGATTCAGCAAGTGAACCGAAGATTCGATGAGCTGAGCATGCGCATTTATCTTCTGTTCACTTGCTTCTGCCGACTCAGGAAGTGAACCGAAGATCCGATTCATGAATCGGTTCTTTTGAGTGAACTGATTCAAATGAACCGATTCATGAAAAAGATCCCAACTTCCCATCTCTATTGTCCACATCCACAGAGCGGCTTCTGTACTGAGCACCAGCAGTGAATGATAACCCCTGACCCCACATGAACTTCCTGTCGGGTCACAGGCAATAATTCCCTGCCTGTGTCTGTCAGGAAGCCTTGAAAAACAGCCCTGGCCGCAGAGAAAACCTAGATTAGCCCATAAACTCTTTTTGAGCTTGACTCCGGCAGCCACGAGAGAAAGTGTGCTATGACAATTAAACATTTGGCACAGGAGGGGGTGCCATTTCAATTTTTGCCTCAGGCAGCAGATGGGCTAGGTGCATCCATGCAAATGACAGATATATAGAGAATGAGAACTGTGAATAAATGTACGTGTATCAGTCGGGCAGATAAACAAATAGTTAGCACTTGGCACATTGTTGTTTGTATGCCTAACTCATGGTGGGTAGTATATAACTTGCTGTACCTCATCATAGATAGTGGAATGTGTAGTGTCCATAGCACTATGTCAGGACTGCATGGTGTCCAAGATTAAATGCATTGAAAGGGTAGCAGGAGTCAAAGCAAATCTTAAATGTGGGCAGAGATTTTCAGAGGGCTGGACTCCAAACCCATCTCACTGTAGCCAAATCCAAGGAAAGAAGCAGCACTTCAAGAAATCCAAATGAATGACACATTTTGTCACCCAGCATACAAGCAACATTTCAGTCCCCTCATAGGAACCCTTTTCAAGCTGTTGTAAATGGATCCAAGAAAGGAAAGGAACCTGGCTTGTACCTTGGGTAATAATAGCACATTTTACATTCATTTGGAGTTCTTGGAGTGCTGCTTCTCTTTTTGGATTTGGTGTCCAAGCCATGTTGGATGGGTCATGTGCGGTATCTTCTATTGTCTCCTCCCAAGTGGTACACTATCATACTGTGTAAAAATAACCATACAAATCAGTGCTTCATTATAAATTCCATGGATTACAGTACCTATATACCATTGACTGATACCATTTCCTAATGCAAAAATATACATGAGCTGAGTGTAAATATGGACTGTGTATAAGTGCCAGGACCCTCTTGTGAAGTAAAGCTCTGCATACTATATATTGTACAGTAAAGTTTTCTCTTCGCCTCTACCTGCCATGTTCCATGCCATCCAAAGAACCTGAGAGGGCGCCCACCAGCACTTTAAATATTGTGTAACTAGCGTAGTACAACTAGATTAGATGAGCCAGATAGGGTTTATTTGTGAATGCAAAAAAAATAAAATAAAATGGGGGTAAGTCAGCACATCCCAGTACATAGGTACACGTCACCATGGCTGGAAGAACAAAAGCAAAAAGTAAACAATGCAACAGGCATTCTGCAAACACAAACAATAAGGGCTCATTCAGATGGCTGTATGCTGTCTGCAAAAAATGTGGATTTATTTTTTTGCGGACAGTTCAGCATGTCCGCAAAAAAAAAGATTGCATTCCATTTTTTGTGGACTCATAGACTTCAATGGGACATGTTTCATTTGTTTTGCTGAGCCGTGGAATGGAAAAAAAGGGCCCCATAGAAGTAAAGGGCCCCTTAGAAATAAATGGATCTGCATTTTTGCAGACAGCATAAAGCCATCTGAATGAGCCATAAAGTAAATACAATTGTGCGATATTCACTATAGAAAATGTACTAATGCTATAAGATTTATATTCTTGTACAAAATGATTTGTGCCTGTCTGCCAATGACAAGGTGATCTCTTTACGAGAGGAACCTAACATTATACACTACATTCATTAGGTGCCATTTTCATTTCTTTGCAGTTTGCATTGGAGCTGTGGCTGACTCCATTGGTCGTGCACCCATAGGCAGATTTCAATTAGTGCAAGTATAAGGGTACATACACACATTCAGGATTCATGTGCGGAGAATCTGCACTGAAATCCGCAGGTTTTCACAGTCAAATCCACGCCGTCAATCTGCATCAATTGATTTTACTAAGTGAATGAAGAAAATCGATTCAGGAAAAATAAAATAAATTGAAAAGCTGCGGATTTTAAAATCCGCACCGCAGGTCAAAATCCGCACAGAAAAAAATCTGCATTGTGTGCATTGAGAATTTCAAATTTTCATAGAATACAATGTACATGACCTACGGTGCGGATTTTCCGCGCGGAAAATCCGCACGCAATCCTGATCATGTGCATTTAGCCTAAAGCTGTGTCCTGCTCTCCCTGTATTTATTGGAGGCCATATGGCACCCGGAGAGGCCGAATATAGAGTGGGTTCGGCATATATGTGGAGTTTGCATCCCCTGAACATATTAGAGGCCATAAAGGCACCAAAGAGATATAATATAGTGTGGGTTTAGCATGCATGTGGAACCTGCATCCCCTAAATTTAATGGAGGCTGGTATGGCACCTAGTGAATGTAGTATATAGTATTAGGTTCTTGTCCTAAAGGGATCACCTTGTCGTTAGTGGACAAGCACAAATAATTTTGTACAAAATGTATTTGCCAAGAATCTCACATTTCTAACGTAGCATTAGCATTTTACATTTCCTACAGTGAGTATGGCACGATTGTATTTACTTTATTATTAGTGTTTGCAGAGTGCTGTTACATTGTTTGTTTTTTGTTTATTTGTGAATATCTCTTAAAGGTTTTTTCAATGCAATTTCAACACAACTGCTGCAATCCAAAATTACAATACAGTAATGTGAAAAAAAAAAGGTGAATGGATCGTCTTATAATCCATGGACAGGTGCACACTAGAGCAGGAGATGTTCTCCACTCTAGCTAACAGATCATTCGGGATCTCTTCCTATAATGTGTATATGCCCTAATAGACATGTAATATCTTGTTGGACAACCAGTAAAAAAAAAAGTAGTAACAATAGTTTCAATTTGCTGTAATACCTTTGGCTATAAAATACTGGAAGTGCCTCATAACTTTCTATTTCCCATTTAAGGGCACTAAGAAGGTCATTTATCAAACTGGTGCAAAGTAGAACTGGCTTAGTTGCCCATAGCAACGAATCAGATGTCTCCTTTCATTTTCCAAAGGAGCTGTCCAAAATGAAAGATGGGATCTGATTGGTTGCCATGGGCAACTAAGCCAGTTCTACTTTGCACCAGTTTGATAAATGACTCCCTAAATTCTATTGGGAAACTTCCTATAGCTAGTTCATTCCATGCGGACGACTGACCTCTTGGGAGTGGCTGATTTGTCTGTGTTAGGCTACTTTCACACTAGCGTTCGGGTGTCCGCTCGTGCGCACCGTTTGAAGGGGCTCACGAGCGGCCCCGAACGCATCCGTCTGGCCCCAATGCATTCTCAGTGGAGGCGGATCCACTGAGAATGCATCCGCCTGCCAGCGCTCAGCCTCCGCTCCGCTCAGTGAGCGGACACCTGAACGCTGCTTGCAGCGTTCGGGTGTCCACCTGGCCGTGCGGAGGCGAGCGGATCCGTCCAGACTTATAATGGAAGTCAATGGGGACGGATCCGCTTGAAGATGACACAATATGGCTCAATCTTCAAGCGGATCCGTTCCCCATTGACTTTCAATGTAAAGTCTGAACGGATCCGCTCAGGCTACTTTCACACTTAGAAAATTTTCTAAGTTTTAATGCAGACGGATCCGTTCTGAACGGATGCGAACGTCTGCATTATCGGAGCGGATCCGTCTGATGAAACATCAGACGGATCCGCTCCGAACGCTAGTGTGAAAGTAGCCTTAGTTACTCTGGCTGACACAATGTAAATTTAATATACCAAAAAGAGAAAAGAAAAAAAAAAAATTACAACAGCTTGCCATGCCCCTCTATAGATTTCATTAGTAATTCATAACCAAACATAAATCTTTAAGCTTCTTTTTTTATGCAGGGGAGTGTGCCTACAGGAGCTAACAATCATTTTCACACGAAACAAGGCTTGTGCAGAACTGTAATGTTTTCCAATGCATCTGTACTGTGTTTAATAATTGAATAATGTAATTTTATAGATGCGATTCACAGGTGGAAGCAAGCAGTCCCCTACAAATATTTAATGACGGAATGCACTCTTACCAAGAAGGGCGATGGTGCATGGGTGAGGGCTTCTTTTCTTTAAAATAATATTATTTATTATAATAGCCTCTATTAGCAGTATTATATTAGTATTCCATTATACCAGATAATAACAGTAATGATTTCTATTATACTTTATACTAATGCCATACTTGAAATTGTTAAGAATTAAAATAGCCCTCATCATCCTCATTATCATCATCACTGGAGATGAGCAAATTTCATGTTATGAAATTCGTTCACACTTTATTTGGTGGTAAAAGCAGAATTGCGCTATTGATTCTGTTACCACGGACCATAACGCAATTCTATGACGGAATACATAACGGAATGCCTTTAGAGGAGCATTCAGTTATTCATTCCGTCATAATAGAAGTCTATGGCCAGCAATAGGATCCGTCCCGTTTCTGTTATGCAAGAGAGGATCCGTTTTGCAGCCCATAGACTTCTATTATAACGGAATGAATAACTGAATGCCTCTAAAGGCATTTCGTTATGTATTCCATCATAGAAGTGCTTTATGGTCCGTGGTAACGGAATCCATAACGCAATTCTGATTTTACCACAAAACGAAGCGTGAACGAATTTCAAAATATGAAATTCGCTCATCTCTAATCATCATCTAAGCATATTATGCAGTTTTAAAGCTATTTTTCTCATTTTTATGTTCAGAAGGAATTTGGCACCTGGGGGGGGGGGGGGGCATAAACCGGTAACAGATACTCTTAGCAAAAAGCTGGGTCATTTACTAGAATAAAAAATATAAAGATTATTTTCTATTTTTCAAACCAGCGTCTGGAACTGAATACTTTTGTAATTGCATGTAATGAAAAATATAGCATAGCTACTGAGTTAATCAATCAAATTTACCTGTAAAGTGCCACCTGCTGTTTGTTCTCTTCCTTTCTTCTCTTTCCACCACAGTAAGGCCTCTTTCACAAAACCGTATGGCTTTTTCGGTCAGTTTTTCACGGATCTGTTGTTCAATTTTTTTGTTTCCGTTGTGTTTCCGTTTCCATTCCTTATATCCGCAAAAACCTATCCATATGGTTTCCGTATACAATCAGTTTTTTTTTTTTACGGATCCAAAGCGAAAATAAATAAATAATTGACATCATCATTTTGGACACATCCCCTTTTTCACTCCCCCTGTTTAACTTGGTCATGTGATAGTTGTGACTCCATTTTATGCAGCTACTTGCAGCATTGAGAGCGTACTTGGAATCCTGTGTTTGGCAGACATTGGTTTCTGGCTACAATTTTCTGTTGCATCATGGAGGAGGAAATGGTTCTCTTGTGCTGGCTGATTTCTCAGGAACACGGACATCAGCCTACTATAGTGAAGATGGAACCGAGGAGAAGGCATTGGGTTCACCCAAATCTCTGTCAGCGACGCAGGACGGGTCATTTCCACACACTGTACATGGATCTGTGACAGCATCCTGAGAAATTTCATGGGTATTGTCGTATGTCTGTGAGCAGCTTTGACTTGTTGTTAGCGTCTCTGCGTCCTGGCTAGTGTTGATCACGAATATTCTAATTTCGAATTTTTAGCGCGAATATAGGTACTTTGAAAATTCGCGAAAATTTAGAATATAGTTAGATATATTCGTAATTTCGAATATTCAAATATTTTTTTCGATTATTTTTTTTTTCTTTTCAATTTTTTTCTTTTTATCAGTACACATGATCCCTCACTGCTTCTAGCTTGTGGGCCAATAAGAAGGCTGCAATATACTTGACTTTAGGAGTAGTAGTGTTTGCGAATTTTGCTCTATATTCATTTTTTTTTAAATATTCGCTATATTGCTATATATTCTTGTTTTAGAATATTACAAATATTCGAAAAAAATAAGTTATAGCAATATAGAGAATATTCAAAAAAAATCGAATAGAGCAATTTAGCTAATATAGTGCTATAATCTTATTTGTCTAATAGTTGTAAGTTGAAAAATTTGCAATAAAAAATTAGAATCTGAAAATTCGCATATTACACAATCATTACCTTTCCGATTTTTTCGAGTAAAAAAAAAAAAATCGCTAATTTTCGAATTTGAAAATTTTCGACGAATATTCTACAAAATATTTGCAAAATATCTTGAATTCGAATATGACCCCTGCCGCTCATCACTAGTCCTGGCCTCACATACCAGGACACAAATATGAGGCGCTGCATTTCTCCTGAGGAACGTCTCATCGTCACGTTGAGGTATGTCTATTTATCATTATTTATATATTTATGTGATAGTGTAGATGCAATGTGATCATGTGCATCTAACAATAAATGTAAAATGTGGGGAGTTACAGTATATGTGTGTTGCATTAAGTTTTTTTTTTTATTTTGTCTTTCAGATTTTTGGCTACTGGGAATTTATTTGCATCTCTGCATTTTAAGTTTCTGCTGGGAGTCTCGATCATTTCTCGGATAGTTCATCAAACCAGTGATTTGATTTGGCAGCGACTCCGGGAAGCGGTGATGCCAGAGCCCAAGGCTGAGGATTGGATCGGAATTGCTGAGCGTTTTTCTGTTGATGCGCAGTTTCCTAACTGTATTGGGGCACTGGATGGCAAACACATACGTGTTAAGAAGCCGCCTCACTCAGGGTCCCGGTACTACAATTATAAACAGTATTTTCCTGTCGTGCTAACAGTACTGACAAGTTTATAATTGTGGATATTGGGGCCTATGGGAGTAAAGCAAATGCGCGCATTTTCAGTTCTTCTAGCATGGGTGATCGGCTTCAAGCCAACCAGCTTTCAGAGCCCAGATTGCTGCCAGGTTCTGCGGGACCACCGGCTCCATTTGTTATTGTGGCTGATGAAGGGTTTGCTTTGACACCACATGTCATGCGGCCCTTCCCAAGACACAACCTGGATGACAGCAGACGTATATTTAACTATCGGCTGAGTAGAGCCCGTCGGTATGTTGAATGTGCGTTTGGAATACTCTCACACAAGTGGAGAGTATTACTGTCATCCTTACAGATGGCACCAGAGAATGCCACCCTGGTTATTAAAGCATATGTGATCCTGCATAACTTCACCAGGATTCATGATGGTCCCTCAGAAGTTGATGAATTGGAGCCTGGTACCTCTTCTTCATCTGGAGAATTGGACCAGACCCTTCATGGACGACCTGGAACTGCAGGGATTGCAGTTCGGGTCCTCTATGAACAATATTTTTCAAGTTCTGAGGGAGCATTCCCGTGGCAGATGGACGTAGTTCATGGCAGACTATTAAGTGTCTGGACTCTGGTCATCTTAGTAAGTTCGTTTTATTTGTTTCTAGTGAGTTTTTTTTTTTTGTTTTTTTGTTTTGGGGGGGGGGGGGGGTTATTTGTAGATAGTGTAGGGACTCACAAGACAAAGAGGACCCTTAACGTGGGCTTGTGGGCTGGGGTTAAAATATAAATATCTATGTTGTCAATCATGTTCAATGATAACATGTCAGTGATGATATAATTTATTTTTTGGATTACAATAACCCTCTAATACTTCTTAAATAAGTAATGTTGTAATAGGTTTGTAAAGTTTGCAGACGTGCAATAATAGTTTGTGAAATAGTAACACATCTCTTCTTTCTTTACGCAGGCAGATTATTTCACACCGCTGTCCAAGGTCCTACCATTTGAGTTGATGGCCGCACATTTTTTGGAAAGAATTGGCTATCAATCCATAAGCCATATGTATGTTTGCATTACAGCAGAAATGATCATCCTGCAGCCCTCCTGCTGTTGCAAAACTTCATTGTCCAGCATGGCTGCACATCCTACAGTTAAATTATAACATGCCGGGATTAATAGTTTTGATATTAAAGCTGGTGGGCATCAGGTTGTGCATAGTTGTCAAAGAGTATATGCACAGTCCTAGTTGTATGTATGTGTATAATCAAATAAAGACTTAGTACAATATTTGGACTGTATGCATGTGATCAAATACATTGAAAGTATAACATTAGAGATTATAGTGAATGATTTAATAAAAGTCGACACATATAATGTGGCGTATTTTTTTATATGATAAATAAAACATAACCAAATCAAATCTGGCTTTATTTTCAGCTTATATACAGATAAAAGTAAAAAAACATAAATAAACAAATTACAGGTTCAAAAGTTCCCGTGTAAAAGGACCTTGCCCTTTGGGGTGAGGGTCAGCCACATGACTTGGGGGTGGGTAGGTGACTGCTCCTGGCAAAGTTTGGTGGTGCATAAATGCTGGCTCCTGAAAAAAAAGGGGCTGCAAAGCCGAGCTGGGCCTAGCATGTTGAGGGACCATGCTGGGCCCAGGTTGTGGTTGCGTGCTTACCCTGAATGCTCGATTTTTCAGGTTATCCACAAAACACACCACCTCATGTGGATCTAATTGTGTCTTGAAAATTGTCACCACAAAAAGTGTTTGTTTATACAAAGGGAGCTCTTTGAGAAGATGAGCAAGGCCACTAAGCATTCGCTCCTCACTCCCTTCTGTATGTCTCTGCCTCAAATACTCAAGCACCTGAGTCTGTACCTGTGCTTGAGTATATGCAGCAGAATCTGGGTTCTGAGGTGCCACCCTTCTCCGGCGTGGCTGTCTCCTTGAGGGCTGTGGACTGGATTCTTTGGGTACAGAAGGTCCCTCCAGAGCAGAGGACTCCTCCCTCTCTTGATGAGGCAGCTGCTGGACAGGTTCCACCTCTTGATCCCCAGGAGGAAGGGAGTCCTGGCCAGACGCTGCATGTTCCGAATCACATGATTAAAAACATGATTCCTCCCTGCTTCTTGCTTGTGGGACAATGACTCATTGGCCCACAAGCAAGAAGCAGGGAGGAATCATGACTTTAAATGGGAAAAATGATGAATATTCTAAAAAACGAATATACAGTATAGCACTATATCGAATAAATTTGTTTTTTCGAATATTCGTAATATTCTACAACAAGAATATATAGCAATATAGCGAATATTCGGAAAAAAAAGAATATAGCGCAATTTAGCTAATATAGTGCTATAATCTTCTTTGTCTAATAGTTGTAATTTTTTTCTCATCTGAAGTTCAGATTGGAAAAAAAATGCAACTATTGAAAAAAAAAATTATAGCACTATATTAGCTAAATTGCTCTATATTCGTTTTTTTTCTCTTCTAATATTCGCTGTATTGCTATATATTCTTGTTTTAGAATATTACGAATATACAAAAAAAGAATATATTCAATATAGTGCTATTATTCATTGGCCCAAAGGCAAAGAAGCAGGGAGGAATCATGTTTTTGCTTGGCAATTGAAAAATTAGCATTCCGGAAAAAAAAGTAGACTATAACAAATATTCGAATTCGCGAATATTCGCCGAATATTCTACAAAATATTAACGAAATATCGTGAATTCGAATATGACCCCTGCCGCTCATCACTATTCAGCACCTGCGCATGTGCTCAGCCAAAGTTTGGCAACAAGAAACACATGGCCACAGTGGGCTGGGCCTAGCATTTGTAAATGATGGATCCGCAAAAAACGGATAACATACGGATGCATTCTGTATGCATTCCGTTTTTTTTGCGGACCCATTGATTTGAATGGAGCCATGGAACGTGATTTGCGGACAAATATAGGACATGATCTATCTTTGCATGGAAAGGAAATACGGAAACGGAATGCATAGGGAGTACATTCAGGTTTTTTTGCTGACCCATTGAAATGAGTGGTTCCGTATACGGAACCCAAAAAACGGCCCGCGAAACTGAAATAAAACACTGTCGTGTGAAAGAGGCCTAATAATGATGAGGTGGACGCACATGCTCAGTTCCATCCTTCAGCTACCATCAACTATATCTTCTGTTTGAAGCTGTGATGGTTACAGGGAAAGGGCTGCAGCAGAAAGGATACACCAACTGAGCTGTGATAGAGAGAGAGCTACAGTGAAAATGACATACCCCAGAGAATTGACACTTCTAAACTTTGATAGGGAAAGCTGCAACAGAAAGGATATACGCCATAAGTTTTAATGGGAATAGAGAAAGCTGCAGCAGAAAGGACACATCCTCTGAGTTGTGATAGGGAGAGAGCTGCAGCGGAAAGGAGACACCAACTAATCTGTGATAGAGAGAGAGAGAGAGCTGCAGTGGAAATGACATACCCCTGAGAAATGACACCTCTAAACTTTGATAGGGAGAGCTGCAACAGAAAGGACACATGCCATGAGCTTTGATGGGAATGGAGAGAGCTACAGCAGAAAGGACACACCCATGATCTGCTAGTCTGAAGAAAATCTAGCAGTGAAATTGGAGCAATGAATGGGGAGACATCTGGATCAATGTAATGTACAGTACTGCGACTAGCTTTGTTAGAAAGAGATTTTCATGTACTACAGAAAGTCATTTTTACATTAATCATGGGATGCCCCTTTTACTAAAACCTTCCCCAAACAGCTCTGGCATGTTCCAGGGAGTCCACATCTTCATTAGCTCCCACTCTCTCTTCCTTGACACTGATTGACAGTAGTTGCTATGAGTGATGGGTGGGACATGCTGGGAGCTCATTAACCCCTTCAGGACCCTGCCATTTTTCACCTTAAGGACCAGGCTATTTTTTGCAAATCTGACATGTGTCACTATACACTCACCTAAAGAATTATTAGGAACACCGGTTCTATTTCTCATTAATGCAATTATCTAGTCAACCAATCACATGGCAGTTGCTTCAATGCATTTAGGGGGGTGCTCCTGGTCAAGACAATCTTCTGAACTCCTGAACTCCAAACTGAATGTCAGAATGGGAAAGAAAGGTGATTTAAGCAATTTTGAGCGTGGCATGGTTGTTGGGGCCAGACGGGCCGGTCTGAGTATTTCACAATCTGCTCAGTTACTGGGATTTTCACGCACAATCATTTCTAGGGTTTACAAAGAATGGTGTAAAAAGGGAAAAACATCCAGTATGCGGCAGTCCTGTGGGCGAAAATGCCTTGTGGATGCTAGAGGTCAGAGGAGAATGGGCCGACCGTATTAGTATGGTGTTCCTAATAATTCTTTAGGTGAGTGTATGTGGTGATAACTTTAAAATGCTTTTACTTATCCAGGCCATTCTAAGATTGTTATCTTGTCACGTATTGTACTTCATGACAGTAGTAAAATTTAGTCAAAAAAATAAATTTTTATTTATAAAAAAATTCCAAATTTACCCAAATTTTTTTAAAATTTGCAAATTTCCAAATTTCAATTTCTCTACTTTTATAATAGATAGCAATACCTCCAAAAGTAGTTATTACTTTACATTCCCCATATGTCTACTTCATGTTTGGATCATTTTGTGAATGCCATTTTATTTTTTGGGGACGTTAGAAGGCAAGTTTAGAAGAAAAACCTACTTTTCCACGACCAGTTCAGGTCTGAAGTCACTTTGTGAGGCTTACATAATAGAAGCCACCCAAAAATGACCCGATTTTACAAACTACACCCTTCAAGGTATTCAAAACTGATTTTACAGACTTTGTTAACCCTTTAAGTGTTCCACAAGAATTAATGGAAAATTGAGATAAAATTTAAAAATGTCACTTTTTTGGCAGGTTTTTCCATTTGAATTCATTTTTTCCAGTTGCAAAACAAGGGTTAAAAGCCAAACAAAATATCAATATTTATGGCCCTGATTCTGTAGTTTACAGAAACACCCCATATGTGGTCGTAAACTGCTGTACTGGCACATGGCAGGGCACAGAAGGAAAGGAATGCCATAAGTTTTTTGGAAGGCAGATTTTGCTGGACTGTTTTTTTGACACCATGTCCCATTTGAAGCCCCCCTGATGCACCACTAGAGTAGAAACTCCAATAAAGTGACCCCATTTTAGAAACTACACCCCTCAAGGTATACAAACTGATTTTGCTAACTTTTTTAACCCTTTAGGTGTTCCACAAGAATTAATGAGAAATAGAGATGAAATTTCAGAATTTCACTTTTTTGACAGATTTTCCATTTTAATAAAATTTTTCCAGTTACAAAACAAGGGTTAACAGCCAAACAAAACTCAATGTTTATGGCCCTGATTCTGTAGGTTACAGAAACACCCCATATGTGGTCGTTAACTGCTGTACGGGCACATGGCTTTGCACAGAAAGAATGGAACGCCATACGATTATTGGAAGGCATATTTTGCTGGATTGTTTTTTTGACACCATGTTCCATTTGAAGCCCCCCTAGAGTAGAAACTCCAAAAAAGTGACCCCATTTTGGAAACTACGGGATAAGGTGGCAGTTTTGTTGGTACTATTATTATTTTTTTTACGGTATTCACCTGAGGGGTAAGGTCATGTGATATTTTTATAGAGCAGGTTATTACGAACGCGGCGATACCTAATATGTCAACTTTTTATTTATTTATGCAAGTTTTACACAATGATTGAATTTTTTAAACAAAAAAAAAATCATGTTTTATTGTCTCCATAGTCTGAGAGCCATAGTTTTTTCAGTTTTTGGGCAATTATCTTAAGTAGGGTATGATTTTTGCGGGATGAAATGACGGTTTTATTAGCACTATTTTGGGGTGCGTATGACTTTTTGACCGCGTGCTATTACACTTTTTGGGATGTAAGGTGACAAAAAATGGCTTTTTTTTACAGTTTTTATTTTAATTTTTTTACGGTGTTCACCTGAGGGGTTAGGTCATGTGGTATTTTTATAGAGCAGGTTCTTATGGACGCGGCAATACCTAATATGTATACTTTTTTTATTTACTTAAGTTTTACACAATAACAGCATTTTGAAAACATATGTTTTAGTGTCTCCATATTCTGAGCCATAGTTTTTTAAATTTTTTGGGCGATTGTCTTGTGGAATGAGGTGACGATTAGATTGGTACTATGTTGGTGGGCATACGCCTTTTTGATCGCTTGGTGTTGTACTTTTAGTGATGTAAGGTGACAATTTTTTTTTATTTAGCACAGTTTTTATTTCTTTATTTTTACGGTGTTCATCTGAGGGATAAGGTCATGTGATATGTTTATAGAGCCTTTCGATACATAGTATCTCTACTTTACTTTTTTTCCCTATCTTTTACAAAAAAAAATTTACTTTATTTGGGGAAAATTACGTTATATATATATTTTTTTTACTTTTTTTTTTGTCCCACTTTGGGACTTATCCACTCTGATCCACTTTTCATTGCATTCCAATACTTCTGTATTGGAATGCATTGGCTGTATGAATAATACAGTGTGTATAACTCATACAGCTTCCTGCCTGTGAGATCCAGGGGGCTGGATCTCACAGACTCTCCACCGGAAGGCTGACCCTGATGCCTAAGGAAGGCATTGGGCTGCCTTCCATGCCATTGTGTCCCCGTCACAGCAGCACGGAGACCTGATGGCAGCGCCGATCCCCACCCGACATCGCACGTGCCGTGGTCAGGGCTGACCGCGGCACATGAAGGGTTAATGCGCCGTCATCAGCAATTTCACCGATGCTGGCGCATGCAGCAGGGGTCAGGCTATCAGTGACTGCCGGGCCCCTGCTGCAGATCGGTCGGGCGCAGCTCCTGCACCGACCCGATCCCCATGAAGTACATGTACGTCACGGGTCTTTAAGTCCTGCAAAGAAATGACATACATGTACGTCATGGGTCCTTAAGGAGTTAATATGAGGGGCGCCCCAGTAGTCAGCTTGTGCTGGAGCTCTTCCAATACAGATTTTAGCATAACGGCTGGGTCAATTCATGTAAAAGACCCAATACTTTGCTAAGGTTATCATGGCATTATTCTTTGCTACAATGAGTGGTAATCATAATTAACAATATAAGCAAGTTGCTATTTTTAATTTGCAAGATGTGAATTTCTACAATGATTACAACAGTCAGGTGTTTTCCAGTAATTGTGATCATTTGTGGGATTGTTGTGTTTCCTACTCTCACACAGTTTCCATTTCAAACAGGCAAATGCCTACTTACACGAGTCAATGTATTGCCAACAAACAGTAGCTTTAAGCAATCATAAAAGATGAGATCAATGAAAATTTTTTGCTGATCGTTCACTCGATCATACTTATATTTACACTGGACAGTGATTGGAAATGTTCATTTGATTTAACGACTATTTGGGCAATGATCACTGCTGTATAGAAAGCCTTTTTGGCAGACACCAACACGTACACTACTCACTAAAAGTTAGGTATATTTGGCTTGTAGGTGAAATTACAGGATTAACCTAAAATGACCTCTAACCTTTGCAGGTGAACTTAATGCGACCTTCTCTAAACTTTTGAATGCACATGTCCAGCTGTTCAATGTTTCAGTACTTTTTGCACAACTTGCTGGTCTCTAACAATTCACCACAGGTGTTTGATCCATGAATCGCCCAAACAATTTTCTGGTTCAATTAGAATTGATATTTTAACAGTCCTCCTCATCATGCTGTTCACATTTTGAAATCATGAGACCAGGACGACACCTAATATTTGATCAACAGTACCTGACCATGGAAGTGGCCACTGAGCTTAGAATGACAGCCTGAACCACAGGAACAGTCTGAATAGACATTAAGGCTTAAATGCAGGTTATTTGATGCGGACAACACTGGTAATATAGATGAATGAAGACACAGGTCAAATCAGAAGCCTGGGTGTTAGTGAAGACACAGTCGAGGCATGCAGGCTGGATGCTCCAAAGAAATACAGACAAGGCAGATGGACAGGGTTAAACTTAAATATGAACAGAACTGAAACTAGTAGTGGAGGAACACACAAGCAGGGCAGGTATGGGGCTGTAGCACAGACAGAAACAAATGCAGGATAAATGCAGGTAAAACACTGGAGAATTGCTGAAGCACTAAACTTCAAATACCTTTGCTAGAGAGGGTGCCTTAAATACTTAGGAACCCCTAGCCATTGGCTGGGGAAGGATTTGTAAGCAAATGCAATGGCACTTTAACCACCTCCGGACCGCTGTACGCAGATTCGCGTTCCGGAGGTGGCAGCGCTGCGCACAATAACGCATATACGCGTCATCTCGCGAGACGCGAGATTTCGCTCAAAGCCGGCCCGCGCATGCGCATCGCGGGTCGGCAAAATTAAAAGAACAAGTTCGTCACCAGCCTGCCAGCAACGATCATTGGCTGGCAGGCTGGCGATTTTCAAAAAATCCAATCACAAGTCATATAACAGATCATATTAGTAAATATGATCTGTTATATGGCTTGTCTGCTCCTCTGCTGGTCCTTTTCGTCGGTTGGATCCAGCACAGGAGCAGACTGAACTGTGAGTACACCAAACACTACACCTTAGCCCCAGATCACCCCCCTGCACCCCAATTAACCCTTTGATTACCCCTTTGATCGCCCCTGTCAATCACTAGTGAAAGGAAAAAAAGTGATCAGTGTAAACTGTCACTTTTTTTTTTCACTGGTATTGACTGTTAGGTTTTAGGGATAGTTTAGGCCCCTTGGTTAGGTAGTTAGCGTCAGTTAGCGCCCACCCCACCGCACCGCAGTCACTTTTATTCGCTGATTAGCGTATCGCTAATCAGCATTTGGACTTTTATAGTATCTGTAATTGATCAAAACTGATCACGGTCAGATCTATAATAGTATTAGTGTCACCTTAGCTCGCCCTCCACCCAAAACGCAGTGTTTGCCCGATCAGGCCTGATCGGTCGCCCACACGTGCGTTCACCCACGCCCGCCCCACCGCAGTGACAAAAAATATATATTTTTTTGATCACTGCACATTCATTTTACACGCACTGCGGCGATAAAAGAAATCAGTTTTGATATTTTTTATCAACCGCAGCGGCCTCCGGTACTTCGCTAGCCTCCCCTTTGTAAGACAGGTTTGCTTTTTTTCTTGGGTAGTCTCAGGGATTACCCCTAAATTTAGTAGTCCAAAATGTCAAACAGGGGGTATTCTTCTGAAGAGGCCTACAGGATTCTGACCCAGTCGGATGAGGAGTGGGAACCCTCATCTGACGAATCTAGCGGGTCAGAATATGAACCTGTGGAAAGCAGTGGCTCTCTGACCCAAAGTTCAGACGAGGAGGTTGAGGTCCCTGGCAGCACCAGGCGTACCCGGCCCCGTGTCGCTAGACCACAGGTTACGCAGGATCCGCTTCAAGAGCAGCAGAGTGGGGCTGTCGCTGCCGGATCACGTGGTGAGGCATACACCAGCAGCGCAGCCCTCCCTGGACCTAGTACCAGCACTGCCGTACAACATGGTGACGTGGCGAGCACCAGAAGGGCAGTTGAAGCTGGTACGGTGGCACGTGCAGTAGTTACCCCGTCGCAGCCACCGCACAGACAGGCCCGTAGAGCCCCTAGAATCCCTGAGGTGCTGACAAACCCTGATTGGCAGTCACCAACTTCAGCCGCACCATTAGTTCCCCCTTTCACCGCCCAGTCTGGAGTTCGGGTTGAGACGACTCAAATCGGTTCGGCCCTGGGATTTTTTGAGCTGTTCTTGACTGCGGAGCTCTTGGACTTAGTCGTGGCAGAGACAAACCGGTATGCAACACAATTTATATCCGCCAACCCGGGAAGCTTTTATGCCCAGCCTTTCCGGTGGAAACCAGTCCAAGTTTCCGAAATTAAATTTTTTTTGGGCCTTCTCCTCAACATGGGTCTAACTAAAAAGCATGAATTGCGGTCATATTAGTCCACGCACCCGATTTATCACATGCCCATGTTCTCTGCTGCTATGTCCAGGGCACGATTTGAGGCCATCCTCCGTTTCCTGCATTTTAGCGACAACACCACCTCCCGTCCCAGAGGCCACCCAGCTTTTGACCGGCTCCACAAAATTCGGCCCCTCATAGACCATTTCAACCAGAAATTTGCAGATTTGTATACCCCCGAGCAAAACATCTGCGTAGACGAGTCCCTAATACATTTTACAGGGCGCCTTGGCTTCAAACAATACATCCCAAGCAAGCGTGCCCGGTATGGGGTCAAATTGTATAAGCTCTGTGAAAGGGCCACAGGCTATACCCACAAATTTCGGATCTATGAGGGAAAAGATCAGACCCTGGAGCCGGTCGGTTGCCCTGACTACCTGGGGAGCAGTGGGAAGACAGTCTGGGACTTGGTGTCACCCTTATTCGGCAAGGGGTACCATCTTTATGTGGACAATTTTTACACAAGTGTGGCCCTCTTTAGGCATTTGTTTCTAGAACGGATTTGCGCCTGTGGCACCGCGCGAACTAGTCGCGTGGGCTTCCCCCAACGGCTTGTAACCACCCGTCTTGCAAGGGGGAAGAGGGCTGCCTTGTGTAACGAAGAACTGCTCGCGGTGAAATGGAGAGACAAGAGTGACGTTTACATGCTCTCCTCCATTCACGCAGACACGACAATCCAAATTGAGCGAGCAACCTGTGTCATTGAAAAGCCCCTCTGTGTCCACGACTATAATGCGCTCATGGGAGGGGTGGACTTCAATGACCAGATGTTGTCTCCGTATTTAGTTTCCCGCAGAACCAGACGCTGGTATAAGAAGGTGTCTGTATATTTAATTCAATTGGCGCTGTACAATAGTTTTGTTCTCTACAGTAAGGCTGGGAGAACACGATCCTTCCTCAAAGTCCAGGAAGAGATCATCGAGAACCTCCTTTACCCAGGAGGTTCCGTGGCCCCATCCACCAGTGTAGTTAGCCGTCTACACGAGCGACATTTCCCCAGTGTCGTTCCTGGTACCTCAACCCAACCGTCACCGCGAAAAAGATGTTGTGTCTGTAGCAGGAGTGGAATAAGGCGTGACACCAGCTATTTCTGTCCTGACTGTCCTGACCACCCTGCCCTATGCTTTGGTGAGTGTTTCCGGAAGTACCACACACAGGTACACCTAGCATAGGGATTGCATCTCACAGGACAGGCACACAGGGCTATTAGGGCCCTTTTACTCACAGCTGCTGCAAACCTCTCCTTTCACCTGGGATAAAGTGCATAACGTACTTTGCCACATCTTTGGGCGATTTGCGCTTTGCACATTGTCCCATGGGGAAGGAGAGGTTTGTTCTATAAAGGTAAAAAAAACTAAACAAAAAAAAAATTACCGGTAAGTAAAAAAGTTAAAAAAGTTAATATGTTCTGTTCTAAAGTTAATAAAGTTATTGCGTTGCGGCCTGGTTTTTTCTTTTTTGTTTTGTTTTTTTTACCTTTCAGGTGGACCAACCGATCGACTAGCTGCAGCACTGATGTGCATTCGGACAGAAGCATTGCGCTGCTGTCAGATTACACGCAAGTCGGTGTATGCGGCGCTGCAAGACGAGATTTCTCCTCTGCAGTAAAAGATACGTTTGCCGAGGCATATGAGCTGAGGAGGTGGCGGTGTTCATATACTTTGGCAAACACTTTGTATATATAAAAAAAAAAATCCCGGCAATGATTTATTCATCCACATCGATTGATGTGAATGGAGAACTCGGGTTTGCCAGGGCATACGAGCTAAGTGGGTATGGATGTTGGGCGGAGCTCCTATGTCCTGGCAGACGCCTTTCCCCTCCTTTTTCTTTTTTTGGCAGAGATTTTTTCATCCACATTGATCGATGCGAATGAAGAAATCTGTGCCGTTCATTTTTTTCTTTCAGCCCAGAGGCTGAACGGAAAAAAAAAATCTCATTACCTGTATGCTCAGTATAAGGAGAATAGCAGAAACTCCTAATGCTGGGCATACATGTAATGATTGCGGAGACCCTCAAATGCCAGGGCAGTACAAACACCCCACAAATAACACCATTTTGGAAAGAAGACACCCCAAGGTATTCGCTGAGGGGCATATTGAGTCCATGAAAGATTGAAATTTTTGTCCCAAGTTAGCGGAAAGGGAGACTTTGTGAGAAAAAAATCAAAAAAATCAATTTCCGCTAACTTGTGGCAAAATTTTTTTTTTTCTATGAACTCGCCATACCCCTCATTGAATACCTTGGGGTGTCTTCTTTCCAAAATGGGGTCACATGTGGGGTATTTATACTGCCCTGGCATTTTAGGGGCCCCAAAGCGTGAGAAGAAGTCTGGTATCCAAATGTCTAAAAATGCCCTCCTAAAAGGAATTTGGGCACCTTTGCCCACCTAGGCTGCAAAAAAGTGTCACACATGTGGTATCTCCGTATTCAGGAGAAGTTGGGGAATATGTTTTGGGGTGTCATTTTACATATGCCCATGCTGGGTGAGATAAATATCTTGGTCAAATGCCAACTTTGTATAAAAAAATGGGAAAAGTTGTCTTTTGCCAAGATATTTCTCTCACCCAGCATGGGTATATGTAAAATGACACCACAAAACACATTCCCCAACTTCTCCTGAATACGGCGATACCACATGTGTGACACTTTTTTGCAGCCTAGGTGGGCAAAGGGGCCCACATTCCAAAGAGCACCTTTTGGATTTCACAGGTCATTTACCTACTTACCACACATTAGGGCCCCTGGAAAATGCCAGGGCAGTATAACTACCCCACAAGTGACCCCATTTTGGAAAGAAGACACCCCAAGGTATTCCGTGAGGGGCATGGCAAGTTCCTAGAATTTTTTATTTTTTGTCACAAGTTAGTGGAAAATGATGATTTTTTTTTTTTTTTCATACAAAGTCTCATATTCCACTAACTTGTGACAAAAAATAAAAACTTCCATAAACTCACTATGCCCATCAGCGAATACCTTGGGGTCTCTTCTTTCCAAAATGGGGTCACTTGTGGGGTAGTTATACTGCCCTGGCATTCTAGGGGCCCTAATGTGTGGTAAGGAGTTTGAAATCAAATTCTGTAAAAATGGCCTGTGAAATCCGAAATGTGCTCTTTGGAATATGGGCCCCTTTGCCCACCTAGGCTGCAAAAAAGTGTCACACATCTGGTATCTCTGTATTCAGGAGAAGTTGAGGAATGTGTTTTGGGGTGTCTTTTTACATATACCCATGCTGGGTGAGATAAATATCTTGGTCAAATGCCAACTTTGTATAAAAAAATGGGAAAAGTTGTCTTTTGCCAAGATATTTCTCTCACCCAGCATGGGTATATGTAAAATGACACCCCAAAACACATTCCCCAACTTCTCCTGAGTACGGAGATACCAGATGTGTGACACTTTTTTGCAGCCTAGGTGGGCAAAGGGGCCCATATTCCAAAGAGCACCTTTCGGATTTCACTGGTCAGTTTTTACAGAATTTGATTTCAAACTCATTACCACACATTTGGGCCCCTAGAATGCCAGGGCAGTATAACTACCCCACAAGTGACCCCATTTTGGAAAGAAGACACCCCAAGGTATTCCGTGAGGGGCATGGCGAGTTCCTAGAATTTTTTATTTTTTGTCACAAGTTAGTGGAAAATGATGATTTTTTTTTTTTTCATACAAAGTCTCATATTCCACTAACTTGTGACAAAAAATAAAAACTTCCATGAACTCACTATGCCCATCAGCGAATACCTTGGGGTCTCTTCTTTCCAAAATGGGGTCACTTGTGGGGTAGTTATACTGCCCTGGCATTCTAGGGGCCCAAATGTGTGGTAAGGAGTTTGAAATAAAATTCTGTAAAAACTGACCAGTGAAATCCGAAAGGTGCTCTTTGTAATATGGGCCCCTTTGCCCACCTAGGCTGCAAAAAAGTGTCACAAATCTGGTATCTCCGTACTCAGGAGAAGTTGGGGAATGTGTTTTGGGGTGTCATTTTACATATACCCATGCTGGGTGAGAGAAATATCTTGGCAAAAGACAACTTTTCCCATTTTTTTATACAAAGTTGGCATTTGACCAAGATATTTATCTCACCCAGCATGGGTATATGTAAAAAGACACCCCAAAACACATTCCTCAACTTCTCCTGAATACGGAGATACCACATGTGTGACACTTTTTTGCAGCCTAGGTGGGCAAAGGGGCCCATATTCCAAAGAGCACCTTTCGGATTTCACTGGTCAGTTTTTACAGAATTTGATTTCAAACTCCTTACCACACATTTGGGCCCCTAGAATTCCAGGGCAGTATAACTACCCCACAAGTGACCCCATTTTGGAAAGAAGAGACCCCAAGGTATTCGCTGATGTGCATATTGAGTTCATGGAAGTTTTTATTTTTTGTCACAAGTTAGTGGAATATGAGACTTTGTATGAAAAAAAAAAAATAAAAATCATCATTTTCCACTAACTTGTGACAAAAAATAAAAAATTCTAGGAACTCGCCATGCCCCTCACGGAATACCTTGGGGTGTCTTCTTTCAAAAATTGGGTCACTTGTGGGGTAGTTATACTGCCCTGGCATTCTAGGGGCCCAAATGTGTGGTAAGGAGTTTGAAATTTAAATTCTGTAAAAAATGACCAGTGAAATCCGAAAGGTGCTCTTTGGAATATGGGCCCCTTTGTCCACCTAGGCTGCAAAAAAGTGTCACACGTCTGGTATCTCTGTATTCAGGAGAAGTTGAGGAATGTGTTTTGGGGTGTCTTTTTACATATACCCATGCTGGGTGAGATAAATATCTTGGTCAAATGCCAACTTTGTATAAAAAAATGGGAAAAGTTGTCTTTTGCCAAGATATTTCTCTCACCCAGCATGGGTATATGTAAAATGACACCCCAAAACACATTCCCCAACTTCTCTTGAGTACGGAGATACCAAATGTGTGACACTTTTTTGCAGCCTAGGTGGGCAAAGGGGCCCATATTACAAAGAGCACCTTTCGGATTTCACTGGTCAGTTTTTACAGAATTTTATTTCAAACTCCTTACCACACATTTGGGCCCCTAGAATGCCAGGGCAGTATAACTACCCCACAAGTGACCTCATTTTGGAAAGAAGAGACCCCAAGGTATTTCGTGATGGGCATAGTGAGTTCATAGAACTTTTTATTTTTTGTCACAAGTTAGTGGAATATGAGACTTTGTAAGAAAAAAATAAAATAAAAAAAATCATCATTTTCCGCTAACTTGTGACAAAAAATAAAAAGTTCTATGAACTCACTATGCCCATCAGCGAATACCTTAGGGTGTCTACTTTCCGAAATTGGGTCATTTGTGGGGTGTTTGTACTGTCTGGGCATTGTAGAACCTCAGGAAACATGACAGGTGCTCAGAAAGTCAGAGTTGCTGCAAAAAGCGGAAATTCACATTTTTGTACCATAGTTTGTAAACGCTATAACTTTTACCCAAACCATTTTTTTTTTACCCAAACATTTTTTTTTATCAAAGACATGTAGAACAATAAATTTAGAGCAAAATTTATATATGGATCTCGTTTTTTTTGCAAAATTTTACAACTGAAAGTGAAAAATGTCATTTTTTTGCAAAAAAATCGTTAAATTTCGATTAATAACAAAAAAAGTAAAAATGTCAGCAGCAATGAAATACCACCAAATGAAAGCTCTATTAGTGAGAAGAAAAGGAGGTAAAATTCATTTGGGTGGTAAGTTGCATGACCGAGCAATAAACGGTGAAAGTAGTGTAGGTCAGAAGTTTAAAAAGTGGCCTGGTCTTTCAGGGTGTTGAGGTGGTTAAAAGGCCGGAGGTGAGTGCATGTGCACCCTAAGGAGACAGAGGGCTGGTGTACTAAGCAGAAGCATGGAGGCAGCAGTATGGCGAGTATTGCAGCATTTGTGCCCACAGGGGAGAAAACGGCAGTGGCTGTCATAGGCAACTGTCCAACAGCGTCGCAGACAATGTAAACGTGGGTATTTCGATTTGCACAAATTATAAAAAGGATTCCATTACCAGTATCAAAAATAATGGGGAAAGCAGACAGCCCCAATATGTGATTTTTGATAGTGACCGGATGTGATAAGTCATCATAGATCATAGTGTAAGTGCAGAGGGTGGATTGCATTGTGAAAATTGCTAGTTTTGACCCTGGCTATGTTATATGCAGTTTACCCTGACCACATACCACAATGGTCATGAAAAACTGGACTATTATGTACTGTACTATTTATTCACACGACAATAAATTAACAAGTCTGCAAAATGGTATTCAGATTTATTGGTTGTCAGATTAGTTAATTGATAGTTGCTGACTAGGGATGAGCGAATCGAAGCTGACTAAGTGGAATTCATTTAGAATTTCAGAAAAAATTTGATTTGCAACGAATGTGAATTTCCTCACGCTGCGTGGTAATAAATCGCATTTTTCCTAAAATGGCGGCTACACGTGTGAGGACTGAGGACATGGAGCAAGGAACTCTGGAACGGCGGGATCACCCAGATTGACATGCCTGCATGCAGCCAATCAGCAGCCAGACAGCCCTGTGATGTCATAGCCCTATAAATACGTTGGCCATCTAATAGTCAGAGATTTTCAGAGCATTCAGAGTGCAGGGACAGACGTGTGAAGGCTCTAGGGACAGCTATTGAAAAAACAATTGTGGAGAAAAAAGACAGAAAAAATGATTTATAAGTGCAGGGAAAGGATAGGGAGGAATCATTTCACATCATCTTAGTGCAGGGAGAGACGTCAGAAGGTGTAAGGGACATTGATAAGAAAGTGATTTACAACTGCAGGGAACGATTATTTGGGGATCCAAATAGTCATTAGACAGCTCTGTCATTCAATCTTTTTGATATTGTGCTGAAAGTCTTATATTAAAAAGCCTTTAGAGGCTTTTGTCTTAGTATCTTATTCAGTACTACAAGAAAAATATTTACGCATTTCACTTCTGCAATTATTTCTGTTGAAAGCTTATAGGGGCGTATTTCAGTCCAACAAGAAAAATATATACGCACTGCGCTGTTGCAGTTATTTCTAGTGAAAGAGTATAGATGCGTATTTCAGTAAAATAAGAAAAATATATATGCACTGCACTGTTGCAGTTATTTCTGTGGAAAGCGTATAGGGGCGTATTTCAGCAAAAAAAATGACAAATATATGCGCACTGCACTTTTGCAATTATTTCTGGTTAAAATGTATAGGGGCGTATTTTAGTACTACCAGAAAAATATATACACAGTTCACTATTTAATTGTTTTCTGGTGAAAGCGTATAGTGGCATATTTCATTCAAACAAGAAATATATATTCTTAGGTCACTTTGGCAGTTATTTCTGGTAAAAGCATATAGGGGCCTATTTCATTAAAAAATGAAAAATATTTATGGAATGCACTGTTGCAGTTATTTTTATTAAAAGGGTATAGGGACGTATTACAGTAACAAAAAAAATATATATACGTACTGCACTGTTGCAGTTATTTCTGTTGAAAGCATATAGGGGCGGATTTCAGTAAAATAAGAAAAATATATACGTACTGCACTGTTGCAGTTATTTCTGGTGAAAGCAAATAGGGGCGTATTTTAGTAAAATAAGAAAAATATATACGCAATGCATTGTTGCAGTTATTTCTGGTGAAAGCCTATAGGGGTGTACGGAGAAGGAAAGACAACCAAAGGGAACCACAACTAAACAACAACAGACTAGGCCCCAAACCTAGTGACTAGAGTTGAGCGGACACCTGGATGTTCGGGTTCGGCAGGTTCGGCCGAACTTAAAAAAAAGTTTGGGTTCGGGACCCTAACTTGACCCCGAACCCCATTGAAGTCAATGGGGACCCGAACTTTTGGGCACTAAAATGGTTCTAAAATAGTCCTGGAAAGGGTTAGAGGGCTGCAAAAGGCATCAAAATGTGCTTAAGAGCATGGCAACTGTTCTGCAAACAAATGTGGATAGGGAAATGACTTAAAATAACAATCTGGATCTAGGAGTAGGAGGTTGAGGAGGCGGTGGATGGGTGGATGTGGCGGTGTAGGTTGACGTGGCGGTGTAGGTGGAAGTGGCGGTGAAGGAGGAATAGGTAGCCAACACTGATTTGTGTTATATTTTTTTTTAAATTGGGGTATCCCTCAAAATATTGGGACATATAACAAAATAAAACAAAGAATAAGTGCACTTGAGTACAAGAATGGATGGTTGAGGCTGGTATAAATGTCTATTCTGCACAAGGTATGGACAAGTCCTGTGGGATCCATGCCTGGTTCATTTTAATAAACGTAAGCTTGTCCACATTGGCTGCGGCCTGTGATAATGCTCTCTGCCGTGCTAAACAAACTCACACTATACACTGGCTGCAGGGCAGGTCAGCACCTCCAAGGCTGACAAAGCTTTTCCACATTTGGGCCATGCAAACCCTGCCTTCTCAGGTGCTGGCGGTGCCCCAGCTGCATTGGCGACCTCTTCCTCCACCTCTGCCTTTGCCTTGTGCTTCCACTGTGCCCCCGCTGTCAGGTGGGAATGCCATCAGTAGCGTGCGCTTGTAGTCGCGCATCTTCCGATCAGTAACAGATGTTTTCACTAAATTTAGTTCCCTGTCAGCAATGCAGAGCAGGGGTTTATTCACGGCAAAAGGGGGTTCTTGTCACCCAGCAATAGAATAGAGAATTTTGAGAGATTTAGGCCCCTGTCACCCAGGCACAGCAGGGGTTCATTCACGGCAAAAGGGGGTTCATGTCACCCAGCAATAGAACAGAGGATTTTGAGAGATTTAGGCCCCTGTCACCCAGGCACAGCAGGGGTTCATTCACGGCAAAAGGGGGTTCATGTCACCCAGCAATAGAACAGAGGATTTTGATATATTTAGGCCCCTGTCACCCAGGCACAGCAGGGGTTCATTCACGGCAAAAGGGGGTTCATGTCACCCAGCAATAGAACAGAGGATTTTGAGAGATTTAGGCCCCTGTCAGCAATGCAGAGCAGGGGTTCATTTACGGCAAAAGGGGGTACATGTCACCCAGCAATACAACAGAGAATTTTGAGAGATTTAGGCGCCTGTCACTCAGGCACAGCAGGGGTTCATTCATGGCAAAAGGGAGTTCATGTCACCCAGCAATAGAACAGAGGATTCTGAGAGATTTAGGCCCCTGTCACCCAGGCACAGCAGGGGTTCATTCATGGCAAAAGGGGCTTAATGTCACCCAGCAATAGAACAGAGGATTTTGAGAGATTTAGGCCCCTGTCACCCAGGCACAGCAGGGGTTTGTATACGTCAAAAATGGCAAAATGTCACCCGACAATTAAAAGTAAGAATTTTTTCAATTTAGGGCACTAAAATTGGCACTTTTTTAAATTAAAATGGCTCTAAAATAGTCCTTGAAAAGGCTAGAGGGATGTAAAAGGCAGTAAAATGTGCTTAAGAGCATGGCAACTGCTCTGCAAACAAATGTGGATAGGGAAATAACTTAAAATGAAATAAAAAAACAAAAAATTACAAATTAATAACCTGCAACTCAGAGAAGGAGGTGGATATGGAGTCGGAGGTTGAGGAGGCGGTGAATGTGGTGTTGTAGGTGGAGGCAGCAAATGAGGAGGAACAGGTAGCCAACATTGTTTTTTTATATTTTTTATTCGGGTAGGTAGCCCCCAAAATATTGAGACAAATAAAAAAAACAAAAACAAAGAATCATTGCACTTGACTTGAGTACAAGAATGTATGTTTGATGGTGGTATAAATGTCTATTCTGCACAAGGTACAGACAAGTCTTGTGGGATCCAAGCCTGGTTCATTTTAATGAACGTGAGCTTGTCCACGTTGGCTGTGGACAGGCGGCTGCGTCTGTCTGTAATGACGCCTCCTGCCATGCTAAATACACGTTCAGAGAGTACACTGGCTGCAGGGCAGGCCAGCACCTCCAAGGCATACAGGGCAAGCTCTGGCCATGTGGACAATTTGGAGACCCAGAAGTTGAATGGGGCAGAACCATCAGTCAGTATGTGTAGTCGTGTGCACAGGTACTGTTCCACCATGTTGTTCAAATGCTGCCTCCTGCTAGCATGCTCCATATCAGCAGTTGGGACCCGTTGTTGCGACGAGGTGACAAAGCTTTTCCACATGTCGGCCATGCTAACCCTGCCTTCTGAGGTGCTGGCGCTGACACAGCTGTGTTAGTGACCTCTTCCTCCTTCCCTGCCTTCGCCTTGTGCTTCCACTTGTCCCCCGGCGTCAGTCGGGAATGCTCTCAGGAGCACGCCTACCAGCATGCGCCTGTAGTCGCGCATCTTCCGATCATGCTCCAGTGAGAGAATTAAGGATGGCACAGTGTCTTTGTAACGGGGATCCAGCAGGGTGGCCACCCAGTAGTCAGCACACGTTAAAATGTGGGCAACTCTGCAGTCGTTGCGCAGGCACTGCAGCATGTAGTCGCTCATGTGTGCCAGGCTGCCCAGAGGTAAGGACAAGCTGTCCTCTGTGGGAGGCGTATTGTCTGCGTCCTCCGTATCCCCCCAGCCACGCAACAGGGATGGGCCCGAGTTGCGTTGGATGCCACCCCGCTGTGAACATGCTTTATCCCCATCCTCCTCCTCCTTCTCCTCATCCTCCTCGTCCTCCAGTAGTGGGACCTGGCTGGCCAAATTTGTACCTGGCCTCTGCTGTTGCAAAAATCCTCTTTTTGAGCCACTTCTAAAAGACTGGCCTGAAAGTGTTAGAGATGACCCCTCTTCCTCCTCCTCGTCCTGGGCCACATCCTCTTCCATCATTGCCCTAAGTGTTTTCTCAAGGACACATAGAAGTGGTATTGTAACGCTGATAACGGCGTCATCGCCACTGGCCATGATGGTGGAATACTCGAAACAGCGCAACAGGGCACACAGGTCTTGCATGGAGGCCCAGTCATTGGTGGTAAAGTGGTGCTGTTCCGCAGTGCGACTCACCCGTGCGTGCTGCAGCTGAAACTCCACTATGGCCTGCTGCTGCTCGCACAGTCTCTCCAGCATGTGCAAGGTGGAGTTCCACCTAGTGGGCACGTCGCATATGAGGCGGTGAGCGGGAAGGCCGAAGTTACGCTGTAGAGCAGACAGCCGAGCGGCGGCAGGATTAGAACGCCGGAAGCACGCACAGATGGCCCGCACTTTATGCAGCAGCTCTGACATGTCGGGGTAGTTGTGAATGAATTTCTGCACCACCAAATTCAGCACATGCGCCAGGCAAGGGATGTGCATCAAACCGGCTAGTCCCAGAGCTGCAACGAGATTTCGCCCATTATCGCACACCACCAGGCTGGGCTTGAGGCCCACTGGCAGCAACCATTCGTCGGTCTGTTGTTCTATATCCCACCACAACTCCTGCGCAGTGTGGGGCCTGTCTCCCAAACACATCAGTTTCAGAACGGCCTGCTGACGTTTACCCCGGGCTGTGCTGAAGTTGGTGGTGAAGGTCTATCGCTGACCGGATGAGGAGGGGGTAGAAGATGATGAGGAAGCCGAGTAGGAAGAGGAGGCAACAGGAGGCAAAGATTGATGCCCTGCGATCCTTGGCTGCGGAAGGACGTGTGCCAAACAGCTCTCCGCCTGGGGCCCAGCCGCCACTACATTTACCCAGTCTGCAGTTAGGGAGATATAGCATCCCTGGCCGTGCTTACTGGTCAACGTATCTGTGGTTAGGTGGACCTTGTCACAGATGGCGTTGCACAGTGCGAACTTGATTTTATCCGATACTTGGTTGTGCAGGGAGGGCACGGCTCTCCTGGAGAAGTAGTGGCGGCTGGGACCAACGTACTGTGGGACAGCAAGCGACATGAGCTGTTTGAAGCATTTCAAAGGCCAGCAGTTTAGAAATGCTGGCATTCAGGGCCAGGAATTGAGGGTGGCTAGGTGGGAATTTACGCTTACTCCCAAAGGTTTGTGAGATGGAGAGCTGAACGCTTCCGTGTGACATGGTGGAGATGTTTGGTGACGGAGGTGGTGTTGTTGGTGGCACATCCTCTGTTTACTGGGCAGCAGGTGCCAACGTTCCTCCAGAGGCGGAGGAAGAGGCCGAGGCAGCAGCAGAACAGGGAGCAGGAGGAGCCTGAGCCCTTTCTTGGTTTAGAAGGTGCTTACTCCACTGCAGCCCGTGTCTCGCATGTAGATGCCTGGTCATGCAGGTTGTGCTAAGGTTCAGAACGTTAATGACTCGCTTCAGGCTCTGACAGCACAGTGTGCAAACCACTCAGGTCTTGTTGTCAGCACATTGTGTGAAGAAGTGCCATGCCAGGGAACTCCCTGAAGCTGCCTTTGGTGTGCTCAGTCCCTGGTGACAGTGGCCAGTAGCAGGCGAACTGTTTTGGCGACGGCTGCTCTGCTTTTGCACCCTGCTCCCGCTTTTGCTACGCTGTTGGCTCGGTCTCATCACTGGCTCTTCCTCGGAACTCTGAAAGTCAGTGGCACGACCTTCATTCCATGTGGGGTCTAGGACCTCATCGTCCTCTGCATCGTCTTCCACCCAGTCTTCCTCCCTGACCTCCTTTTCGGTCTGCACACTGCAGAAAGACGCAGCAGTTGGCACCTGTGTTTCATCATCATCAGAGACGTGCTGAGGTGGTATTCCCATGTCCTCATCAGGAAACATAAGTGGTTGTGCGTCAGTGCATTCTATGTCTTCCACCCCTGGGGAAGGGCTAGGTGGATGCCCTTGGGAAACCCTGCCAGCAGAGTCTTCAAAAAGCATAAGAGACTACTGCATGACTTGAGGCTCAGACAGGTTCCCAGATATGCACGGGGGTGATGTGACAGACTGATGGGCATGGGTTTCAGGCGCCACCTGTGTGCTTTCTGCAGAAGACTGGGTGGGAGATAATGTGAACATGCTGGATCCACTGTAGGCCACCCAATAGACTAGCGCCTGTACTTGCTCAGGCCTTACTATCCTTAGAACGGCATTAGGCCCGACCAAATATCCCTGTAGATTCTGGCAGCTACTAGGACCTGAGGTAGTAGGTTCAGTAGGACGTGTAGCTGTGGCAGAACGGCCACGTCCTCTCCCTGCACCAGAGGCTCCACCAACACCACTACCCCGACCATGACCGCGTCCCTTATTAGATGTTTGCCTCATAGTTAGCGTTTACAAAGCAAAGTAAAAAGTGGTTAAGTCTGTTAAAAATAATTAACCGCCAACAAAAACCCTGATGTAGGACATTGCACTTATTATTATTTTTTAACTCTATATGACAGCGGTATTTGTGGCCTAAATGTGACAGTCACTTATGCACGTCTTATCCCAGATGTGCAGTATATTAGAGGGTTTTTCACACCAGTAAGAAAAAATATGTATTTCTGACCTAAATGTGACAGTCACTGATGCACATCTTATCCTAGATGTGCAGTATATTAGAGGGTTTTTTCACCCCAATATGCCAAAACCGTATTTATGGCCTAAATGTGTCACTTATGCTTGTTTAACCACCGCAGCCCCCCTAGCTTAAACACCTTTAATGACCAGGCCACTTTTTACACTTCTGCACTACACTACTTTCACAGTTTATTGCTCGGTCATGCAACTTACCACCCAAATGAATTTTACCTCTTTTCTTCTCACTAATAGAGCTTTCATTTGGTGGTATTTCATTGCTGCTGACATTTTAACTTTTTTTGTTATTATTGTTCTACATGTCTTTGATAAAAAAAAAAGTTTGGGTAAAAAAAAAAATGGTTTGGGTAAAATTTATAGTGTTTACAAACTATGGTACAAAAATGTGAATTTCCGCTTTTTGAAGCAGCTCTGATTTTCTGAGCACCTGTCATGATTCCTGAGGTTCTACAATGCCCAGACTGTAGAAAAACCCAACAAATAACCCCATTTCGGAAAGTAGACACCCTAAGGTATTCGCTGATGGGCATAGTGAGTTCATAGAACTTTTTAATTTTTGTCACAAGTTAGCGGAAAATGATGATTTTTTATTTTTTATTTTTTTCCTTACAAAGTCTCATATTCCACTAACTTGTGACAAAATGCCCCTCACGGAATACCTTGGGGTGTCTTATTTCCAAAATGGGGTCACTTGTGGGGTAGTGATACTGCCCTGGCATTTTAGGGGCCCTAATGCGTGAGAAGTAGTTTGAAATCCAAATGTGTAAAAAATGAACTGTGAAATCCGAAAGGTGCTCTTTGGAATGTGGGCCAATTTGCCCACCTAAGCTGCAAAAAAGTGTCACACATCTGGTATCGCCGTACTCAGAAGAAGTAGGGCAATGTGTTTTGGGGTGTATTTTTACATATACCCATGCTGGGTGAGAGAAATATCTTGGCAAAAGACAACTTTTCCCATTTTTTTTATACAAAGTTGGCATTTGACCAAGATATTTATCTCACCCAGCATGGGTATATGTAAAATGACACCCCAAAACACATTCCCCAACTTATCCTGAGTACGGCGATACCACATGTGTGACAATTTTTTTGCAGCTTAGATGCGCAAAGGGGCCCAAATTCCTTTTAGGAGGGCATTTTTAGACATTTGGATACCAGACTTCTTCTCACGCTTTGGGACCCCTAAAATGCCAGGGCAGTATAAATACCGCACATGTGACCCCATTTTGGAAAGAAGACACCCCAAGGTATTCAATGAGGGGCATGGCGAGTTCATAGAAATATTTTTTTTTGGCACAAGTTAGCGAAATTGATTTTTTTAGTTTTTTTCTCAGAAAGTCTCCCTTTCCGCTAACTTGGGACAAAAAGTTCAATCTTTCATGGACTCAATATGCCCCTCAGCGAATACCTTGGGGTGTCTACTTTCCGAAATGGGGTCACATGTGGGGTATTTATACTGCCCTGGCATTTTAGGGGCCCTAAAGCGTGAGAAGAAGTCTGGAATATAAATGTAAAAAAAAATGTACGCATTTGGATTCCGTGAGGGGTATGGTGAGTTCATGTGAGATTAAATTTTTTGTCACAAGTTAGTGGAATATGAGACTTTGTAAGAAAAAACAAAAAAAAACTAAAAAATCTATTTCCGCTAAATTGTGCCAAAAAAATGTCTGAATGGAGCCTTACAGGGGGGTGATCAATGACAGGGGGGTGATCATGGAGTCTATATGGGGTGATCGCCACCCTGTCATTGGTCACCCCCCTGTAAGGCTCCATTCAGACGTCCGTATGTGTTTTGCGGATCCGCGGTGTCCGTGTTTTGCGGATCCACGGATCCGCAAAACATATTCGGACGTCTGAATGGAGCCTTACAGGCCTTCTGATCACCCCCCTGTCATTGATCACCCCCCCTGTCATTGATCACCCCCCTGTAAGGCTCCATTCAGACGTCCGTATGTGTTTTGCGGATCCGATCCATGGATCCGTGGATCTGCAAAACACATACGGACGTCTGAATGGAGCTTTACAGGGGGGTGATCAATGACAGGGGGGTGATCAATGACAGGGGGTGATCAGGGAGTCTATATGGGGTGATCACCCCCCTGTCATTGATCACCCCCCTGTAAGGCTCCATTCAGAGGTCCGTATTTGTTTTGCGGATCCATGGATCCATGGATCGGATCCGCAAAACACATACGGACGTCTGAATGGAGCCTTACAGGGGGTGATCAATCACAGGGGGGTGTTCAGGGAGTCTATATGGGGTGATCACCCCCCCCTGTAAGGCTCCATTCAGACGTCCGATCCATGGATCCGTGGATCCGTAAAACACATACGGACGTCTGAATGGAGGCTTACAGGGGGGTGATCAATGACAGTGGGGTGATCAATGACAGGGGGATGATCAAGGAGTCTATATGGGGTGATCAGGGGTTAATTAGGGGTTAATAAGTGACAAGGGGGGTGTAGTGTAGTGTGGTGCTTGGTGCTACTTATTACAGAGCTGCCTGTGTCCTCTGGTGGTCGATCTAAGCAAAAGGGACCACCAGAGGACCAGGTAGCAGGTATATTAGACGCTGTTATCAAAACAGTGTCTAATATACCTGTTAGGGGTTAAAAAAATCGCATCTACAGCCTGCCAGCGAACGATCGCCGCTGGCAGGCTGGAGATCAACTCGCTTTCCTGCATTTCCTGTGAACGCGCGCGCCTGTGTGCGCGCGTTCACAGGAAATCTCGCATCTCGCGAGATGACGCATATATGCGTGACTCTGCCTGGCTGAGCCATCTCCGGAAGGCGATCCTGCGTTAGGCGGTCCGGAGGCGGTTAATCCCAGATGTGCAGTAAATTAGAGGGTTTTTTCACCCCAGTAACCAAAAAGCCGTATTTCTGGCCTAAATGTGACAGTCACTTATTCAAGTGTAATCCCAGATGTGCAGTATATCAGAGGCTTTTGTCACCCCAGTAACCAAAAAGCCGTATTTCTGGCCTAAATGTAACAGTCACTTATGCACGTGTAATCCCAGATGTGCAGTATATCAGAGCCTTTTTTCACCCCAGTATGCCAAAGCCGTATTTATGGCCTAAATGTGACAGTCCCTTATGCACGTGTAATCCCAGATGTGCAATATATTAGAGGCTTTTTTCACCCTAGTAACCTAATAGCTTTATTTATGGCCTAAATGTGACAGTCACTTATGCTTGTTAAATCCCAGATGTGCAGTATATTAGAGGGTTTTTTCAACCCAGTAACCAAAAAGCCGTATTTCTGGCCAAAATGTGACAGTCACTTATGCATGTGTAATCCCAGATGTGCAGTATATCAGAGGCTTTTTTCCCCCCAGTATGCCAAAACCGTATTTATGGCCTAAATGTGACAGTCCCTTATGCACGTGTAATCCCAGATGTGCAATATATTAGAGGCTTTTTTCACCCCAGTAACCAAATAGCCGTATTTCTGGCCTAAATGTGACAGTCACTTATGCACGTGTAATCCCAGATGTGCAGTATATCAGAGGCTTTTTTCACCCCAGTATGCCAAAGCCGTATTTCTGTCCTAAATGTGACAATCACTTATGCACGTGTAATCCCAGATGTGCACTATATTTAACAGATGTATTTTTTTAACCCCAGTAAGCAAAAAGCTGTATTTCTGGACTTGCAGACATGCAGATAGCCTGTGCCGGTGCACTATCGTTGCATAAAATGGCTGCCGATCATGTATTGATATTGACTAACTGAAGAAAAAAAAAAATGTTTTCAGCAGTAGTTGGCTCAGGGCAGGCTTAAAAATTTGTGCACTGCACCCACAAAACACATTTGCTGTAGATCGCTGAGTACAAAAAACTGTTCTTGATAAGATTTCTCCCTGATCTCTCCCTCACAACAGCTGCAGCCTCTCCCTACACTAATCCGAGCAGAGTGATGGGCGGTGCTACGTGACTCCAGCTTGAATAGAGGCTGGGTCACATGCTGCAGTTGGCCAATCACAGCCATGCCAATAGTAGGGATGGCTGTGATGGCCTTTTGGGGCAAGTAGTATGACGCTTGTTGATTGGCTGCTGTGCATCCTTTCAAAAAGCGCCAAGAAAGCGCCGAACACTGAACCCGAACTTGAACTTTTACGTAAATGTTCGTGTTCGGGTTAGGGTGCCGAAAAACCTAAAGTTGGGTACGAACCTGAACTTTACAGTTCGGGTTCGCTCAACTCTACTAGTGAATAAAGAGGTCACCTCCTAGCATTCCCTGATACTCTCCCTAAGCTGCTAACAACATGTGCAAATCTCAATGGTAGAAATGCACATGCACAGGAACCTGAGACTGCTGAAACACTGCAACAAACCCTCAGCTTAGGGAATAGGGAAAAATGCAATCGGCTCCTTCCTAAAATGATGGAGCTAGTGTCTCCCTGAGGCCTAGTCAAGACAGACACACCAAGAAAAGGGAAAAGACTTAGCTTGAGATGTAACTAGAACAGGAGAACCACCACACAAGCATAGCACTCCACAGAAGAGCTATCAGCCGCAGGGAAACAAGTGAGAGGCGGAACATATAAACAGCCTCCTGACTGATAATGAGCAGCATCTGCGAAGGGGTGGAAACCTGTCAGCAGCAATGAAAACAAGAGAGATCTGTCAGATAGGCTCCTGAGTCTTCTGTCTATTTGAACTTCTAAGATATATCCCAGGGCCGGCGGTGACAGTACCCCGCTTCTACGGGTGACCTCCGGGCACCCAGGACCAACTTTATCAGGGTGGGCTCTGTGAAAGGCCTTCAGAAGCAGACTGGCATTCCCATCAGTCGCCGGGACCCACATTCTCTCCTCTGGACCATAACCCTTCCAATGAACAAGGTATTAAAGGGAACCCCGAAGGACACAAGAGTCAACAATTCTGGAAATTTGAAACTCCAGATTCCCGTCAACCAAGACAGGTGGAGATGGCAAGGAAGATTGTACAGCAGGTTCCACATAACAAAGATTTATGGAAGACTTTATGGATATTCCAAGCTTGCGGAAGTTCAAGTCGAAAACAAACCGGATTAATAATGGCAGAGATCTTGTATAGACCAATAAATCTTGGACCTAACTTCCAGGATGGCACCTTCAACTTAATGTACTTAGTGGACAACCACACCAAATCACCCACATTCTAGTCCGGACCAGACATACGTTTATACCTATCGCCCATCTATTTTAAATTGATTAGAATTTTCCGCCAGATAGATGGAAGAAGCAAATCTCTCCTCATCAGGTATACCAGAGGAACTATTCCCAGAGAACGTACCAAACTGACGGTGAAACCCATATGCACCAAAAAATGAGGACTTATCAGTGGACTCCTGACGATGGTTATTCAAAGCAAATTCAGCCAAAGACGAAAATGATGACCACTCCTCCTGATTCTCAGCAACAAAACACCTCAAATACGTCTCCAGATTCTGGTTAGTGCGTTCAGTTTGTCTGTTCGACTGAGGGTGAAAAGCGGAAGAGAAGGACAAACGAATCCCCAGGAGAGTACAGAAAGCCTTCCAGAATCTGGACACAAATTGAGTCCCTCTATCAGGGAATGTCGTGTAATTTCACAATGGAAACACAAAAGGGGTTGGTCAGCACATCCCAATGCGCAGGTGCACTCTGCTATGACTGAAAACACAAAACAACACAACATATAATTTAACAGCTCTCTGCGAACCAAATAAAGTACAAAAACATATTTTAATGCTAATGCTATGCTAATAAAGTAGAGATGCTTGGCAAATACATTTTGTACAAAATTATTTGAGCCCGTCTGCTGCACGTCAAGGCGATCTCTGTAAGACAGGAACCTAACACAAAGTTCTACCTGTTAAGTGCCATGACAGTGACCACGAAATTCAGGGGGTGTAGGTTTCACATGCATGCTGGGTCCCCTTTGGTTTTTATCATTTTGGTGCCAAAATGGCCTCCATTGAATAGAGGGGATGCAAGTGTAATTTCACAATGTTATCAACAAATGTCCAAGCCAGAGTTTTGGCATTGGGTAAACCAGAAAATTGAATAAATTGTGCCATCTTACTGAAGCAGTCGACCACCACCAAAATCACCGTCATCCCTGAAGAACTGGGCAAATCGGTGATAAAGTCCATGGACAAGTGCGTCCAGGGACGGGATGGGATGGACAAAGGAAGAAGAGATCCTGAGGGCCGAGTATGAGTCACCTTGGCACGTGCACAGGTCTCACAAGCTGCCACATAGCCCTCAACACTCTTATGTAACCCGGCCACCAGAATCTCAGAGAAATAAGATCAACAGTGGATCTGCTTCCAGGGTGTCCAGCAAGGACAGTATCATGATGTTCCTTAAAAACCCTGTGACGAAGCTGAGAAGGAACAAAAAACCTCCCTGGGGGACAGGAATCCGGTGCCTCTCCCTGAACTTCCAACAACTCTGCCTCCAGTTCAGGATAGAGGGCGGATACAACCACCCCATCAGCCAAAATCGGACCAAGATCCTCGGTATCACCCCCCTTCCCCCCAGGGAAGCTACGCGACAAGGCATCCACCTTGACATTCTTGACCCCAGGGCAAAAAGTGACAATAAAATTAAATCTGGTAAAAAACAAAGACCGTCTGGCCTGTCTTGGGTTCAAACGTTTATCCAACTCCAGGTAGGCCAGATTTTTATGATCGGTAAATACAGTAATGGGATGAATCACTCCTTCTAACCAATGATGCCATTCCTCAAAGGCCAACTTAACCACCTCAGCCCCCAGTGCTTAAACACCCTGAAAGACCAGGCCACTTTTTACACTTCTGACCTACACTACTTTCACCGTTTATTGCTCGGTCATGCAACTTACCACCCAAATGAATTCTACCTCCTTTTCTTCTCACTAATAGAGCTTTCATTTGGTGGTATTTCATTGCTGCTGACATTTTTACTTTTTTTGTTATTAATCGAAATTTAACGATTTTTTTGCAAAAAAATGACATTTTTCACTTTCAGTTGTAAAATTTTGCAAAAAAACGACATCCATATATAAATTTTGCTCTAAATTTATTGTTCTACATGTCTTTGATAAAAAAAAAATGTTTGGGTAAAAAAAAAAAATGGTTTGGGTAAAAGTTATAGCGTTTACAAACTATGGTACAAAAATGTGAATTTCCGCTTTTTGAAGCAGCTCTGACTTTCTGAGCACCTGTCATGTTTCCTGAGGTTCTACAAAGCCCAGACAGTACAAACACCCCACAAATGACCCCATTTCTGAAAGTAGACACCCTAAAGTATTCGCTGATGGGCATAGTGAGTTCATAGAACTTTTTATTTTTTGTCACAAGTTAGCGGAAAATGATGATTTTTTAATTTTTTTCTTACAAAGTCTCATATTCCACTAACTTGTGACAAAAAATAAAAACTTCCATGAACTCACTATGCCCATCAGCAAATACCTTGGGGTGTCTTCTTTCCAAAATGGGGTCACTTGTGGGGTAGTTATACTGCCCTGGCATTCTAGGGGCCCAAATGTGTGGTAAGGAGTTTGAAATCAAATTCTGTAATAAATGGCCGGTGAAATCCGAAAGGTGCTCTTTGGAATGTGGGCCCCTTTGCCCACCTAGGCTGCAAAAAAGTGTCACACATGTGGTATCTCTGTATTCAGGAGAAGTTGGGGAATGTGTTTTGGGGTGTCATTTTACATATACCCATGATGGGTGAGATAAATATCTTGGTCAAATGCCAACTTTGTATAAAAAAATGGGAAAAGTTGTCTTTTGCCAAGATATTTCTCTCACCCAGCATAGGTATATGTAAAATGACACCCCAAAACACATTCCCCAACTTCTCCTGAATACGGAGATACCACATGTGTGACACTTTTTTGCAGCCTAGGTGGGCAAAGGGGCCCATATTCCAAAGAGCACCTTTCGGATTTCACTGGTCATTTTTTACAGAATTTGATTTCAAACTCCTTACCACACATTTGGGCCCCTAGAATGCCAGGGCAGTATAACTACCCCACAAGTGACCCCATTTTGGAAAGAAGACACCCCAAGGTATTTGCTGATGGGCATAGTGAGTTCATGGAAGTTTTTATTTTTTGTCACAAGTTAGTGGAATATGAGACTTTGTAAGAAAAAATAAAAAAATCATCATTTTCCACTAACTTGTGACAAAAAATAAAAAATTCTAGGAACTCGCCATGCCCCTCATGGAATACCTTGGGGTGTCTTCTTTCCAAAATGGGGTCACTTGTGGGGTAGTTATACTGCCCTGGCATTCTAGGGGCCCAAATGTGTGGTAAGGAGTTTGAAATCAAATTCTGTAAAAAATGACCAGTGAAATCCGAAAGGTGCTCTTTGGAATGTGGGCCCCTTTGCCCACCTAGGCTGCAAAAAAGTGTCACACATCTGGTATCTCCGTATTCAGGAGAAGTTGGGGAATGTGTTTTGGGGTGTCATTTTCATATACCCATGCTGGGTGAGAGAAATATCTTGGCAAAAGACAACTTTTCCCATTTTTTTATACAAAGTTGGCATTTGACCAAGATATTTATCTCACCCAGCATGGGTATATGTAAAATGACACCCCAAAACACATTCCCCAACTTCTCCTGAATACGGAGATACCACATGTGTGGCACTTTTTTGCAGCCTAGGTGGGCAAAGGGGCCCAAATTCCTTTTAGGAGGGCATTTTTAGACATTTGGATACCAGACTTCTTCTCATGCTTTGGGACCCCTAAAATGCCAGGGCAGTATAAATACCCCACATGTGACCCCATTTTGGAAAGAAGACACCCCAAGGTATTCAATGAGGGGCATGGCGAGTTCATACAAAAAAAAAAATTTTGGCACAAGTTAGCGAAATTGATTTTTTTGATTTTTTTCTCACAAAGTCTCCCTTTCCGCTAACTTGGGACAAAAATTTCAATCTTTCATGGACTCAATATGCCCCTCAGCGAATACCTTGGGGTGTCTTCTTTCCAAAATGGTGTTATTTGTGGGGTGTTTTTACTGCCCTGGCATTTGAGGGTCTCCGCAATCATTACATGTATGCCCAGCATTAGGAGTTTCTGCTATTCTCCTTTTATTGAGCATACAGGTAATGAGGTTTTTTTTTCCGTTCAGCCTCTGGGCTGAAAGAAAAAAATGAACGGCACAGATTTCTTCATTCGCATCGATCAATGTGGATGAAAAAATCTCTGCCAAAAAAAGAAAAAGGAGGGGAAAGGCGTCTGCCAGGACATAGGAGCTCCGCCCAACATCCATACCCACTTAGCTCGTATGCACTGGCAAACCAGATTTCTCCATTCACATCAATCGATGTGGATGAATAAATCATTGCCGAGATTTTTTTATATATATATAGAAAGTGTTTGTCAAAGTATATGAACACCGCCACCTCCTCAGCTCATATGCCTCGGCAAACGTATCTTTTACTGCAGAGGAGAAATCTCGTCTTGCAGCGCAGCATACACCGACTTGCGTGTAATCTGACAGCAGCGCAATGCTTCTGTCCGAATGCACATCAGTGCTGCAGCTAGTCGATCGGTTGGTCCACCTGGAAGGTAAAAAAAACAAAACAAAAAAGAAAAAACCAGGCCGCAACGCAATAAATTTATTAACTTTTGAACAGAACATATAAACTTTTTTTTAACTTTTTTAACTGAACGTTAACTTTTTTACTTACCGGTATTTTTTTTTTTGTTTAGTTTTTTTTACCTTTATAGAACAAACCTCTCATTCCCCATGGGACAATGTGCAAAGCGCAAATCGCCCAAAGATGTGGCGAAGTACATTATGCACTTTATCCCAGGTGAAAGGAGAGGTTTGCAGCAGCTGTGAGTAAAAGGGCCCTAATAGCCCTGTGTGCCTGTCCTGTGAGATGCAATCCCTATGCTAAGTGTACCTGTGTGTGGTACTTCCGGAAACACTCTTCATAGCATAGGGCAGGGTGGTCAGGACAGTCAGGACAGAAATAGCGGGTGTCACGCCTTATTCCACTCCTGCTACAGACATCTTTTTCGGGGTGACGGTTGGGTTGAGGTACCAGGAACGACACTGGGGAAATGTCGCTCGTGTAGACGGCTAACTACACTGGTGGATGGGGCCACGGAACCTCCTGGGTAAAGGAGGTTCTCGATGATCTCTTCCTGGAATTTGAGGAAGGATCGTGTTCTCCCAGCCTTACTGTAGAGAACAAAACTATTATACAGCGCCAATTGAATTAAATATACAGACACCTTCTTATACCAGCGTCTGGTTCTGCGGGAAATTAAATACGGAGACAACATCTGGTCATTGAAGTCCACCCCTCCCATGAGCGCATTATAGTCGTGGACACAGAGGGGCTTTTCAATTAAACGGGTTGATCGCTCAATTTGTATTGTCGTGTCTGCGTGAATGGAGGAGAGCATGTAAACGTCACGCTTGTCTCTCCATTTCACCGCGAGCAGTTCTTCGTTACACAAGGCAGCCCTCTCCCCCCTTGCAAGACGGGTGGTTACAAGCCGTTGGGGGAAGCCCACGCGACTAGTTCGCGTGGTGCCACAGGCGCAAATCCGTTCTAGAAACAAATGCCTAAAGAGGGCCACACTTGTGTAGAAATTGTCCACATAAAGATGGTACCCCTTGCCGAATAAGGGTGACACCAAGTCCCAGACTGTCTTCCCACTGCTCCCCAGGTAGTCAGGGCAACCGACCGGCTCCAGGGTCTGATCTTTTCCCTCATAGATCCGTTGGGTTTGTGGGTATAGCCTGTGGCCCTTTCACAGAGCTTATACAATTTGACCCCATACCGGGCACGCTTGCTTGGGATGTATTGTTTGAAGCCAAGGCGCCCGGTAAAATGTATTAGGGACTCGTCTACGCAGATGTTTTGCTCGGGGGTATACAAATCTGCAAATTTCTGGTTGAAGTGGTCTATGAGGGGCCGAATTTTGTGGAGCCGGTCAAAAGCTGGGTGGCCTCTGGGACGGGAGGTGGTGTTGTCGCTAAAATGCAGGAAACGGAGGATGGCCTCAAATCGTGCCCTGGACATAGCAGCAGAAAACATGGGCATGTGATGAATCGGGTTCGTGGACCAATATGACCGCAATTCATGCTTTTTAGTTAGACCCATGTTGAGGAGAAGGCCCAAAAAATTTTTAATTTCGGAAACTTGGACTGGTTTCCACCGGAAAGGCTGGGCATAAAAGCTTCCCGGGTTGGCGGATATAAATTGTGTGGCATACCGGTTTGTCTCTGCCACGACTAAGTCCAAGAGCTCCGCAGTCAAGAACAGCTCAAAAAATCCCAGGGCCGAACCAATTTGAGCCGTCTCAACCCGAACTCCAGACTGGGCGGTGAAAGGGGGAACTAATGGTGCGGCTGAAGTTGGTGACTGCCAATCAGGGTTTGCCAGCACCTCAGGGATTCTAGGGGCTCTACGGGCCTGTCTGTGCGGTGGCTGCGACAGGGTAACTACTGCACGTGCCACCGTACCAGCTTCAACTGCCCTTCTGGTGCTCGCCACGTCACCATGTTGTACGGCAGTGCTGGTACTAGGTCCAGGGAGGGCTGCGCTGCTGGTGTATGCCTCACCACGTGATCCGGCAGCGACAGCCCCACTCTGCTGCTCTTGAAGCGGATCCTGCACAACCTGTGGTCTAGCGACACGGGGCCTGGTACGCCTGGTGCTATCAGGGACCTCCACCTCCTCGTCCGAACTTTGGGTCAGAGAGCCACTGCTTTCTACAGGTTCATATTCTGACCCGCTAGATTCGTCAGATGAGGGTTCCCATTCCTCATCCGACTGGGTCAGAATCCTGTAGGCCTCTTCAGAAGAATACCCCCTGTTTGACATTTTGGACTACTAAATTTAGGGGTATTCCCTGAGACTACCCAAGAAAAAAAGCAAGCCTGTCTTACAAAGGAGAGGCTAGCAAAGTACCGGAGGCCGCTGCGGTTGATAAAAAATATCAAAACTGATTTTTTTTATCGCCGCAGTGCGTGTAAAATGAATGTGCAGTGATCAAAAAAATATATATTTTTTGTCACTGCGGTCGGGCGGGCGTGGGTGAACGCACGTGTGGGCGACCGATCAGGCCTGATCGGGCAAACACTGCGTTTTGGGTGGAGGGCGAGCTAAGGTGACACTAATACAATTATAGATCTGACCGTGATCAGTTTTGATCACTTACAGATACTATAAAAGTACAAATGCTGATTAGCGATACGCTAATCAGCGAATAAAAGTGACTGCGGTGCGGTGGGGTGGGCGCTAACTGACGCTAACTACCTAACCAAGGGGCCTAAACTATCCTTAAAACCTAACAGTCAATACCAGTGAAAAAAAAAAAGTGACAGTTTACACTGATCACTTTTTTTCCTTTCACTAGTGATTGACAGGGGCGATCAAAGGGGTGATCAAAGGGTTAATTGGGGTGCAGGGGGGTGATCTGGGGCTACAGTGAAGTGTTTGGTGCTACTCACAGTTCAGTCTGCTCCTCTGCTGGATCCAACCGACGAAAAGGACCAGCAGAGGAGCAGACAAGCCATATAACAGATCATATTTACTAATATGATCTGTTATATGGCTTGTGACTGGATTTTTTGAAAATCGCCAGCCTGCCAGCCAATGATCGTTGCTGGCAGGCTGGTGATGAACTTGTACTTTAACTTTCTCGCGAGATGACGCGTATATGCGTGACTGTGCGCAGCGCTGCCACCTCCGGAACGCGAATCTGTGTTAGGCGGTCCGGAGGTGGTTAATGGCCAGCAACTCTCTATTGCCAACATCATAATTATTTCTCTCGGCAGAAGAGAGTTTTATTTGAAAAAAGAAAGCACAAGGTCGCCATTTGACAGGAGAAGGACACTGCGACTGAACTGCACCAACTCCCACTTCTGATGCATCCACCTCGACAATAAATGGCTGAGACACATCAGGCTGCACCAAAATGGGAGCAGAAGAAAAACATTTCTTTATAGTGGAAAAAGCATGTAACGCCTCTTCCGACCAGACAGAGAAATTCACCACTTTCTTAGTCATGTCAGTCAGAGGTTTGACAACAGTGGAATAATTCAAGATACATTTTCTGTAGTAATTGGTAAACCCCAAAATCCTCATAAGCGCTTTCGGATTCTCGGGCAGATCCCATTCCAAGACCGCACAGACTTTTCGGGATCCATGTGAAAGCCCGAAGTGGAAAGCAGGTAACCCAGAAAAGGAATCTCTTGAACAGTAAAAACACATTTTTCTAACTCGGCATATAACTTATTCTCCCGGAGGATCAGCAAGACTTGTCTCAAATGATCCTGATGACTCTCCATGTCGGGCGAATAAATCAATATGTCATCAAGGTATAGGATAACAAACCTTCCCACCAAATGATGAAAAATTTAATTGATGAAATGTTGAAATACTGCCGAGGCATTGGTCAAACCAAAAGGCATGACCAAGTTCTCAAAATGACCCACAGGAGTATTAAAAGCTGTCTTCCATTCATTTCCCTCTATGATTCTTACCAGATTATATGCTCCTCTTAGGTCTAATTTAGAAAACACCTTAGCTCCAACAATCTGGTTAAACAAATCTGGGATCAGGGGAAGGGGATAAGGATCAAGGATAGTGATGCGATTCAACTCTCGGAAATCTAGACACGTTCTCAATGTCCCATCTTTTTTCTTTAAAAAAAAGAACCCCGTCGCCATAGGTGACTTAGATGGTCTGATGTGTCCCTTTGCCAAACTCTCAGTAATATAGCTCTGGGAATCAGATTGACCGGGCAATCATATTTTCTATGAGGGGGCAACTCCTGATCCACACTCTCAGTGAACACATCAGAATAATCAGAGAGAAACAGGGGTAACATCTTAGTGGATATCCCAGCAAGAGATGTGACGAGACAGTTGTCCATACAGTAATCACTCCAGCACTTGATCTGTCTCGCTTGCCAATCAATGGTATGGTTATGTTTGGTCAACTATGGCAACCCTAACACCAGAGGAGCCGGCAGACCCTTCATTATAAAACAAGAAATATCCTCAACATGAGAATCCCCCACTCTCAACCCCTTAAGGACACAGCCTTTTTACACCTTAGGACCAGGCCATTTTTTGAAAATCTGACCAGAGTCCCTTTAAGTGCTGATAACTTTAAAACGCTTTGACTTATCCAGGCCGTTCTGAGATTGTTTTTTCATCACATATTGTACTTCATGACACTGGTAAAATGGAGTCAAAAAAATATTTTTTTTTGCACCAAAAAATACCTAATTTAACAAAAATATGGAAAAATTAGCAAATTTCAAAGTTTCAGTTTCTCTACTTCTGTAATACATAGTAATACCCCCAAAAATTGTGATGACTTTACATTCCCCATATGTCTACTTCATGTTTGAATTGTTTTGGGAATGATATTTTATTTTTTGGGGATGTTATAAGGCTTAGAAGTTTAGAAGCAAATCTTGAAATTTTTCAGAAATTTACAAAAACTCAATTTTTAGGGACCAGTTCAGGTCTCAAGTCACTTTGCGAGGCTTACATTATAGAAACCACCCAAAAATGACCCCATCTAAGAAACTACACCCCTCAAGGTATTCAAAACTGATTTTGCATACGTTGGTAACCCTTTAGGTGTTGCACAAGAGTTATTGGCAAATGGGGAGGAAATTTGAGAATTTCATTTTTTTGTCTAATTTTTCATTTTAACCCATTTTTTCCACTAACAAACCAAGGGTTAACAGCCAAACAAGACTGTATCTTTATTGCCCTGACTCTGCCGTTTACAGAAACACCCAATATGTGGCCGTAAACTACTGTAAGGCCACACAGCGGGGCGTGGAGTGAAAGGTGTGCCGTTTGGTTTTTGGAAGGCTGATTTTTATGGACTGGTTTATTTACACCATGTCCCATTTGAAGCCCCCTGATGCACCCCTAGAGGAGAAACTCCCTAAAAGTGACCCCATCTAAGAAACTACACCCCTCAAGGTATTCAAAACTGATTTTACATACGTCGTTAACCCTTTAGGTGTTGCACAAGAGTTATTGGCAAATGGCGATGAAATTTGAGAATTTCATTTTTTTGCCTAATTTTCCATTTTAACCCATTTTTTCCACTAACAAAGCAAGGGTTAACAGCCAAACAAGACTGTATCTTTATTGCCCTGACTCTGCTGTTTACAGAAACACCCCATATGTGGTCGTAAACTACTATACGGGCACACAGCGGGGCGTAGATTGAATGGTGCGCCGTTTGGTTTTTGGAGGGCTGATTTTGCTGGACTGTTTTTTTGGCACCATGTCCCATTTGAAGCCCCCCTGATGCACCCCTAGATTATAAACTCAATAAAAGTAACCCCATCTAAGAAACTACACCCCTCAAGGTATTCAAAACTGATTTTACAAACGTTGTTAACCCTTTAGGTGTTGCACAAGATTTAATGGAAAATAGAGATACAATTTCAAAATTTCACTTTTTTGGCAGATTTTCCATTTTAATATTTTTTTTCCAGTTACAAAGCAAGGGTTAACAGCCAAACAAAACTCATTATTTATGGCCCTAATTCTGTATTTTACAGAAACACCCCATATGTGGCCGTAAACTACTGTACGGGCACACGGCAGGGCGCAGAAGGAAAGGAATGCCATACGGTTTTTGGAAGGCAGGTTTTGCTGGACAGTTTTTTTTTACACCATGTCCCATTTGAAGCACCCCTAGAGTAGAAACTCCAAAAAAGTGACCCCATTTTAGAAACTACGGGATAGGTTGGCAGTTTTGTTGGTACTAGTTTAGGGTACATATGATTTTTGGTTGCTCTATATTACACTTTTTGTGCGGCAAGGTAACAAGAAATAGCTTTTTTGGCACCGTTTTTTCTTTGTTATTTACAACATTCATCTGACAGGTTAGATCATGTGGTAATTTTATAGAGCAGGTTGTCACGGACGCGGCGATACCTAATATGTATACAATTTTTTTTATTTATGTAAGTTTTACACAATGATTTCATTTTTAAAACAAAAAAATGTTTTAGTGTCTCCATAGTCTAAGAGCCATAGTTTTTTCAGTTTTTGGGCGATTATCTTAGGTAGGGTCTCATTTTTTGCGGGATGAGATGACTGTTTGATTGGCATCTATTTTGGGGTGTGTATGACTTTTTGATTGCTTGCTATTACACTTTTTGTGACGTAAGATGACAAAAAATGGCTTTTTTTACACCGTTTTTATTTTTATTTTTTTACGGTGGTCATCTGAGGGGTTAGATCATGTGATATTTTTATAGAGCCGGGCGATACGGACGCGGCGATACCTAATATGTATACTTATTTTTTATTTATGTAAGTTTTACACAATGATTTCATTTTTGAAACAAAAAAAATCATGTTTTAGTGTTTCCATAGTCTAAGAGCCATAGTTTTTTCAGTTTTTGGGCGATTATCTTGGGTAGGGTATGATTTTTGCGGGATGAGATGACGGTTTGATTGTTACAATTTTGGCGTACATGCGACTTTTTTGATCACTTTTATTACCTTTTTTGGGAAGTAAGGTGGGCAAAATTTCAATTTCATCATAGTTTTTTATTTTTTATTTTTATGGCGTTCACCGTTCGGGTAAAGTAACATGACCGTTTTATAGATCAGGTCGTTACGGACGCGGCGATACCAAACATGTTATTCCCTTTATTTTGACCCAGACCTACTTGGTTCTTGAAGATCCAGTGGGTCTGATGTCTGTATAATACAGTACAGTACAATATATATTGTACTGCACTGTATTTTACTTACACTGAACAGATCTATGCCTTCAGCACAGATCTGTTCAGCACCATGGACAGCAGGACGCCTGAGAGGCGTCCTGTTGCCATGGGAACCTTCCCCGTCTGCTCAGTTCTGGTCAGAACTTCGCAGACGGGGAAGGGTAAGGAGGGGATCTGTCGGGGGGCTGTCTGGGGGCTCTCTCCCTCCCCATTGGGGGGGCTGCAAAGGCACAGCAGCCCCCCGATGGGAGAGGGAGGGAGCTCCCTGCGCTGTTAACCTTTTCCATACAGCGGTCCGCCAGCCTCCCGCACCGCCCACACCGCCCGCAACCCTCCCCCTGAACCTCCCGCCACCATAAAATCATTCGGGGGTGCAGGGGGGGGTGAATAAAACGTTTTTTTTAGGCATATAAAGTTTCTGATCCCCGCGGTCAGGGACCGCGGGGACCAGAAACTGCAGAAATCGCAGCAAACCGCAGGTCTGAATTGACCTGCGGTTTGCCGCGATCGCCGACATGGGGGGGTCACGGGACCCCCCCGCGCATTTAGCCTAGGTGCCAGCCGCATGGCAGTGATCGAAAATACACAGGGCGTACATGTACGCCCTGTGTCCTTAAGTACCAGGGCACAAGGGCGTACCTGTACACCCTATGTCCTTAAGAGGTTAAATGGATATCCTGCACCATGTGAGTCAAAGATTTTTGAGAAAGGGGGGCAGTATCAATAGCGAACACTGAGATCTTTTTGTCCAGTGCATTAGATTTAAAACCATGCATCAGGACAAACTGGTAATCCACAAGGTTAACCCCTGCCCCGCTGTCCAAAAATACCTCCATACTTTTGGAATCTAGCACCACCCTGGCAGGCAGGAGTAAACGGGTACTACCAGTAAAAGACAAAAATTAACAAAATGACCCTCTTTACCACAAAAAAAACGGAGTCTCCTTTTAGCCCTGAAGTTCTAATCACCAGGGTCTGGAGAGACCCGTCCCAATTGCATAGGTAATAGATAATACGTCCCGAGAGAACAGGTAGACAGAGAGTCTTGCACCTTTCCCTCAGATGTCTATCAATTCGCACCGCAAAAGACATGGCAGCTTCTAATGAAACAGGATTTTCATGGAGTGCTAGGGTATCTTTTAGTCTCTCAGATAGCCCCTGACAGAACTGACTCGTAGCAGCCAACAAACGTGTGGGGGGGAGACTCGAGCATCAAGTCAAAATGGTGTTCGGATGAGCATGCTCGCCGAACACTAGTGCCAGCACCATCTAGGGGTTAATAAAGGTAAATGACACTGCTAGCCTGTTAAAGGGAATTACAGCATGATACTACAATACATTTTATATGACATTTAGCAACAATTTATAGTGCCCACAAATAGCACATAGTGGGACACTGCATCAAGATGAATCAGTCATGGATCAGCCAGGATTTCCAAACACCAATGCCAGATGCATCAGACTAGATCATCCATGGTGCCACACCAACAATTTGACAAAAGAGACTGGTTTCTTCTGGCTACCTGCCTCAGCTACTATTCTGATGCTGTTACCTGCCTGATGCCACACATCTCATGCCAAGTGCTCCTTCTTTCACCCAACATCTTCAGTGGGTACTGGCATTGCCACCAACCTTCACAGTATGTCACCTTGCCACTCTGTGGCCTCCTGAGGCTGCGTCCACCTCCAGAATCTGTCATTGTACCACTCTGTGGCCTCCTCCTGATGCTGCTGCTGGTGCCGCCACCACCTACAGACTCTGTCATTGTGCCACTCTGTGGCCTACTCATGCTGCTGCAACATCCACACTCCTTCATTGTGCCACACTGTGGCCTACTCCTGATGCTGCTGCTGCCACCACCTCCAGACTCTGTCATTGTGCCACTCTGTGGCCTACTCCTGATGCTGCTGCCGCCACCTTCAGACTCTGTCATTGTGCCACTCTGTTGTCTTCTCATGCTACTGCCACCTCCAGACTCTGTCATCGTGCCACTCTATGATCTCCTCATGCTGCTGCCACCTCCAGACTCTGTCATCATGCCACTCTGTGGTCTCCTCATGCTGCTGCCACCTCCAGACTCTGTCATTGTGCCGCTCTGTGGTCTCCTCATGCTGCCGCCACCGGCAGACTCGGTCATTGTGCCACTCGGTGGCCTCCTCATACTGCTGCCATCTCCAAAGTTTGTTATTGTGCCACTCAGTGGTCTTCTCCAAATGCTGCTGCTGCCACCTACAGACTCTGTCATTGTGCCACTCGGTGGCCTCCTCATTCTGATTCCACCTCCAGACCCTGTCATTGGACCACTTTGTGGTCTCCTCATGCTTCTCTCATCTCACCAGTATTTCATAGGTCCATTCTGTGGAATTCTCATGCTGTTCCCGCCCTCCCTACTTCATGACTGTTCCACTATTTTGGCTTTCGGCATGGCTGACATCATCATTTATTTGACACTTGTTCTGATCTGTCAGAAGGAAGGAAAAATGAGACGCACAATGGATCCTGTCTGTGTAGCAGCTTTAAGGCCTGTATGGTCCCATCAGAATTGGCTTATGATTTGGTAGCCAAAAGCAGTGGGTAGAACCAGCCGAATCTAATTTTTTAAAAAATGTGCTCATCTCTACTGCTGACAGAGAAGATCTATGTATGTTAATGCAGCAGAATTTGGTCTGTAATTTGACATAATGCATGGTATAAAAATCTATATTCAGTTTAAAAAAAATATATATATATATAACAGAGCAGAAATCTACATGCTGTTTTTTTTTTTTTTATGGAAGAAGGCAGAAAATCATTAACAATCAATGCAAACCATATTCGTATCTAAGTTTGAGATAAAAACATTTGTAATTAAACATTTCTTTGACAGTATTGATATATTGTAGTTTTTTCTTCTCTCTCGTTTTGTTAAAGTTTTTTTTTTTATTGTTGATTGCTTATCTTTCTTATTCAAAGGTTTTATTAGATTTTTACATGTTCAATAAAAAAAAAATACAAAACAGGAAAAATGCAGATCAACAACATTAAAGGGAACCTGTCACCTCCAAAAACCATCCCAAGCCACCAGCAGTACCTAAGAGTAGGAAAGAGCTTCTATTTTTTCATTTATAGTAGGTAGAGATGAGCGAATTTTTAAAAAATTAGATTAGTCCGGTTCAGTGAATTTTTCAGAAACAATTGCTTCAATTAAAAAAATTTCACAGCAAATTGCGTTAAAATATTTCTATTTATGGGCTAAAGAGAAGCTTTATAGGGGTGTAGAACACTGTGCCTTGCAGTAATACACATAGGGAGTCTGCTGTGGTAGTGAAACAATACTGTGAGTCAGTATGACAAGCACATGACAGGTGTCACTCTTAGAATCACTGCATACTTCACTTATTTGGGCAGACACAGGGCCAAAACTGACCAAATAACTCAAGTATCAACTCAGCATTACATGTAGATGTTAGCTTCACGATATTGCCTTATTTCTAGATACATTGTCCTTGCCCTCTCTTAGAGCATCTCAGCAATTGGAATTAGACAAACAATTTAGATGAGTTGAGATCGGTCCTTACATCATCCCCACAGGGCAAAAGTCCAGTCCCAGATGGTCTTCCGATACAATATTATAAATCCTTTACAGAAATTCTGCCCCCTCAAATGCTAAAGACTTTCAATTCTTTGGGGTCTGGAACAAACTTTCCAACTCAAACTTTGGAAGCTCACATTACAATATTGCCCATGGAGGGTAAGGATCCCTCCCTCTGTAGAAGTTTGCGCCCCATCTTGCTCCTCAATGTAGATATCAAACTATATGTGAAATTGTTAGCTAATCGTTTGAAAGTGTTTCTTCCGACTTTGATAAATGAAGAGCAGGTGGGGTTTGTGAAGGGGAGAGAGGGTAAGGACAGTATGAAGTGTCCCACTACGTGTATGTGGGCACTGCTTAAAAGCACTTTTTTATATTATTACAAGCATTTGGTTGTTATGTGTAACCTCGCATTTGTGTGACTGCAAAAACCCTGTTAACAGGCCTATTAGGTGCAATTTATACATCCCACCACTAGATGGGGATGAAGTGCAGGTCCTATATATATTCAGGTCAGGCCTAGTGAGACAGATTAGTCAAGGCAGATCAGATTAACTAGGATGTAGTCAGCAGAGAGCAGATCTGAGGTAGTCAGATCAACTTAGTGGTAGGAAAGATAGAGTGAAGACTTCGCAACACAGATTAGTGAGTGGAGCCAACTTCGCTAGAAGGTGTTTACTCAGATGTTTAGGCGCAGAAGAGCGTTTTCCTTCTGTAGCTGGACTATAGACTTGCATCCCTGATTAGTAGGAGAAGAGTTTGCCTCCCTGGAAAAGAAACAAGCATTCCTAGGAATTCATCGGTGATAAGAGCCATTATTTAGGGCCACAGACACCTTTGCATGGTGGAGGTTTATAGCTTCAGGCAGCCACACCAACCTTCTGAGGGACAGTTGAGTTTTCCTGTCTACACATACTTAGCTTGTAGGGGAAAGTCAAGGAATAGGATCCAAGGCATCTAAATGAACCAGGTACACCTAACCCACTGCTCCAAAACCAACCAAGCACCTGACAAGCCCTAAACAGTGGATTTGCAGTATCGTCTCTGTACCATCTAAAGACTGCACAAGTGTACCACAGCAACAGAAAATCCACTAAAGTAAAAGTTGTGAGTTGCTTCTTACCACTGTCTACCTCATTATTACTACCTATGGTTGTACCACCATTAACGGTACTGGCGTCACGGCAAATTATATCAAAGGACTCAGCCGCAACAAGCACCCTAAGCACCCTTAACATCAAGGGCACCTCAACCACCATCTTGGCTAAAGCTTCCTACCACAGAGCGTGCCCCGGAGGATTTCGTGCTGTCCACCTCAACACTGTGCTGCCAGCCCAGGGAGGCTTTCTGCTAACCGTGAGTAAACTGATGAACTGTGTGTTATACCATTTGACCCCTCATCGGTCTACCGTGAACCTCACGTGTACCACCTGCGACTGGCTGGCTGCATAACTTTTTATATGGGTGTCACGAACAGGATTCGAACCCTTGCGCCATATTCGAAAGACTGTCGCATGTGAATAAGCCCCTTTATCATATTGAGAGACTTTTGCTTATTGTGCGATATGTGCGGGTGTGGGGTCCAGAACTGTCCAAACCGTTTGCAAAGTATATGGAGGTGCTATACTAGCCCCCAACATCAAAATCGCAGTGTCAAAAGTGAGAAAATTCAACATTTGTGTGTCACTATAACTGCTTGCTGTCAGTGCATAGACTGTTACTGTGAAAACTAATATGGCCGCCGGAGCTCCGATTTGAAAAATAACACTGCGCCATCACTGTGCTAATTGGCGACACCCCCTGCAGAGCGGGAAAACCAGTGTGCCGCCCCTTTATGCAAAGTTGTCCGATTCAAGCCCATCCTATCTGTACTGTGTGGGTTCTGAGAGGCGGACCCTGTATGCAAAATCGCACTGCCCTTCTTGCCCTAGGAAGGGTCCTACCATTGAAACAAAATGGGTGGAACCATGTGTGGCTTGACAATGTGCCTACCTATAAACATTTTGGACGACAGCACAGACACAGAAATAGTCCCCTATGAACCTTTTTATGCGCAAAAGACTGCCCCAGCATTGTGTGTTACTAAACAACCAGATCCAATAGGGGTACTGACCGATATTGTGCCGAAGGTCCAACTTGCTGAGACCGCCCACCGTGTGGTGGATAGTGGTTACGCCGCTCCCGTCACTCAAACAGACCTGGGAGGCGGGCCTAAAACTTTGGGAGAGCGTGACGTGCGTGCACACGTAAGAGGCAGAAGTACCGAGCGCTGCAGAACTAGAGAGAGTGCAGGAGCAGCATGGCTGAAGGATCGGAGTGCTCTGCATCTGAAAGTGATTCCGGACGGAAACCGGTCACCGCTCTACCTTGGACCCCCACAGAGATGACTCCGCAGCTGCAAGTTCGCGTGCAGGAGTTCTGGGATCGTCACTGGAGGGAGCGCAGTGAAGACCGTGGCCCTGAGTCTGCAAAACACAGTGCAGGTCAGCATGTAGCCGCGACGCCGCGACCCCAGTCGCATAAACCAGCCGAAAGGTCCGGTCATTCTGAAGAGATACCCCGCATAGCGTGGCCCACCATGAAGCACACCGGGCTCTGGGCAAAGTTGTCAGCAGAGATAAAAGCTGTCCGGCTGCCGCGTAATCATGTTTGTAAGCACTATAATGACGGACTTACCCGTAAACTGCTGGAGACACCTGTAAAGGATTTCCCGGTACCGGTACGTAAGCTGGGCCGAGTGTTGGAGTTCTGTAAGCAAAGAGGGTTCGGATTCATCCGCGACTTATCCACAGATCGTGAATATTATGTAAATCGCCGGTCTGTAAAAAGGAAGGAACTTCCCCCTTGGCTCCATAGCCTGTATATTGGCGATGTGGTCGAGTTCACCCCTGCGGAAGGTACACGTGGGCCCTACGCCACTGCAGTTCGTATGCCAGGCCAACCCACAGAGCGCCAGGAGCCTGTTCAGGACTCTGATTCTGAGGAAGAACCAGAAGAGAAACTTCCTACCGCCCCTGCGCAGCCGCCTGATGCAAAGTATGTTCCACCCAGCTCAACCCAGAACCAATATGCAACTGTTTTTGCAGGGACAAATATTCTGTGGCAACCTGCCATTGTCACTAAAGACCCTGACACTAAGCCCAAGCCACAAAGAGAACGGGTGAGGAGAAGAAGGCCCGAGCCACAAAACCTTGCCACTACTGCAGCAGACTGTGAGATGTTTTTTCAGCAGCTAACTATGCAGCCATCACAGGTGATTGTAGTTCCACTTCATGGAGAGGAATCAGCTGGTCCCTCAATACTAGAAAGGAATACCAATCCTGTGACCAGGAGTGACCCTATTACTGGGCTGGTTTGCAAGGAGAAAAAGGAACCGCCCCCTGTCTTTGAAAAAGTCAAGCAAGACCTCAACTTGCCCGCTACCCCTAAACGGAAAGTAAGGGAGGGACGTCCAGAAGGATCATCTCCTGATTCTTGGGATTCTGGGAGCCCTATTCCGACAGATGTGTCTTCCTGCTCGGATCCCTACAATTAAGTAGGCCGTTTCATCATTATTATGGAGCAGGAGCTGCTATTGTTTGAGAGGACTTCTCTTCCTGTTTGTATTGAGCCCCTCTCTAAGCTCTTTTGCAAGGACTCCATCAAGAACTCCATCTACCTCAAGAATGTTGCACTTTGATTGTATGTTTTTGCCATGTTTAACCCTTTTCACCCCCATTTTCAGGTTATTAAGGGACCTTATTAATGCAATGTTTAAAGTGAAGTACCCAGAAAGACTTTTCTGTGCTCAATTGTTTTACAACCAAATTTTTACACTTTAAAAATGTTTTATACATGTTTTATACCCCATTTTAGGAAAGGACTTTATGTGCCCCTTATGTGAGATCATTCTCTTATAACCATTTTGGCCGTAACATATCTACCATAAAGAGAAAAATGTATGTGGTATATTTTTATATATTTGCCTAGAATGTATTTTTGTGCATAACCCTTTATTTACAGGAGGTTATTGAAAAGTCATGATAATGCATTGCAATGTTTATATTCACATGTGCATATTTGATGGAGTGTATTTGTTGTATTTCAGGACTAGAGATGTCCCGAACTATTCGCCGGCGAACATAGCTTGTTTGCGTTCGCCGTGGCAGGCGAACATATGCGATGTTCGGTCCACCCCCTATTCGTCATCATTGAGTAAACTTTGACCCTGTACCTCACAGTCAGCAGACACATTCCAGCCAATCAGCATCATACCCTCCCGCCCAGACCCTCCCACCTCCTGGACAGCATCCATTTTAGATTCATTCGGAAGCTGCATTCTTAGTGAGAGGAGGGACAGTGTAGCTGCTGCTGATTTAATAGGGAAATCGATAGCTAGGCTAGTGCATTCAGTCTCCACTACAGTCCTGAAAGACTCATCTGATCTCTGCTGTAAGGACAGCACCCCAAAAAGCCCTAGTACATCAGTCTGCTTTTTTTATTTTTTTTCCTGTGTAATCTAATTGCCGTTGCCTGCCAGCATGTGTGTCAGGCTCACAGCGTATACTGTGCCCACTTGCCCAGTGCCAACACTCATATCTGGTGTCACAGTAGCTTGCATTTTAAAAAAAATAACTTTTTTGACTGTAATATAATAGCAGTCAGTTGCCTGCACGCGTGTGTGTGTTTTTCATGCCCTGCAAGTGCATAGTGTCACCAGCGCAACTCCTATCTGGTGTCACAGTAGATTACATAAAAAAATAAAATAAAATTTTGACTGTAAAATAATAGCAGTCAGTTGCCCGCACACGTGTGTGTTTCAGGCCCTGCAAGTGCATAGTGTCACACCAGTGCAACTCATATCTGGTGTCACAGTAGATTACAGTAGTCAAATTTTGACTTAAATAGCAGTTAGTTGTCTGCAAGCGTGTGTGTCAGGCCTACAGCGTCTACTCTGCCAACTTCTACCAGTGCACAGTGCCACTCATATCTGGTGTCACAGTAGCTTGCATGCATAGTACAACTAAACTAATCTAAAAAAAATGACAGGCAGAGGCAGGCCACCCTGCAGGGGCCGTCGTTGTTGTGGTGCTGTGATTCCCTTTGGCCCTAGAATAATGCCCAGTGTTCAGAGGCCACGTACCCTGAACTCGAAAAGTTCTGAGGACATAGTTGACTGGCTAACACAGGACACCCAATCTTCTACAGCTTCCGCTCGGAACCTTGACGCACCATCCTCCTCCAGCTCAGCTTCGGGCACCTCTCAAGTTACCACTCGCCTGCCTGCCGCCACCACCAACACTAGCACCACAGCTGCTTCACTTGATCTGTCAGAGGAGTTATTTACACATCAGTTGGAAGAAATTAGTGATGCGCAACCATTATTGCCAGAGGATGTAGATAACAGGGATATGTCTCAGTCAGGCAGCATTACACACATGGACGTACGGTGTGATGATGATGATGTACCCGCTGCTGCTTCCTTTGCTGAGTTGTCAGATACAAGTGAAGCGGTTGATGATGACAATGTGTCCGTGGATGTCACGTGGATGCCCGCTCGAAGAGAAGAAGAACAGGGGGAAAGTTCAGATGGGGAGACAGAGAGGAGGAGGAGACGAGTTGGAAGCAGGGGGAGGTCGTCGCAAGGAGCTAGTGGCACAGTCAGACAGCATGCATCGGCACCCGGGGTCAGCCAGACAGCACGCCAATCAATGAATGCTGTTGCCACCACCAAAATGCCGTCATTGCAGAGATCATCAGTGTGGCATTTTTTTTGTGTGTCTGCCTCTGACAACAGCGATGCCATTTGCAACCTGAGCCAAAAGAAACTGAGTCGTGGGAAGTCCAACACCCACCTAGGTACAACTGCTTTGCACATGATCTCAAATCACAAACGCCTATGGGATCAACACATAAGTACAAGCAGCACACAAACTCAAAGCCGCCATCCTCCTAAAAAAATTAAAACATTAATTTTCTTTGTGATCATCTAAGGTGATCATTAAAGCCTACTAGGCCAACAATGGGCCCACACTGCAGAATCATTGTTTTATGGGTCACTTAACTGTCACTGGACTTTAGACAATAGACTTTGAAAAAAAACCATCGCCAACAATCTCACAAACGTGCGCATGAACACAGTCATCACTACACCAAGATTGACGCATAGAGGAATAAAATTTATGTCAAGAGTGTATCAACTATTGACAACTCTTTGCGGTTGTCTAAAATCTATTCCATACACGTCCCCTGGTAGGGGACGTAACAGGGATTAAATTGATAGGAATAGTACTACTTAACACACCACTCATATCTGGTGGCACAGTAAATTGCACGGTGCACTCGCAGTGCCCCAAATTGGAAGTAGGAGGACCAACCAAGCATCTTTTTCCATCTCCCGGTTTCTAAAATGTATTACATACACTGGCCCCTGATAGGGGATGTAACAGGGATTAAACTGATAGGAATAGTACTACTTAACACACCACTTATATCTGGTGGCGCAGTACATTGCAAGACATACGCGCAGTGCCCCAAATTGGAAGTAAGAGGACCGACCAAGCATCTTTTTCCATCTCACGGTTCCTAAAATCTATTCCATACACGTCCCCTGATAGGAGACGTAACAGGGATTAAACTGATAAGAATAGTACTACTTAAACACACCACTCATATCTGGTGGCACAGTACATTGCAAGGCGTATGCGCAGTGCCCCAAATTGCAAGTAAGAGGACCGACCAAGCATCTTTTTCCATCTCCCGGTTCCTAAAATCTATTCCATACACCGACCCCTGATAGGGGACAAAACAGAGATTAAACTGTTAAGAGCAGATTTTTTTTTTATTAAAAAAAAGAGGACAGCCTCTGCGGAGCTGGGTATTTTTTGGCCGCGTTACTGAACGCTCATTCACAATGGCTGTAGGCTCATGCGTCCTTTTGCGGAGGTGACAAACCTGGTCAGTCAAACCCAAGGCAACATCATCGACCTCATCCCATATGCATTTTTTCTGGAGTGTGCCCTGCGAAGAGTGCTGGATCAGGCCGTAGATGAGCATGAAGAGGAAGAGTTGTGGTCACCATCACCACCAGAAGCAGCCTTGTCGGCGTCGATTGCTGGACCTGCGGCAATGCAGAGAGAGGAGTCTGAACAAGAGGAGTCAGAGGAGGAAGGTGGCTTTGAGGAGGTGGAAGACCAACCACAGCAGGCGTCCCAGGAGGCTTGTTGTCACCTTTCAGGGACCCTCGGTGTTGTACGTGGCTGGGTGGAGGAAGAGACCTTCAATGACGTCAGTGAGGACAAGGAACGGGACATGGCTAGCTTGGTATCCAACCTTGTGCAAATGGGGAGTTTGCGGTTGTGCAAATGGACTGTTTGCGGTTGTTTGTGGTGCGTTAAATGGGGAGTTTGGTCTGTCACTGTGAAGCGGGTGTAACCCTTACACTACCTGATCGATACAACATCTTACCTGATGTTTTAAAGCACGTTATTCAAAACAATTTAGGAATGTTAGGTGATTTATGCCCTTTATGGATTAAAACCTGACTCTGCGTCAACTATGTAATTTTTCATGGGAGTTTTGCCATGGATCCCCATCCGGCATGCTACAGTCCAGGTGTTAGTCCCCTTGAAACAACTTTTCCATCACTATTGTGACCAGAAAACCTATAAAAGGACACAGAGAACTACTAAGCTATAAAAATATTGTTTTATTGAATATATCATTAAAAACATCAAATCGAAACGCGCGTCGGGGTGTGCAGTCTTCCTGTGGATTTGTTACCTTCAACATACGGTATGTGACCTTATTCCCTTAATCCGCCTGGCTGATGAATTTCCTTGCGTTTTTTTTGCCTCTTGAACAAACATTTACCATGTTTTTTCACCACTTTCTGTAGCTTGCACATGCACTTTACTATTTTTGCTACATTTGGCTGAATAGATATGTATATATACTCAAAGACCCACATTGGAGAGTTGCCATCTCTTTTTCTGTTCATATTACAGCATTTACTTGCACTTTATACTTGATGATACCATTTGCACTCTCATCAATAGTGGATACTCTTTCAATATATATTACATATGGCAGTCTTTTTACCTATAGGCGCTCATACTTAGGTCACTTACCTTATTACATTGTTACATTCTATAAATTCTCCCAGGATTGTACTGCACTTTTTGCATTTGTCTGTCATCTCTTTGTATGTTTTTAATAATATATTCAATAAAACAATATTTTTATAGCTTAGTAGTTCTCAGTGTCCTTTTATAGGTTTTCTAGTTATTTCTGAGTTAAGCTCTAGTGAGGGGCTTTATTGTTGCTTTACGCTATTTCTTTGTAACCCATTTTTCGTACTATTGTGACCAGAAATAGTCCCTGTGGGTTTTAAATTTTGCCTGCCTATTGAAGTCTATGGCGGTTCGCCCCGTTCGTAAACATTTGCGAAAACTTGCGTTCGGCGTTCGCGAACGGGAAATTTTATGTTCGCGACATCTCTATTCAGGACACGGCTTAGAGATCCACAGCTTCAGACTATACCAACGTCGAGGGCGACGTGTGTGTGGGGGCACTGCTTAAAAGCACTTTTTTATATTATTATAAGCATTTGGTTGGTTATAAGCATTTGTGTGACTGCAAAATCCCTGTTAACAGGCCTATTAGGTCCAATTTATACATCCCACCACTAGATGGGGATGAAGTGCAGGTCCTATATATATTCAGGTCAGGCATAGTGAGACAGATTAGTCAAGGCAGATCAGATTAACTAGGATGTAGTCAGCAGAGAGCAGATCTGAGGTAGTCAGATCAACTTAGTGGGAGGAAAGATAGAGTGAACACTTCGCAACACAGATTAGTGAGTGGAGCCAACTTCGCTAGAAGGTGTTTACTCAGATGTTTAGGCGTAGAAGAGCATTTTCCTTCTGTAGCTGGACTATAGACTTGCATCCCTGACCAGTAGGAGAAGAGTTTGCCTCCCTGGAAAAGAAACAAGCATTCCTAGGAATTCATCGGTGATAAGAGCCATTATTTATGGCCACAGACACCTTTGCATGATGGAGGTTTATAGTTTCAGGCAGCCACACCAACCTTCTGAGGGACAGTTGAGTTTTCCTGTCTACACATGCTTAGCTTGTAGGGGAGATTCAAGGAATAGGATCCAAGGCATCTAAAGGAACCTGGTACACCTAACCCACTGTTCCAAAACCAACCAAGCACCTGACAAGCCCTAAACAGTGGATTTGCAGTATCGTCTCTGTACCATCTAAAGACTGCATAAGTGTACCACAGCAAATGAAAATCCACTAAAGTAAAAGTTGTGAGTTGCATCTTACCACTGTCTACCTCATTATTACTACCTATGGTTGTACCACCATTAACGGTACTGGCATCACGACAAATTACATCAAAGGATTTAGCCGCAACAAGCACCCTAATCACCCTTAACATCAAGGGCACCTCAACCACTGTCTTGACTGATGCTTACTACCACAGAGCATGCCCCGGAGGATTTCATGCTTTTCACCTCAACACTGTGCTGCCAGCCCAGGGAGGCTATCTGCTAACCGAGAGTAAACTGATGAACTGTGTGTTATACCATTTGACCCCTCAACGGTCTACCGTGAACCTCATGTGTACCACCTGCGACTGGCTGGCTGCTAGTACGCTGAGAATTTTACAATTGATCCAGTTCGGTCCACTAAGACCCCCTTGGCTCTTCTCTCAAATGACGCTGAGAAAGCGGTTGACCGGGTGGCCTGGACCTTTATGTCCCTAACATTGACTAAATTAGGGCTGCCTCCTTTATTCATATCTAGAATGATGGCCCTTTACTCAGATCCCCTGCCTCTGTCAGAGTCAATGGAACGTTATCCCCCTCCTTCACAATATGAAACGGGACCCGCCAGGGATGTCCCTTATCGCCTCTTCTTTACGTTCTACATTAATCGAAAAAATCTGACAACATCCGGGCATACTAAGACTCACAGTAGGGAAACAATCACATCTCACGGCAGCTTATGCTGATGATTTATTGGTAATCACATCCAATCCAGATGTTTCATTCCCGATACTACACCAGATTTTTTATTCTTCTTATGCTCTCTCCAACTTTAAGATCAACCCCTCTAAGTCCTCAGTGCTCAACGTTACTTGCCATGATAGCACAGTGCTCAAGGCTAGAACGAATGCTACTTTTCCCTGGGCGTCCTCACCTTTAAAGTACCTAGGCCTAAATATCTCAGCTAGGGATGAGCGAACCCGAACTGTATAGTTCGGGTTCGTACCGAATTTTGGGGTGTCCGTGACATGGACCCGAACCCGAACATTTTCGTAAAAGTCCGGGTTCGGGTTCGGTGTTCGGCGCTTTCTTGCCGCTTTTTGAAAGGCTGCAAAGCAGCCAATCAACAAGCGTCATACTACTTGCCCCAAGAGGCCATCACAGCCATGCCTACTATTGGCATGGCTGTGATTGGCCAGTGCAGCATGTGACCCAGCCTCTATATAAGCTTGGGTCACGTAGCGCTGCACGTCACTCTGCTGTTACAAGTGTAGGGAGAGGTTGCAGCTGCGACGTTAGGGCAAGATTAGGCAGTGATTAACTCCTCCAAAACACTTAAGACAGTGATCGATCTACAGCTGTGGATCATTGAACTGCTGCTATTCAATTGCTCACTGTTTTTAGGCTGCCCAGAGCGTTTCTCAGTCACTTTTTTCTGGGGTGATCGGCGGCCATTTTGTGGCTTGTGGTGCGCCAGCACAAGCTGCCACCAAGTCCATTTAACCATTATTATTATTATTATTATTATTATTATTTTTTGCTATATCCTACATCAGGGGCAAGCTGTCACGTAGTCCATTTAACCATCAATAGTGTGGCTATTTTTTGGCTATATCATACATCAAGGGCAAGCTGCCACCAAGTCCATTTAACCATCAATAGTGTGGTTATTTTTTGGCTATATCCTACATCAGGGGCAAGCTGCCACCAAGTCCATTTAACCATCAATAGTGTGGTTATTTAAATCTCTCCCTAAAAGGGTATATTAGATTCAAGGTGCTGATAGGGTCATTCTCAATAACTTCACACACACGCTACTGTGCATATCCAAGTCTAATTCTGTCCGTAAACGTATACCTGTCACCCAGCGCCTAAATAATAGGCCTCAAATTTATATTCAGCTAAATCTGTGGCTATTGCTGTAGCTGCTGAAGTTATTTTGTGTCCGTCAAAGCACAGTTTTTGTTCTGGGTTGAAATACAATTCCCAACCTAGCAATTTTCTAAATTAGTGGTTTCTGCTGTATCAGGCCTACTTTAAATCTATCCCTAAAAGGGTATATTAGATTCAAGGTGCTGATAGGGTCATTCTCAATAACTTCACACACACGCTACTGTGCATATCCAAGTCTAATTCTGTCCGTAAACGTATACCTGTCACCCAGCGCCTAAATAATAGGTCTCAAATTTATATTCAGTTAAATCTGTGGCTATTGCTGTAGCTGCTCAAGTTATTTTGTGTCCGTCAAAGCACAGTTTTTGTTCTGGGTTGAAATACAATTCCCAACCTAGCAATTTTCTAAATTAGTGGTTTCTGCTGTATCAGGCCTACTTTAAATCTCTCCCTAAAAGGGTATATCTCAATAACTTCACACACACGCTACTGTGCATATCCAAGTCTAATTCTGTCCGTAAACGTATACCTGTCACCCAGCGCCTAAATACTAGGCCTACAATTTATATTCAGCTAAATCTGTCGTTACTGTTGTGCCTGTATTAGTGTAATACGGTACCTAAATAGATAGCCAGATAGTGTTAGGTGCCTGTAAAAAAAGGCCTGAATTTGAATTCAATACATTGGGCCAAATAATTTTTTTCTTATTGTGGTGAACGGTAACAATGAGGAAAACATCTAGTAAGGGACGCGGACATGGTCGTGGTGGTGTTAGTGGACCCTCTGGTGCTGGGAGAGGACGTGGCCGTTCTGCCACAGCCACACGTCCTAGTGAACCAACTACCTCAGGTCCCAGTAGTCAGCAGAATTTACAGCAATATTTTGTGGGGCCCAATGCCGTTCTAAGGATGGTAAGGCCTAAGCAGGTACAGGAATTAGTCAATTGGGTGGCCAACAGTGGATCCAGCACGTTCACATTATCTCCCACCCAGTCTTCTGCAGAAAGCACACAGATGGCGCATGAAAACCAAGCCCATCAGTCTGTCACATCACCCCCATGCATATCAGGGAAACTGTCTGAGCCTCAAGTTATGCAGCAGTCTTTTATGCTGTTTGAAGACTCTGCTGGCAGGGTTTCCCAAGGGCATCCATCTAGCCTTTCCCCAGGGGTGGAAGAGATAGAATGCACTAACGCACAACCACTTATTTTTCCTAATGACATGGGAATACCACCTCAGCACGTCTCTGATGATGACGAAACACAGGTGCCAACTGCTGCGTCTTTCTGCAGTGTGCAGACTGAACAGGAGGTCAGGGAGGAAGACTGGGTGGAAGACGATGCAGGGGACGATGAGGTCCTAGACCCCACATGGAATGAAGGTCGTGCCACTAACTTTCAGAATTCGGAGGAAGTGGTGAGACCGAGCCAACAGCTTAGCAAAAGAGGGAGCAGTGGGCAAAAGCAGAACACCCGCCGCCAAGAGAGTTCGTCTGCTACTGGCCACCGCCATCTGGGACCGAGCACCCCAAAGGCAGCTTCAAGGAGTTCCCTGGCGTGGCAGTTCTTCAAACAATGTGCTGACGACAAGACCCGAGTGGTTTGCACGCTGTGCCATCAGAGCCTGAAGCGAGGCATTAACGTTCTGAACCTTAGCACAACCTGCATGACCAGGCACCTGCATGCAAAGCATGAACTGCAGTGGAGTAAACACCTTAAAAACAAGGAACTCACTCAGGCTCCCCCTGCTACCTCTTCTGCTGCTGCCGCCTCGGCCTCTTCCTCCGCCTCTGGAGGAACGTTGGCACCTGCCGCCCAGCAAACAGAGGATGTACCACCAACACCACCACCACCTCCGTCACCAAGCATCTCAACCATGTCACACAGCAGCGTTCAGCTCTCCATCTCACAAACATTTGAGAGAAAGCGTAAATTCCCACCTAGCCACCCTCGATCCCTGGCCCTGAATGCCAGCATTTCTAAACTACTGGCCTATGAAATGCTGTCATTCAGGCTGGTGGACACAGACAGCTTCAAACAGCTCATGTCGCTTGCTGTCCCACAGTATGTTGTTCCCAGCCGGCACTACTTCTCCAAGAGAGCCGTTCCTTCCCTGCACAACCAAGTATCCGATAAAATCAAGTGTGCACTGCGCAACGCCATCTGTGGCAAGGTCCACCTAACCACAGATACGTGGACCAGTAAGCACGGCCAGGGACGCTATATCTCCCTAACTGCACACTAGGTAAATGTAGTGGCGGCTGGGCCCCAGGCGAAGAGCTGTTTGGCGCACATCCTTCCGCCGCCAAGGATCGCAGGGCAACATTCTTTGCCTCGTCCCCTCCTCCTCCTACTCGGCTTCCTCCTCCTCTTCTTCCACCTGCTCATCCAGTCAGCCACACACCTTCACCACCAACTTCAGCACAGCCCGGGGTAAACGTCAGCAGGCCATTCTGAAACTCATATGTTTGGGGGATAGGCCCCACACCGCACAGGAGTTGTGGCGGGGTATAGAACAACAGACCGACGAGTGGTTGCTGCCGGTGAGCCTCAAGCCCGGCCTGGTGGTGTGCGATAATGGGCGAAATCTCGTTGCAGCTATGGGACTAGCCGGTTTGACGCACATCCCTTGCCTGGCCCATGTGCTGAATTTGGTGGTGCAGAAGTTCATTCACAACTACCCTGACATGTCAGAGCTGCTGCATAAAGTGCGGGCCGTCTGTTCGCGCTTCCGGCGTTCACATCCTGCCGCTGCTCGCCTGTCTGCGCTACAGCGTAACTTCGGCCTTCCCACTCACCGCCTCATATGCGACGTGCCCACCAGGTGGAACTCCACCTTGCACATGCTGGACAGACTGTGCGAGCAGCAGCAGGCCATAGTGGAGTTTCAGCTGCGACGGGTCAGTCACACTGCGGAACAGCCCCACTTCACCACCAATGACTGGGCCTCCATGCGAGACCTGTGTGCCCTGTTGCGCTGTTTCGAGTACTCCACCAACATGGCCAGTGGCGATGACACCGTTATCAGCGTTACAATACCACTTCTATGTCTCCTTGAGAAAACACTTAGGGCGATGATGGAAGAGGATGTGGCCCAAGACGAGGAGTTGGAAGAGGGGTCATCTCTAACACTTTTAGTCTTTTAAAAGTGGCTCAGAGGGAGGTTTTTTGCAACAGCAGAGGCCATTTACAAATGTGGCCAGACAGGGCCCACTACTGGAGGACGAGAATGAGGAGGAGGTGGAGGAGGATGAGGATGAAGCATGTTCACAGCGGGGTGGCAACCAACGCAGCTCGGGCCCATCACAGGGGCGTGGCTGGGGGGAAACGCAGGACGATGACGATACGCCTCTCACAGAAGACAGCTTGTCCTTACCTCTGGGCAGCCTGGCACACATGAGCGACTAGATGCTGCAGTGCCTGCACAACGACAGCAGAGTTGCCCACATTTTGACGTGTGCGGACTACTGGGTTGCCACCCTGCTGGATCCACGGTATAAAGACAATGTGCCCACCTTACTTCCTGCACTGGAGCGTGCTAGGAAGATGCGCGAGTACAAGCGCAAGTTGGTAGACGCGCTACTGAGAGCATTCCCAAATGTCACAGGGGAACAAGTGGAAGCCCAAGGCGAAGGCAGAGGAGGAGCAAGAGGTCGCCAACGCAGCTGTGTCACGGACAGCTCCTCTGAGGGCAGGGTTAGCATGGCAGAGATGTAGAAAAGTTTGGTCACCACGCCACAGCTAACTGCACCACCACCTGATACGGAACGTGTTAGCAGGAGGCAACATTTCACTAACATGGTGGAACAGTACCTGTGCACACCCCTCCACGTACTGACTGATGGTTCGGCCCCATTCAACTTCTGGGTCTCCAAATTGTCCACGTGGCCAGAGCTAACCTTTTATGCCTTGGAGGTGCTGGCCTGCCCGGCGGCCAGCGTTTTGTCTGAACGTGTATTCAGACGCAGCCGCCTGTCTACAGCCAATGTGGACAAGTTGACGCTCATAAAAATGAACCAGGCATGGATCCCACAGGACCTGTCCATCCCTTGTGCAGATTAGACATTAACTACCTCCCCTTAACCATATATTATTGTACTCCAGGGCACTTCCTCATTCAATCCTATTTTTATTTTCATTTTACCATTATATTGCGGGGCAACCCAAAGTTGAATGAACCTCTCCTCTGTCTGTGTGCCGGGGCCTAAAAATATCTGACAGTGGCCTGTTCCAGTGGTGGGTGACGTGAAGCCTGATTCTCTGCTATGACATGAAGACTGATTCTCTGCTGAGTCGCTGACATGAAGCCTGAATCTCTGTTATGGGACCTCTCTCCTCTGTCTGGGTGCCGGGGCCTACATTTTATGACAATGGACTGTTCCAATGTTGGGTGACGTGAAGCATGATTCTCTGCTATGACATGAAGACTGATTCTCTGCTGACATGAAGCCAGATTCTCTGCTATCTCCTCTGCCGGCCTAAATATGTGACAATGGACTGTTCCAGTGGTGGGTGACGTGAAGCATGATTCTCTGCTATGACATGAAGACTGATTCTCTGCTGACATGAAGCCTGGATCTCTGTTATGGGACCTCTCTCCTCTGTCTGGGTGCCGGGGCCTAAAAATATCTGACAGTGGCCTGTTCCAGTGGTGGGTGACATGAAGCCTGATTCTCTGCTATGACATGAAGACTGATTCTCTGCTGAGTCGCTGACATGAAGCCTGAATCTATGTTATGGGACCTCTCTCCTCTGTCTGGGTGCCGGGGCCTAAATTATATGACAATGGACTGTTCCAATGTTGGGTGACGTGAAGCATGATTCTCTGCTATGACATGAAGACTGATTCTCTGCTGACATGAAGCCAGATTCTCTGCTATCTCCTCTGCCGGCCTAAATATGTGACAATGGACTGTTCCAGTGGTGGGTGACGTGAAGTATGATTCTCTGCTATGACATGAAGACTGATTCTCTGCTGACATGAAGCCTGAATCTCTGTTATGGGACCTCTCTCCTCTGTCTGGGTGCCGGGGCCTAAAAATATCTGACAGTGGCCTGTTCCAGTGGTGGGTGACATGAAGCCTGATTCTCTGCTATGACATGAAGACTGATTCTCTGCTGAGTCGCTGACATGAAGCCTGAATCTCTGTTATGGGACCTCTCTCCTCTGTCTGGGTGCCGGGGCCTAAATTATATGACAATGGACTGTTCCAGTGGTGGGTGACGTGAGGCATGATTCTCTGCTATGACATGAAGACTGATTATCTGCTGACATGAAGCCTGAATCTCTGCTATGGGACCTCTCTCCTCTGCCTGGGTGCCTGGGCCTAAATATCTGACAATGGACTGTTCCAGTGGTGGGTGACGTGAAGCATGATTCTCTGCTATGACATGAAGCCTGATTCTCTGCTATGACATGAAGACTGATTCTCTGCTGACATGAAGCCAGATTCTATGTTATCTTATGGGACCTCTCTCCTCTGTCTGGGTGCCGGGGCCTAAATATCTGACAATGGACTGTTCCAGTTTTGGGTGACGTGAAGCCTGATTCTCTGCTATGACATGAAGACTTATTCTCTGCTGACATAAAGCCTGATTCTCTGCTATGGGACCTCTCTCCAATTGATATTGGTTAATTTTTATTTATTTTAATTTTATTTTTATTCATTTTTATTCATTTCCCACATTTGTTTGCAGGTGATTTAACTACATTTTGCTGCCTTTTTCAGCCCTCTAGCTTTTTCCTGGGCTGTTTTACAGCCTTTTTAGTGCCGAAAAGTTTGGGTCCCCATTGACTTGGGTTCGGGACGAAGTTCGGGTCGGGTTCGGATCCCGAACGCCAACACTTCCGGGAAGTTCGGCCGAACTTCTCGAACCCGAACATCCAGGTGTTCGCTCAACTCTATAAATGACACAAAAATCTAAGTTCATTTTGAGACTTTAATTGTTCTTCATTTTCATCATTCATCAATATTCAACTTCATTTTTTTTTAATCTCTGGGCTTCTGCATGAAATTTACATTCCCATTCTCTATAATTACCCTCAGAAATGATCCTGAAGAGGAGAAATGCCTCATGTACATACATGTAAATACATGGATGTCGGTGTGATGTCTGCTTGAAGGTTCTTCATTGCTACTACTAATTAGCAAAGTTTTCTGTTATTGATTTTACTGTTTAATTAAGTCGGCTCAGGGGATTTGTAGCTTCTCTCTATATAATCTTGCATGTGGAGCAGAAGGTCTTTGATAATGGGCTCTTTTAGTCTTTTCAGGCTTTTATCTTTTGCTTTTCTTTCAGCTTTCTTAATTTTCATTGGCTTCGGTCTTGCTGCCAACTAAAACAATTTCCTTGCAAACTGAGAGATGAAAAAGATAGTAGTAAAATGTGAAAACTTGGATATCTTGGTTCTTTCATCTTCCATTTCTTTCTCAGCCATTGTTCTACTTTATACCACTCCATGAGTCACCAAGGAAAATGGAACCATGAGAACAAACATTTGACGTGTTGATCTATATAAATAGAGACACCGATGTTCCACAGTCTTTTATCTTCCACTTTGCTTTCAAGAACTTGCTTACCATAAGATGGACCAATGGCCTAGTGTTATTGTAAATGTTTCTTGCCTTAACACTGCAATCAATGGATCTAATGCAAGCTAAATAACCAGTTAAACCAATGATGGTTTAACTGGTTTAATAACTGGTTTATAAAAATAAAAAAAATGAAAAAAATTATAAATATATACGATAAACTTTTAATTTGTTCTTTTTTAATTTATTTCAGATTTCTTTAGGCTATGTTCACAGAGCTGCACCTCTTAGTGCATTCCTATGGTAGATCCTAAAAGCTGGCTGTGCATTTTTTTTAATGCACAAGCAGTAATGTATTGCAATACATAGATATTTCAATGTATTAGAATTAGTGTTAAGCAAAGTTATGGAAAATTCAATTTGGGTGCTTTGCCGAATTTTACAAAAAAATTTGCTTTGTGATGAATTACTTGTGCCAGATAACATATATAGAGAAGTATTAGGGCAGTATTCGTTAATGAAAAGTGTTGATAGATTACGTAGAATAGGTCACTTATTCTGTAGATACCTTTATGGAATTTGCTTTGAAACTAAGGTGCACCACGATGTAATAGCCATAATATACATTTATACATATTTTGATTATTTTTTTGGTTTTATTTTTTATTTTGAAAAAGGTTGAAATTAATGAAACTGGAAGAACCAGCGATGGAATGTAAAGCAAGGTTTTTAATTGGCTCTTTCCCTTTAACTTCATGAAGTTATTTAGTGATGTCTATACCTGGCCACATTACTGCAGTATGAGATAACATGCATACTGACCTTTAGGTGGGGCTAGAAGGGGCCAGGAGAGTAGAGAACACTTTGTTTTGGAACAGAGAGCTCAGCTCCATTGAAGACATCATCAGAGTAAGATATCTTGCTACTATCACCTCTCTTTGTGTCGGCAAAGTTCCATGTTGGGCACTGGTCGATGGAGCCCGCCCATTTGTTGACGACTCTCGGTGGCTGTTACTTTACTTAATCTTTGTCTTTATATACTTTTATATATCTTTTATCATAGTTTAGTAATCCTACATAGTTTAGGGATCCAACATTTTGGTATGACATTCTGGGGCCTTGTGAAGTCTCCTGGGCATGTCATAGCAAACTGCCTGTTCAGCTCAGGTCCGCTGCAGGTTTTAACAGAAAGCTTGTAATAATCCCATGAATTTGAAAAGAATGCTATACTAAATGCATGTTCAAGCCCCTCAAGGAGTCTTGAACTGTGAATAACAATTGATTAAAAGGTCTTATGTATCCCAAAATGGCAAAAACATTTGAACCACAAGTCCTACATAGCTTTATGGATTGAAATTTAAAAAGTTATCTGGGTCAGGACATGGCGATGTAAACAAAAAAAACTTTTTTTTCAAAGGTTTTTGATTTTTAAAAGTTGTAAAACAATAAAGATAACTATATAAATTTATATTGCTGCTTTCACACTGATATGAAGAATAAGGTTGTCATGTTGTCAAAATAGCAAACAATAAGCACTGTAAAAACCAAAAACCCAAAAAACTATTTCACCCCACAAAGAATTCTTTTTCAGTACAAGATATGGCAAATGTAATGGTGACATTAAAAGATAAAACGTATTAACCCTAATATTTCTGTAGATGACATTGAAAGGCAAGTAACAAAGCAAATAAAAGTTCAGTTTAAAGCTTTATTTACATATAAGTGTTTAGTCAGTGTTTTCCATCAGTGAATGTGAGCCAAAACCAGATGCAGGTCAGAAACACAGAGCAGGTGCAGATATTTTCTTTATACCTAATCTCTGTGGAGGCTCCAATCCTGGTTTTGGCTCACAATCACTGATGGAAATCTTTGATCGAAAACTGACTGTGTGAACTAGGCCACTTGCACACGAACATGTGCGCCTCGTGGCCGTGCACGAACACCCACCGTGGGGCAGCTGCAGCGGATTGCGGACCCATTCACTATAATGGGTCTGTGATCCAGCCGTTCCGCAAAAAGATAGGACATGTTCTATCTTTTTGTGAAACTGAAGTATGGGACAAGACCCCAGGGAAGCACTCCTTAGTGCTTCCATAGAATTCCGTACTGTGCTTCCGTTCTGCACCATTCAGCATCTCCAGATTTGTGGACCCATTGAAGTGAATGGGTTCAAATCCGTGATGCTGAATGCACACGGAATGGTGCCCGTGTATTGCAGATCCGCAAATGCGGTCCGCAATACGGCCACGGAGCGCACACATTCGTGTGCAATGAGCCTAAGGCTTCTTGCACACAACCGTATGTATTTTGCGGTCCGCAAAAAACGGATCCACAAAAAATACAGATGATGTCCGTGTGCATTCCGTATTTTGTGGAACAAAAGCTGGCCCCTAATAGAACAGTACTAAGCTTGTCCATTATGCGGACAATAATAGGACAAGTGCTATCTTTTAGCGGAACGGATATACGGAAATGGAATGCACACTGAGTACCTTCAGTTTTATTTGCAGATTCATTGAAATGAATGGTTCCATATACGGTCCGCAAAAAAAAACTGAATGGACACGGAATGAAAATATGTTTGCGTGCAAGAGGAGAAGGTGAGTTAATTATTTTTTATTTTTTAAGCCTCAATTGACCACCTACTAAGCATTCTGTATTAAAGAATGCTATTATTTTCCCTTATAACCATGTTATAAGAGAAAATAATACAGTGAATAGACTGTCATCTTAGCAACCATGCGTGAAAATCGCACTGCATTCCACACTTGCTTGCGGATGCTTGCGATTTTCACTCAGCCCCATTCACTTCTATGGGGCCTGCGTTGCGTGATAAACGCACAATATAGAGCATGCTGCGATTTTCACGCAACGCATAAGTGATGCGTGAAAATCCCCGCTCATGTGCACAGGCCCATAGAAATGAATGGGTCCGCATTCAGGGCGGGTGCAATGTGTTCACCTCACGCATTGCACCCGCGCGGAAATCTCGCCCGTGTGAACTCAGCCTAAGGCATAGCACTAGTCACCAATGTTGGAATCAACTTACTACAGTAGAATGAGATGTTCTGCATTGTTAATGGCCAAGAAAAAAAGCTTGGGCTACACAGCGACATTGGTTGGAATAAGCGTCACACGACTAAAGATGTCTGTGTAGTAGTCATTTATTCTGAATGAGTTTGCAGCATGACTCTCAAGTTGCCGAGACAATGACTACAGAATCAGAAGGAACAGTGTTGGTTGATTCCAGGAGCGTGGTCCTTAAAGAGGTTATGCTATGATTGATGTTAAAAATGAAGAAAAGAACCAACAGCAGGTGGCGCTATACAGATACAATTTATTGATTAGCTCACTGGCTATACTCCATTTTTAATTATATGTATTTACAGTAGATCCAGGTACTGGAAAGCTGCAAATAAAAGATCATGGATCTATACTTGGTTTATCGTATGCAATATTTTTTTCCCCAATGTTGATCCCTTTCATTACATGATTCAGCTAAGGTAGTGCCGGCATAGGATAAACCACAAAAGTCTGTGAACCAAATGAAAGATAATGCATATGCTGCACCAGTAAAGAAGTATCAGAGAATCATGAACAGAATGTCTGTAGAGTAATATCATCATCTGCAAAGAGCAATCTAAAGGATTAAAAAAGCTGTCTTTCAGGTTACAGAATGTTGTTTTTTTTACCTAAATCTAAAACTGTACTACTGTGTATTGTCAGAAATCTGTGCAGTCCACTGTACCCACAGTAGTAAATTAACCCTCCTCGTCATCTAGCAGGGAAAAACACACCATAAACCCATTCTACAACCAATCAACTGAAAAGGGTCACACTAAAGGGAGCATTTATCTTTCAAAACACATGTACAAGTGGTTCAGTTAGTTAATGACTAAAGTGGATCAATACTGTAAATGATGATGCTGATATTTCATTTTTCGTTTCCATTTATATGACTTCATGATTTACCCGGAGAACATGTGAAAATGAATTTAAAATCTATAAAAAAAAAAATACAAATCACGGCCTAGAAAATAAATATAATGTGCTGATTAATAGGAGCCCGATGAAACATTACAATCACTAGAACTTTCGATACAACTCTAATCATAATTAACTTCATCTCTGACCTCAAGCCAAACTTCGCCTACCAGTTATCTGCCAAGAAAATAGCTCTACCCTTGTTCTGTTAAGCATCAATGAATGTCTGCTCCAAGGGAGTGACCTCAATTCCCCCAGGCATCACTGCCAGCCACCATGAAATTACTTGTGCAAACAAGGCTCAGAGAAGTCAATCATTAGAGATACAAATGTTCAATCAGATATCTTCCAATTTTTCATTCTTTCAATGTTGTTACTTAAATTCCCCGAGGATAAATCTTGTTATTTTGTTTTGTTTTTTCTTCCCAGAAATATAAAGAAAGTTCCAAAATAATATAGTCTATTGTCTACAAATAAATTAAAGTAAAAGGAATTAACATCTAAATTATTTACTAATTAAAGTATATACTGAAACATATCTTTTTCCATTTTGTTATAATAAAAATGATCTATTGATCTATACGAGACTATAGCAAGCATGCACTGTGACTTTTCCAGTGGTCACTGTGGAAAGAAAGGGGAGAGGATTGGCTATCTCCTACTATCAGTTGTGTGATCCTGTTTTATCTGCCTCCAGCTATATAAGGGTCCATTCACACGTCAGTAATTTCATTCCGCAAAATGCGGAACGGATTTGCGGACCCGTTCACTTCATCGTGCTGCCCGGACACGGAATTGCGGACCCGCACTTCCAGGTCCGCAATTCCGTTCCCGAAAAAAATAGAACATGTCCTATTCTTGTCCGCAATTGCGGACAAGAACAGGCATATTCTATAAGTGCCGGCAATTAGCGGTCCGCAAAATGCGGAACGCACATTGCCGCTGTCCGTGTTTTGCGTATCCGCGTATCCGTGGACCGCAAAACACGTTGCGGACGTGTGAATGGACCCTAACAGTGTCATCTTTCACTGTAGTCCTGTCCTCTGATGAAAATGAAATGACTGCGGACCAGTATATCTAAGGCCGTGCCTGTGCCTGTGCTGCGGCCCGCAAATAGCGGGCCGCAATTCACGATCGCCGGCCGTAGGTCAGCCTCATCGGATCGCGGACCCATTCACCTTAATGGGTCCGCGATTCGCCCGTTCCGCTAAAAGATAGGACATGTTCTATCTTTTTGCGGAACGGAAATACGGGACGTAACCCCACGGAAGCACTCCGTAGTGCTTCCGAGGGGTCCCGTCCCGTGCGGCCGTTCCGCGATTCCGGATTTGCGGACCCATTGAAGTGAATGGGTCTGCATCCGTGATGCGGAATGCACACGGAACTGTGGCCGTGTATTGCGGCCCGCGTTTTGCGGGCCGCAATACGGCCACGGATCACACACGTTCGTGTGAACTTAGCCTAACACAAAATGAAAAGTGAAAGGAAGTGTTAGGCTACTTTCACACTAGCGTTCGGGGCTCCGTTTGTGAGCTCCGTTTGAAGGGGCTCACAAGCGGCCCCGAACGCATCCGTACTGCCCTAATGCATTCTGAGTGGATGTGGATCCGCTCAGAATGCATCAGTCTGGCAGCGTTCAGCCTCCGCTCCGCTCAGCAAGCGGACACCCGAACGCTGCTTGCAGCGTTCGGGTGTCCGCCTAGCCGTGCGGAGGCAAACGGATCCGTCCAGACTTACAATGTAAGTCAAAGGGGACGGATCCGTTTGAAGATGACACAATATGGCTCAATTTTCAAACGGATCCGTCCCCATTGACTTTCAATGTAAAGTCTGGACGGATCCGTCTGAACTACTTTCACACTTAGAATTTTTTCTAAGGTATAATGCAGACGGATCCGTTCGGAACGGATCCAAACATCTGCATTATAGGAGCGGATCCGTCTGTGCAGACATCAGACGGACCCGCTCTGAACGCAAGTGTGAAAGTAGCCTTAGTCTGTTGTGTGGGCTCAGTATAAAAGCTGCAATATTTCAGGATTCCAAAAAATTAAATACACAGATAGTAACAGGCAAAATTAACAAAAACTGAAAAACATTTTACATACAAACATGATATAAACAATGGATTTTCTGATGATATGTTCAAATAAAAATTTTGTAAATTTAGAATGTAGATGGGTACGCGCTAGGTTTCCACAGGCAGGAGTTTCACTCACAGGAAGATTCTATGGAGATTCCACGATATCACCAGTGCATCTCCAATATCCCGATACCGACCAGCAAAAATTTTTCTCTCCTTCAGGAGAAACAGAACATAGTGCAATACTCAGGGTGTTTAATATTCAGTAAGATTTATTATACTTACAAACATCCAATGTGTACAATAAATCTTACTGAATATTAAACACCATGGGTATTGCACTATGTTCTGTTTCTCCTGAAGGAGAGAAAAAATTTTGCTGGTCGGTATCGGGATATTGGAGATGCACTGGTGATATCGTGGAATCTCCATAGAATCTTCCTGTGAGTGAAACTCCTGCCTGTGGAAACCTAGCGCGGACCCATCTACATCTACTTTGGTTGTCTTTCTGGAGAAGGGACTTACTCCTTTTTTTGGGACTGCTGTTTTAACCGCTTCTGATATTGCACAGAAACTTTCTTTGTGTCTAGTAAATTTAGAATGACAAGTTTGATTTGAGTACAAAAAATATTATAGGCAATCTCTGGAGTTTTGGATATTTGTTATCAGTATTTGAACTCACACACTGAGGTTTTTGAGGCTGTTTTTGTGCCAAATTTATGCAAATTAAGTTTTTGGATCCACTTCTGAAACTGAAATAAAAAAAACTGAACCAAAATCTGCTTCCCTTACGTCCTACCAGCAGCACAGATGGGGTTAACTGCCCCCTGTGGACTGGTAGGACCGGCGGAATTTTTAATGAGCCCAAGAACCAATAAGCGATTTTCAGCTCCCTGAAAGGGAGGAGATCGCTCCCCAGCCCACCGTGTTTTTTTCTGTCCTTTGGACAGGTGGACTGGCGTGAGGCTCCCCTTCGGGGAGCTGAAGAGTGCTGTAGGGGCTCTCTTGTTGTTTTTTAAACAAATCGCCCTTTGTTTACTTTGCCTTTTTTTGCCTATTACTTAGGCCTAATTGCGGCTATTTATTTAAACTGGTGTACCGTCGGGGGGGGGGTGGCTCCCTTCCCTCTTCTTCAGCCTGGTTTTGGCGACTCAGCGGTGCCCCGTTTTTTTGCTCCGGCCGCGTTCGTGCGGCGCCATCTTCCGAAAGTGACGCGCAGTGCGCAACGTCACTTCCGGTTTCTCGTATGTCCAATGCGGTGGGGTTTTTTCTCCTCACCGCTCGGTTGTTTTCTCCTCCATGGGCATCCTGAAGTTTCAGGATAATTTGGGAGATGTATAAGTTTAAGCTGAGCCCATAATAAGGCTCCTTGAGGTCTCTGGGTTTGTTCTCTGGAGGTCCCGCCCAGGGGGCGGGGCTTCCCCTTTTTAAACGGCCCAGAGCCGGTCATTCAGTCTCTGGTAGCATCGCTTTGACAAGCTAGCCCCAGAGTTCCCTGTGCTTGCATACTTTGCTTTTGCTTTGGGTAGTTTTCTTCCAGCTCTAATTGCTTCAAGTGCTGGTGGGCACCCATATGGTCTTTTTTCCACCTCACTGTGTGTTTGTTGGTGTTATGACCTGTCTCTTTTTCTGTTACAGTGATGGATTCCCCTAGGGATTCTGATCAACAGCGGAAGTCCGTGGCCAAAAGAAAGCACTTGGCCTGTTACGACTGTAACACACCCTTGGACGACAACTACCCTTACTCAAGGTGTGAAAGTTGTCGCCCACACGCAACCACGGAACCCACGATGCAGGAGATGTTCCAGTGGACGAAAACCTACGTGGAAGATTCCATAAAGGGAGTTGTGCGCCTTCTTAATGAGAGGCTACCTGGATCCTCCCAAACTCCCATGGAAGTGGCTGCACCGGTCGAGAGACCCACCCCCTGTTCGGTGGGGTCATCTTCTGAGGAAGAAGAACTAACTTCTTGTTTTTTCCCTCCAGAGAAAACACATAAGTTGCTGAAGTCCATCAGGTCGGGGGACCATGATGTTGACATGGGGGAGTCCTCCGATCCCGCCGTCCGGACACAGCGTGTCTTTAGGGCGGATGAGACCCTTCTCTCTGTGATGCGCACAGAGTGGAGAAAGCCTGAGAAAGGTCCAGTCCTCACCAGGAAGTTCAAGATTATGTACCCGATGGCTAAACCCTTGGTGGAATCGTGGGGTTCCGTTCCCAAGGTGGACATGGCGATAGCCAAGCTGTCCAGGCGCACTCTGGTTCCTGCAGACGATGGGTCTAGTCTTCAGGACCCTCTAGATCGGAGGGCAGAGTGCACCCTTAGAAGGGGATACGCGGCGGCCGCTGCCTCCGCATCAACATCTATTGCGGCCACTGAAGTAGCCTCCTTTCTACGCTCCAAGCTGAATCAAATTCAGACAGACGTGGACCAGAGCGTTTCCAGAGACAACATCTTGTCCGCCTTTAAGTCAGTGAATCTGGCTATGGATTTCTTGTGTGACTCCACCCAGATGCAACTAAAGCTGGCAGCCAAAACAATGGCTCGGGTCTCGGCTGCCCGTAGACCACTATGGCTGAAGCCGTGGAATGCGGACAACGCGTCCAAATTTAATTTATGCCTGCTCCCTTTCGAGCCGGATAGGCTGTTCGGGGCCGAATTGGATAAGATTATGGAGGGACTCTCCGACAAGAAAGGGAAGAGTCTCCCCCAGCAGCCCTTTCGAGGACGCACCAGACAGGATCTTGGAGGTCGTTCAGGGCAGCAGACTAGGCGTAGAGATTGGGGGGGGGCGTCTCGTAGACCCTCGAGACGCCCCCGCAAACCCACTAGGGAGGCGAAACCCTCTTGACTTTGGGCCTCCCAGAGGCTCTTGGATAAATTTTCCTGCCTCTGCCGTGACCCCTCTAGACTTTCCCGTACCCCTCCTCCAGATTTCCGTGGGGGGCCGCCTCTCCCATTTCAAACATCTTTGTGGTACATCTTAACGACGCGAACGACATGAACATGATGTTCACCCTCAATTTTGGGGGGGCGACCATCGAGTTCTTGGACGTTCGTGTTGTTGTAGAAGATGGTGCCTTATATACCGAAGGGTATCGCAAACCCACTGCCACAAATACCCTGCTGCACCATGAGAGCTATCATCCACATAGCGTAACCAAGTCAGTCCCTTATGGACAGTTTTTAAGACTTAGACGTATTAGCAGTCAGGATACAATATTCCTGAGACAGGCGGATGAACTGAGGAACAGATTGATCCAGCGCGGATATCCACCAGAGCAGTTAGATACAGCCCTAGAGAGGGCTAAAACCCACACACAGCAATCACTAATGAAACGCAGGAAAAGGAAAAGTGGGATGGATAGTCGTGCAGAGAAGGACAGATTTGTGTTCGTGTTCAAGCATAGTCCTATGGCAGACTATATTAAGAAAACAATATTAAATAACTGGGAAATCCTAAAGGCAGAAGATGATTTGGGTGAATTCACAGATCAAAAACCCATATTAGCCTTTAAACGATGTCGCACGTTTAGGGACATTCTGGTGTGTAGCCGTTACAGCGAGCAAAAACCGCGCGATTGGTTGTCACTCGGTAAGCCGGTTGGCAACCATCGCTGTGGTGACTGCTCCCTGTGCGGATACATGTTTAGAGGCCGCCATTTTTTCTTTGGAGGTCTGGAACACTGTGTGCATCAATTTATCAATTGCAGAACGACGCACGTAGTCTATGTGTTAATTTGTGTATGTGGATCCTTCTATATAGGAAAAACCAAGAGATCCTTAATGGAGCGGGTACGAGAACATCGTAACTCAATCAAAACAGGCAAGGGACGTACTCGCCTAATTGAGCATGTACGGTGCCAACATGGGGGAGACGCAAATGTCTTGCGATTTGCGGGCCTAGAACATGTCCCCCCACAAGTTCAGGGAGGTGATAGACACCGCACCCTGTTCCAGAAGGAAGCTCGGTATATTAAAACGGATGCCACAGGTTGTTTAGGCTTAAACGAACGCAATGATTTGGCAGCATTTATTGAATAGGACGCTATATAAATATGATTCTCCTATGTATACACCTTAGATTATCTTTAGTCACTGTACGTATATTTATACGTTTTTGTATTTATATATCATTGCATTAACTTTTGCATCCCTTTCATTTATATTTATGTACCCTTGCATGTGTGTAGATACTATTCGCAGACTATGTGTCACTTTTTGTAACTATTGTTTCATTTGTGTCAGTATTGTTTTTAAACTTAAACTTGCACTAATATATCAATGCACCTGTGTTTCAGGTGTGTGCAGTGGGTGTAGCCTCAAGGGTGTTTGAGTGATGGGTCAGTTGACCCTCCCCCATATGAGGCTATAACTAGCACACACTTGATTCCCAGAGTGGATCAAACAGCCGGAGGAAGCGGTCACACCGCGAAACGGCCGTCGCTGTGGATTGATACTCCATGTGAGTCTGCCCCCGCAACATGCCCTGCAATAAAGAAGCGTGAACACGAATGGTGAGTGCGGCTTAGCTTTGCATCTTGTTCTCTATCTCAAACATCTTTGGGCCCAGCAGATTGCAGACCCCTGGGTTCAGGGTATAGTCTCTGCCGGTTACCAGGTAGATCTCATCTCTCTCCCCCCAGAAAGATTCACCGCCACGCGAAATTTCGGGTCTGCCAAACAGAAAATTCTAGAATCCTAGGATGCTTACCTCCACATCCCGATCCATCCCGCCTCCCGGAAGTTCCTCAGGATCGCGGTCCAGATTTCAGGGGTTTGCAGGCATTTTCAGTTTGCCGCTCTTCCCTTCGGAATCTCTTCTGCCCCTCTTATCTTCACCAAGGTGGTGGTGTCAGTGGTGTCAGCTTTGAGACTCCAAGGACTGACTATTGTTCCTTATCTGGACGATTGACTTTTCATAGCCTCTTCAGTTCCGACCCTTACCCACCATCTTCAGATCGCAATCTCTTTTCTCCTCCGCCTGGGCTGGATTATCAACTGGCAGAAGTCGAATGTGAGCCCATCGACTTCAATCCATTATTTAGGATTCGTGGTAGACTCTGTGGAGATGTCCCTCCGGTTGACTCTAGAAAGGAGAGCGCGGATTCAGGACCTGGCAAGGGTACTTTATGTCCCTCGTCGAGTCTCCATCCGGACTCTCATGAAGATGCTGGGGCTCATGTCAGCGGCTGCGGACGCAGTCCCTTGGGCGCTATGGCACCTCCGTCCTCTTCAGTCGGAGGTCTTACACTTATGGAACGGCAACCCTGCGGGGCTAGATTCCCTGTGCTCCCTGTCCAGTCAAACCCGGAATTCCCTCAGATGGTGGTTCCAGCTACCAGCAGGGAAGTCTATGACCCAACTAGTTTGGCTCATATTGACTACAGATGCGTCCCTTGTAGGCTGGGGCGCTCATTTGGACGGATCCCCAGTACAGGGATCTTGGTCTCCTCTGGAGCGGCGTCTCTCTTCCAATCTTCGCGAGATGCGAGCTATCCGGCTAGCCCTCCTTCACTTCGCCCCTCAGATCCGGGGCAAAGCAGTGAAAGTCCAGTCAGACAATATGACTGCGGTTCTCTATATAAACAAGCAGGGAGGCACAAGATCACTACCCCTTCTGTCAGAGATTGGGGTAATTCTTCGGTGGGCAGAGACGAACCTTTCCCATCTATCTGCCACTCATATTCGAGGCTCCCTCAATATGATCACGGACCTCTTAAGTCGAGGATTACCGACCATGGAGTGGTCTCTGCATCCGGAGATCTTCAGGCAGTTAGTTCACAGATGGGGTATGCCAGAGGTGGATCTCATGGCGACCAGGTTCAACGCCAAGGTGCTGAGGTTCTGTTCCCTGTACAGGGAAGACAACCCCCTGGCGATAGATGCTCTGTCGATACCGTGGAGGTTCAGGCTGGCTCACATCTTCCCTCCGTTTTCCATGATACCGAGGGTATTGACGAAAATCCGTCAGGATCAGGCCTCGGTAATAGCCATCATACCGTTATGGCCTAGGAGATCCTGGTTTACCCAGCTCATTCAGATGAGTCGAGGACAATACTGGAGACTCCCCCCGGAGCAGACCCTGGTGTCGTGGGACACTCACCTCTGCCCAGATCTGCACAGGTTCAACCTGACAGCCTGGAGGTTGATCAGTCCCTTCCCAACATAGAAGGGCTTTCCGGGTCAGTCCTGAAAACTTTGTCGCATTCCAGAGCAGAGTCTACGAAGAAGGCCTACTCCAGAATTATGAGAATCTTCATGTCATGGTGTGATTCCAAACAGGTGGCGTCTGCAGATCCGCCCCTTCCTGCGATATTACAATTTCTCCAGGATGGACTAGATAAAGGTTTCTCTCCAGCTACCTTGAGAGTACAGATATGTGCCATCTCGGCCTGCCTTAACAGGCCGCATTCTCGGGACCCACTCATCAAACGCTTCCTGAAGGGAGCTGAAAGACTAAAGCCTACTATACTGAAACCTATTCCCCAGTGGGATCTTTCAGTAGTGCTCAGGGGGTTAGCATCTCCCCCCTTTGAGCCTTTAGAGGAGGTGGAATTAAAATTTTTGACCTTAAAGGTGGTTTTTCTTCTGGCTGTGGCTTCAGCCAAAAGGATCTCTGAACTACAGGCTTTTTCTGAAATTCACCCTTACATCATCTTCTTGCAGGACAGAGTACTCCTGAAGTTTTTACCCTACTTCAGGCCTAAGGTTCCACCTTCCAAAATATTAACCAGGTAATCTCTTTACCAGTTTTGTTTTCAGCCTCCTCCTCTGATACTCCAGCCAGACACCCGCTGGATATTTCGAGATGCCTCCAGGTCTATGTGGATAGATCTAGAGAGTTCAGGATAGATGAGAATCTCCTTATCCTGTTTGCCGGTAAGTCTAAAGGCTGTAAAGCGTCTAAAGCTACCATTAGTCGCTGGATCAAGGAAGCCATTAGGGAGGCTTTCGTCTCCCAATCTCTAGATACTCCGGAGTTTGTGAGGGCCCATTCTACTAGGGCTGTCTCCACCTCTGTTGCGGAGAGAAGACTTCTCCCCTTAGAGTTGATCTGTAAGGCGGCTTCCTGGAGCTCTGAGTCAACCTTCATCTCCCATTATAGGATAAATGCCAGGGTGGCAGAGTTTTCGGCTTTTGGGCAGACAGTGCTTACTTCTGCCAGGCATGAGGACCCTCCCTAGGGGATTCTTCTTGCTATCTCCCCATCTGTGCTGCTGGTAGGACGTAAGGGAATCGTTAATTTCAAACGATAATTTGTTTTCCCTTAGTCCTAACAGCAGCACACAAATATCCCACCCTAGTTACATAAGGCTTGTTAAAGACACGGTGGGCTGGGGGGCGATCGCCTCCCTTTCAGGGAGCTGAAGATCGCTTATTGGTTCTTGGGCTCATTAAAAATTCCGCCGGTCCTACCAGTCCACAGGGGGCAGTTAACCCCATCTGTGCCGCTGTTAGGACTAAGGGAAAACAAATTATCGTTAGAAATTAACGATTCTGGTGTCCTCCTAAAAACCCAACAAGAAGAAGAAAACCACTGATCACTAGGGCTTAAGTAAATATTTTACATGGGCTGGGGTTATTTATCATCCCTAGAGATGAAAAATAAAAATAAAAAAATATGGAAAAATTTGGTTCAAATCCAAATAAATTTGCGGCAAATTATGTAAAAAAACATCTATTTCCTGGCTGCTAAGAGCCTTTACATTGGTGTAAGAACACTGTGCCTTGTAGTAACACGCATAGGGAGTCTGCTTTGGTAGTGAGTCCGTATGACATGCAGATGACAGGCGTCACTCTTAGAATCACTGAACACTTTACTTATTTGGGCGATCATAGGGCCAAAACTGAACAAATAACTGGGGCACAAATACGGCTTTTTGCTTACTGTCCCATACTGGGGTGAAAAAAAAACATCTGTTTCATATACTGCACATCTAGAATTATAGGTGCATAATTGAGTTTTCACATTTAAGCCACAAATACGGCTTTTTGCTTACTGGGGTTAAAAAAAACCTCTGATATACTACACATCTGGGATTAGACATGCATAAGTGATGGTGAAATTTAGGCCACAAATACGGCTTTTTGCTTACTGGGGTTAAAAAAAAACTCTGATATACTGCACATCTGGGATTAGAGGTGCATAAGTGACTGTGAGATTTAGGCCACAAATACCGCTGTCATATAGAGTTTAAAAAAAAAAATTGAGTGCAATACCCTACATCAGGGTTTTTATTGCCGGTTAATGATTTTTAACAGACTTAACCACTTTTTACTTTGCTTGGTGAACGCTAACTATGAGGCAAACATCAAATAAGTCATGGTCATGGTGGTGGTGTTGGTGGAACCTCTGGTGCAGGGAGAGGATGTGGCCGTTCTGCCACAGCTACACGTCCTACTGAACCTACTACCTCAGGTCCCAGTAGCCGCCAGAATCTACAGCGATATTTGGTCTGGCCTAATGCTGTTCTAAGGATGGTAAGGCCTGAGCAAGTACAGGTGCTAGTCGATTGGGTGGCCGACAGTGGATCGAGCAGGTTCACATTATCTCCCACCCAGTCTTCTGCAGAAAGCGCACAGGAGGCGCCTGAAACCCATGCCCATCAGTCTATCACATCACCCCCGTGCATATCGGGGAACCAGTCTGAGTCTCAAGTCATGCAGCAGTCTCTTATGCTGTTTGAAGACTCTGCTGTCAGGGTTTCCCAAGGGCATCCACCTAGCCCTTCCCCAGGGGTGGAAGACATAGAATGCACTGACGCACAAGCACTTATGTTTCCTGATAAGGACATGGGAATACAACCTCAGCACGTCTCTGATGATGACGAAACACAGGTGCCAACTGCTGCGTCTTTCTGCAGTGTGCAGACCGAAAAGGAGGTCAGGGAGGAAGACTGGGTGAAAGACGATGCAGGGGATGATGAGGTCCTAGACCCCACATGGAAGGAAGGTCGTGCCACTGACTTTCAGAGTTCAGAGGAAGAGGCAGTGGTGAAACCGAGCCAACAGCGTAGCAAAAGAGGGAGCAGGGTGCAAAAGCAGAGCAGCCGTCGTCAAAACAGTTCGCCTGCTACTGGCCACCGTCACCAGGGACTGAGGACACCAAAGGCAGCTTCAAGGAGTTCCCTGGCATGTCACTTCTTCACACAATGTGCTGACGACAAGACCCGAGTGGTTTGCACGCTGTGCCATCAGAGCCTGAAGCGAGGCATTAATGTTCTGAACCTTAGCACAACCTGCATGACCAGACATCTACATGCGAGACAAGGGCTGCAGTGGAGTAAACACCTTCAAAACCAAGAAAGGGCTCAGGCCCCTTCTGCTCCCTCTTCTGCTGCTGCCTCGGCCTCTTCCTCCGCCTCTGGAGGAACGTTGGCACCTGCCGCCCAGCAAACAGACGATGTTCCACCAACAACACCACCTCCGTCACCAAGCATCTCCACCATGTCCCACGGAAGCGTTCAGCTCTCCATCTCACAAACCTTTGAGAGAAAGCGTAAATTCCCACCTAGCCACCCTCGATCCCTGGCCCTGAATGCCAGCATTTCTAAACTACTGGCCTTTGAAATGCTGTCATTCAGGCTGGTGGAGACGGACAGCTTCAAACAGCTCATGTCGCTTGCTGTCCCACAGTACTTTGTTCCCAGCCGCCACTACTTCTCCAGGCGAGCTGTGCCCTCCCTCCCTATCGGATAAAATCAAGTGTGCACTGCGCAACGCCATCTGTGGCAAGGTCCACCTAACCACAGATACCTGGACCAGTAAGCACGGCCAGGGATGCTATATCTCCCTAACTTCACACTGGGTAAATGTAGTGGGGGCTGGGCCCCAGGCAGAAAGCTGTTTGGCGCACGTCCTTCCGCCGCCAAGGATCGCAGGGCATCATTCTTTGCCTCCTGTTGCCTCCTCTTCGTACTCGGCTTCCTCCTCCTCTTCTACCACCTCCTCATACGGTCAGCGACAGACCTTCACCATCAACTTCAGTACAGCCAGGGGTAAACGTCAGCAGGCCGTTCTGAAACTGATGTGTTTGGGGGACAGGCCCCACACCGCGCAGGAGTTGTGGCGGGGTATAGAACAACAGACCGACGAGTGGTTGCTGCCAATGAGGCTCAAGCCCAGCCTAGTGGTGTGCGATAATAGGCGAAATCTCGTTGCAGCTCTGGGACTAGCCAGTTTGACGCACATCCCTTGCCTGGCGCATGTGCCGAATTTGGTGGTGCAGAAATTCATTCCCAACTACCTCGACATGTCAGAGCTGCTGCATAATGTGCGGGCCGTCTGTGCCCGCTTCCGGCATTCTCATCCTGCCGCCGCTCGGCTGTCTGCTCTACAGCGTAACTTCGGCCTTCCCGCTCACCGCCTCATATGCGACGTGCCCACCAGGTGAAACTCCACCTTGCACATGGTGGAGAGACTGTGCGAGCAGCAGCAGGGCATAGTGGAGTTTCAGCTGCAGCACGCACGGGTGAGTCGCACTGCGGCACAGCACCACTTCACCACCAATGACTGGGCCTCCATGCGAGACCTGTGTGCCCTGTTGCGCTGTTTCGAGTACTCCACCAACATGGCCAGTGGCGATGACGCCGTTATCAGCGTTACAATACCACTTCTATGTCTCCTTGAGAAAACACTTAGGGCGATGATGGAAGAGGATGTGGCCCAGGACGAGGAGTTGGAAGAGGGGTCATCTCTAACACTTTCAGGCCAGTCTTTTAGAAGTGCCTCAGAGGGAGTTTTTTTTTTTGCAACAGCAGAGGCCAGGTACAAATTTGGCCAGCCAGGGCTTACTACTGGAGGACGAGGAGGAGGAGGATGAGGAGGAGGAGGAGGATGGGGATGAAGCATGTTCACAGCGGGGTGGCACCCAACGCAGCTCGGGCCCATCACTGGTGCGTGGCTGGGGGGATACGGAGGACGCAGACGATACGCCTCCCACAGAGGACAGCTTGTCCTTACCTCTGGGCAGCCTAGCACACATGAGCGACTACATGCTGCAGTGCCTGCGCAACGACAGCAGAGTTGCCCACATTTTAACGTGTGCTGACTACTGGGTGGCCACCCTGCTGGATCCCCGTTACAAAGACAATGTGCCGTCCTTAATTCCCTCACTGGAGCGTGATCGGAAGATGCGCGACTACAGGCGCACGCTGGTAGACGCGCTCCTGAGAGCATTCCCGACTGACACCGGGGGACAAGTGGAAGCACAAGGCGAAGGCAGGGGAGGAGGAAGAGGTGGCCAACGCAGCTGTTTCAATGCCAGCACCTCAGAGGGCAGGGTTACTATGGCCGACATGTGCAAAAGCTTTGTCACCTCGCCGCAACAACCGGCCCCATCTGCTGATATGGATCGTGTTAGCAGGAGGCAGCATTTGAACAACATGGTGGAACAGTACCTGTGCACACGCCTACACGTACTGACTGATGGTTCTGCCCCATTCAACTTCTGGGTCTTCAAATTGTCCACATGGCCAGAGCTTGCCCTGTATGCCTTGGAGGTGCTGGCCTGCCCTGCAGCCAGTGTACTCTCTGAACGTGTATTTAGCACGCCAGGAGGCGACATTACAGACAGACGCAGCCGCCTGTCCACAGCCAAAGTGGACAAGCTCACGTTTATTAAAATGAACAAGAACTGGATCCCACAAGACTTGTCTGTACCTTGTGCAGAATAGACAGTTCTAACAGCCTCAACCATCCATCCTTGTACTCAAGTGCACTTATTCCTTTTTTTTTATTTTTTATATGTCCCAATATTTTGGCGGCTACCCCTATTTAAAAATGCAAAATAGCGGTGGGCGGAGCTAGCGCCTGAAGCTGATGGTTGCCTGAGGCTGCAGCTCCGTACTTAATATCACCCTAACAGCACCTATAATTAGCCTACAGACATAAAAATTGTCAAAATCGGTGGCTCAAAGGCCGGAGACTCCTCTGAACCGAGCAGACAAGCAGAAAACAAAGGAGACATGGATAAATATGTCAAGAAAGCCGCTGCAGCATATGTAGCCCGGGATAACAAAATGGCGCCGGTCTCTCCACGTGCCGCCGGCCGCACACAGAGAGATAAAGAATCAGTATCGGAGGAAGAGGATACCTCAGATAGCCTCCCAATTTCTAGATCTTACCTCAAAGAAGCCCTGTCGGCGACCCTCGCTACAGCACTGGAGCCCCTGAGCACAGATCTGTCAACCATCAAGCAAGATGTCCGGCAAATCGGGAGGAGAGTGGAGACACTAGAAGATTCACATGCGGTGATGGTGAAACATCAGATACAGGTTGCGAATCACCTAACATCCATTCAGAGCAACCTAAACTCATTATACTGCGCAGTGGAGGATCAGGAAAATCGCGGAAGGCGAAACAACCTGCGTTTTCACGGCATCCCAGAAGTAGTTACTGCAAGCGATATCTCACACACGATTACTCAAATCTGCCTCTCTATACTGGGCCCAGATTCCGCCCATGAAGTAATCCTGGAAAGGGCACATAGAGCCCTCAGACCCAAACCGGCGACAACAGCCCCTCCCAGGGACATTATTTCTAAATTTTTAAGCTTCCAGGTGAAAGAAGCAATCCTTTCTAAAGCTCGATCTACCAGGGAGATATCCTGGGATGGATTCAACATCACTATTTTCCAAGACCTGGCCCAATCCACGTTAAAGAAAAGAAGAGCGCTGAAACCCTTGACGGACTGGCTCAGATCGCATAACATACAGTATAGCTGGTCCTTTCCTTTCAGACTGTCCTTTTTCCATGAAGGCCGCAGGATGAACATCACCTCCTTCACAGATTTGGATCAAGTCTACATACAGCTTAATATAAGCCCCTTGGGCATCCAAAATTGGGATGTAATCCAGGACTTACCACTCCTCCCGGATCTACCTGTTCCCATCCCATGGGAGAAGCAACGTACACCTAGGAATGCCAGAGCCAGAAGAGATCCCTCATTCTCCACTCCAAGGAGACTACCCATGGGTGACTGAGGGGCTTACCTACTCTTTTTCTCTACCTACAAAGGACTGACAACAATCGTCCGATCATTCACTTTAGTAAGATATATGCAAATCTTTCTTACACCCCTCCTCTCCCTCTCCCTAATCATTTGTCTCTGTCCTCACCTTCTTTGTCACCCTATACCTGAAATCCTTACCCCTTACTCTTTTAATCCTATTTGACCATTCTCTTTCTTTTAACCTGATATATTCTTGTCTGGTTTAACATCCTGACACAGGGTGATAACTAGTAACATAGTAACATAGTATATAAGGCCGAAAAAAGACATTTGTCCATCCAGTTCGGCCTGTTATCCTGCAAGTTGATCCAGAGGAAGGCAAAAAAAACCTGTGAGGTAGAAGCCAATTTTCCTCACTTTAGGGGATTAAAAATTCCTTCCCGACTCCAATCAGGCAATCAGAATAACTCCCTGGATCAACGACCCCTCTCTAGTAGCTATAGCCTGTAATATTATTACACTCCAGAAATACATCCAGGCCCCTCTTGAATTCCTTTATTGTACTCAACTACAGTTACTCAATATTCCCCCTTCTCTCACATACTTGGAATCTGGCATGTTATTGCTACAGTGCTTTAACACTAGGTTCCTCTTTTTTCCTTATTATTTGAATTTATGTTCCATGTTTTTGTTAAGTGATGTCTCCATACCTATAGTACCTTATTTTACCAGTCAAACTGCTATGTGCGTACAGTTAAATTGTTACTCTGCATGCGTATAAAAATGAGGCCCATTCTGCATATTTCCCAATATTAGAGTCATGGGCGACAGTGGTCCCACACACAAAATGAGGAGATATGGCAAGCCTAACAATTGCATCCTTTAATGTTAAAGGATTTAATACCCCCTCCAAAAGGTGTCAAATGTTTTCACTACTCAAAAAAAATGATACCGCCATATTATTTTTACAAGAAACTAATTTTAAATTGAATCGCTACCCTGACTTATCTCGCTCCAGCTTTCCTGTGTGGTTCCACTGTGGTTCGGGCTCCTCCTCTTCCAAAGGGGTTAGTATAGGATTCAGCAAAAATACAGCATTCCAATATAGTTCACATATTCAAGATACAGAAGGAAGGTATATAATGCTAAAGGAATCTATAGCTAACCGTATATACACATTAATTAACATATATGCCCCCAATGTTAACCAGGCTTCTTGGTTTGATACTATCTGCCCAATCATGGAATCTTTCCAAGAAGGCACAGTTATCATGGGAGGGGACTTCAATGTCGTCCTAAATCCCATTTTAGATTCCTCAACTAAAAAATCTGCCCTCTCGCGGAAAACGCTTAACTCCTTATGCAACAAATTTCACAATCTGAACCTAATTGACACTTGGAGAACATTTAACCCCTTTGAAAGGGATTATACCTTTTTTTCTAACGTCCACGGCTCATACCAAAGATTAAATTACTTATTCATTTCTAAAACACATCTCCAATTATGCAATAGGGCGGTGGCTCACTCTAAACGAAAATGTGGAGCAGGTGCTGCTAGCCCAAATATGAGGGTCACCCCCCCTCAAAAAGTGAATGGATAAAACTGAAATAATGGGCGAGCACACTACATTTGGATCATAGAGTACATAAAATATTTAATTAAATCCAATATATTGACACGTGTATAAACATAAAATCAAGTCATACAATAATGAAATAAAATACAATACAATAAAATATAATAAAACTAGTGTACTTGGAATAATACACTGAGAAATTCCGCAGATGAATGGGATGGTATGCTCACTATACTAAGGTCCAGAAGCTAATATTGGACCAGAGGATCATATGCCTGTAAATGTTAGAGAAGTCCACTTAATAAATGAAGTGTCTTATATTCTCCTAGCCAGGAGATCTCCAATCACAGATCTAATGTACCGCTATATGCTGGTAGTAACTCCAATAAGGTAAAAGGTAAGGTCACCTATTGCAGTCTTTTTGTATAATCCCCAAGTCTTGGGTGCTGGTTGGGTATACCAGTTTGTTGAATAATGTTACAAAGTCCCGTAATTGCTGTAAATGTAGCAGCTTAAATCCGAGGACTTCTTACCTCCCTCGTGGTGGACGGTCCGTATCCGATGTGAGTCGGGCAGCGCGGGACACTGCCGGCGTCTGACTGTGTTCAGCTGCAGCTGACTAACCCGAAATCTCACAGGGTTTCCAAACGGGATTTCGTCCGACACAAAGGGGGAGAGTGCAGTAAATCGCCAATAGTTATTGGAAAAGTCCTTCGATTCAATATTACAGCATGGCCATGCTTGTAAAAGTGGAGGTGCTGTTTGTTACAGGTGTGTGATCCGGCCCATACGCGTTTCGGGAACGCTCCTTCCCTTCATCAGTGGTGTCACATCACCTGTGAGCCTCCACCTTTTATATCTTGAATAGCACCAAAATATGGATCACTGGATTTTTCCTTCTAGGATGTAGACATGTGTTTTATAATGCATACACTTGTTATACATCTGAATACTTTTGCGGTTTTTTACTCTTGCGGTTTCTCACTTATTGCTTCCATCCTTGCACATATGTCTATTTACACACAGTTCATCATATATATTGCACTTCAAGATTGTTCTAATATAGATCCCTGGATTCCCTCCTCTAAAAATCCTGCATCCATTTCTTACATACGTTTTTCTATATATACATGCGGTATCCAAGCGTTATTTTAATACTCATGCATTTTTTTATTTATTTATTATTTCACTTATTCCCTCTGTCGATCTAAACAAGTCCATGTACACAAAGTTGGTTGAATCAATAGCATATCAGAATTGTATCTTATAAATACACTAATTCCTCCTGTCATTATACATAATTTCTCATATAGATTGCACTTAAAGTTCTTAAATTTTGTTAAATATGAAGTACCAGGCACAGATCCTCATCTGAGAGATCAGCCTGCATTCCTTTACATATGCGTTTTTTAAATAAGCATTTTTATGCATGCGGTTCCTATGCGTTTTTCTGGTGCTCATGCGTTTATTTACTTCACTTCTTCCTACTGTCAATCTAAACAAATCTATGTGAACAGAATTTATAATATGGATTGCATATCAAAGTTATCCAATATTAAAGTTATATCTATATAAATTCACTTATTTCATAATGCTTTATATATAATTAAACCTGAATTAAAATGTTAAGATGAGACTTGGTATCATAAAACTATAAAAAGCTATAGGCGGATGATATAATACATATATTTAAATATTTAAAAGAAAGAAAAAAGAATCCGCAGTCGGAACATCTGTACACAGGATTGCCTTCCAATACAGTGAGCTGTTTCTATAAAAGTCTATATAAATAGTATATAGCTTTTGCATTATCACTGGAGTGATCTAGATGATATGGGGCTGGGGACCCGCGTCCGAGTCCACGACGCAGTGCCGATAATCGGCCAAACTGCGGCGTGTGAGTCGGAACGGGGGCACCCAGCCTACAAAAATCCAAACAGCTCCAGTTCTGCATTTAGACCCGCTGGTATCATTGATCCAAACTCATATATTCGTCTTGATTCTAATTTCGACATCTGTTTAATATAATTGCCTCCTCGCCAGTGTCTGTCTACCTTCTCCAGTGCCATGAAGATAAGTTCTGAAGGGTCTTTATTGTGTACGTCCCTATAATGTTTCGATAGGCAATGCTTATCATAGCCCTTCCTTATATTAGCTACATGTTCTGCCAATCTAATCTTCAATAGACGTTTCGTTCTTCCTATGTATTGTCTTTTACATGGACACTGGAGTAGGTATATGACACCGGCGCTGTTGCAAGTGAGGCATTCTTTTATCTCCCATTTATGCGTATTCTGAGTAGAGGAGATAGTTGTTATTTTCCTGGGAGTGGGATTTAATTTGCAGGCCGTACATTTTCCACATTTGAAGAAACCTGTAAGTTTCATCCAGGTCCCCATAATTGTGTTCTCTTTCTTTATTGATTTATTCAATTTGATAGATGGGGCTATCTTTAAACCTAAATTAGGTGCTCTGGTAAATGTCAAAGATGGTATTGTGGGTAAAAGATGGCCTATCACCCTATCTCCCAGTATATGATGCCAATGTGTTTTAATTATTTTTTGCATTTTTTTATGATTGTTATTGAAGGGGAGAACAATTCTAGTATTTATTATTGTGTTGTCTGGCTCTATCCCCTTCTTTGGCTCTTTATCAATAAAAAATGTTTGTCTGTTTAGGTTCCTTGTCCTCTCCAAAGCTTCATCTAAAATTCTCTCAGGGTATTGTTTATCCAAAAATTGGTTCTTCATTTTTCCAGCTTCTATCTCAAAGTCTTCCTCATTTGTACAATTTCTTTTAATTCTGCGGAACTGGCCGAACGGGACATTGGTCAGCCAGCTCGGCAGATGACAACTAGAAAACTGTATGAAGCTGTTTTTTGATGTCGATTTCGAGAACGTGTTGCATATATATTTCTTATCCACTTGTTTTATCTTTATATCTAGGAATTCTGTTTCCTCTTTGATGTTCGAGGTGAATTTCAAATTTAATTGGTTCTGATTAATATCTAGCAGAAATAATTCTAGTTCTTCCTTACTGCTCTTCCAAATAAAAATGATATCATCTATAAATCTTCGCCATAGGACCAGATCCGCCCCAAGTTTGGGTGTGATGTAATTGGTTTCCCATTCTGCCAAAAATAAATTAGCATAACTTGGGGCGAATCTGGTCCCCATGGCGGTCCCACATTTTTGTAGGTAATAATCACCCTCAAAATAAAAGTAATTGTGGGTTAAAATATAATTGATCCCCTCTATAATGAAATTAATATGCGCAACATCTGTCGTCCCTTCTCTCTTCAGTTGTTCCTTTATTGCTAATGTACCTTGTCGATGGTCAATCACCGTATACAGTGACTGTACATCGAGTGTACCCATAATCCACTCTGGTTCAGCTTCTAACTCTTCTAATATTTGAATAATATGGGTGGTATCTTTGATGTAAGAGTTAGTTTTTTTCACAACTGGTTGTATTTGGGTATCTATATATTTTGATAAGTTAGAGGATATTGAATCTATACCCGAGACTATCGGTCTCCCCGGTGGTTTTACCAGGGTTTTGTGAATCTTGGGGAGACAGTAGAAGATCGGTAATCTTCTCTGTGTCCCCAAAATAAAGTCATATTCCTGATTGGAGATGGTCAATGACTCCAAACCTTTCTTACATAACGATTTGAGTTCCAGGTCAAATTCTTCCAGCGGGTCTTTATTTAACCTCATATATGTTTCCGCATCATTTAACTGTCGGAGGCATTCTTCATTATAATCAGATGTGTTCAGTATAACTACCGCTCCCCCTTTATCAGCGGGGCGTATGGTAATAGCTTCATTTTTTTGGAGCTGTTTTATAGCATGGCTTTCCTGTTTAGTCAGGTTGTTACGACTTGCAGATCCCATTTTTACCTTTCGTATATCCGCCTCAACATTTTTGTAAAAAGTCGACATTTCTACACTAATTTCATTTCTAGGAAATAGAGTAGACTTCTTTTTCAGTAAAGGTTTATCTGATTGTTCTCTGTTGTCAGTCCTTAATATTGGGTTTTTTAGGAAGTGTTTTTTTAGACATAAGTTCCTAATATACTTTTGAATCCCTATGTATACAGAAAATTTGTCCAGTTTCTCAGTGGGTGCAAATTTCAGGCCTTTCTCTAATAAACAAATTTGTGAGTGAGTTGGGTTCATAGAACTTAAATTAATTATCATTGTGTCTTTGTGTGTTGTTGTTAGTGTCTCCTGTGCTGTCTTGTTCTTCCTGTGACTTCTTCGTGTCTTTTTGGACCTTCTATGTGTTCGTGTTGATAATGTGGATGGGGTCTGTGTTTCCTTAAGGGATAAGTGTCCTGTTCCCTTTCTTGAGCCATGTGATGGGGATAATTCTCTAATGTTTGTGCCGGGTGATAGTGTTTGTGTCTCAAATTGTATTGGTGTGTGGGTGACTCTCGATTGTACATGGGGGGTGTGCGTTCTTTGTGTCTCATCTTGGTCCTGTGGTGTGCTGGAGTGTGATCTAAAAAATGCTGATTAGATAATTGGTCATATCGATTATTCACTGGGACATTATAGTTACTCTGTAGGGCCTCATCTTCCATTTCCCTATTAGGGGGGAGATTCTCTCTGGGTTTATTCAAATTCCCTTGAGTCTCTTCTATCTGAGGTTTTTTCTGGGAGTTGATGTATTTTCTCCCTTTCCTATTTATTATATCATTTTCAATTCGATCTAAACCCTTACATAATCTCTCCTGCCAATTTTCGAATTCTTCATTCTTAGGGAATTTATCTGTTAGTTCTTTCAATTTTAATATCTTATTATTTAGAACTTCCAGCATTTCTATACGTCTTTTAATAATTAATTTAGTCAGTGACACTGAATGCGCAAATAATAGCGCATTCCATTCTTCCTCAAACTTGTCACTGAGTAAATCATAGGCTGGAATTTTTTGTAATAAGAGACCCTTCGGTATTCTATTACTGTCCACATATTGTTGTAGGGACCTGATTTCCCAATGCTGTTTAAGCTGTTTCTGTAAAAGGCTTTCTAATTCACGAAAGATTTCAGTCATATCTCTATTGACCGGTTCAGCATTCTTCATATCATTAAAATCATAAGTTTCCGCTCTAATTTTTTTAGTTTCTAAATGATGCCAAATGTCCATATTGCCGTGAAGAGGAGCACACACAATTGGGTGATTAAAGTGAGTAGAAATAAGCAATAGGGCGGTGGCTCACTCTAAACGAAAATGTGGAGCAGGTGCTGCTAGCCCAAATATGAGGGACACCCCCCCTCAAAAAGTGAATGGATAAAACTGAAATAATGGGCGAGCACACTACATTTGGATCATAGAGTACATAAAATATTTAATTAAATCCAATATATTGACACGTGTATAAACATAAAATCAAGTCATACAATAATGAAATAAAATACAATACAATAAAATATAATAAAACTAGTGTACTTGGAATAATACACTGAGAAATTCCGCAGATGAATGGGATGGTATGCTCACTATACTAAGGTCCAGGAGCTAATATTGGACCAGAGGATCATATGCCTGTAAATGTTAGAGAAGTCCACTTAATAAATGAAGTGTCTTATATTCTCCTAGCCAGGAGATCTCCAATCACAGATCTAATGTACCGCTATATGCTGGTAGTAACTCCAATAAGGTAAAAGGTAAGGTCACCTATTGCAGTCTTTTTGTATAATCCCCAAGTCTTGGGTGCTGGTTGGGTATACCAGTTTGTTGAATAATGTTACAAAGTCCCGTAATTGCTGTAAATGTAGCAGCTTAAATCCGAGGACTTCTTACCTCCCTCGTGGTGGACGGTCCGTATCCGATGTGAGTCGGGCAGCGCGGGACACTGCCGGCGTCTGACTGTGTTCAGCTGCAGCTGACTAACCCGAAATCTCACAGGGTTTCCAAACGGGATTTCGTCCGACACAAAGGGGGAGAGTGCAGTAAATCGCCAATAGTTATTGGAAAAGTCCTTCGATTCAATATTACAGCATGGCCATGCTTGTAAAAGTGGAGGTGCTGTTTGTTACAGGTGTGTGATCCGGCCCATACGCGTTTCGGGAACGCTCCTTCCCTTCATCAGTGGTGTCACATCACCTGTGAGCCTCCACCTTTTATATCTTGAATAGCACCAAAATATGGATCACTGGATTTTTCCTTCTAGGATGTAGACATGTGTTTTATAATGCATACACTTGTTATACATCTGAATACTTTTGCGGTTTTTTACTCTTGCGGTTTCTCACTTATTGCTTCCATCCTTGCACATATGTCTATTTACACACAGTTCATCATATATATTGCACTTCAAGATTGTTCTAATATAGATCCCTGGATTCCCTCCTCTAAAAATCCTGCATCCATTTCTTACATACGTTTTTCTATATATACATGCGGTATCCAAGCGTTATTTTAATACTCATGCATTTTTTTATTTATTTATTATTTCACTTATTCCCTCTGTCGATCTAAACAAGTCCATGTACACAAAGTTGGTTGAATCAATAGCATATCAGAATTGTATCTTATAAATACACTAATTCCTCCTGTCATTATACATAATTTCTCATATAGATTGCACTTAAAGTTCTTAAATTTTGTTAAATATGAAGTACCAGGCACAGATCCTCATCTGAGAGATCAGCCTGCATTCCTTTACATATGCGTTTTTTAAATAAGCATTTTTATGCATGCGGTTCCTATGCGTTTTTCTGGTGCTCATGCGTTTATTTACTTCACTTCTTCCTACTGTCAATCTAAACAAATCTATGTGAACAGAATTTATAATATGGATTGCATATCAAAGTTATCCAATATTAAAGTTATATCTATATAAATTCACTTATTTCATAATGCTTTATATATAATTAAACCTGAATTAAAATGTTAAGATGAGACTTGGTATCATAAAACTATAAAAAGCTATAGGCGGATGATATAATACATATATTTAAATATTTAAAAGAAAGAAAAAAGAATCCGCAGTCGGAACATCTGTACACAGGATTGCCTTCCAATACAGTGAGCTGTTTCTATAAAAGTCTATATAAATAGTATATAGCTTTTGCATTATCACTGGAGTGATCTAGATGATATGGGGCCCCATATCATCTAGATCACTCCAGTGATAATGCAAAAGCTATATACTATTTATATAGACTTTTATAGAAACAGCTCACTGTATTGGAAGGCAATCCTGTGTACAGATGTTCCGACTGCGGATTCTTTTTTCTTTCTTTTAAATATTTAAATATATGTATTATATCATCCGCCTATAGCTTTTTATAGTTTTATGATACCAAGTCTCATCTTAACATTTTAATTCAGGTTTAATTATATATAAAGCATTATGAAATAAGTGAATTTATATAGATATAACTTTAATATTGGATAACTTTGATATGCAATCCATATTATAAATTCTGTTCACATAGATTTGTTTAGATTGACAGTAGGAAGAAGTGAAGTAAATAAACGCATGAGCACCAGAAAAACGCATAGGAACCGCATGCATAAAAATGCTTATTTAAAAAACGCATATGTAAAGGAATGCAGGCTGATCTCTCAGATGAGGATCTGTGCCTGGTACTTCATATTTAACAAAATTTAAGAACTTTAAGTGCAATCTATATGAGAAATTATGTATAATGACAGGAGGAATTAGTGTATTTATAAGATACAATTCTGATATGCTATTGATTCAACCAACTTTGTGTACATGGACTTGTTTAGATCGACAGAGGGAATAAGTGAAATAATAAATAAATAAAAAAATGCATGAGTATTAAAATAACGCTTGGATACCGCATGTATATATAGAAAAACGTATGTAAGAAATGGATGCAGGATTTTTAGAGGAGGGAATCCAGGGATCTATATTAGAACAATCTTGAAGTGCAATATATATGATGAACTGTGTGTAAATAGACATATGTGCAAGGATGGAAGCAATAAGTGAGAAACCGCAAGAGTAAAAAACCGCAAAAGTATTCAGATGTATAACAAGTGTATGCATTATAAAACACATGTCTACATCCTAGAAGGAAAAATCCAGTGATCCATATTTTGGTGCTATTCAAGATATAAAAGGTGGAGGCTCACAGGTGATGTGACACCACTGATGAAGGGAAGGAGCGTTCCCGAAACGCGTATGGGCCGGATCACACACCTGTAACAAACAGCACCTCCACTTTTACAAGCATGGCCATGCTGTAATATTGAATCGAAGGACTTTTCCAATAACTATTGGCGATTTACTGCACTCTCCCCCTTTGTGTCGGACGAAATCCCGTTTGGAAACCCTGTGAGATTTCGGGTTAGTCAGCTGCAGCTGAACACAGTCAGACGCCGGCAGTGTCCCGCGCTGCCCGACTCACATCGGATACGGACCGTCCACCACGAGGGAGGTAAGAAGTCCTCGGATTTAAGCTGCTACATTTACAGCAATTACGGGACTTTGTAACATTATTCAACAAACTGGTATACCCAACCAGCACCCAAGACTTGGGGATTATACAAAAAGACTGCAATAGGTGACCTTACCTTTTACCTTATTGGAGTTACTACCAGCATATAGCGGTACATTAGATCTGTGATTGGAGATCTCCTGGCTAGGAGAATATAAGACACTTCATTTATTAAGTGGACTTCTCTAACATTTACAGGCATATGATCCTCTGGTCCAATATTAGCTTCTGGACCTTAGTATAGTGAGCATACCATCCCATTCATCTGCGGAATTTCTCAGTGTATTATTCCAAGTACACTAGTTTTATTATATTTTATTGTATTGTATTTTATTTCATTATTGTATGACTTGATTTTATGTTTATACACGTGTCAATATATTGGATTTAATTAAATATTTTATGTACTCTATGATCCAAATGTAGTGTGCTCGCCCATTATTTCAGTTTTATCCATTCACTTTTTGAGGGGGGGTGTCCCTCATATTTGGGCTAGCAGCACCTGCTCCACATTTTCGTTTAGAGTGAGCCACCGCCCTATTGCTTATTTCTACTCACTTTAATCACCCAATTGTGTGTGCTCCTCTTCACGGCAATATGGACATTTGGCATCATTTAGAAACTAAAAAAATTAGAGCGGAAACTTATGATTTTAATGATATGAAGAATGCTGAACCGGTCAATAGAGATATGACTGAAATCTTTCGTGAATTAGAAAGCCTTTTACAGAAACAGCTTAAACAGCATTGGGAAATCAGGTCCCTACAACAATATGTGGACAGTAATAGAATACCGAAGGGTCTCTTATTACAAAAAATTCCAGCCTATGATTTACTCAGTGACAAGTTTGAGGAAGAATGGAATGCGCTATTATTTGCGCATTCAGTGTCACTGACTAAATTAATTATTAAAAGACGTATAGAAATGCTGGAAGTTCTAAATAATAAGATATTAAAATTGAAAGAACTAACAGATAAATTCCCTAAGAATGAAGAATTCGAAAATTGGCAGGAGAGATTATGTAAGGGTTTAGATCGAATTGAAAATGATATAATAAATAGGAAAGGGAGAAAATACATCAACTCCCAGAAAAAACCTCAGATAGAAGAGACTCAAGGGAATTTGAATAAACCCAGAGAGAATCTCCCCCCTAATAGGGAAATGGAAGATGAGGCCCTACAGAGTAACTATAATGTCCCAGTGAATAATCGATATGACCAATTATCTAATCAGCATTTTTTAGATCACACTCCAGCACACCACAGGACCAAGATGAGACACAAAGAACGCACACCCCCCATGTACAATCGAGAGTCACCCACACACCAATACAATTTGAGACACAAACACTATCACCCGGCACAAACATTAGAGAATTATCCCCATCACATGGCTCAAGAAAGGGAACAGGACACTTATCCCTTAAGGAAACACAGACCCCATCCACATTATCAACACGAACACATAGAAGGTCCAAAAAGACACGAAGAAGTCACAGGAAGAACAAGACAGCACAGGAGACACTAACAACAACACACAAAGACACAATGATAATTAATTTAAGTTCTATGAACCCAACTCACTCACAAATTTGTTTATTAGAGAAAGGCCTGAAATTTGCACCCACTGAGAAACTGGACAAATTTTCTGTATACATAGGGATTCAAAAGTATATTAGGAACTTATGTCTAAAAAAACACTTCCTAAAAAACCCAATATTAAGGACTGACAACAGAGAACAATCAGATAAACCTTTACTGAAAAAGAAGTCTACTCTATTTCCTAGAAATGAAATTAGTGAAGAAATGTCGACTTTTTACAAAAATGTTGAGGCGGATATACGAAAGGTAAAAATGGGATCTGCAAGTCGTAACAACCTGACTAAACAGGAAAGCCATGCTATAAAACAGCTCCAAAAAAATGAAGCTATTACCATACGCCCCGCTGATAAAGGGGGAGCGGTAGTTATACTGAACACATCTGATTATAATGAAGAATGCCTCCGACAGTTAAATGATGCGGAAACATATATGAGGTTAAATAAAGACCCGCTGGAAGAATTTGACCTGGAACTCAAATCGTTATGTAAGAAAGGTTTGGAGTCATTGACCATCTCCAATCAGGAATATGACTTTATTTTGGGGACACAGAGAAGATTACCGATCTTCTACTGTCTCCCCAAGATTCACAAAACCCTGGTAAAACCACCGGGGAGACCGATAGTCTCGGGTATAGATTCAATATCCTCTAACTTATCAAAATATATAGATACCCAAATACAACCAGTTGTGAAAAAAACTAACTCTTACATCAAAGATACCACCCATATTATTCAAATATTAGAAGAGTTAGAAGCTGAACCAGAGTGGATTATGGGTACACTCGATGTACAGTCACTGTATACGGTGATTGACCATCGACAAGGTACATTAGCAATAAAGGAACAACTGAAGAGAGAAGGGACGACAGATGTTGCGCATATTAATTTCATTATAGAGGGGATCAATTATATTTTAACCCACAATTACTTTTATTTTGAGGGTGATTATTACCTACAAAAATGTGGGACCGCCATGGGGACCAGATTCGCCCCAAGTTATGCTAATTTATTTTTGGCAGAATGGGAAACCAATTACATCACACCCAAACTTGGGGCGGATCTGGTCCTATGGCGAAGATTTATAGATGATATCATTTTTATTTGGAAGAGCAGTAAGGAAGAACTAGAATTATTTCTGCTAGATATTAATCAGAACCAATTAAATTTGAAATTCACCTCGAACATCAAAGAGGAAACAGAATTCCTAGATATAAAGATAAAACAAGTGGATAAGAAATATATATGCAACACGTTCTCGAAATCGACATCAAAAACAGCTTCATACAGTTTTCTAGTTGTCATCTGCCGAGCTGGCTGACCAATGTCCCGTTCGGCCAGTTCCGCAGAATTAAAAGAAATTGTACAAATGAGGAAGACTTTGAGATAGAAGCTGGAAAAATGAAGAACCAATTTTTGGATAAACAATACCCTGAGAGAATTTTAGATGAAGCTTTGGAGAGGACAAGGAACCTAAACAGACAAACATTTTTTATTGATAAAGAGCCAAAGAAGGGGATAGAGCCAGACAACACAATAATAAATACTAGAATTGTTCTCCCCTTCAATAACAATCATAAAAAAATGCAAAAAATAATTAAAACACATTGGCATCATATACTGGGAGATAGGGTGATAGGCCATCTTTTACCCACAATACCATCTTTGACATTTACCAGAGCACCTAATTTAGGTTTAAAGATAGCCCCATCTATCAAATTGAATAAATCAATAAAGAAAGAGAACACAATTATGGGGACCTGGATGAAACTTACAGGTTTCTTCAAATGTGGAAAATGTACGGCCTGCAAATTAAATCCCACTCCCAGGAAAATAACAACTATCTCCTCTACTCAGAATACGCATAAATGGGAGATAAAAGAATGCCTCACTTGCAACAGCGCCGGTGTCATATACCTACTCCAGTGTCCATGTAAAAGACAATACATAGGAAGAACGAAACGTCTATTGAAGATTAGATTGGCAGAACATGTAGCTAATATAAGGAAGGGCTATGATAAGCATTGCCTATCGAAACATTATAGGGACGTACACAATAAAGACCCTTCAGAACTTATCTTCATGGCACTGGAGAAGGTAGACAGACACTGGCGAGGAGGCAATTATATTAAACAGATGTCGAAATTAGAATCAAGACGAATATATGAGTTTGGATCAATGATACCAGCGGGTCTAAATGCAGAACTGGAGCTGTTTGGATTTTTGTAGGCTGGGTGCCCCCGTTCCGACTCACACGCCGCAGTTTGGCCGATTCTGCGTCGTGGACTCGGACGCGGGTCCCCAGCCCCATATCATCTAGATCACTCCAGTGATAATGCAAAAGCTATATACTATTTATATAGACTTTTATAGAAACAGCTCACTGTATTGGAAGGCAATCCTGTGTACAGATGTTCCGACTGCGGATTCTTTTTTCTTTCTTTTAAATATTTAAATATATGTATTATATCATCCGCCTATAGCTTTTTATAGTTTTATGATACCAAGTCTCATCTTAACATTTTAATTCAGGTTTAATTATATATAAAGCATTATGAAATAAGTGAATTTATATAGATATAACTTTAATATTGGATAACTTTGATATGCAATCCATATTATAAATTCTGTTCACATAGATTTGTTTAGATTGACAGTAGGAAGAAGTGAAGTAAATAAACGCATGAGCACCAGAAAAACGCATAGGAACCGCATGCATAAAAATGCTTATTTAAAAAACGCATATGTAAAGGAATGCAGGCTGATCTCTCAGATGAGGATCTGTGCCTGGTACTTCATATTTAACAAAATTTAAGAACTTTAAGTGCAATCTATATGAGAAATTATGTATAATGACAGGAGGAATTAGTGTATTTATAAGATACAATTCTGATATGCTATTGATTCAACCAACTTTGTGTACATGGACTTGTTTAGATCGACAGAGGGAATAAGTGAAATAATAAAAAAATAAAAAAATGCATGAGTATTAAAATAACGCTTGGATACCGCATGTATATATAGAAAAACGTATGTAAGAAATGGATGCAGGATTTTTAGAGGAGGGAATCCAGGGATCTATATTAGAACAATCTTGAAGTGCAATATATATGATGAACTGTGTGTAAATAGACATATGTGCAAGGATGGAAGCAATAAGTGAGAAACCGCAAGAGTAAAAAACCGCAAAAGTATTCAGATGTATAACAAGTGTATGCATTATAAAACACATGTCTACATCCTAGAAGGAAAAATCCAGTGATCCATATTTTGGTGCTATTCAAGATATAAAAGGTGGAGGCTCACAGGTGATGTGACACCACTGATGAAGGGAAGGAGCGTTCCCGAAACGCGTATGGGCCGGATCACACACCTGTAACAAACAGCACCTCCACTTTTACAAGCATGGCCATGCTGTAATATTGAATCGAAGGACTTTTCCAATAACTATTGGCGATTTACTGCACTCTCCCCCTTTGTGTCGGACGAAATCCCGTTTGGAAGCCCTGTGAGATTTCGGGTTAGTCAGCTGCAGCTGAACACAGTCAGACGCCGGCAGTGTCCCGCGCTGCCCGACTCACATCGGATACGGACCGTCCACCACGAGGGAGGTAAGAAGTCCTCGGATTTAAGCTGCTACATTTACAGCAATTACGGGACTTTGTAACATTATTCAACAAACTGGTATACCCAACCAGCACCCAAGACTTGGGGATTATACAAAAAGACTGCAATAGGTGACCTTACCTTTTACCTTATTGGAGTTACTACCAGCATATAGCGGTACATTAGATCTGTGATTGGAGATCTCCTGGCTAGGAGAATATAAGACACTTCATTTATTAAGTGGACTTCTCTAACATTTACAGGCATATGATCCTCTGGTCCAATATTAGCTTCTGGACCTTAGTATAGTGAGCATACCATCCCATTCATCTGCGGAATTTCTCAGTGTATTATTCCAAGTACACTAGTTTTATAATATTTTATTGTATTGTATTTTATTTCATTATTGTATGACTTGATTTTATGTTTATACACGTGTCAATATATTGGATTTAATTAAATATTTTATGTACTCTATGATCCAAATGTAGTGTGCTCGCCCATTATTTCAGTTACATCTCCAATTATGCTCCAAAACTCGTATAGACTCTATTCACCTATCTGATCATTCCCCAATTTTTGTCGCGATCTCCACCCCCCAATTAACACCCAAAACAACTAACTGGAGACTAAATGAGCAACTAATCTCCTCAAAGGAGAACAAAACCAAAATACAGAACTCCCTCAATGACTTCTTCTCTTTAAATGCCCTCCCCGACACCTCCCCTCACATCCTCTGGGACACCCATAAGGCATACATAAGAGGCCAACTCATTAGCCTAGGTGCCCACCAAAAAAAATAAAGAAAAGCCTGAATAGACGGCCTTCTATCAGAAATTCGGAAACTTGAGGTGATTCACAAAAAATCCCTTTCTGATCTACACCTCTCTAAACTTAATACACTTCGCTCTGACTTAAAAAACAACCTAAACTTAATTTCGGACAAATATTTTCTTAATTCCCAATTTAAGTATTTTGCCCATGGCGATAAAGCGTCCAAATTTGTCATGAATAGGATAAAAAAAAGGAGGAATCACAATTATATTTGCAAAATTCATAACAACAAAGGAGAAATAGTCACAACATCTAAAGATATTGCCTCCCAATTTCAAGCCTTTTACCAATCCCTTTATAATCTGCCCCAACCTATTCCCACAGCCAATGCCCCATCCGCTACGGAAGCTATCAACAAATTCCTGGATACGGTCTCTCTTCCTAAACTCAACCCTTCCAATAAAAAGATACTGGAATCCCCCTTCTCTATAGACGAACTGAAAAACGCCATCAAACAGCTCCCAAAAAATAAAGCCCCAGGCCCTGATGGCCTCACAGCCCTTTATTACAACACATTTAGTGAATCTATATCTCCTTACCTTCTAAATATATGTAATCAATCACTTAAAGGCACCCCACTCACCATAGATATGACGAGAGCTCTTATAACCATCATACCCAAGGAAGGTAAGGACCCAGCCCACTGCGCAAATTACCGCCCCATTTCCTTGCTAAACCTTGACTTAAAACTCCTAGCCAAGATGTTAGCGAACTGCCTATCCCCTATTCTCCCATCATTGGTGCATGGCGACCAAACAGGCTTTGTGATTGGCAGAGAGGGTAAGGACAACTCAGTCAGAATCCTCAATGCTATTCACTATGCTACCAAGCTCTCCCATCCCCTAGTTCTTCTCAGCACCAACGCCGAAAAGTCTTTTGACAGGATCAATTAGTCCCCTTTCTAACCTCAAAATAAATATGAAAAAATCCCATATATTAAGCATAGGCTTAAACTCCCGTACTAAAACAGACCTAGCTGCTCACTCTCCATTTAATTGGGATACCCCCTTCATAACTTATTTGGGAGTTAAAATTAGCACTGATCTTTCCAAACTATTTCAACTTAACTTCCTCCCACTGTTAAAAACCATGCAAGATCAACTAAACAACCTCCACCCTCAAACACTATCCTGGTTTGGCCGTAAAAATATATTTACCTCATTAGTCCTCCCTAAACTAAATTATCTACAACAAGTCCTCCCCCTCCCAATACCAAAATCCTTCTTCCAATCCCTTGACAAGGAAATCCGATCCTTTATATGGAGCCGCAAGAAAGGCCGCATACGTTTCTCTATATTACAAAACCCCAAAATCTCTGGCGGCATTAAGCTCCCAAATCCCTCACTATATAACTCAGCTACCCTATTAACCAGGGTTGCTGATTGGTTCAGAGACCCTACTTACAAATCCTGGCCTAGAATGGAGGCTGCCCTAGCCAAAATCTCTTTCAGAACCCTTCTGATCCATCCTCAACAAAACCGAGTCAAATATAAAACTACCAGCCTATCTATTATAGCTACACTAGAAGCTTGGGATAAACTCCAAAAATCTGATAATGGAATCCCGTTGCCCTCTCCACTTATTCAAGTTAGGGATTTATTAGACCTGGCCCCACCAGAGCTGAAACAAAGTCTTCCTATATATATCCGTAATTCTGAAATTCCGGCTATCTCTCTTTTTGGGGAAGACGGCAACATGATCCACAAAGACCACTTTGTCTCCCTCTTTCCCGAAACCAAGCTATTCCCTTCCCTATACTCGTCTTTAATTGCCAACTTAACAAAATTTGTCCCCTACCATGCACTTTTAAGGCCCCTTACATGGTTTGAAAGCCTCATTGATTCTAAACATCCCCCGAAAAAATTTATTTCTCAGCTGTATAGAAAATTGAACAGCCCTATATGCCCTCCTAAGCTGCCATTCATTGGAGCTTGGGAAAAGGACTTGGACATTCAATTTTCTGAGGACGATCAACTGAAACTTTTTAGAGAACCCCACAGTTCCTCCAGATGTGTTAGGATACAGGAAAATGGCTATAAAGTACTCACCAGGTGGTACAAAACACCTGACATTACCTGTAGATATAGCAGTACTGGCTCTGACGCATGCTGGAGGTGTGGCGAGGGGGGTGGCAAATTCTTTCACATATGGTGGTCTTGCTAACCTTTGCATAGTTGGTGGTCTGAGATTTTTAAACAATGCAACTTAATCTGCAAATCCAAAACTCCACCTTCTGCCCAACTTGCACTATTAGGCCTTCCCCCCCCCCCCCAACCCACATCCACCGGTGTCACTCCACTGTTTAAAAGATTGCTATCAGCAGCACGCCTATTAGTCCCCAGATTCTGGCTTTCGTCAGACCTCCCACCACTAGATTATTGGATAAATAAGGTAGACTCCATTTACAGATTTGAAGAGCTGTCCGCTTGGGAAAATCGCTCTCATAACAAATTTGCTGCCCTTTGGAAACCCTGGATTGAATTCAGACACTTTAACGAGGCCCATTAAATGTATAAGTAAATACTGAATTTTATCAGCATTATATGGTACTAATGTTAATTATTATGCAACATGATTGGAAATGACATCTACTATGTTAATTTTGTTAACTTGGTTATTTTATGGATAGCTAAGCAGTACAATATTGTATACAGCTGTGTACTGTCCTTCGATGTGGAAATATTTGTACTGATGTTTTACATCTTCAATAAAGCTTTGAAAAAAAAAAAAAAAGCAAAATAACACACATCTGTGTTGGCTACCTATTCCTCTTTCGCCGCCGCTTCCACCTAGACCGCCACGTAAGCCTACACGGCCACATCCACCCATTCACCGCCTCCTCGACCTCTTCCTCCTACATCATTCCTAATTTTTATTTTTTTAAGGTCTTTTATGTTTTTTTAATTTGTTTCCCTATCCACATTTGTTTGCAGAGCATTTGCCATGCACTTAAGCACATTTTGCTGCCTTTTGCAGCCCTCTAGCTCTTTTCAGGGATATTTTAGAGCCATTTTAGTGGCCAAAAGTTCGGGGCCCCATTGACTTCAATGGGGTTCGGGGTCAAGTTCGGGTCAAGTTCGGGTCCCGAACCTGAACTTTTTTTTCAAGTTCAGCCGAACCTGCCGAACCCGAACATCCAGGTGTCCGCTCAACTCTAGTCAGAACAATTACCCAGAAAACATGGATCCTGTCTGGGGAGCATACGCCTTCCCTCGGTCAGCATTTGCTCAATAATCCATCAGTATTGCTAAAGGCAAAAAAAAACGGAGTGGATCTTAAACAGAGATGACAAGTGAATGGAATATTTGCATGACTTCTGTGTTTTCTACCCACTCCTGCTTTTGACTACCAAATCATAAGCCAATTCTGATGGGACCATACAGGCCTTAAAGCTAATACACAGACAGGATCAGTTGTGCGTCTCGTTTTTCCTTCCTTCTGACAGATCAGAAGAAGTGTCAAATAAATGATGATGTCAGCCAAGCCGAAAGCCAAAATAGTGGACCAGTCATGAAGTGGGGAGGGTGGGAACAGCATGAGAAGTCCACAGAGTGTACCTATGACATAGTGGTGAGGTGAAAGCATCAGGAGTAGACCACAGAGTGGCCCAATGACAGGGTCTGGAGGTGGCAGCAGCATGAGGAGACCACAGAGTGGCACATTGACAGAGTCTGGAGGTGATGGCAGCATCAGGAGGCCACAGAGTGGCAAGGTGACATACTATGGTGTTGGGTGGCAATACCAGTACCCGCTGAAGATGGTGGGTGAAAGAAGGAGCACTTGGCATCAGATGTATGGCATCAGGCGGGTAACAGCATCAGAATAGTAGCTGAGTCAGGTAGCCAGAAGAAACCGGTCTCTTTTGTCAAATTGTTGGTGTGGCACCATGGATGATCTAGTCTGATGCATCAGGCATTGGTGTGTGGAATTCCTGGCTGATCCACGCCTGATTTATCTTGATGCAGTGTCCCACTATGTGCTATATGTGGGCACTTTAAACTCTTGCTAAATGTCATATCAAATGCTTGCACCACTTATATATATAGCTTGGGGGGGGGGGGAAGTTAGTGTGTCCAATGATAATGAAGAGATGAGGAAGTTAATGGAGGAGGTGAAAATTTCTATTTCGACCAAAATAATTTAAAAAAGATTTTAACGCATATAAGTGCAGTGCTTAATGCTGAATACAAGATTCTTTTCCACCAAAAGATTTTAAAAAAGATTTTACCGCCTATAAGTGCAGCGCTGAATGCTGAATACAAGATTTTTTGTCCACCGAAATAATTCAAAAAAGATTTTACCACATATAGCTGCAGCGCTGAACGCTGAATAAAATTAGTTTTTCCACCAAAATAATTTACAAAAAATTTTAATGCATCTAAGTGCAGCGCTGAACACCGAATAGTTAATTTTTCCACCCTAATACTTCAATAAAGATTTTACCACATATAACGGAGGACGGAGATGGAAAGGGTCTTCGGATTCCCCCAGCACTATACGGACGTGTCAGAAATAAACTGCTGCTCCTGACAGCAGCTCCTGGGAAGGTCATGGAGCATCCAGGTCATCCGGCATCTATTCGCTAAAGGATTATTTTAAAAGTGTGCAGAAGCCACATGGGGCCCCCATGCCGCAGATTCAACCGCATATAACCGCAGTGCTGACCGCTGAATACATTTTGTTTTTCGACCGAAATACTTCAATAAAGATTTTACCACATATAACCTCAGCACTGACTAACTGCTACCACCGCTACTTCCATGAACCTCTGCTACTCGCACTGCTGCCATCCTGTTGAATCCCAGCCATGCTTTCAACACATATAACCACCAACGTGAACTTAGAATGTATTTTTCTGTTTGTACTGAAATAGGCCACTAAACGCTTTCAACACATATTGCTACCGCCGACGTGAAGTGAGAATGCATTTTTCTGTTTGTACTGAAATAGGCCACTAAACGCTTTCAACACATATTGCCACCGCCGACGTGAAGTGAGAATGCATTTTTCTGTTTGTACTGAAATAGGCCACTAAATGCTTTCAACACATATAATTGTCGCCGACGTGAACTGAGAATGCATTTTTCTGTTTGTACTAAAAAAGGCCACTAAACGCTTTCAACATATCTAACCGCTGCCGACGTGAACTGAGAATGTATTTTTCTTTTTGTACTAAAATACAAAATAACACATATAACCGCCGCACTGACTGACTGCTACAGATGCTACTTCCGTGAATCCCTGCATCACTACTTCCCGGGCAGGTAGGCTGCTGCGAATCGTTCTACCCCTGGCACCTTTGGCTCCCGACCTCCCACTGCTGCCACCTTGCTGACTCCTAGCGATGCTTTCAACACATACAACTGCTGAAGTGAACTGAGAATATATTTTTCTTTTTGTACTGAAATAGGCCACTGAACCCTTTTGCCACAAATAAGTGCACCAGTGAAATGCGTATATATATTTAAATTTTTTACTGTAATACGCCCATATACGCACATATACGACCCGGGACCCAAACCCGAACATTTCAGTAAAAGTTCGGGTTCGGGTTCAGTGTTCGGCAGTTTCTTGGTGCTTTTTGAAAGGCTGCAGAGCAGCCAATCTTACAAGCATTTAACTGTCTGACCTTAGAAGCCATCACAGCCATGCCTACTAATGGCTGTGATTGGCCAGTGCAGCATGTGACCCAGGCTCTATATAAACTTGAGTCACGTAGCGCTGCACATCACTCTGCTGTTACTAGTGTAGGGAAAGGATGCTGCTGGTGATTTCAGGGAGAGAATAGGACAGAATCTGTGATCAGAATTCGAATCTAACCCAGCGATCTAAATACATTTAGTTGTGTGGGTGCAGGGCACAATCTTTTTACCCTGCCAGTGACAGAAAAAAATTACTTTTATCCATCTGTTAGTTAGGTGTGCTGCAGCGGCGGCCATTTTATGCAAGCTCAGTGCACCAGCACTGCATCTGAGCTTTTGTGACATTCAAATCCAAGCTTGAAATACTGCACTAATAATCTGGTTTTTTAAAAATACTGCTGTCATATTCAGTTATTAAACAAACACCAGTTTTGGGCAAAAATGTTTATTTTGCAGCCTTTGCTGCATATATCATTGTGAGATACACCCTTTAGATACTGTGGGTATATTCATTTATTTGAAAAACACCCATTTTGGGCACAAATCTTTAATTGCGGCCTATTCTGGATCAGGGCATGTGAGATGCACCCTTTAGATACTGTGATTGTATTCAGTTATTTAAAAAACACCCATTTTGGGCACAAATCTTTAATTGCGGCCTAGTCTGAATCAGGGTGTGTGAGATACACCCTTTAGATACTGTGGTTCTATTCAATAATTTGTAAAACAGCCATTTTTTGCCAAAAACTTTCATTGCAGCCTAGTCTGGATTAGGGCGTGTGTGATACACCCTTTACATACTGTGGTTCTATTTATTTATTAAACAAACACCCATTTTGGGCAAAAAACTTTAATTGCGGACTAGTCTGCATCTGTACGTGAGAGATCCAACCTTTATATACTGTCGTTCTATTCTGCTATTAATTAAACACCCATTTAGGGCAAGATCCTAAATTTGAGAAATATGAGGAGAGGGTCAAATAAGGGACGTGGCCCAGGTCGTGGTGCTGCTGGTGGAGCTCCTGTTGCAGGGAGAGGACGTGGTCGATCTGTGCCAGCTACACTCACAAGTGAAACCCCTTCCTCAGGTGCGAGTAGGCGACAGAACCTGAAGCGGTATTTGGTCGGGCCTAATGCGGCTCTACGAATGGTGAGGCCTGAACAAGTACAGGCGATAGTAGATTAGGTTGCTGACAGTGGCTCCAGTTCCTTCACATTGTCTCCCACACAGTCTCCTGCTGAAAGATCAGAATTGGCACCTGCAGCCCATGTCCATCAGTCTTTTACCTCACCCCCTTGCAAATCAGCCAAGCAGTCAGAGCCCCAAGTCATGCAGCAGTCTCTTCTGCTTTTTGATGACTCTGTTAGCATGGTTTCACAGGGCCATCCACCTAGCCCTGCCCCAGAAGTGGAAGAGATTGAGTGCACCGATGCCCAACCACTTATATTTCAAGAGGAGTACATGAGAGGACCATCGCAGCACGTCTCGGATGATGACGAAACAGAGGTGCCAACTGCTGGGGCTTTCTAAAGTGTGCAGACCAACAAGGAGGGCAGGGGTAAAGACTGGGTGGAAGATAATGTTGAGGACGATGAGGTCCTCGACCCCACATTGAATCAAGGTCATGCGTGTGACCCATGTAGTTCGGAGGAAGAGGCGGTGGTCGCTGGTAGACGCGCTGCTGATGGCATTCCCACCTGACAGCGGGGGCTCAGTGGAAGCACAAGGCAAAGGCTGAGCAGGAGGAAGAGGTCGCCAACGCAGCTGGGGCACCAACAGCACCTGAGAAGCACCTTAGCATGGCCGAAATGTGGAAAAGCTTTGTCAGCACGCCACAACAACCAGCACCACCAGCTGATTTGGAACGTCTTAGCAGGAGGCTGCATTTCAGCAACATGGTGGAGCAGTATGTGTGCACACGTCTACACGTACTGACTGATGGGTCTGCCCCCTTCAAATTCTGGGTCTCCAAATTAGGCACATGGTCTGAGCTTGCCCTTTATGCCTTGGAGGTGCTGGCCTGCCCTGCAGCCAGTGTATTGTCTGAACGTGTGTTTAGCATGGCAGGAGGGGGTTATCACAGACAAGCACAGTCGCCAGTCCACAGCCAATGTGGACAAGCTCACGTTCATTAAAATGAACCAGGCAGGGATCCCACAGGACTTGTCCGTACCTTGTGCAGAATAGACATGTATACCGGCCTCACCCAGCCATTGTTGTACTCCAGCGCACTTTCTCTTTTTTTTATTTGTTATATTTCTCAATGTTTTGGGGTCTACCCAAATTTAGAAATCACAGAAAAAAAATGCACCAAACGGATATGCCACTGACTATACTAGCTAGTCATACAAGCAGATATTAAAAGCTGAGACTTTTGCCAATATATTCCTGTCAGGTCTGATATGGGTGTGGCTTACAGTCTTGCTTTATTCACATTGCACTAGTTGTCCTGCTAGGCGGTTGTGTGGAAGCTTGGCTTTGAGCTGGATTTCATCAGCTTCAGACCGTGTTCACACCATAGTTAGCGTAGTGGTAGGACCCTTGCCATGCTGAGAGACTGTGACGTGGTGCATGATGGGCTCCGATGTGTTCCTGACAGGAATATATTGGCAAAAGTCTCAGCTTTTAATATCTGATTGTACAGTCGTGGCCAAAAGTTTTGAGAATGACACAAATATTAGTTTTCACAAAGTTTGCTGCTAAACTGCTTTTAGATTTTTGTTTCAGTTGTTTCTGTGATGTAGTGAAATATAATTACACGCACTTCATATGTTTCAAAGGCTTTTATCGACAATTACATGACATTTATGCAAAGAATCAGTATTTGCAGTGTTGGTCCTTCTTTTTCAGGACCTCTGCAATTCGACTGGGCATGCTCTCAATCAACTTCTGGGCCAATTCCTGACTGAAAGCAACCAATTCTTTCATAATCACTTCTTGGAGTTTGTTAGAATTAGTGGGTTTTTGTTTGTCCACCCGCCTCTTGAGGATTGACCACAAGTTCTCAATGGGATTAAGATCTGGGGAGTTTCCAGGCCATGGACCCAAAATGTCAATGTTTTGGTCCCAGAGCCACTTAGTTATCACTTTTTCCTTATGCCACGGTGCTCCATCGTGCTGGAAAATGCATTGTTCTTCACCAAACTGTTGTTGGATTGTTGTAAGAAGTTGCTGTTGGAGGGTGTTTTGGTACCATTCTTTATTCATGGCTGTTATTTTGGTCAAAATTGTGAGTGAGCCCACTCCCTTGGATGAGAAGCAACCCCACACATGAATGGTCTCAGGATGCTTTACTGTTGGCATGACACAGGACTGATGGTAGCGCTCACCTTTTCTTCTCCGGACAAGCCTTTTTCCAGATGCCCCAAAAAATCGGAAAGAGGCTTCATCGGAGAATATGACTTTGCCCCTGTCCTCAGCAGTCCATTCACCAAACTTTCTGCAGAAGATCAATCTGTCCCTGATATTTTTTTGGGAGAGAAGTGGCTTCTTTGCTGCCCTTCTTGACACCAGGCCATCTTCCAAAAGTCTTTGCCTCACTGTACGTGCAGATGCGCTCACACCTGCCTGCTGCCATTCCTGAGTAAGCTCTGCACTGGTGGCACTCCGATCCCGCAGCTGAATCCTCTTTAGGAGACGATCCTGGCGCTTGCTGGACTTTCTTGGACGCCCTGAAGCCTTCTTAACAAGAATTGAACCTTTTTCCTTGAAGTTCTTGATGATCCTATAAATTGTTGATTGAGGTGCAATCTTAGTAGCCACAATATCCTTGCCTGTGAAGCCATTTTTATGCAACGCAATGATGGCTGCACGCGTTTCTTTGCAGGTCACCATGGTTAACAATGGAAGAACAATGATTTCAAGCATCATCCTCCTTTTAACATGTCAATTCTGCCATTTTAACCCAATCAGCCTGACATAATGATCTCCAGCCTTGTGCTCGTCAACATTCTCACCTGAGTTAACAAGATGATTACTGAAATGATCTCAGCAGGTCCTTTAATGACAGCAATGAAATGCAGTGGAAAGTTTTTTTTGGGATTAAGTTAATTTTCATTGCAAAGAAGGACTATGCAATTCATCTGATCACTCTTCATAACATTCTGGAGTATATGCAAATTGCTATTATAAAAACTTAAGCAGCAACTTTTCCAATTTCCAATATTTATGTAATTCTCAAAACTTTTGGCCACGACTGTATGACTAGATAGTATAGTCAGTGGCATATCCATTTGGTGCATTTTTTTCTGTGATTTATATAATTATATTTTCATCCGCACAATGCTCCGTTTTGTGTAGGATGCCTTTGTGGTGCATGTGGACCGCGCCGGCATCCTCCATTGTACGCATTTTTTGCTGGGGATGGTCGTTTGCTGCGGTCCACATGCGGTGGGACTACTCCCCCAATGAGAAACACGCTACAGTGTTTGGGGTTTGAGCAGTTCCCCCATATTTGCCACTATATTTCTGTGATTTTGCCTACCCAAATTTAAAACAAAAAAAAAATATAATAATAAAATTAAATAAAAAACAAAACCAAAAACCAGTGTTGGCTACCTCCTCCACCTCCACCTCCTACTCCATATGGACCTCCTCCTCCTAGATCAAGATTATTTTTATTTATTTTTTACGTATTTTAGGTTATTTTAAGTCATTTCCCTATCCACATTTGTTTGCAGAACACTAGCCATGCTCTTAACCACATTTTGCTGCCTATTTCAGTCCTCTAGCCCTTTCCAGGACTATTTTAGATCCATTTTAGTGCCCAAAAGTTCGGGTCCCCATTGACTTCAATGGAGTTCGTGTTCGGGGTCAAGTTCGGGTCCCAAACTCAAACTTTTTTGCGAAGTTCAGCCGATCCCGGCGAACCCGAACATCCAGGTGTCCGCTCAACTCTAATTAACAGGATAGCTCTGTCAAAGCTTGTTGCTGCTTCCATAGTTCAGGTGTGTCTGACTAGGAGGCTCCTCTGTGCTTCCCACTGAGACATTGCACTCCCTTCATTTCTGCAGGTGCTCCCACTACGACAAGTAGCAGAAACCGAAGGCAGTCAATACAGTATGCTAAACATAGTGGAAAGGTCTTTTCAAGTGCCACGCCAACTTGATTTACAGCAGCAAATAAATGCACACTGTCTGAGCAACCACGTTCAGTCATACAGTACAGCATGTTCTCTGGCACATAATCCTGTTTTCTGACCCCTATGTACTTCTGGGGAGGCAGACTGAAACAATGGACAGAAATAGCCCAGTTTGTTATTGGTATACATGCTTGTCCAACCTCCAATGTTCTGTCAGGGTATTTAGTTTGGCAGCACAACATTACATATAAAAACAATAAAACTGGGGAATAGGGATTATTCTGAATTAAATTGGTATCATACCTACTACACATGAAGAAAATAAAAGCTCTTTGCACACATTTTTGATCAAACGTGTGTCGAGCCCATCTACCAGGCATCAAGGTGGCTTCTGCAGATGAGTACCTAACACTAACAGAACTGCCTCTCCTGGGCTTGACCTAAGCCTACAATGTTTAGGGCAGTGTCGGAACCAGCTACATTTATACTCTGCTCAGAAGTTTAGAAGAAAGGCAGTTATGTTAGTGTTAGGTACCCATCTGCAGAAGCCAACTTGACGTCTGGTAGATGGGTCCGACACATGTTTGATCAAAAATGTGCGCAAAAATATATATATTTTTTAATGTATAGTAGGTATAATACCACTTTAATTCACAATAATCCCTATTCCCCAGGTTTATTGTATGTGTAATGTTGTGCTGCCATATGTTTTTTTTTGCTTGCTTTCTGCATGCTAGCTTTATGGATGTGCACATATGACTATGAATGTGCTATTCTAAATTTTCTTGTAGGGTATTCAGTTTGGCAGATGGCACTGTCACATTGAAGCAGGCAAAATTGTCCTCTGTAAGGTTAGAAAATACTACTTTTGTGAAAATCAATCAGACACACCCATAAATAGATATGCTATTGCTGACAGTGGCTATTTATCGCTTGCCAAATGATGCCACAGCCGCTGTCAGCCTATCCTTTTTTTATACTGTATTGCTACTGCTGCTGCCACAACTACTACTCCCTGTCCTACTACCACTACACAGCTGCACATTTTCTGTCTTGTCTGTTATTTTCCCTACTGTACTGCTGCTGCCACAGCTACTATTGCCACTGCTACATCCCCTTCACTGCTGCACAACTTCTGCCTTGTCCATCAGGTTCTATACTCTGCTGCTACTGTTGCTACTACTGCCACTACTACTACCACCCCTACACAGCTGCACATCTGTCTGTCAGGTTTCATATTATACTGCTGATTCTCCCAAAAAAGAGAGAATTTTCGGACTGTTTGTTCAGAATAAGCCGTTTTTTATCCTACCATGTGTGTATAAGCAGATTAAGCGATCAGTTTTGAACTGATTGTTTAACGCAAGCCATTGTTTTTTCCCGATACTACCTTGTCTGTATAAACATAGACCATGCACTTTCATTTTGTTATCCCTGTGAACAATGCGTTTACCAATAAACATATACGGTATGTTGCTGTCACTTTAATACTAATGCTGTGTTGGTGTTAAAAAGCTCAAACGTAGTTGCATACAGTCCTAGGTGACCCCAAGAATGTCATATGCAACTTTTCAGGGCAATCTGAGCACTTTTGATCCAAGATGAATGCATTTGCGCTCAAATTCAATCTTTTGACCAATTAATAGGGGTGCACCGAAATGAAAATTCTGGTCCGAAACCGAAACCGAAAATTCAGGATGCCCTTGACCGAAAACCGAAACCGAAACTGCCTTTTTGCCCAAATACTTTTAAAATACTTTTTTTTTAATGATTTTATTAATAATTCTTTTTCATGAATGAAATTCATCTGTGGGTGGCGCTGTTATGGAGAGGGGGATCTGTGGGTGGCGCTGTTATGGAGAGGGGGATCTGTGGGTGGCGCTATGGAAAGGGGGATCTGTGGGTGGCGCTATGGAGAGGGGGATCTGTGGGTGGCGCTGTTATGGAGAGGGGGATCTGTGGGTGGCGCTGTTATGGAGAGGGGGATCTGTGGGTGGCGCTGTTATGGAGAGGGGGGTCTGTGGGTGGCGCTGTTATGGAGAGGGGGATCTGTGGGTGGCGCTGTTATGGAGAGGGGGATCTGTGGGTGGCGCTGTTATGGAGAGGGGGATCTGTGGGTGGCGCTGTTATGGAGAGGGGGATCTGTGGGTGGCGCTGTTATGGAGAGGGGGATCTGTGCACTGTTATGGAAAGGGGATATGTGCACTGTTATGGGCATAACAGTGCACAGATCCCTTTCCCCATAACAGTGCACAGATCCCTTTCCCCATAACAGTGCACAGATCCCCCCTCCCCATAGCAGTGCACAGATCCCCCCTCCCCATAGCAGTGCCATAGACCTATCCCCCTACCCATAACAGCCCCGGCCCTGCTGCTCACAGCATCACTCACTGCATCTTTATTTTACCTTACAATCGTGAGGCTCCAGTAACTAACAACTCTGCAGGCAGAGCGGAGGGCGGCGTAACGTCACTTACTCACGTGACGCACCTGCTCCGCCCACTTTATGAATGAAGGAGGCGGAGCAGGCGCGTCACGTGAGTAAGTGACGTTACGCCGCCCTCCGCTCTGCCTGCAGAGTTGTTAGTTACTGGAGCCTCACGATTGTAAGGTAAAATAAAGATGCAGTGACAAAGTAAACCGCCCGCCCGGCGCCTGCCCGCAGATGGTGGGTGACAAATATGTAACAATATCGGCCGAAGTGGATTAGGTGCATTTTCGGCCGATATTTTCGGCTGCCGAAATTTCGGTGCACCCCTACCAATTAATTAGAAACGAGTTTAAAGAAATTAGCTCAACTGTAATAAAATAAAAAAAAATATGCACAAAAAAATGAGAATCAGTAAGAACTACTAAATATGTTCTCAAATTTCCTCTGCTGACTGTACTTTGAATAGTTACTTGTCAGGAGATGTGTCTTTTAAAACTAATTATTCTTGACCAAAGTTGGTCAGAGATCGATTGCATGATTGAATATAAGTTGAAAGCTTGCATAAAGACAGGAGCATTTGTAACACAAGACAGTCAGCATGAAATGCATTTCAAAGATTACACACAGGGTTAATGAAAGGATCTTTTAACCAGATGTAATAAAATGTTTGAGTCAATCTCATGTAACCAATTTATATTGCAGCACATTACATCAACACAATCTATTCAGTTGAATGGTAGCATATTATACTATATTGTTCACAGTATTATGTACCCTAAATCTGTACCAAGAGTATTATGGACTGAAGGTCTAAATTAATATATCTGGAATTTGATTGTGATTCATAACAAAAATGTATCCACCAAACAAACCCAAAGCTTTTTTTAAACTGGGTGCAGCACCATTTTACTGCACACTTTGGCAGGCAAAACCAAGATGGAGGAATAAGAAGGATGGTCACATGACTGTAGGAGGAAGTGGGGGAGTGGGCTTGTGTGGTTGGCTCAGAGGCTGGAAAACAGGGCAGCAGGGGTGGTAGCAGGCAGGGAGGTGCCTATGCAGAACAAGCAGATGTCATTCTGTGTTGAGCTGTTAAAGAGGGTGGTTGTAGCTATGTCGTGTTTGACAGAAAACAATCTTAGATAGTATACAGAGGCACAAGCAAGTGTGTATTATATCGTAACATCTGTAAAATTTGGAGTACCGCACACCGTTATTACTGGTGCCAGCAAGGACTTGTTAGTGGTAGTCACGTAGTAGAAAATTGCAGCACACAGTATTTTTCTTTTGCTGTTAGGTTATGTTTTAATCTTCTATCATCATATGATCATCATGATCCAGTGCAATTACAGGGTATATAAGGCAGGCATGTACAAATCAATATGGTGACCGGACGTTTTGGCCTGTCAGGGCCTTCTTCAGCGGTCTATAATCTAAAACAAAGCAATACATACATACGTGAGCATTAGGATACATGCATGGAGATCAAAAAAATGATGAAAATAAAAAAGAAATCAGGACATAGTGAACAAATATAAAGGGATGAAGGACTTAAAAACAACAGACAGCTTGTTAAAGTCTGGGAGTGAACAAAATCGTATACCCAATTGTTGTATTGAAATGATATGGTAATATATATTGACGTGGTTTAATGCTCTTATAGTAGGTCACAAGACCTTACTGGCTCATGTTATAGTTGGGCCAATATAATTTTATGGGTGGTATGCATAATTAGACAATGACATTGAGGAACATCTCAGACTATGACACTACGGATAGTATTTGGAGACCACTGAAGCAACGTATGTTTTAGATTATAGACCGCTGAAGAAGGCCCTGACAGGCCGAAAACGTCCGGTCACCATATTGATTCGTACATGTCTGCCTTATATACCCTGTAATTGCACTGGATCATCATGATCATATCATGATAGAAGATTAAAACATAACCTAACAGCAAAAGAAAAATACTGTGTGCTGCAATTTTCTACTACATATTTTAGCGTAACATTGACAGTTTAGGGAAAATATAGAAATAAATAATTGCGTAGAATACTAGAGACTTTGTTCAGGGAAAGCTTTTAAGCTTCGGAGAAGTAAGGGGCTGGGGCAAGTGCTTAATAAAACAGCTGCTGCAGAACCTCATTCTAGCAGTTCTTTGTTACAAAACCAATATATATACAGTCAGGTCCATACATATTGGGACATCGACACAGTTCTAACATTTTTGGCTCTATACACCACCACAATGTATTTGAAAGGAAACGGACAAGATGTGCTTTAACTACAGACTGTCAGCTTTAATTTGAGGGTATTTACATCCAAATCAGGTGAACAGTGTAGGAATTTCAACAGTTTGCATATGTGCCTCCCACTTGTTAAGGAACCAAAAGTAATGGGACAATTGGCTTCTCAGCTGTTCCATGGCCAGGTGTGTGTTATTCCCTCATTATTCCAATTACAATGAGCAGATAAAAGGTCCAGAGTTTACTTCAAGTGTGCTATTTGCATTTGGAATCTGTTGCTGTCAACTCTCAAGATGAGATCCAAAGAGCTGTCACTATCAGTGAAGCAAGCCATCATTAGGCAAAAAAAAAAAACATCATAGAGATAGCAAAAACATTAGGCGTGGCCAAAACAACTGTTTGGAACATTCTTAAAAAGAAGGATCGTATCGGTGAGCTCAGCAACACCAAAAGACCAGGAAGACCACGGAAAACAACTGTGGTGGGTGACCAAAGATTTCTTTCCCTGGTGAAGAAAACACTCTTCACAACAAGTGGCCAGATCAAGAACACTCTCCAGGAGGTAGGTGTATGTGTGTCAAAATCAACAATCAAGAGAAGACTTCACCAGAGTGAATACAGAGGGTTCACCACAAGATGTAAACCATTGGTGAGCCTCAAAAACAGGAAGGCCAGATTAGAGTTTGCCAAACGACATAAAAAAAAGCCTTCACAGTTCTGGAACAACATCCTATGGACAGATGAGACCAAGATCAACTTGTACCAGAGTGATGGGAAAAGAAGAGTATGGAGAATGAAAAGAACTGCTCATGATCCTAGGCATACCACCTCATCAGTGAAGCATGGTGGTGGTAGTGTCATGGCGTGGGCATGTATGGCTGCCATTGGAACTGGTTCTCTTGTATTTATTGATGATGTGACTGCTAACAAAAGCAGCAGGATAAATTCTGAAGTGTTTCGGGCAATATTATCTGCTCATATTCAGCCAAATGCTTCAGAACTCATTGGACGGCACTTCACAGTGCAGATGGACAAAGACCCAAAGCATACTGCAAAAGCAACTAAAGAGTTTTTTAAGGGAAAGAAGTGGAATGTTATGCAATGGCCAAGTAAATCACCTGACCTGAATCCGATTGAGCATGCATTTCACTTGCTGAAGACAAACTGAAGGGAAACAAGCAGGAACTGAAGACAGTTGCAGTAGAGGCCTGGCAGAGCATCACCAGGGATGAAACCCAGCATCTGATGATGTCTATGCGTTCCAGACTTCAGGCTGTAATTGACTGCAAAGGATTTGCAACCAAGTATTAAAAAGTAAAAGTTTAATTTATGATTATTATTATGTCCCATTACTTTTGGTTCCTTAACAAGTGGGAGGCACATATGCAAACGGTTGTAATTCCTACACCGTTCACCTGATTTGGAAGTAAATGCCCTCTTGTTCGTTTAATTTCAAATACATTGTGGTGGTGTATAGAGCCAAAAATATTTGGCTCTATACACAACCACAATGGATTTGAAATGAAACAAACTAGATGCGCTTTAACTGCAGACCGACAGCTCTAATTTTTTGGGTATTTACATCCAAATCAGGTGAACAGTGTAGGAATTACAACAGTTTGCATATGTGCCTCCCACTTGTTAAAGGGCCGAAAGTAATGGGACAGAATAATAATCATAAATGAAACTTTCACTTTTTAATACTCGGTTGCAAATCCTTTGCAGTCAATTAAATTATATATATATATATATATATATATATATATATATATATATATATATATATATAATTTATTTTTTTCATTTGAACAGAGACAGTTTTTCTTTCTTCAAAATGACACATTTCTACATAATCTTATTACCAGCACAGAACCCGAATTGCACTTTTTTTCATTGCATTTTATTGCAATAATGCAGTTTTAATGCCAGTGACATTAAATGTAAATTACACCTTAGATAGAAATATTACCACCTTTCCTGCATTATTATATTGGTGCTAGGTGTATATTACAGAAATGTCTTTTTTGAAACAGAGTTGTTAAATGCAAATTACACTGAGAAATATAGACAGAAATATAACAGTCTTTTCTTGCATCGTTATATTGGTTGTGGGGAGGTGCAAAATCACATTACAAGTTTGCAACATGTTTTACTGTACAAAAATCTGTTTTGTACCAGTGTATGCAAATTACACAGTAGACATAAATATTACTGCATAAATACTGCATTATTCCAAAAGCAAATTGTCAATAGCAGTGTGCAGTGTGTTTGTATAAGGTGAAGGACATTTAATTATACCTCTGTCTTTAAAGGGACACTGACAGGGCCAAAAAGCATATTAAGGTATATATATGACCGTACAGGTCTTATAAAGTGTATAAGAATCATGTAAGTATCCCCCCTGTCCACCTTCTAACTACAGTAATGTGAAGTTTTATAACCTGCTGGAATCGGGTTCAATCTGCCCAAGGGGCGGTGTTTCACCTCAGCTTGCGCCCAGCCAGCCTCGCCACAACTGCCATTTGAAGCGCCGCCCAGTTCATCAATATTCACTTCGCTGGGCGGCGCTGGGCGGCTACTAGTGTCCCCGGCTATCTTCAGCGCATGCGCCCGGCACCCTCACTGGCCGGGATCGCATCGCGCCTGCGCGACCGTTTGCATATGTGCCTCCCACTTGTTAAGGAACCAAAAGTAATGGGACATAATAATAATCATAAATTAAACTTTCACTTTTTAATACTTGGTTGCAAATCCTTTGCAGTCAATTACAGCCTGAAGTCTGGAACGCATAGACATCATCAGATGCTGGGTTTCATCCCTGGTGATGCTCAGGCAGCCTCTGAGAATGAGACTGTGAGGGTGCCGGGCGCATGCGCTGAAGATAGCCGGGGACACTAGTAGCCGCCCAGCGAAGTGAATATTGATGAGCTGGGCGGCGCTTCAAACGGCAGTTGTGGCGAGGCTGGCTGGGCGCATGCTGAGGTGAAACACCGCCCCTTGGGCAGATTGAACCCGATTCCAGCAGGTTATAAAACTTCACATTACTGTAGTTATAAGGTGGACAGGGGGGATACTTACATGATTCTTATACACTTTATAAGACCTGTACGGTCATATATATACCTTAATATGCTTTTTGGCCCTGTCAGTGTCCCTTTAAAAACAGAAAACAAATTTGTGACTTACCGTTTAGGAAAATTAAGATTTTTTTTTTATTAGGCCTCATAATAAAATGTCTGGAATATGGAAGAGTTCAATACGAAAGACCCAAGACTCATCCTCCTACAGCCAGAATGTAAGCAATAGCAGCACCATCTACCCAGGCAATAGTATTAGTAGGCCACATTTCTTCCTGGTTTCCTACAGGTGCAACATTATTATTGAGGACAAAGAGGAAGAGATTGTGGTTTGTATGTTTGTGGACTAGATGGCTCACTTCTTCTCTCAGTCACAGCAGGAAGACATTGAGATCAATTCTGAGTCTGACACTGTGCCTTTGAGCCAGTAATCATAGCTAGGCTTGAGCGAATCGAGCTTCAGACCATAGATCCAAAGTCGATTTATTAAAAAACTTCCTTTTTAATGTTGTTTCCATACAACATTAAATGAATTGACTTTGTGTGGGCAAAAATCGTACCACCCAAAGATATCTTTGAATTACTACGGTATTCCTATCTGCGTCTTTAAAAACATTTTAAAATAAGAATCCAAAGTGTGCTTTAGTACTGGCTGGTACCTTGGTACCAATGCCCACTTCAGATTCATATTTTACAATGTTATTAAAACGCAGATAGGAATACCGTAGTAATTCAAGTCTTGTGCGACTTCGGGTGATACAAAGTTTGGCTCCATGGAGCCAATACATTTTAATGTTGCACGAAAACAGCATTAGAAATGAAGTTTTTGAATTAATCGACTTTGGATCTATAATCCGAAGCTTTATTCGCTCAAGCCTAGCCATAGCATTTATCCTGCTCATTGAGGCCACAGAGAAGCCTTTCAATTGCATCCACTCCTTCTTCACTGTTTCCTCCTAGTGAGTTTTTTCTTTATTTTCTAAGAAAAGGCAATAAAACCCCACCACACACTAGAGGCAGATGGTCAAGGGAGTATCTCTGTTGATAACTTATGAGAGCAGTCAGCTTCCATTCCAATGGAGTTAGTAGACCTCATGCATAGCTGTGTAGTGGTGATAGCACTTGTGGCCACGGGGCAGCAGTAGTGGCCGTAGTAGCAACAGCAGAATTCTGGGCAAATTTAGAGCAGGGAATAGGGAAGGGGGCCAAGGAGCCACCATACAATATCACAGTCTGATAAAAATGGCAGGAAAGGTAGGGATGATTGTGTGTTGGCCAGGATCTGGGAGCCAGAAAGAGGTGCTGAGGAGGAGGTAACATTCAAGGAGGAGGGCGATGGCAGTGGAAGAAATAAAAAACAGAGGCTGTGTATGGCTAGAACCTCCCAAAGCATTGCCAGGCCCAGATCAACTTTAGGAACTGGTGATGCCGCTTACACTGTGGGTGCAGCAGGCCCAAAACATGCCAGAGCTAAGTCAAGCTTGGCAGACACTAGCTCTGTGTGGAGTGTGTGAGTATCTCTTGCCTGGCAGTTTTTCTCCACAAGGCTGGAAGACAGAAGCATTACCCTGTGCAAGATCTTCAAGAGTAAAATAAGCATTGAGCAGTCAAACACAAACATAGGTACCACTGCTCTGTCGAATCACATGAAGTGGCATCCCCAATCCAGTGGGTAAACAGAGGTAGCTAGCTACCAGCTAGAGCAAGAAGAATTTTACTTCTTCTCCTAATCTCCTTTGTGGCAGTCAAGCAGCATCCAAGGGCAGTATGATGCCTCCTTAGCTCCATGGTCAGCCGTCGATAACAGAATGTATGGCCAGGAAATTATTTTACACACCCAGCAATCCGCTGGTGTGCAAGCTTAAGTTCTACCTGGCCAAGTTGCTGCCATACCATTTAGTAAAGTCTACAGCCTATAGGGAGTCGATGGCCTGCACTCAGCTTCACTGGAAGATACCTAGCAAGCATTATTTCTCCCTGCCTTTAACTTTCACGTGGCGGAGAATGTTGCTCGCTCCTTGCAATTGCCACTGTGCTGCAAGATGCTTGACATGGTGGACACCTGGAGCAGCTGTTACAGGCAGGGACAATACATACATGTCCCACTTGGTCATAATTTTTCACAGCTGTAGCAAGGCAGCACCACAGCAACAAGGCCAGGTCCTTTTGACAACTCCATGTTTATGTAAGTCTGGCACCAGGCAATTATTCACCTGCTCTGGCTACTCCTTTATGGACATTTTGCCGTGCTCAACAGCTGCAGGGCAAATCATCACTCCTACTCCCATTCCCTCTTATTACATGTGTATGTAAAAGCATTGCCATTCTGTGTTTAGAGTTGATCAGCCTTACTGAGAGTAGCCACACAGTCGATCACTTGCTGGCTGTCTCCCCGCCAACTCCTACTGGGAAAGGTGGTCAGCAACAATACTAGTAACATCTTGGCTGTACTGCACGGTTAAAAAGTACACTGGATTGTGTAAGGTGATGGCAATGTCCTTGAGACTGTCGTCACATTTCAACCATTATTTCAACCATTCTTATGTGGCAAGGAACACCCTCCTAGACTTACAGCTACAGAAGAGTCTACCGTTACATTGATTAATTCACAACATTCCAATTTGCTGAAATTCCACTTTGGACATGCTAGAACGTCTGTATGGCAGCATAAAGCTATGAATGATTTAGTCATGCACCAGACCACCCCCTTGCAGGCAGCCTGTGTCGTTTCGAGGTCAAGCAGTGGTAGCTTGTCACATTATGAAGCCCTTTGAAGAGGTCACAAAATTTGTCAGTAGGGATAACTAGGGCATGAACAATGTCATACCCCAATTTTTATCTTAAAACAGAAACTCACACTCATGCAACAGGGGACAAGGCAGAAGATGAACAGCTCACTCATTTTGCTGCCCACCCAGTAGCTGTTGGGAACCCACAAGGAGAAAGTCCCGTGGAGGAGGATGAAGAGTTGCCAATATAGCAGGAGGATCATGATGACGATGACACTGGCCACAACACCAACTCATCTAAGTGGGGGGACCGAGCCAGAAAGAACTGGCTCCTCGAGAATGCTGCCTACAGTGTTCTCTTGCTAACATACTGACAGGTGCTTTATTCACACGAAGCAGTGTGATGATTACTGGATAGCCATTTTTTTAGACTCTTGCCCCAAAAGAAAGGGCAAATTACGCAATTACCAAAGCAAAACACTGTGTATGAAGTTTGCGTAGCTTTCAGTGAGCAGACACCTTACTGTACAAGATATTCAATCCTTTTGATTTCCTTACTTTGCGAAAGGATTGTGCCAAAATTGTGGTGCAAATTTTAACATCTTAAGCCATGCACCTTTCCTGAGGAACCACACCCCTAAGAAACAATGGACTATTCTTTTTTCATTCCTTTCTTCATGAATATGAGATGGGCTAAATTTTGGTATAAAATGACACCAGACTTCAGACATGGACAACATAGTAAATATGAGCCTCTATGTCCAATAATAGCCCAAACACTGGCCATAAAGTAACAGATATACAGGTTCATTCTATGTAAAGAGTGGTTTGTGAAAAAGGTGGCTTTTGAGATGCTGGTAGGCTGAAATTGCTTTTAAAGGGCTTCTGTCACCCCACTAAAGTCATTTTTTTTTTTTGGGCTAGTTAAATTACTTATATTGCGATATATGAAAATATAATGGTCTTACTTACTTTGATTCAGCAGTTTCTTCTAAAAACGAAGTTTTATAATATGTAAATTAGGTCTCTACCAGCAAGTAGGGCGGCTACTTTCTGGTAGCAGCTGCAGAAAACCGCCCCCTCGTCGTGTTGATTGAAAGGGCCAGCTGGGATCTCCTCCTCCGGCCAGCCCTGTCGGCATTTCAAAAATTGCGCGCCTGTGTTCATTCGGCGCAGGCGCTTTGAGATGAGGAGGCTCGCCTCGTCAGCACTCCCTCAGTGCGCCTGCGCCGATGACGTCTTCTATTTCGGTGATGTCATCGGCGCAGGCGCACTGAGGGAGTTCTGAGGAGGCGAGCCTCCTCATCTCAGAGCGCGCGATTTCTGAAATGCCAACAGGGCTGGCCGGAGGAGGAGATCCCGGCTGGCCCTGTCAATCAACACGACGAGGGGGCGGTTTTCTGCAGCTGCTACCAGCAAGTAGCCGCCCTACTTGCTGGTAGAGACCTAATTTACATATTATAAAACTTCTTTTTTAGAAGAAACTGCTGAATCAAAGTAAGTAAGGACATTATATTTTCATATATCGCAGTATAAGTAATTTAACTAGCCCAAAAAAAAAAAAAAGACTTTAGTGGGGTGACAGAAGCCCTTTAAATATGTTAAAATATGGCAAAAAGACCTAGTAAATCTCTCAGTTCTAACGGAATGCCAAGTGCTCCCAGTCGCGTAGCTTGGGTTGCCATCACCTGGGGCAAGCCAAATATTGTGCCCCCCCACCTGTGGCCACACCCATTTTTACAGATAATGTAGTAGTCATCGCCTACAGTCCTATGTAACACCACAGATAACATGGCGATAACTCTCTGTATACAAATAATGTAGTAGATGGGTGTGAGCCCCCAGAATTCAGAACACGCACAGTGTGACCTGCAGTCTGGTGCCAGGCTTCTACAGTGTGGGCCAACTTCTATATCCACCCTCCCATCACTACAGAACATACAGGGTAATACAGTGCACATACCTTTTACATCCAGTGATGTGTCCTTTGATAGTACATAGTGCTCCTCTCCCCCCTTCCTCCAAGTGCCCCCCATAATGTACTTCTACTCAGACACTGTGCTTCAAAACAGGTAAGGAATTTGTTAGACAGATTTTTGTTATTGTTTGATTGCAAATGAGCATAGGGTGATTAAGGTGTTAAATTTGTTGTTGGGGGAGGAGCTTTTGTGGGAGTGTGTGTGTATATATAGCAACAGAGGATTAGCTTGCCAAATTATAGCTTACAGCATTACTAAGCGCATCTGAGATATTCAGGAGATACTCAGGAGGTAATCTGGAGGTGGATACAATCTAAAAAAGTAAGATTTATTTGCTTAAAATATTTCCCCTCTTTAAAATGGCAGACCTGGTTCTGTGCAGGAATTGTTGTGCTTTTATTTCAGGTTCCACTCTTCAGAGATTTGGATGCTGTCTGATCTGTAGACAGCTCTCCGTAAATGCAGCAGGAAATTACATTTTCGAAATCTGAGATTTGTAAATTAACTGTTAAACAAACTCAGGCTGGGAACATTGCAATGCCACTGCCACAGAGGCCCCCTAGAAATGGAAGATGGGCTACTGCAGGTTCTGGTAGACTAAGAGTTGTTGATAGAAGACATGTCCCACAGTCTATGGCTCTCCATAATTCATTTGCAGCACTGTCAGTGGGCAAGAGCAACATGGAGGATGGCTCAGGCACAGTGGGTGAGGAACAATTATCTCCTATGCCTAAAGTATGCAAGACAAAAAGGATAAGGTGAGGACTGATAGTAAGCAGCTGTTGGTGGGAAATTCAATCATAAGAGGTGTGAAGTTTGAGGAAAATGGTTTTGTGAGATGTCTCCCTGGTGCTACCGCTAGCAGGGACAGACAACGCATCCTTAATATTGTTAGGCAAGCAAAGCAGGAAAGGGAGGTGGATGTTATTGTCCATCTTGGGACAAATGATCTGGCTTGTTATGAGGTTTCAAAGGTGAAGGAAGCTTTTCACACACTTGGTAATGATATACGGGAGGTTGCATCGACTGTTTCATTCTCTGCAGTTTTGCCTGTGCATAACCTTCAGCATGACAGGAAGATGCGCATTAAGGAATTCAATGTATACCTTGATGAATGGTGTCTGAACCAAGGGTTTGGCTTTGTGTCTCATGTTAGCTCTCGTTGGAATGGAAAAGAACTGTACAAGAAAGATGGTTTGCATCTTTCTCTCAAGGGAACGAATGTCCTCAGTGAACCGTTTAAAGTATTTGCTAAGAAGCATTTAAACTAGGAAAGGGGGGCAAAAGAGTGATAATCCAGCAGTCCGACTGCCCCCCGGAACAATGCCAGAAGATGGCAGTAGCACATATGTTAAGAAATGACAACCTCAGAGTCTAATCTACAAATGCTCGCAGTTTAGGGAAAAAGATCAATGAACTTGAGTCTATAATGGAATCTGAGAATATATATTTAGTGTCTGTTACTGAGACATGGTTCAATGAGAGTAATGACTGGGATATAACAATACCAGGGTTCTCTCTATATAGGAAAGACAGAGAAGGCAAGAAAGAGGGAGGGGTGGCCTTGTATGTGAAAAATAGCATCAAATCTAATTTAATACAAGTTAGCGAGACCAATTTAGAGTCAGTTTGGGTTACGTTGCAGCTTGATAATCATAAGGAAACTTGTGTAGGTGTGATATATAGACCACCTAGCCAAGTCAAAGAATTAGATGATCTACTAGTTGAGGAAATAGCTAAAATGACATTGAAAGGGGAAGTTATCATTATGGGATACTTTAATCTTCCTGATGTAAACTGGAAAACCAAAATAGCTAGTTCTGCCAGGAGTACAGATATTCTAAATTCCCTACTGGGATTATCTCTACAGCAATTAATGGAGGAGCCAACCCGGAAGGAGGCCATTTTAGATTTAGTATTTACAAATGCTAATTTGGTATCTGATATTACTGTAGGGGAAAGCTTGGGATCTAGTGATCACCAGTCAGTGTGGTTTACTATAAGTACAGTGAGTCACACCACACAAAATCAAAAGTTTTACATTTTAGAAAAAACAAAACAAATATATAGCACTATATCGAATATATTTGTTTTTAGAATATTTGTCTTTTTTTTTCAATCTGTACAGTTTTTCCACTTCGGCATACTCCTCCCCGACAAGCGTCCCCGTCACCATAGAAATGCCTGAGAGTTAGAATATACCATCGGATCTGAATATAGTGATATATATTCATTTTTTTGAATATTCGTCATTTTTTTCCATCTGAAGTCATGATTCCTCCCTGCTTAAATTGCTTGACAAGCAACTTAAGCAGAGAGAAATCATAACTTCAGATGGAAAAAATGACGAATATTCTAAAAAACAAATATATAGCTCTATATTCTATAGTGCTATATATTCCTTTTTGACCCCCACCTGTATTGATTGCGTAATATTCGCATATTACGCGATCATTACATTGCTGACTTTTCTAGTAAAAAAGTAGAATATAACGAATATTTGAATTTGCGAATATTCAACAAAATATTTGTGAAATATCGCAAATTCAAATATGAACCCTGCCGCTTATCACTAATGGTGACCACGGGTAACGGTGAATCAGTGTTGATATCGTAAAGGGAGCCTGAGAAACGGCAATGTCTACCACATCCAAGCAAGGCAGCATGCACGCAAATTACCAATTAGGTATAATTAGGTGAGGGCCTGCAGGTGAGCTGACCCTGTCAAAGATTTTAGGTGTGGGCCTGCAGGTGAGCTGACCCTGTCAAAGATTTTAGGTGTGGGCCTGCAGGTGAGCTGACCCTGTAAAGGATTTTAGGTGCGGGCCTGCTGGTGAGCTAACCCTGTAAAAGATTTTAGGTGCGGGCCTGCAACTAAACTGACCCTGTAAAACATTATATGAGAATGGCATATATGCGATGGCATTATATGCGATGAATAAGCATGTTGATATGATGGAAGAGGAGAAGGAGGACGAGAAAAGGAAGATTCAACCTTATACCCTTGTTTTTGGTGGAAGGGGTGCATGGACATACAGTGTATTCAGTACATTATAAACAACACATTTAAAGTGCCTTTATGTTCATCAGCTTTCCTCTGGTGGAGTCGAGAAGTCATGGTCAATCCAGGTTCATTTTTATATGAGTCAACCTGTCAGCATTTTCATTTGACAGATGCATACGCTTATCTGTTATAATGCCACCAGCAGCACTAAATACTCACTCAGACAAAACGCTGGTGGCAGGGCAGGCCAGCACCTCCAAGTTTTAGAGCTTGGACACCCAGTTGCTGTAAGGCACTGAGGGATCATTGAGGAGACTGACACGGTCTGCTATGTATTCCTTCACCATCTTCCAAAATTTTTCCCTCCATGTGACACTAGGCCGCGCATCAGGGTGAGGGTGCTGGCGGGGTGTCATGAAACTGTCCCAGGCTTTGGAGAGTGTTGCCCTGCCTCTGTTGAAACTGCCGTGTTTTCCCCTTGTCTCCCCTCCTCGGTTGGCCAAGGAACTACGGACTCTCCCCCCAGCGTTGTCAGGTGGCAATTTTTAGAGCAATTTTTCAACAAGGATCTTCTTGTATTGCATCGTTTTGCTCGTCCTCTCCACCAGAGGAATGAGAGATAAGAAGTTCTCTTTGTAGTGGGGGTCGATAAGGGTGAACAACCATTAATCCGTTTTGTCTAAAAGGCGTATAACGCGTGGGTCACGGGAAAGGCAGCCTAACATGAAGTCAGCCATGTGTGCCAAAATACCAACAGGCAAGACTTTGCTGTCGTCATCAGGAGGATCACTCTCAATCGCCTCATCCTCTTCCTCCTCTTCTGCCCACTAACGCTGAACAGATGGAATTAAACATCCATGGGTACTACCCTCTTTAGGGGAGACAACCGTCTCCTGCTCCTCCTCTTCATCGCCCGATTCACGTTGAGAAGACGAACTGAGGGTGGTCTGGCTATCACCCTGTGTAATGTCTTCCCCCATTTCCACCTCTTCCACATGCAAAGCGTCGTACTTAATTATAAGCAGTGAGCGTTTTAGTAGTCACAGAAGTGGGATGGTTACATCTATAATAGCGTTATCGCCACTCACCATTTGTGTTAATTCCTCAAAGTTTCTTAAAACCTCACATAGGTCAGACATCCATGCCCACTCCTCGCTTGTGAATAGCGGAAGCTGACTGGAAAGGTGACAACCATGTTGCAGCTGGTATTCCACTACTGCCCTCTGCTGCTCACAAAGCCTGGCCAACATGTGGAACGTTGAGTTCAAGCGCGTGCTCATGTCGCACGACAGCCGGTGAGCTGGCAATTTCTAGCACTGCTGCAGTGTTGACAGACCAGCTGAAGCTGTTGATTACTTGAGGAAATGTGCACACACGCGGCACACCTTCACCAAAAGCTCAGGCAAATTGGGGTAGGTTTTGAGAAACCGCTGATCCCCAACTTTGAACACGTGGGTTAGGCATGGGATGTGTGTGAGCTTGACGAGCTCCAAAGCCGCCATTAAGTTAATGCAATTATTAGACACAATCATGCCTGGTTCTAGGTTAAGTGGCGAGAGCCACAGCTCAGTCTGGTCTCTTATCCCATGCCACAGCTATGCGGCGGTGTGCTGTTTGTCCCCTAAGCATATCAGCTTCAGCTGGCCTGTTGCCGCTTCCCCACTGCAGTGCTACACTGCTTCCAGCGACCAACTGATGACTGACTGGTGCTGCATGCAGATAATTCGGAGGTGGAAGTGGAGGAGGAGGTGGAGAAGTGGGGTTGGAGCCACCAACATAGATGCTGGCGGAAACCCTGATGTAATGAGGGCCTCCAATCCTTGGCGTCGGTAGCACCTTTGCCATCCCAGGGTATGACTCACTACCGGCCTCCATAACATTCACCCAGTGTGCCATCAGGGAAATGTAGCGTCCCTGGCCGAATGCACTTGTCCATGTTTCCGTGGTTAAGTGAACCTTCCCAGTAACCGCGTTGGTCAGGGCACGTGTGATGTTACGGGACACATGTTGGTGTAAGGCAGGCACGGCATACCTTGAAAAATAGTGGTGGCTGAGGGCTGTGTAACGCTGGATGGCCGCCGACATGAAGCTGACTCAGTGTCCACAAGCCTAAATGGCAACATTTCCAGGGCCAGTAATTTGGAAAGCTGCACATTTAGTGCTATGGCCTGTGGGTGGGTGGATGGCTGGGTATTTGCACTTGCGTTCAAATGCCTGGGGTAAGGACATTTGGACGCTGGGACACAGAAGTAGATGTGGTGACTGATGGTGCTTGCAAAGGTCCAGGTGCAGGGTTGGAGGCATCCGGGCCTGCACCTTTGACAGGGGATTGGCCAGCACGTATCACAGGGGAAAAGGAGGCAGTGGTGTGACAGATTGTGGACCCAGGCATTCGTCCCACTTATTACGGTGCTTGGATGCCATGTGGAGGATCATGCTGGTGGTGGTGAGGTTGCTAGTATTCACACCCCGGCTCATTTTGGTACGGCACAGGTTGCAAACTACTATTCTTTTGTCGTCCGCACTTTCCTCAAAAAAGTGCCAGACTGCGGAACACCTACCCCTTGGCAAGGGAGATTTCCATAAGGGGGTGCTCCGTGGAACAGTTGCGGGCCTGTTTGGTGTGGCCCGCCTTCTCCCTTTTGGCACCCCACTGCTTCTTCCAGCCTGTTGCTGTGCAGCAGATCCCTCCCCCTCTGTACTGCTGTCCTCGCTCGGCTTTCCACCTTCCCAGGTTGGGTCAGTGACTTCATCATCCGCCACATCCTCTTCCACTACCTCACTCTGCTCATTCTCCTGACTTGTTGACCTATCAACTGCCTCAGTGATTGACAACTGTGTCTCATCCTCTTCATCAACCTCTTGAGACAGTAATGGCTGTTGAGTTATTTGCAACTGTGTCTCATCATCATCCACCTCATTAAACAGTAATTGCCTTTCCTCACCGTCATCTTCTTATGAGGATGCTCAAGAGTTTGCTCAAGAGTTTGGGAATCAGGGAACAAGATTTGTCCCTCTTCAAGCGTGCTTGGCGACAGGGCCAAATCAAGGAATGGTGCTGAAAAGAGCTCCTCGGAATATCCGAGTGTGGGATCACTTGTTTGCCCAGACTCTCCATGGTGGAAGGAAGGAGAATCAGGGTAAGGGTTGGGTTGAGCAGACTTTTGGCTACTAAGACTGGACTTGGTGGAAGAGAGGGTGGTGCTAAACTGACTGTAAGCATTATCTGCTGCAATCCAACTGACCAACTGGTCGCACTGGTCTGACTTCAAGAGTAGTGTCCTGCGCCGCCCTGCAAACTAGGACATGAAGCTAGGTATCATGGATGATTTTTTTACTTGTGCTCTGGCAGCAGGCACAGTTTAAACGCGCCCAGAGCCACAGCCTCTGCGTACCCCATCCTCATCGCGGCCACTGCTACGTCCCTTACTGCTCGCCATCTTCATATTAAATGTTATATTTGATTGAAAGTCTGTCACACGTACAGTAGCGTAATATTTGGAAGTGTATACAAATTTACAAAGGTATTTGGGATGTGGAAACGTCACACAGTAGATATCCCGCAGATAATGTCAATGCTATCACCATCGGCTAAAGAAAAATTACAGGGAATGTCACAGGTATTTGGGATAAGGAAAAGTTATACAGGAGATTTACCACCGGTAATGTCACTTTCCGCAGTGTCTACGCAACAAAGTACACTGTATGTCACAGATATTTTTTGGATGCACACACTTTACACAGGAGATGTGGCACAGCTAATGTCACTGTCCACAGCGGACACCGTCTATGGATACAGTAAACTGGTTGTCAGATATATTTTGGATGCGCACACTTTACACTGGATATGTGGTGCAGCTAATGTCACTGTCCGCAGCAGACACGATCTATGGAAAAACTACACTAGATGTCAGATATTTTTTGGATGCGCACACTTTACACTTGAGATGTGGCGCAGCTAATGTCACTGTCCGTAGCAGACACCATCTACGGAAAAAGTACACTGGATGTCAGATATTTTTTGGATGCGCACACTTTACACAGGAGATGTGGCGCAGATAATGTCACTGTCCGTAGTGGACACCGTCTACAGAAAAAGGACACTGGATGTCACAGATACATTTTTTCAGTGCACACTTTACACTGCAGATGTGGCACTGGTTATGTCACTGTCAAAAGCGGACACCATCTATTGAAAAAGTACACTATGTCACAGATATTTTTTGTATTCGCACATTTTACACGGAGATGTGGTGCAGCTAATGTCACTGTCCGCAGTGGACAGTGTCTACGGAAAAAGTACATTGGATGTCACAGATTTTTTGGGGTTGCGCACACTTTACACTGGAGATGTGACGCAGCTAATGTCGCTGTCTTCAGCGGCCTAACTATTGTACGCTATTTAGCACAAGATGCTCTAAAAATTGATATTGCTGCCACACACAATAGGCCTTAGTAAGACTTTTGGGTCTGTAAAGTTTTAGCAATTTAGCGCAGGTTGCGCTAAAAATATAGATTGCTGCTGCCACACACAATAGTCCTTAAAAGGACTTTTGGGTCTCTGAAAAGTTTTGGTGGTAAAAATATTATTAAATCACTCCCTACACTGTCTGTCCCTTCCTCAGCACACTAAGAATGAGCTGAACATGTGTCATCGAGTGCTATATAGCACCCAATGACGCGTGCCGGCCAGCCAATCACTGTAATGCCAGCAGCCAACTTGGCTACGGTATTACAGGGAGGGCAGTACTTACCTGCACGTTTCTTGGCTGCATAGAGACTCAAACATTGACTCAAACATTGTGCTTGAGGACATGAGATATTCTCAAACATTGTGCTTGAGGACATGAGATATTCGGCTGAATAACGCCATGTGCCGAGCATCGAGATGCTCGAGCCGAACTGGTGTTTGGTAGTGATGAGCGAGCACCAAAGTATTCGGATTTTCGGCCCAAACACATTGCTATATTCGTGTGCTCAGCCGAGCACCCGAGCATAATGGAAGTCAATGGGAGACAACCCCTGGTACCTCCTGCTCAGAAGAGAGTGTCTGGTTCATGAAAAAAAGGTTAGAAATTTATGGAAACCCCATCAAAATGATTTGGAAACAGCATTAAGAGGATAGCTGGATGCGTCTTAGACTCCTATTATGTATGACATACAATAGACAACCACACAAACGCTATATGCCAAAAAGCAGGTATGTGCAAGCCATAAATCTATCCATGAGACAGATGACAGGCTTAGTCAGCATACCTTATAATGGCAGCCTTGTGCATCATATGATATTCCAAACCAGCTCTCATCTGACTGAAAACCAGTAAACCTCAAAATTATTTTGCATCTGTTGGATGGCTTGGGTGGACCTGCACACCTAGATCAATATCATTAGGGCGACAAAAAGTTTTCTGATTGTGCTACCATAATATTCAATAACCTTTCTATACAGTTTTGTCATGTAAAAACTCATTTGCATAAACATGGGCATATGGAAAAGACATGCAAATAAGCAGAATCTGCCTTGTTTTTCAGCTGTCATAAGACTATGCAAACCAATAGATGGCGCTATTGAGTTACGAACAGGGCCCTCTATTGGTTTCACAGTCTTATGACAAGTCTAATATTCTTGTCAGAAGACTATGAAACTAATAGAGGGTGCTGTTCATAACTTAATAGCGCCATCTATTTGTTTCATAGTCTTCTGACAAGAATATTAGACTGAGTCTTATGACAAGCTTAGTAGTGTAGCCTTTTGCATGGATAATTTGCGCTTAGAATATTTGCGATCTACACTAGGATGATATCTGACACTTGGAAAGCTGGGTAATAACTCAGTGATAAAATATGACACTGGGAAAGCTGGGTAATAACTCACAATCTACACTAAGTTATTACCCAGCTTTTCCAGTGTCAGATATTATCACTGACTTTCTACATAATTATTACATAATATTCGCTATATTGCTATATATTTGTTTTTTAGAATATTAAGAATATTCAAAAAATGAATATAGAGCAATATAGCGAATATGATCTCAGCGAATAGTCTTGTCATAACACTATGCAACTAATAGAGGGCACTGTTCATGAGAGATTCTGCTCATTTGCATGTCTTTCCCATATGGCCATGTTTATGCAAATGAGTTTTTACATAACAAAACTGCATAGAAAGGTTATTGAATATTATGTTAGGACAATCGGAAAACTTTTTGTCGTCCTAACAGATGCAAAATACCCAAGCCATCCAACAGATGCAAAATAACTGAGGTTTAATGTTCTCAGTCAGATGAGAGCTGGTTTGAAATATCTCATAGTGCACAAGGCTGCCATTGTATGCTGGCTGTTATCTGTCTCATGGATAGATAGATGGATGGCTTGTACATACCTGGCTTTTGGCATATATCCTTTGTGTGGTTGTCTATGGTATGTTGTACATAATAGGAGTCTAAGACGCATCCAGCTATCCTGTTAATGCTGTTGCCAAACCATTTTGATGGGGTTTCCATCAATTTCTAACCTTTTTTTATGAACACTCGGATCTGCTGAGCGTAGCGGTGCTCGAGCCGAACAGCATTTCGGCCAAGCATGCTCGCTCATCACTAGTGTTTCGGCCGAGAATGCTCGATCATCACTAGTGAGCAGTAGGGAAGAGTGATATTTCATCCGAAGTCGATTCACATAAAACTTTTTTTCAATACTGTACAGAGCGAGTGCTCTGTACAGTATTAGAATGCATTGGCTCCGATGAGCCTAAGTTACTTTGCAAAGTCTCGCAAGACTTTGCGTAATAACTTCATAAATTGATTTCTACTGTAAAAAAGAGTTTGGTTCCAAAGTACTTCGGCTAATAACTTCAGCTCATCAGAGCCAATACATTTGTAACATCCCAGAGTTGTGTTACTACACGCCTCTACCCCCGCTACTGCCCTTTAAGAACTTTTATATTGTCATCTGATAAGCTTCACCTTATGTCTTCACAAATGTGCATCTAAAACTATGTTAAATGTAATTGTTCCCTTGTAATGTTCCAGGTTGACCAGCAGGTGGCAGCATCATTGGTAGAGTTAGTTTTAATGTTATGGCTGTTCAGAGTGGAATGATCCTGTTCTGTTCTGCCCCCCTGCTGAAGAGAAGTGGAGGTTCCCACATCCTGCAGCAAGGTAGGAAAAAACTAGTTAGAACTAGATCTAGTTTCCCCCCTGTATAGGGAAGACAGCAAGAATCAGATCTCGTTATGAGGATCGATCAAATTCCCAGTCTGAGCCCTGCTGCTCAACTGTATGAAAAGAAGTAGAAAGTTGCAGACAACCTCCAGTTCCGGGAAGAAAGCATCCCCTGAGGATATAACTGTGAGTAAAGTCCAGAGACCTAGGAGAAGCCATTCCTCCTCAGCTAGTCTGTCCTCACAAAGCAGAAGGTACAGTTCAAAGCAGAAGCATTTATCCCTACCAACCATTGCCAAACCCTGCTGGGACCAAAGACCAAAGCTGTATTCTGCTTGGATACAAGTTATCTTCAGTAAAGAAAAGTTTGAACATCTAAAGGTCTGGACATCAATTTCTGCTGCAAAATCCCTCTATTACTCTTACTATCACTACACTCAATTTATTGCAAATGAGCCAGGACTCCATCTGTACCCAGGTAGGAGACACAGTTGACACAATTGCCACTACCATACAGAGACATTACACCATTCTGGCATTCCTAAACTGGGACGTGCGTTATAACACCTTTGAAGGGCCCTGTGACAATACCCTGCGCACACTGCAATTGGCGTCACAAACCAAATACAGACTATTATCCACCTGACCAAGCCATTGCATTAAAGTGGCGTCAGTATACCTGCATCCTGGTCACTGCACATTCTAATACTGTACAGAGCGCTCGCTCTGTACAGTATTGAAATGAAGTTTTATGTGAATCGACTTTGGGGGACTATCTGTATTCATACTGTTATTTCTGAAGTCTAGCATAGAGGAGCACAGTGGGCGCAGTATTGATCGTAGCAGCAGGCTTACACTGTTGCAGCATCAGGAGGAGGGGGAGAATGATCAAAAATTCAGGAATGTAAGATGTCTGTGTGGCAAACTGCAGAAACATGACTGAATGAACTCATTATGGCAGTCTGCTCCCAGTGGGAAAGATGAGGAAAGAGAGCAACTACAATATCACTGGGGGTAAGAAGTTTGTAATGCTATATTCTGCAGTATGTTTGGTAGCGTGGAATGTAATGTCCATCCAAATATGTCTTTAGCAATAGAGTTGGGGGCACCATTTCATTTTTTGCCAAAGGCAACAGAGAACCTAGAATTGGCCTTGAACATGACATCAGCATCAGTACATAGGATTCTTAGTTATCATAATCTAGAAGAAACAGTCCAGTAGCACCAACTAATCTTAAATTGAAGAATTCATAAACTGCACTTTAGGGAGTGAGAAACACATTTTCAGTTTTTGTCTGATGTCTCACTGTAAAGGCTAATTCTGCTGAAGAATTTATATTCTTTATCGTGCTAAGGAACAAGATGGTGCTCTTCAAAACTACACCTAATATGACAATAAGCATGAAACTCGAAAAATTTGAATATTGTGCAAAGTTCATTAATTTCAGTAATCCAACTTAAAAGGTGAAACCAACATATGAGATAGTCTCATTACATGCAAAGTGAGATATTTTCAAGCCTTTATTTGTTATAATTTGGATGATTATGGCTTACAGCTTATGAAACCCCAAAGTCACAATTTTGAGGTACCCTTTGCTCAGGGGGTATGGATTAATTAGCTGACTAGAGTGTGACACTTTGAGCCTAGAACAGGCATGCTCAACCTGCGGCCCTCCAGCTGTTGCAAAACTACAACTCCCAGCATGCCCGAACAGCCTACAGCTATCTGTCTACAGCAGTGCATTGTGGGAGTTGTAGTTTTACAACAGCTGGAGGGCCGCAGGTTGAGCATGCCTGGCCTAGAATATTGAACCTTTTCACAAAATTCAAATTTTAAGCTGCATTAATGCAATTCCTTTTAATTTGCATTACTGAAATAAATGGACTTTTGCACGATAGTCAAATTTTTCAAGTTTCACCTGTATAATGCAATACAATACTGTATATGGCCTTACACTATTTTCTTTCCATTAGTTTTGACTATATCCCATCAATGTGCTAATTTCATACTGGTATAATATCTTTCCCTCTATGTCTTTCAAATTATCCCTCATTTCTACTGGCCAAAGCAAAATTTGTCAACTAAAAGGCCATTTATCTGCTTTCTCAAACTAGGACAGCATTACAAATTAGACAATTTGTTGACATAGGAATAATTTTTGTCTCTCCCTCTCGTTTTTTTCCAGATAACAATCTTTACTACAAAAGGCTAATGTATCTAAGTCAGGAGAATTGAATTTATTATGGGAAAAAAAGAAATTTATTTTAATTCAGTGTGTTATGGATATGTTCCCCTGTTGATGCAATTAAATGATTACAGATTTGTAATTTCTAGAACGAGGCATATTTGTTAGTCTCACATTCGAACACTTGTAACATTATTAATTATAACCTGAGATCAGCTTAACAGCTTCTATTGATTTTTTTTCTTTGCTTGACTAACCATTTACTTACACTATACTCTTGTTTCACTTTCTAAATAATGTTATTTCAGACATGCTTTCTAATACATTTTCATGAGCTGAAATGCTGTATTTCATAGTATAATCATTTCTATGTAAAATGAGAATGAAAAGCAATGAATACCCACACTTGTTTTCTTTTGTAATTACTTGTGATGAGCAAAGTTTTGAAAAATTTGGTTCTCTCAATTCGCTGAACTTGGACAAGAAATTTGATTCATTGCAAATTAACTCGTCACGAATCGCTATGAATCATGTATACCCGTACGTCATGGCTGTTGAAGAAATGTATGGAGCGGACTGCTGCATTGAGTCCACCCCAAACACAGCAGGTGCCAGCTGTATCATACAGCAGACATCCATCCGCAATGACGAGGAATGACGATTAGGGTGAATAGAACAAGGGATCAAAAGATCCAAGGTTCTAGCCCCCTAAGGGGTTGAAAGTTGTCACTGTAAAAGGAAAAAGTTTTATTTAACCCCCATTTCCAAATTTTACCTATAAAAATATATAACAATATAACAAAACAATAACAAACATAGGTGCACTCTGCAGTCTCACTAATTCTCAAACTGATTTTAAAATTGAGAGATTAGTCAACATGTCCTACGGTGTAGAACATGTCTAAGCCCGGACACCACGACAAGGTTTCTCAAGTAGCCCGGGACCCTACACTCTCCTACCTGAGCCATATGGGCGATACCAGGAGCCAGTGGGCAAATTACAGGAGCATAAGGCCGACTCGCAAACAACTCACCAGTTACCTCCAGCATGTGGCCATGCTTGCAATGGGAGGAGGGAGGAGTCTGTGAGTCCCACTCAAGACTTGCTGATATAGCCCAGGCTTCACAGGTGCACCTAAATGTGACCTGTAGATGGAAAACAGGCACATTTAAATAGGAGTTTATACACCTCCAGGAATCTATATATACAAACTAAGAAGACAGGTTGGCATTAGCAGGAGCTGCTCAAACCCACATGCAGTTGTGCATATATATAGGGGAGCAAATCCTGCACTTGTGGCCCGTTGCTAATGGCAATCCCCAGCAAAATGCATACAATGGAGGATGCCCGCGGCGAACCACAAGTACCACAATAGACATCCTACACAAGGTAACAAGTGTGGATGTGATAATTAATATAACAATATAACAAAACAATAACAAACATAGGTGCACTCTGCAGTCTCACTAATTCTCAAACTGATTTTAAAATTGAGAGATTAGTCAACATGTCCTACGGTGTAGAACATGTCTAAGCCCGGACACCACGACAAGGTTTCTCAAGTAGCCCGGGACCCTACACTCTCCTACCTGAGCCATATGGGCGATACCAGGAGCCAGTGGGCAAATTACAGGAGCATAAGGACGACTCGCAAACAACTCACCAGTTACCTCCAGCATGTGGCCATGCTTGCAATGGGAGGAGGGAGGAGTCTGTGAGTCCCACTCAAGACTTGCTGATATAGCCCAGGCTTCACAGGTGCACCTAAATGTGACCTGTAGATGGAAAACAGGCACATTTAAATAGGAGTTTATACACCTCCAGGAATCTATATATACAAACTAAGAAGACAGGTTGGCATTAGCAGGAGCTGCTCAAACCCACATGCAGTTGTGCATATATATAGGGGAGCAAATCCTGCACTTGTGGCCCGTTGCTAATGGCAATCCCCAGCAAAATGCATACAATGGAGGATGCCCGCGGCGAACCACAAGTACCACAATAGACATCCTACACAAGGTAACAAGTGTGGATGTGATAATTAATATAACAATATAACAAAACAATAACAAACATAGGTGCACTCTGCAGTCTCACTAATTCTCAAACTGATTTTAAAATTGAGAGATTAGTCAACATGTCCTACGGTGTAGAACATGTCTAAGCCCGGACACCACGACAAGGTTTCTCAAGTAGCCCGGGACCCTACACTCTCCTACCTGAGCCATATGGGCGATACCAGGAGCCAGTGGGCAAATTACAGGAGCATAAGGCCGACTCGCAAACAACTCACCAGTTACCTCCAGCATGTGGCCATGCTTGCAATGGGAGGAGGGAGGAGTCTGTGAGTCCCACTCAAGACTTGCTGATATAGCCCAGGCTTCACAGGTGCACCTAAATGTGACCTGTAGATGGAAAACAGGCACATTTAAATAGGAGTTTATACACCTCCAGGAATCTATATATACAAACTAAGAAGACAGGTTGGCATTAGCAGGAGCTGCTCAAACCCACATGCAGTTGTGCATATATATAGGGGAGCAAATCCTGCACTTGTGGCCAGTTGCTAATGGCAATCCCCAGCAAAATGCATACAATGGAGGATGCCCGCGGCGAACCACAAGTACCACAATAGACATCCTACACAAGGTAACAAGTGTGGATGTGATAATTAATATAACAATATAACAAAACAATAACAAACATAGGTGCACTCTGCAGTCTCACTAATTCTCAAACTGATTTTAAAATTGAGAGATTAGTCAACATGTCCTACGGTGTAGAACATGTCTAAGCCCGGACACCACGACAAGGTTTCTCAATTAGCCCGGGGGGCTGTTTGTTATTGTTTTGTTATATTGTTATATTAATTATCACATCCACACTTGTTACCTTGTGTAGGATGTCTATTGTGGCACTTGTGGTTCGCCGCGGGCATCCTCCATTGTATGCATTTTGCTGGGGATTGCCATTAGCAACGGGCCACAAGTGCAGGATTTGCTCCCCTATATATATGCACAACTGCATGTGGGTTTGAGCAGCTCCTGCTAATGCCAACCTGTCTTCTTAGTTTGTATATATAGATTCCTGGAGGTGTATAAACTCCTATTTAAATGTGCCTGTTTTCCATCTACAGGTCACATTTAGGTGCACCTGTGAAGCCTGGGCTATATCAGCAAGTCTTGAGTGGGACTCACAGACTCCTCCCTCCTCCCATTGCAAGCATGGCCACATGCTGGAGGTAACTGGTGAGTTGTTTGCGAGTCGGCCTTATGCTCCTGTAATTTGCCCACTGGCTCCTGGTATCGCCCATATGGCTCAGGTAGGAGAGAGTGTAGGGTCCCGGGCTACTTGAGAAACCTTGTCGTGGTGTCCGGGCTTAGACATGTTCTACACCGTAGGACATGTTGACTAATCTCTCAATTTTAAAATCAGTTTGAGAATTAGTGAGACTGCAGAGTGCACCTATGTTTGTTATTGTTTTGTTATATTGTTATATTAATTATCACATCCACACTTGTTACCTTGTGTAGGATGTCTATTGTGGTACTTGTGGTTCGCCGCGGGCATCCTCCATTGTATGCATTTTGCTGGGGATTGCCATTAGCAACGGGCCACAAGTGCAGGATTTGCTCCCCTATATATATGCACAACTGCATGTGGGTTTGAGCAGCTCCTGCTTATAAAAATATATAAACAAAAAAAAACATATTATGTATTGCCTCATTCGAAAATGTCTGAACTATTAAAATATTAATAAAAACTTTATATGAGAATTACATAAAGGAGCCCAATAGTTGACCACTATATACATTTTACCTAATAATAAAATGTATACTTACCTTTAATCCTTGTGTCCTAAAACTACATATGAAGAGTACCTCGTGGTACAGCAGGTGACCTGTTGTAGGATCCAACAAGCTGTTAAAAGAGGAGAGAAAAACAGTCATGAGGAATTCCTGGAGTGACACAAGAAGAAATCCCCCTCCACCTCGCACACCCTAGTGACAAACCTACTTCTCCATTCCCAACTGCTCTCCTGCCCTTCACGTTGAATAACCCTTCTTCTGCCATCTGCTTTTCCCCTTTTATCCAAGTCATCAAATATCAATGATATGTCATCAGGAATATCCAGCTCCTCTTTTCTCTGCATCTTGCTGACTTTTCTCGGACATGGAGACAGCAGAGGATGATTTAGATGCAGTAAAGCCAGCAAAAAATGAGGATGATCATTATTGAGACCTGGCCTCCCTAAGGGGTGCATAAAAAAATGATTTCCATATTCTACTATAGTCCTGATCAAAAGTTTAAAACCACTTGAAAAATGGCAAAAAATCATATTTTACATTGTTGGATCTTAACAAGGTTCCAAGTAGAGCTTCAACATGCAACAAGAAGAAATGAGAGTGAGACAAAACATTTTTTGAGCATTCAATTAATTAAAAATAACGATTAAACTGAAACAGGCTGTTTTTCAGCTGATCCAAATTTTAGGACCACATGCCTTTAAAAGGCCAAATCTGTGCAAAGATGTGGCTTCATTGTCATTTTCTGTCAGGTAGTCACACGTTGTGATGGCAAAGGCAAAAAAACTCTCCCTTTTTGAATGTGGTCGGGTTGTTGAATTGCATAAACAGGGTCTCTCACAGCGCGCCATCGCTGCTGAGGTGGGACGCAGTAAGACAGTGATTTGGAATTTCTTAAATGATCCTGAAGGGTTATGGAACAAAAAAGTCAAGTGGAAGACCCCAAAAAATATTATCAGCAATGAGCCGGAGCATCCAATTGGCTGTCCGTCAAGACACTGGACCATCCTCGACCCAAATTAAGGCCCTTACTGGTGCTGACTCAGTCCCATAACCATCAGACAGCATCAAAGACCTATCGAAGAATCGCGTTATGGATTCCGCTACCACGGACCATAACGGAATTTAGAATCCATAACGCTATTTTTCAATAACCCGAACTCGAACTTTAGACGCTGAACTTAAAACACAAGTTCGCTCAACACTAGTCCTGATGGTTTCCAACGTTACTGGCATGACAAGCAGATCCCACCTGAGATGTTTTCTACACGCCACAGTGGAGGGGTGCCATAATGGCCTGGGGTGTTTTTTCCTTCAGTGGAACCATGGAGCTTCAGGAAGTGCAGGGGCGTCAAACGGCCGCTGGCTTTGTCCAGATGTTGCAGAGAGCATTGCTCATGACTGAGGGCCCTCATCTGTGTGGTAACGACTGGGTTTTCTAACAGGACAATGCTACAGTACACAATGCCCGCAGGACAAGGGACTTCTTCCAGGAGAATAACATCACTCTTCTGGCCCATCCTGCGTGTTCCCCTGATCTAAATCCAATTGAGAACCTTTGGGGATGGATGGCAAGGGAAGTTTACAAAAATGGACAACAGTTCCAGACAGTAGATAACCTTCGTGCGGCCGTCTTCACCACTTGGAGAAATGCTTCCGCTCACCTCATGGAAACGCTTGCATCAAGCATGCCGAAACGAATTTTAGAAATGATAAACAATAATGGCGGAGCTACTCATTACTGAGTTCATGTTTGGAAGTTGGATTTCTGTTTTGGGGGGGGTTTAGATTTTTTTTGGAGGTGTGGTCCTAAACTTTTGATCAGCTGAAAAACAGCCTGTTTCAGTTTATTCGTTGTTTTCATTAAATTGAATGCTCAAAAAATGTTTCATCTCACTCCCATTTCTTCTTGTTGCATGTTGAAGCTCTACTTGGAACCTTGTTAAGATCCAGCCATGCTAAATATGATTTTTTTGCCATTTTTCAAGTGGTAACATAGTAACATAGTACATAAGGCCGAAAAAAGACATTTGTCCATCCAGTTCGGCCTGTCATCCTACAAGTTGATCCAGAGGAAGGCAAAAAAACCCTGTGAGGTAGAAGCCAATTTTCCTCACTTTAGGGGAATAAAAAATTCCTTCCCGACTCCAATCAGGCAATCAGAATAACTCCCTGGATCAACGACCCCTCTCTAGTAGCTATAGCCTGTAATATTATTACAATAGCCTGTAATATTATTACAGGCTATTGTAGTGGTCTTAAACTTTTGATCAGGACTGTATATACTACTTCTATAGTCAACTAAATGGAAGGGGAGGGACTGTAGTACCAATAGCTTGGCTAGGTGCACGTTCAGCTTCTGCGCCGTTGGATGAGTACACGCATGCTGTTGTCTTTTAGCAATCACCTCAGTGATCAATTGCTGTTGAAACAAGTAATGAGGAGAAGGAGGAGGAGGAGCATCAGACGACATCGAAGAACAGCTTCCTTCTGCTGACATTGATAAACCCTAACTGATGGAGAGGGGTGTCACCGCCAGTTCTGTGAGAAGGTCTGGCAGACGTTCTTCTCTACCTCTTGCATGACGTTCTTTGTTTTGGTTTCACTTTGTCATCTCCTTTCCTTCTCCCAGGTGTCACCTATTTAGACTAATTGTCTCCCTTTATATTCTCTCCCATACTGCCTCATTTTGCGGTTTATACTACTTCCTGGATGAGGTGTTCACTGCTGGAGGCTACTGCTGCTGTTTCCTCAGATAAGTCTTTTTCCTTTATTTGTGTTTCCTTGCTGGCTTAATTCTAGGTGACCCTGACTCCGTCCGTATTAAGTGCAGGGAGCCGGTGGTCGTGTCCCCTCACTATTATAGGGTTTTCAGGTGTCACACAGTATTAGGTACGTGGGCATGCAAGCGTCTACCATAGAGACCCTTGCATGGGCATAGCAGTCAGGGAGAGCTCTAGAGGTTTTATAGGGCTCACCCATATGCTCATTAGTTTGGGATCAAGCCAGTCGGATGTTTATTTATAAGTTCCAGGTTTCTGCAACATCATCCGTGACATTATAAACCTCCATAACCGTCTTAAGCATGGATCCGGTTTCAGCCTTGATTGACCGCATGCGAGGTCTTTCGCTGGAGGTAGCAGATCTCCGTAAAACTGTGTCTCAGTTTCAGGTGACCGGTTCTGCTGGCGTTCATGAAGTTTGTTCCGAGCCTAAGATCTCGCTTCCGGATACGTTCTCCGGGGTAGTGAGAATTTTGTTCGCTTTAGAGAGGCTTGCAAACTCCATTTTCGCCTACTTCCCCATTCCTCTGGTGATGAGGAGCAGAGGGTGGGAATCATCATCTCGCTGCTCAGGGATAACGCTCAGTCTTGGGCCTTTTCACTGCCGGTGGGGGCACGGCCCCTCCGATCGGTAGATTAATTTTTTGTAGCCCTGGGGCAGATATATGATAACCCGGATCGTATTGCTCTGGTTGAATCTAAACTGCATCTTTTATGCCAGGGTAAACAGTCCGCAGAGATATATTGTTCTGAATTTTGGAGATGGGCAGCTGATACTGGTTGGAATGATGCTGCACTCCGAAGTTAATTTTGCCATGGTCTTTCGGAAAGATTGAAAGATGCATTTGCTTTTCATGAGAGATCCGCCTCGTTAGAGTCTGCCAGGTCTCTAGCTGTTCGTATTGACAGGCGTCTTAGAGAAAGAGAGGAGACTACTCCTTCCTGTCATATTCAGCCCAAGGACAGTGGGTCTCATTCAGTGCGCAGGGGTCTCAGTCTCTCTCAATCCCCTCTGAGGAGGAGGCCATGCAGCTGGGTTTGCTTGCCTCTGATAGTAGAGGATTCAGCTCTCAGAGGAGGGATTGTTTCTGTTGTGGGGGTACAAATCATTTGGCTAATGTCTGCCCCTCTAGGAGATTCATGGAGTTTTCGGAGGGTAATAAAAGAAAAAGAAAAAGAAAAAAACCCTCTAAAAACTTTCCATTTTCTACTATTGGCAAGGTTGATGCGGAAATTGAAGGTTTGTCATTTACTTGTAGTTCCCGTTTTCTCCTACCTGCCAGGGTGGCGCTAGACAGCAAGAACATTGTTTGTGAGATTTTTGTAGATAGTGGAGCAGCTGTCAATCTCATTGATAATCAATTTGCATTAACGCATGGTTTCCAGGTGTGCACTTTGGAAAAGGATATACTTGTTTTTGCTATCGATTCCGCTCCACTTTCTCAAAGATCGTTAAAGGGCATAGTTCACAATATCCGTTTGACTGTGGGTGACGCTCATGTTGAGGATATGTCGTGTTTTGTCCTAAGTGGATTACCTACTCCTCTAGTGTTGGGGCTACCCTGGCTCACTAAACATAACCCCACCATTGATTGGCAAGCAAGGCAAATAAATGGTTGGAGTGAGTTTTGCAGAGAGAATTGCCTCACGGCGTCTCTTTCAGAGGTTTCTACCAAGACTGTACCATCATTTCTCTCTGAATTTTCGGATGTGTTTTCCGAGAGTGGTGTCCAGGAGTTGCCCCCTCACCGGGAGTATGACTGCCCTATTAATCTCATCCCAGGCGCCAAGCTGCCAAAATCATGTTTATACAATCTATCCCAACCTGAAAGAGTCGCTATGCGTACTTATAGCTCTGAGAGCCTGAGAAAGGGACACATCCGACCCTCGAAGTCACCTGTTGCTGCTGGGGTTTTTTTGTTAAGAAAAAACATGGTTCTTTAAGACCTTGTCTGGATTTCAGGGAGCTGAACCGTATCACAATTCGTGACCCATATCAGCTTCATCTGATCCCGAACCTATTTAATCAGATTGTTGGGGATAAAAAATCTTCTAAGTTGGATTTTAGAGGGGCATACAACCTAGTCAGGGTCAGGGAAGGGGACAATGGAAGACGGCCCTCAATACCCCTGAGGGTCATTTCGAGAATTTGGTTATGCCCTTTGGTTTGATGAATGCTCCGGCCGTCTTCCAACATTTTATGAACAGCATTTTTTATCATTTAATGGGGAAATTTGTACTGGTGTATCTAGATGACATTTAGATTTTTTTCTTCTGATTTCAAGACTCATCGAGACCACCTTGCTGATAAATTGTACGCTAAACTGGAAAAATGTGTGTTTTGCGGTTCCGGAGATTCAATTACTTGGTTTTCTTCTCTCCGTTGCTGGTTTTCGCATGGACCCTGAGAAGGTCCGCGCTGTGCTTGAGGAGAATCAGAAGGCGCTGATGCGGTTTTTGGATTTTGCCAATTATTACAGAAAGTAATTTTGAATTATTCCTCTGTTGTTAAGCCACTCACTGATATGACTAAAAAGGGGGTAGACTTTTCCTCATGGTCGGTAGATGCTCTTAAAGCCTTTTCTAGTATCAAAGAGAGTTTTGCTTCCGCTCCCATTTTGGTACAACCTGATGTCTCTCTACCTTTTATTGTTGAGGTGGACGCTTCTGAGGTGGGTGTGGGTGTGGTCTTATGTCAGGGTCCCTCTCCTGCCAAATGGCGACCGTGTGCCTTTTTCTCAAGGAAACTCTCCTCTGCAGAGAGAAATTACAATGTGGGAGATAGGAAGTTGTTGGCTATCAAATTAGCTTTTGAGGAATGGCGCCATTGGTTATAGGGAGCCAGACACCCTATTACCGTGTTTACCGACCATAAGAATCTGGCCTACTTGGAATCGGCCAAGCGTCTGAACCTGAGACAGGCCAGATGGTCTTTGTTCTTCTCTAGGTTTAATTTTGTTGTTATGTTCCGCCCTGGGGTTAAAAATGTGAAGGCGGATGCCCTGTCACGTTTTTTTCTGGGAGGGGGGAACTTTGAAGACCCGGGTCCCATTTTGGCTGAAGGGGTGGTCGTCTCTGCTCTTTATCCTGATTTGGAGGCAGAGGTTCAGGCAGCCCAGGCAGAGGCTCCTGATCTTTGTCCTCCTGGGAGGTTGTTTGTGCCTCTCGCTTTACGACACAAGGTTTTTAAGGAGCACCACGATACTGTCCTTGCTGGGCACCCGGGGAGTAGAGCCACAGTGGATCTCATTGTTTGAAGATTCTGGTGGCCGGCTCTTCGTAAGACGGTTGAGGGTTTTGTGGCAGCCTGCGAGACCTGCGATCGTGCCAAAGTCCCTCATTCACGGCCATCGGGTTATCTCCTCCCGTCATTCATTCCTTCCCGTCCTTGGATGCATCTGTCCATGGACTTCATTACGGACCTGCCTCGTTCCTCAGGGAAGACTGTGATTTTGGTGGTAGTGTACCATTTTAGCAAAATGGCGCATTTCATTCCCTTTCCTGGGTTACCCAATGCTAAGACGTTGGCGCAAGCGTTTGTTGATCACATTGTTAAATTGCATGGCATTCCTTCAGACATCGTTTCTGATAGGGGCACGCAATTTGTTTCCAGATTCTGGAAGGCCTTCTGTTTTCGCTTGGGGATTCGGTTGTCATTCTCTTTTACTTTTCACCCACAGTCGATTGGTCAGACCGAACGCGTCAATCAGAATCTGGAGACATATCTGCACTGTTTTGTGGCGGAGAATCAGGAGGATTGGTATTCTTTTTTTTCCCTTGCTGAGTTTGCTTTAAATAACCGTCGCCAGGAGTCCTCTGATAAGTCACCATTTTTTGGTGCATATGGCTTTCATCCGCAGTTTGGGACATTCTCTGGAGAGGGGTCTTCTGGTTTACCTAATGGGGAGAGATTTTCTTCGTCTTTGTCATTTATTTGGCAAAAGATTCAGGGTAATCTGAAGAGGATGAGTGAGAGATATAAGCGTGTGGCGGATAAGAAACGTGTGCCTGGTCCGGACCTGAATGTGGGTGTTCTGGTGTGGTTGTCTTTAAAGAATATCAAACTGAAGGTTCCCTCCTGGAAGTTGGGTCCTAAGTTTATTGGGCCTTACAAGATCTTGTCCGTCATCAATCCCGTTGCCTTCCGTCTTGATCTTCCTCAGACTTGGAAGATCCATAATGTTTTTCACAGGTCCCTGTTAAAACCTTATGTCCAACCCACTGTACCCTCCTCTTTGCCTCCTCCTCTGATTGTTGTTGATGGTAATCTTGAATTTCAGGTCTCTAGGATTGTGGATTCTCGCATTTTCCGCGGTTCTCTCCAGTACCTCATTCATTGGGAGGTTTATGGTCCTGAGGAGAGGATGTGGGTCCCAGTGGCGGACATTAAGGCCACTCGTTTCATCAGGGCTTTCCATAGGTCTCATCCTTAAAAGGTGGGCTCTGAGTGTCCGGAGTCCACCCATAGAGGGAGGGGTACTGTCACCGCCAGTTCTGTGAGAAGGTCTGGCAGACGTTCTTCTCTACCTCTTGCATGACGTTCTTTGTTTTGGTTTCACTTTGTCATCTCCTTTCCTTCTCCCAGGTGTCACCTATATAGACAAATTGTCTCACTTTATATTCCCTCCCATACTGCCTCACTTTGCGGTTTATACTACTTCCTGGATGAGGTGTTCACGGCTGGAGGCTGCTGCTGCTGCTGCTGTCTCCTCAGATAAGTCTTTTCCTTTATTTGTGTTTCCTTGCTGGCTTGATTCTAGGTGACCCTGACTCCGTCTGTATTAAGTGCAGGGAGCCAGTGGTCGTGTCCTCTCACTATTATAGGGTTTTCAGGTGTCACACAGTATTAGGTATGTGGGCATGCAATCGTCTACCATAGAGACCCTTGCATGGGCATAGCAGTCAGGGAGAGCTCTAGGGGTTTTATAGGGCTCACCCATATGCTCATTAGTTTGGGATCAAGCCAGTCGGACGTTTATTTATAAGTTCCAGCTTTCTGCAACATCATCCGTGACAAGGGGATGCAGGCCAGTGGCAGATACAGCGGTTCCTATAGAGGGGCCCAGGCAACTGCCTATTGACCATAGTGTACTGTAACGGATTAACTATGAATGTCACAGCAGTTGAACAATATGTATGCGGCGATATATCAGACCGCCTTTTAATACTGAGGCACAGTAATTCTATATATAAAAGAGATTATCCCTATTTAAAAGCTTTCTGCAACATTTTCCCTAGCACATAAGCGTTTGTCACATCTTTCTTTAAGCTCAGCTCACAGTGAAATGGTGGAGACCGCGCAGGATGGGGATTTTTATTAGGTTGTGACATCAAAGTGGTTGAAATCTGCTGAATGGCTAGCTGCACGGCATTATGGTTCATATCACATTCCCGGGCTTCTTACTTTCACTTCGTAATATGTGCAGAAAACATATTCGTTACCACAAAGCGCTATGAAATTCGGCTTCACGGTGAATAACATTTTTCCTAAACTTAGAACTTTGAATTCCACTTCGGATGCTTTGATTCGCTCAACACTAGTAATAACATATTACCAGATCACTTTACCTCCCCCTTCCCACAACAATATTTCATTTTTTCAAAACAGTATATGCTAAGGGTACATAGCATTTTCTCTTTGACGCTTTTTTTTGCAGCAAACCTCATGTGTTATTACAATAGGACCAGTAACTAAATGTTATGTTTTATATTGAGAAAAAGAGCAGAGATAATATAGAATTGAAATTAGAAATGAGTAAATCGACTCTAAATGAATCAGAATCATTATAAATTTCACCAAAACTTGTCCGTTAAATAAATTAGAGGTTTTGGTGATTCGCTTTCCCCTTACCATTTTTTTTTAACAAACCGGCTTCCAAAGCAACAAAAATATCTAAACTTTTATCTTTTAATTTCACATTATACAGAAGTAATGAAGTATAACTTTGAATTAGGTGAAGAAGCCGAACCTCCTTTTTAATAGGATGCTGTAAAATAATTTTTTGAGTCTGGCTGTTTCTAGTTTCCAAACAAAACTACATACTGTACAATTAAATGCAATGTAGTAAATATACTTTTTTATTAAAAAGAAGGGAACATTGTGGAGCTCATATAAAATCTGAGGGAGACAAATCATTTTCACAAGGTTAACTTTTGCTGACATTGATAGAAGAAACAATCACAATATTTCAGCCTTGTTCCTCATTTTATTTAAGAAAGGCACAACATTCAGAATTTTTTTATTTCCAGTGTTGGGGCATAGCCATGAGATGAAAAGTTGCCCCTACATACACTAATATTTTCATGGTGGATTTTGAAAACTGTGTTTTGTACTCATCCAACCTCATTAGTTTTCTGAGAAGTTGGATGAGATACATAAATGACATTTTTATTTCTGGACAGGTGGGGCATTAAAATTGATTGGATTAGTGAATTCACAGTATTCAGATTTACCTCTGTGTATTCTAGCTCTGATCTTCAACCTCTTCATATGACAGTATACCTACAAGCTAGTAGGTTAGTAATGGACCTCTACACTAAATCAACTGATAGGAATAGCTTGTTCTTTTATGAAACTAAATGTCCAAAGGGCATGACTGATTCGTCACCTTACAGTAAATTGATGAGGTTGAGAAGGAACATAGCTGAAAAACATCATGTTAATGAGAGGTTGAACAGCATGTGTAGGAAGTTCTGTGAAAGGGAATATATTAACCACCTCAGCCCCCCTAGCTTAAACACCCTTAATGATCAGGCCACTTTTTACACTTCTGCACTACACTACTTTCACAGTTTATTGCTCGGTCATGCAACTTACCACCCAAATGAATTTTACCTCCTTTTCTTCTCACTAATAGAGCTTTCATTTGGTTGTATTTCATTGCTGCTGACATTTTTACTTTTTTTGTTATTAATCGAAATTTAACGAAATTTTTGCAAAAAATGACATTTCTCACTTTCAGTTGTAAATTTTTTTGAAAAAAACGAGATCCATATATAAATTTTTTCTCTAAATTTATTGTTCTACATGTCTTTGATAAAAAAAATGTTTGGGTAAAAAAAAAATTGTTTGGGTAAAAAGTTATAGCGTTTACAAACTATGGTACAAAAATGTGAATTTCCGCTTTTTGAAGCAGCTCTGACTTTCTGAGCATCTGTCATGTTTCCTGAGGTTCTACAATGGCCAGACAGTACAAACACCCCACAAATGACCCCATTTCGGAAAGTAGACACCCTAAGGTATTCGCTGATGGGCGTAGTGAGTTCATAGAACTTTTTATTTTTTGTCACAAGTTAGCGGAAAATGATGATTTTTTTTATTTTATTTTTCCTTACAAAGTCTCATATTCCACTAACTTATGACAAAAAATAAAAACTTCCATGAACTCACTATGCCCATCACGAAATACTTTTGGTGTCTTCTTTCCAAAATGGGGCACTTGTGGGGTAGTTATACTGCCCTGGCATTCTAGGGGCCCCAATGTGTGGTAAGTAGTTTGAAATCAAAATGTGTAAAAAATGACCTGTGAAATCCTAAAGGTGCTCTTTGGAATGTGGGCCCCTTTGCCCACCTAGGCTGCAAAAAAGTGTCACACATCTGGTATCGCCGTACTCAGGAGAAGTTGGGAAATGTGTTTTGGGGTGTCATTTTACATATACCCATGCTGGGTGAGAGAAACAGCCCACCTAGGCTGAAAAAAAGTGTCTCACATCTGGTATCACTGTACTCAGAAGAAGTAGGGCAATGTGTTTTGGGGTGTCTTTTTACATATACCCATGCTGGGTGAGATAAATATCTCGGCAAAAGTCAACTTTTCCCATTTTTTTATACAAAGTTGGCATTTGACCAAGATATTTATCTCACCCAGAATGGGTATATGTAAAATGACACCCCAAAACACATTGCCCAACTTCTCCTGAGTACGGCGATACCAGATGTGTGACACTTTTTTGCAGCCTAGATGCGCAAAGGGGCCCAAATTCCTTTTATGAGGGCATTTTTAGACATTTGGATCCCAGACTTCTCACGCTTTAGGGCCCCTAAAATCCCAGGGCAGTATAAATACCCCACATGTGACCCTATTTTGGAAAGAAGACACCCCAAGGTATTCAATGAGGGGGCATGGCGAGTTCATCTAATTTTTTTTTTTTGGCACAAGTTAGCGGAAATTGATTTTTTTTTGTTTTTTCTCACAAAGTCTCCCTTTCCGCTAACTTGGGACAAAAATTTCAATCTTTCATGGACTCAATATGCCCCTCACGGAATACCTTGGGGTGTCTTCTTTCCGAAATGGGGTCACATGTGGGGTATTTAAACTGCCCTGGCATTTTAGGGGCCCTAAAGCGTGAGAAGAAGTCTGGAATATAAATGTCTAAAAAATTTTACACATTTGGATTCCGTGAGGGGTATGGTGAGTTCATGTGAGATTTTATTTTTTGACACAAGTTAGTGGAATATGAGACTTTGTAAGAAAAAAAAAAAAAAACTATTTCCGCTAACTTGGGTCAAAAATTATTTATCACCCCCTTGTAAGGCTCTATTCAGACGTCCGTATGTGTTTTGCGGATCCGATCCATGTATCCGTAAAAAACATACGGACGTCTGAATGGAGCCTTACAGGGGGGTGATCAATGACAGGGGGGTTATCAGGGAGTCTATATGGGGTGATCACCCCCCTGTCATTGATCACCCCCCTGTAAGGCTCCATTCAGACGTCCGTATGTTTTTTACGGATCCACGGATACATGGATCGGATCCGTAAAAAACATACGGACGTCTGAATGGAGCCTTACAGGGGGTTGATCAATGACAGGGGGGTGATCAATGACAGGGGGGTGATCAGGGAGTCTATATGGGGTGATCACCCCCGTCATTGATCACCCCCCTGTAAGGCTCCATTCAGACTTCCGTATGTGTTTTGCGGATCCGATCCATGTATCCGTGGATCCGTAAAAAACATATGGACGTCTGAATGGAGCCTTACAGGAGGGTGATCAATGACAGGGGGGTGATCAGGGAGTCTATATGGGGGGATCACCCCCCTGTAAGGCTCCATTCAGATGTCTGTTTGTGTTTTGCGGATCCGATCCATGTATTCGTGGATCCGTAAAAAACATACGGACATATGAATGGAGCCTTACAGGGGGGTGATCAATGACAGGGGGGTGATCAATGACAGGGGGGTGATCAGGGAGTCTATATGGGGTGATCACCCCCGTCATTGATCACCCCCCTGTAAGGCTCCATTCAGACTTCCGTATGTGTTTTGCGGATCCGATCCATGTATCCGTGGATCCGTAAAAAACATATGGACGTCTGAATGGAGCCTTACAGGAGGGTGATCAATGACAGGGGGGTGATCAGGGAGTCTATATGGGGTGATCAGGGGTGATCAGGGGTGAATAAGGGGTTAATAAGTGACAGGGGGGTGTAATGTAGTGGTGTTTGGTGCTACTTATTACTGAGCTGCCTGTGTCCTCTGGTGGTCGATCCAAGCAAAAGGGACCACCAGAGGACCAGGTAGCAGGTATATTAGACGCTGTTATCAAAACAGCGTCTAATATACCTGTTAGGGGTTAAAAAAAAATCGCATCTCCAGCCTGCCAGCGAACGATCGCCGCTGGCAGGCTGGAGATCCACTCGCTTACCTTCCGATCCTGTGAATGCGCGTGCCTGTGTGCGCGCGTTCACTGGAAATCTCGCGTCTCGCGAGATGACGCGTATATGCGTGACTGTGCCTGCAGCTGCCGCCTCCGGAACGCGATCCTGCGTTAGGCGGTCCGGAGGCGGTTAAGAAGGTTAGTACAGAGACATATATTGAAAGTCAACAAAATGGAGAGGGAATGTCTGGAACCAAAGAAGAGAAATAATGCTTACTATAAAATACCTTTTGTGTCCATGTAGTCACTTTTATCAATAGGTTGTCTCGTTTGTTTTGGAAATATTGGCCAATTTTGAGGAATACATTTCCAACTAGGGAACAATTTCAAGCTGGTCCATGAAGATATTATTTTGGTGATTATTTTGGTAAAGATTCGCCTAGTGATATGTAGGGGTTATTTTCTTATAATACATGTGTCTGATGTAGAGATACTTTATATATTAATGCAGTTGACTTTTTGTATGAGTGGCGCCATTTTTCCTCATTTGTCTCCCAGAGTACTTTCTATTTAAAATTAGTAATGAGTAATATTTGGTAGGGCATGTATTGGTGCTATGTATATCTGGATGTACCTTGTAGCAAGCAGAGGTACCTATTTCACTTAGCACGTCCAATCTGAGGCCTTCATATAGAGATTTGGCTATGGGATATGTGTAAATAGCATTTATTTGGGATTAGAACAGCCATTGTAAGGGAAAGCTAAGCCCAATAAACTTCACGGAATTATATGTGCCACTATTAGGAGTATGGATATATTTTGAAATCTAAAACAATGGAATAACTTAATTATTACAGTATGTACTTTAATGGTATTTTCTTTTAATGCTTGGTTACTGTGATACATTGATATATATTCTACTTTGTCTAGTTTGAAAGATTGACGTTATGGAAGGCGTTTATCAACCACTGTACACCTGAAAAATGGCATCAAAAACTTAGGTCTACGTCATGAGTTCACAAAATGTTGACTTTCTTGGGGGATTTAGAACTCTTTATAAATATTCCAAAATGTTTAATTGTTGTTTTACATAATTGTTCTTATAACTACATATACTGTACATGCACTGTTGCGCTTATTCTATGCTTGTGAAAGACCCAGAAAAAGGTCAACATGTTGAGATTGCTGATGTGAACAAACATGAATTAATTTCACAACTTTTGGAGTGCTGCAATCTTTTCCTGGAATTTTGACAATGGGGATAACCTTAGTGACATCTCTGATGTAGCTTTTATGAAGATCACTAGATTATGTCCATCTATTACTGTCATCAGAAGACTGCACATAGTAGGAGCTCATCTTTTAACTGATTTAAAGGGTTTCTGTCACCAGAAATACCTAAATTAAACTGGCTGACATTAGCCATGTGCTAATGTCAGCTGAACCTAACTAGCCTATTCCTAGTGTTAAGGGAAGTGTTGGATTTAAATATATATGTATATATGTCCTTACATATACACTCACCTAAAGAATTATTAGGAACACCATACTAATACGGTGTTGGACCCCCTTTTGCCTTCAGAACTGCCTTAATTCTACGTGGCATTGATTCAACAAGGTGCTGATAGCATTCTTTAGAAATGTTGGCCCATATTGATAGGATAGCATCTTGCAGTTGATGGAGATCTGAGGGATGCACATCCAGGGCACGAAGCTCCTGTTCCACCACATCCCAAAGATGCTCTATTGGGTTGAGATCTGGTGACTGTGGGGGCCATTTTAGTACAGTGAACTCATTGTCATGTTCAAGAAACCATTTTTCCAGTCTTCAACAGTCCAATTTTGGTGAGCTTGTGCAAATTGTAGCCTCTTTTTCCTATTTGTAGTGGAGATGAGTGGTACCCGGTGGGGTCTTCTGCTGTTGTAGCCCATCCGCCTCAAGGTTGTGCGTGTTGTGGCTTCACAAATGCTTTGCTGCATACCTCGGTTGTAACGAGTGGTTATTTCAGTAAAAGTTGCTCTTCTATCAGCTTGAATCAGTCGGCCCATTCTCCTCTGACCTCTAGCATCCACAAGGCATTTTCGCCCACAGGACTGCCGCATACTGGATGTTTTTCCCTTTTCACACAATTCTTTGTAAACCCTAGAAATGGTTGTGCGTGAAAATCCCAGTAACTGAGCCGATTGTGAAATACTCAGACCGGCCCTTCTGGCACCAACAACCATGCCACGCTCAAAATTGCTTAAATCACCTTTCTTTCCCATTCTGACATTTAGTTTGGAGTTCAGGAGATTGTCAGGACCACAACCCTAGATGCATTGAAGCAACTGCCATGTGATTGGTTGACTAGATAATTGCATTAATGAGAAATAGAACAGGTGTTCCTAATAATTCTTTAGGTGAGCGTATATTGGCCCTTTTGCATGGGCAGGTGGTAGGTGTATACATAGAGATGTATGTATGCCCCCTTGTCAGCATACATCTCTATGTATATAATCTATTGTAGGTGGGCTTATTGCTGCCCATTCAGACCCTGTTTTATATATATATATATATATATATATATATATATATTGTAAGGGCTCGCCTCCTTTCGGGGGTCATTCTCACAAGGATCTTCATAACCACTGGGTTTCAGGTCCAAACAGTGCAATTTATTTTACACTCTTCATACACAACATGGCATAAAACAAAAGGCTGCCCGTCTGGGCTCTACCTAAACATAATAAACATCGTATCCCTAACTCGGCTATACAATAGCGTTCACACATGGAACCAGGTGCGGCTTACCCCAGACATACAGTCCACCAGCCCTCAGGCTGTAACAAATGCAGTACCTTTGGAGGGGGTTGTGGTCTAGCAGTCCTCCTGACTCTGACCTTTATATGCTTGTTCCTGGGTGTCGCTGAGTCCCCCAAAGTCCAGGCTATTGCATAGCCTCGTGGCCCCTCAGCCTTGCCTAGCTGAGACCACACTGACAGAGCCTCACCAGGCCTCTGTCTGCACACTCTCCAGAGTGAGACACACCAAAGATCCAGTAGCAGGATTAAATAGGATCCCTGGACATGAGCATGCCCTAAGTCCCGGACTGGAACCTAGGGAAACACCACCTCAATGTTCACATTGCCACATATCCCCCCCCTCTGTTCAAACCTGTGGGGGTGAACACATGTACAAACCGGATTCCCAAAAAGTTGGGACGCTAAACAAATTGTGAATAAAAACTGAATGCAATGATGTGGAGATGGCAAATGTCAATATTTTATTTGTAATAGAACGTAGATGACAGATCAAACGTTTAATCCGAGTAAATGTATCATTTTAAAGGAAAAATACGTTGATTCCAATTTTCACGGTGTCAACAAATCCCCAAAAAGTTGGGACAAGTAGCAATAAGAGGCTGGAAAAAGTAAATTTGAGCATAACGTGGCAGTGTCTCTCAGAAGCCAAGATGGGTAGAGGAACACCAATTCCCATAATGTTGCGCAGAAAGATAGTGGAGCAATATCAGAAAGGTGTTACCCAGCGAAAAATTTCAAAGACTTTGCATCTATCATCATCAACTGTGCATAACATCATCCGAAGATTCGGAGAATCTGGAACAATCTCTGTGCGTAAGGGTCAAGGCCGTAAAACCATACTGGATGCCCGTGATCTCCGGGCCCTTAAACGACACTGCACCACAAACAGGAATGCTACTGTAAAGGAAATCACAGAATGGGCTCAGGAATACTTCCAGAAACCATTGTCAGTGAACACAATCCACCGTGCCATCCGCCGTTGCCAGCTGAAACTCTACAGTGCAAAGAAGAAGCCATTTCTAAGCAAGATCCACAAGCTCAGGCGTTTTCACTGGGCCAGGGATTATTTAAAATGGAGTGTGGCAAAATGGAAGACTGTTCTGTGGTCAGACGAGTCATGATTCGAAGTTCTTTTTGGAAATCTGGGACGCCATGTCATCCGGACCAAAGAGGACAAGGACAACCCAAGTTGTTATCAACGCTCAGTTCAGAAGCCTGCATCTCTGATGGTATGGGGTTGCATGAGTGTGAGTGGCATGGGCAGCTTGCATGTCTGGAAAGGCACCATCAATGCAGAAAAAAATATATTCAGGTTCTAGAACAACATATGCTCCCATCCAGACGTCATCTCTTTCAGGGAAGACCCTGCATTTTTCAACAAGATAATGCCAGACCACATTCTGCATCAATCACAACATCATGGCTGCGTAGGAGAAGGATCCGGGTACTGAAATGGCCAGTCTGCAGTCCAGATCTTTCACCTATAGAAAACATTTGGCGCATCATAAAGAGGAAGGTGCAACAAAGAAGGCCCAAGACGATTGAACAGTTAGAGGCCTGTATTAGACAAGAATGGGAGAGCATTCCTATTTCTAAACTTGAGAAACTGGTCTCCTCGGTCCCCAGACGTCTGTTGAGTGTTGTAAGAAGAAGGGGAGATGCCACACAGTGGTGAAAATGGCCTTGTCCCAACTTTTTGGGGATTTGTTGACACCATGAAACTCTGATTCAACATATTTTTCCCTTAAAATGGTACATTTTCTCAGTTTAAACTTTTGTTCACTGATTTATGTTCTATTCTGAATAAAATATTAGAAGTTGGCACCTACACATCATTGCATTCAGTTTTTATTCACGATTTGTATAGTGTCCCAACTTTTTTGGAATCCGGTTTGTACTAACTGGATGCTCATGACAGCGCATCCACATTTTCTTGCCATCGCCTGGCTCAACCTTCCCCCTGGAAGATGTGGTCAGTGTCAGAGGCTTCCCTTTATTTTGCCAGACCCATGCCATCAATGCTTGGTTTGTTACCCACACTGACATCTTGCCCAAGATACATTGTCTACAATGTTCCCATGTCCATGTGACAGGCAGACCCTCTCTTTTTATTTTTTTATCTTTCTCTCTCTTGGACTAACACAGCTGCTTCAGCCGAGCACGCTTCTTAGGACTCGCCTCTTTTTGTCTCTTTATTTTAATAGCAGATCGTACATTTCTTTTTCCTTTACTCTTAGAATTTCGATCTCGGCTTCTGGAACTCCCTTCAGAATATATTTTTATGCAAACGACAGACTCTCTGTTTGACTTCGCTGGCTCTTGCAGACGCTTAGGCCTTTTTTTCTTGTCTTTGCGAAGCTCCGTCAGCAGAGCTGGCTTGCCCCCTCTCGCTTCTTTTCCAGCAGTGGTTTTCTCAGATGGTGCCTCAGTTTCAGGGTCTTCTGCCTCTTCACTGCCTCTCCCCACTTCGGCTTTACCCTTGATCTCTGGAACATCCAAAGATTTCTCCCATTTCAAGACCTCTGCCTTAGCTTCTTTGGAGTCTCCACTTACTTTATTATCCTTTTTATCCTTCACGGACTTGGCCTCATATCCTTGCCTTCTTAACTCCTCCTCCTCCTTCTCATCAAGGTTGGAGGCACTGGGAACATCAGGATCTTCACCAGACTCATTTCCTTCCGTTGCCTTCTCCAGCAGACCGCTGGCTTTCTGTAAGGCACTGACGGCAGAGGGAACATCTTTCATGACCAGGTCCTGGCTACTTATTGCCACGAGTCTCTTGGCCTCTGCATTCATATCAGCTGGGTGAGCAGAAATATCTTCCGTCTTCTCCGCCTCGGTCGGCACCACGGCGCCACCATCTCCAGACCCATTCTTAACCGGCTCTGGCTTAGACTTCAACTCATAGACGTTCTTCCTGACATCATCCTTTGAGCTCATGAGATCTTCCATCCCTGCTCTGAGTTGTCTGTTCAGCCTCTCACATTCATCTCGCTCCTCAAGCGCTTCTTCAAGGGCTCTAGCCAAGGAGAGGGCCTTGGTCGCCTTCTCTCGAGCATCAGTCTCCGCTTGGTCACGTTCTTCGGCATATCTGGCCGAGGTGGTTTTCTCTTCAGCCAGGAGCTTGTCCAACATCTTATGTTTCTTCTCCAATTTAGACACAATTTGTTTCTGGTGGTCCAGGTCTACCATCCGAACACGCAACTCTTGATCAAGTTGAGCCATCCTGGCTTCCAAATGACTTTTCTCCTCCAAGAGAGCAGATTTTTCTGAGGCGCTATTTAGAACCTCATCAGCCAGCTCATCTCTTTCCTGCTCTGCATGAAGTCTTGATCGCTCAGAAGCTGCAAGTTCCTCTTGAAGTTGGAGAATTTCCGCTTCTTTTAGTGACTCTAGTTCCTTCAGTTCATTCATCTCTTTCTGTGACTCATCTGGAGACTCCTGCAGTTGCTCTGCGAGAACCGCTAGCCCCATTTCTAGTGTATCTAGCGACTGTGCGGAGCGAGAGAAAACATCTTCAAGTTTGTAGCTGTACTGTCCTGTCAGGTCATCTACAACTGTCAGGATATGAGCTTCAGACACTAGGCTGTCACCCGACTGAACTCTCGTCTCGTCAGATATAACTGTCATCTGGTCGCTAGACTCGCTACTAGTAACCACTTTAGTTTTGCTGGGTCTTGACATGGTAGCCTCACTCTCAAAGTTGCTAACTGTCACGGCACATACGCCACTTATACTGTTTGTGTCATTATTAACCCTGACCTCTAGGGGCACCCATGAGTCAATCCCCACCTGGGACATTTTATTAATCATAGAAACCTGCACATCCACCTCTGGTACATGTGGTACACCCTCTAGCCCCGCCACATTGTCTACAATGGGGTCTCCTAGGGATGTTTCTTCAACATTTATCAACACTTTTATATCAGACACATGTTTACCAACAGGGTTAGCTTTTTCTCCAATCACAGCCTGCAAAGGAAAAGGCATGTCATTATTATCACATATTTCACATGACATCACATTTCCATTATGCATTTCGTCAAACATGGTACCATCACTTTGCACCTTATCTGCACCCTTGTTCTCAATGTGCAGCTCCTTCTCATTATCATTTAAAGGGACAGGTACAGGTTCTGCAGGAGTTTTGTCACTCTCTGCAGAAATGTCTCCATTACTTAAAACCTCCAAGCATAAGGGGAAATTACGGCCCACCATTTCCTCATGTATGAGCGTATTTGTAACATCAGGTTCACTCTCAGTGAGAACCACCTGAGAGTCCGTATTATTCACATAATTGTCCCGAACATGTAACACTACCAGTCTCTGGGGCGGCCATCATGCTACCTCTTACCTGGGCTAGCATGGGATCTCTGACTTTCACCACCCCAAATCTAGCTTTGATCACCGGCTCTTTGGGCGACCCAGAAACCTTCTCCCCTGCAGGTTTCTGCGAGGGAGCAATCACAGCAGGCTTATCCGCCTGTTCAGACACAGTTTTTTCTCTGTGTGACTTATTACCTACCGGACCAGCAGGTATCAACTGCCGCCGGCTCACTGTCACTGGGTCTGCCACATAGTTAATAACAGGAACAGTCTTACCCTTTGTAATAAACCATTCTGGTAAAGCAGTGACATTCTCTCCCGCGGACTCATCAAGGTTGTGGTTGCTCCTAGCAACAGCTTTACTGCACCTCTGCACTTCCTCTCTAGGACCCCGGACAAAGTCGCAGGGAAGATATGCACTCCTGAGAACCGCACCGCTCTCCACCTCTTTGTCTTCCCGACGGTTGCCCTTGGCAACGGCACATATCTGCTGTTCATCGGATTCTCCAGGTACACAATTTGTAGCATTTTCTCCGCTCCACAGCTGCCAAAATAATGGGAAGTCTTTGCCAAGCACAAACTCCACTTCCAGGGTCTCACATTTTAAGAGCTCCCACTGCACAGGGCCATAGTCTGTTATAAAGGTCAGAGACACGGTGACATCTGTCTCTGGCCCTCTCTCCAGAAAGTCCAGAATTACGGGCAGGACCTGAGACACTTGTTGGCGGGAGTCTAGTACAACCAGCAGCGGGATCCCCCCGATCACCATCTCACAGGACTTTTCCCACGTGCTCCACCATTTGGCAGCCATTTTCACAGGTCAGTTTCTTTTACTGTGCCCTTTAAATCCCTGCACACCTTACACCTCAGAAAAATAAAGTCCAGATTAACCAGCAGTTTTCCAGCAGCACCTGCTCCAGCTCCAGCGAACAAGCAGGCTTCCGGCCCTTTAAGTCACTGCACAGAAACACAGCAATTCCTTGGCAACATTCAGCAGCACCTGCTCTTTTCCGTCAGGTCGTTGCCCCTAGCAACCTGCTGTTATTGCCCGCATCCTCCACCATATGTAAGGGATCGCCTCTTTTCGGGGGTCATTCTCACAAGGATCTTCATAACCACTGGGTTTCAGGTCCAAACAGTGCAATTTATTTTACACTCTTCATACACAACATGGCATAAAACAAAAGCCTGCCCGTCTGGGCTCTACCTAAACATAATAAACATCGTATCCCTAACTCGGCTATACGATAGCGTTCACACATGGAACCAGGTGCGGCTTACCCCAGACATACAGTCCACCAGCCCTCAGGCTGTAACAAATGCAGTACCTTTGGAGGGGGTTGTGGTCTAGCAGTCCTCCTGACTCTGACCTTTATATGCTTGTTCTTGGGTGTCGCTGAGTCCCCCAAAGTCCAGGCTATTGCATAGCTTCGTGGCCCCTCAGCCTTGCCTAGCTGAGACCACACTGACAGAGCCTCACCAGGCCTCTGTCTGCACACTCTCCAGAGTGAGACACACCCAAGATCCACTAGCAGGATTAAATAGGATCCCTGGACATGAGCATGCCCTAAGTCCCGGACTGGAACCTAGGGAAACACCACCTCAATGTTCACATTGCCACAATATATATAAATATATATTTATGGATGTGCCCCAAGCATCTATAAGTATATATATACAGTTAAACTGTGCCCAGAAGCTCCCATGGATGCCCCCCACCTCAGGAATGTGCCTGCTGGGTGGGGAGAGACCAACAACTGGACAATTATGTCCAGTTTCGGCCACTTCAAAGGACAGATGACCAATAAAGATCCTCTGCCCTTTGTCACCACCTCCAGCAGCGCCGGAGATGGTATGCCTAACAGGGACATGGGAACAAAGAGTTCCCATGCCCCTGTGTGCCGCTCACCTCCGGCGCTGTAATTACAGCGCCAGAGATGTGCGATATCTCCACAGGCAGGAGGATCAAAGGATCCCCCTGCCTGGGAGCGCGGGCTGGAGCGGTGATGTCATATCACCACGCCAGCCCACGTGGACCTGGCTGCAGGCGTGCGTGCAGGGTGGTTAAACGGGAGTGAGCGCCGCAGGGTTTAAATACCCCAGAGGCACTGCGCTCTAGAGATCGGGACCCCCTTCCTGAAGGTGAGTGCATCCGGCGCTAAAGTGCAGGATCCCTTCCTCCCCCGACATAGAAGAGAGCGCAGGCAGCCATCCGGGCTGCGTTGCGCTAGGACACAGGACCCCCGGCACCACCCCTGAAGGAGAGCGCATCCGGCGTTCCAACAAACTACAGGAAGAGTCCAGGCAGCACTGACAGGCTGTGCTGCATGAGAAGATCTCCACCAGCCCAGAGGGGAAAACCGAGCAGTCGAGCTGCTCCACTAAAGAGCGAAGGGAGAAGGGAGGCAGAGATCGAGCAGCTGCTGAGTCCTGCCCTGGAAGACTAAGTATCGATTTCCCTGTCCTGCCTCCTCCTTAACCCCTGCTGCCCTGAACCCCTGCTATCCTTCCCTGCATTGCCCTGGGATCCCCTGCATTCTCACTGCCCCCTGCCATTAACCCCTACAGTGCCCAGCAGCCCCCCTGTGGACCCTGTAACCCCAGCAGCATTGCTGCTGCCCTTAACCCATGCCTTGCTGCCCCAGTCCACAGGCAGCCTGCTGTCAGTCTCTGCCCTGCAAGTCCCTGCAGAGCATTAACCCCTTCAGTGCTCTGTTCTCTGCAGAGCATTCCCCTGCTCTGCAAGTAACCCTTTCAGTGCCCTGCTCCCCTGCTCTGCAAATCCCTGCAGAGCATTAACCCCTGATAACCCCTGCCATACCAGGTGTTAACCCTTTCCTGAGTTATCCCTTGCCTGCCTTTCCCAGAACCCTGTGTTCCTTGGCCTTCAGGTATTAACCCCTGCAGAGCCCGTAGGGACAGTGATTAGTCAGGCGGGTGGGTAACTGATATTTGTGTGTATGTAAGTGTATTGCAATTGTAGTTAGATCCTGGGGAGGACTTGGGACTGTGTTAGTGTAGTTAGAACCGTATTAGTGTGTTGTTATAGTGTGTTTACTTATATTGCTGTACTGTGGTGTGTGCGTCTATATGTATATATATTTATAACCATTAATCTAGAAATATATATAGATATAGCGTATAATTGTATTATTGTATTGTATAATAAATAGTTTATTATTCATATACAGCATATAGTGTTTCTAGTAGTCGCCGCCGTAGTATAGTAGTAAGTCGCACGTAGTGTAGTTCAGTTTAGCGTAAGGTAATCAGTAGTGATTATGTTAATTATTTAGGCATAAATAGGCGGAGTCATCACTAGATGACTCACGCCTATTTATGAATATTAATTATTGAGATTTGCATAAATATCAATAATTAATATCCCCTTAAACATTGGCGAGCCAGCCCCACTGCTACGAATTTGTTTTCTGTGTTTGTTTTTGGTGAAAAAAATTGCTTACGCTGTGAACTAGTCAGGCGGGAGGGACGCGGTCAGTGGATTATGAGCGTCCATTGCCTGATAGTTCATACAGGTAAAGCGTTTTGTTCAATCAGAACCAAACACAGAGCAATCTTTACAGCAGAGAATTTTTATCTTTCTGATTTGTGTATTAACGATTTTCTGATTGCCTTGCACGCCCACTGAACACTGGAGAGAAGTCGTCGCATACGTCACTGAAGAGAGGACTATCACCGTTGGAGCTGAACAGAGAAGTCCGGCTGGTCAGGAGAAGGCGTTCCGGATACTACAGGACCTTCTCCATGCAGCACACAAGGGACAACAAAGGACAGCACCAAGGAAGATGGCCTCTCATCAAAACGTGAGTATGGACTTCTCCACACTACACCAGCTAGCTAAACACAGCACATTTAACCCCATCCTCCCCACCACTCACAAGTCAGCAGAAATGCTGTGGTCCGATTTGTTAGCACAGGCTTGTAGTTACGACAAGCTTTGTGTTAACAAACGGACGGTATTGAACAAGGCCACCAGACGGCTTCGTATGCTAGCCAAACTTGTGCAAACATTTGAGGTTAGCATCTGCAAGCCAAAGGAAGTTGCGCTGGTGTCTCGGTCAACAGAGACAATTCCTCCAAACATTCACTGCCAATGCTGTGCCAGTAATTTGGACCAGGTTTCGGCATTGCAGGCACAGCTGGCGGAGAATGTGCAGTCTACTGTTGACCGAGATGCGCAGGTGGCTAGGATAGAGTCACAGTTAGTAGTGCTGCAGAGGCAAAATTAGGAAATTGAGGCTAAGTTGACTCAGTTTTATACTGAGGTCAAGGCCTTCAAGGAGCGGACTGCCTCTACTGACGTGACGGTAGCCAAATTGAAGGCTGAGGTTGCTGTAAGGTCCCAGCTAATGTCTGGCATGCAGCAGGTCATCACCAATTTGGTGCCGGCCCTTTCTTTTTCCGAAAAGTCAGGGTCGGAATCTCCCAAAACTTTGCCCTGTGCAGGGCAAAGAGGGGGAGAGTAGTCTGTGACCGGTCAAATCATGACCAAGCCGGTCCAGACTAACAGAGATTTTTCCCTGACTTTGGAAAAAGAACTGTTGTGAAGAGTGCGTCCCTGAGAATGGAACAAATCAGGAGAAGGGAGCACGGATGCAGTGTAGACAGACCTGGGCCATGCAGAGCAAACATCAGATGTTTTGCATGTGGTGGCCTAGGTCACATAGCGAGACACTGCAACGCAGATAGGAACATAACACACAGGACAGGAAACCAAGTCACGTGTTTCAGGTGTGGGAACAAAGGACACATTGCAAGGAATTGCCCTTGTGCAAGTAATTGCAATGTGTCCAACAGTAGTATCAAGGTAACAAGTTGTGCAGTGGGGTCTAGTCAGCTTGGCCATAAAGGGGTTACCTCTCAGCGGCATACGCCTCACCAGGTGCTGAGCGGTCAGAATGGCCAAGCTAGGCTAGACAACATTTGACACCCCTGTACTATTTGTTACACCGTTTGTTCCCTGTGTATGTCCATGTTGTGTGTTTTTGTTATCTGTTTGTAAGTTTTTCTTGATGTTGATGGTGGTGGTCCTTGTCTACGAATGTGTTCCACCATGCTGATTTTTGCAGTTTACATTCCTTGCTGTAAGTTCAGTCGCTGCTGTTTTTGAGTCATTCTTGTGTCCCCTTTGGGTAGAACTTTGTTATACTGTGGATCGAGATAATTGTTGGTTTGCGGAACGGGTGACATTGTAACTCAGTTAAGTGGGATGTCACGATGAGCAACCAAGGTCTCTGATCGATACAGGTAACACTGTTTTGCTAAAGGTTTTCGGTAGGGCTGTGTTACACTGGGGACTGGGGGGAACAGACAACATTGGTGTAATGTTATGCTGCGCACTTAATTCTAGTCCGAACAGGTAACACAGCTCTGATGGAAATTGGACACAGAATGATTGGCAGCAGAGTGTGGACTGTGTTCTTGTGTTGTGGAGTCCTGGGGAGCCAGGGCACGAACCATGCCATTGATTCTGCAGGCCTCCACAAGACAGGATCACATGGGGAAATCAGCCTGGGTGCACATGAGTGGACAGGGATACGGTGCCATCAATAACAAGATGGTGCTTTGTCCACGGCTCGCTTCAGTTATCCTAACCTAGTAGGGTGGCCATCCTTATCTGTTAGTGCAGAGGGATGTGAAGCAGGGGACGCGATCCTCTGAAGGTAGGGTGTTCAGACACCAGTGTTAAGATAACGAGGGATCCTGTGAGATGAAGGGCAGCCCAATACCTTTCTCTACTCATGGGTCAAAGGTATTGGAGCTGGGATTTTGACATCTAATTACACCGTGAGGGGAGAAATCCCCCAGGAGCGCCTGGTATTTTCTTCTGTCATAGATGTGTTCACTATGGAGCAGAGAAAAAACCCAGATGACACCACAGAAGAGAGTAGCTATCCCCCCTGACACTCTTGTGAGGTTCCAGAGGATCCCACTGGATTTTGGCAATCAAGCGACCTTTGTTCAGAGGTTTTCAAGAGATGGAGGACTGTGCCACAATCCAGCGGGAGCATTATCTCAGGCTCTGGAGAAAGACTTGGAGATGTTCGGGTGGAAGAGCTTATTCAGCTACGATCTTTTGTTTCACCCAGTGAAACTTCTTCTGGTTCTGGGCATCATCATCTACATTAGACTGTGTATCGGAGGGTCAAGGGACTTATTGACCAAACACACCAGAACCAGACAGAACTTTACCGAACTAACCGGAGGAGGAGGCTCAGGACATGACTCCAACATAGTCCTGTAGCCAGACAACTTATGGACACACTTTGTTTCCTATGAGGGTTCAGGACGTATAACTTGTGCTAACCTGAAACCCCATAGTACTATGTACATATATTGATTTTGTATGTTGGTCGATTGTGTACCCATAGACACTCTAGGTATAAATGTGTGACAGCCTATACCCAGGAAAACTCGCCCAACGCACTACGGTGAGTTATAATTTGGCTGTACACATTTGCATCCGATAGTCTTTTCCCATTGACACGGGGGTCTGTGACCTACCTGTGTCTTTGGAGGTGTAGAGAGATAGGCCAGGTTGCATGAGTCTCTATGGGTACACACATTTAATGGAATTTGGTGGTGTTGGGAGGGATGTGACCTGTTTTTGTATGAATGGGGAAGAGTAGATTCCCTAGTGACAGCCCCCCCTCCTTTACGAAGTTCATTTGCCACTTTAACCCCAAGAACGGTGACATTTGTAGGCTTGGACTGAATGTCAGTGAGTGCAGTGTTCTTTCCCGCAGTTAGAATTTAGGTACCATGACATCACTTCTTACCAGAAATTCTGACCTGCCTTGTAAAGACCTACGTATCCGTCCATGGGAGAACCTCCCCAACAACTGATTCTTCAATCAAGATGGAAGAAGCAGTGTCGGAAGAAAAGTCGTGCCGTTACTAACAGGAAGTGATTCCACGGTTGACCGTACTACCTGGAGATCGTGAGGGTGAAGCTATCCCAGAGTCTGACTAAAGAAAGACGAAGATGGGGATGGCAGCGGGTACCTAAAGATCGACACTGACAGCGAAAACGAAAGGAAGCCAGTCCACGGTTGCTACGTGGATCGACCCATAGACAGTGAGGATGAAGCCATTCCAGAGTCATTGGGAGAGGCTGATACCTGAAGATTGACACTGACAGACCACGGACCACAGACCAAGAAAGTTCCAGAGAAGACGGTGTATTCTGTGGATGGAGACGCCTGGTTACGTTGAAGGGCAGGTCGGAGGTGTTAGTGCGCGATCGGTAATGACTAGGTACCTAAGAGCCATATTACTTCAGTCCTTCCTGAACTGTTACCAAGAGGGGGGTTGAGGGGGCAAAAATCCCAACCCGTCCCCCAAAAGTTGATTGTCGTATTTCCGACAACAGGGGGATTGTTGAGGGAAGTGTTGGATTTAAATATATATGTAAATATATATATTTATGGATGTGCCCCAAGCATCTATTAGTATATATATATACAGTTAAACTGTGCCCAGAAGCTCCCATCGATGCCCCCCACCTCTGGAATGTGCCTGCTGGGTGGGGAGAGACCGACAACTGGACAATTATGTCCAGTTTCGGCCTCTTCAAAGGACAGATGATCAATAAAGATCCTCTGCCCTTTGTCACCACCTCCAGCAGCTCCGGAGATGGTATGCCTAACAGGGACATGGGAACAAAGAGTTCCCATGCCCCTGTGTGCCGCTCACCTCCGGCGCTGTAATTACAGCGCCAGAGATGTGCGATATCTCCACAGGCGGGAGGATCAAAGGATCCCCCTGCCTGGGAGCGCGGGCAGGTGCGATATTTGTGTGTATGTAAGTGTATTGCAATTGTAGTTAGATCCTGGGGAGGACTTGGGACTGTGTTAGTGTAGTTAGAACCGTATTAGTGTGTTGTTATAGTGTGTTTACTTATATTGCTGTACTGTGGTGTGTGTGTCTATATGTATATATATTTATAACCATTAATCTATAAATATATATAGATATAGCGTATAATTGTATTATTGTATTGTATAATAAATAGTTTATTATTCATATACAGCATATAGTGTTTCTAGTAGTCGCCGCCGTAGTATAGTAGTAAGTCGCACGTAGTGTAGTTCAGTATAGCGTAAGGTAATCAGTAGTGATTATGTTAATTATTTAAGCATAAATAGGCGGAGTCATCACTAGATGAGTCACGCCTATTTATGAATATAAATTATTGAGATTTGCATAAATATCAATAATTAATATCCCCTTTAACACCTAGTTTTATTCATACCCCCGTTACTCCATAAATGTAACTTTTACAATATGCAAATTATCCTCTAGGAGCAGGGGTGTGTTGTTCCTGCTCCTAGAGGCTCCGTTCTCCCACCTCTGTCACCTCCCTCCAAGTCGGTAGCCAGAATACTGAACAGCACGGCACAGGTGCAAGATTTAACATGCACTCAGGGCCGGCAGGAGGATGCGAACACTGCCTGGCCCTGTCAATCAAGACTTGGAGGGAGGTGACAGAGGTGGGAGAACGGAGCCTCTAGGAGCAGGAGCAACACCCCCCTGCTCCTAGAGGCTAATTTGCATATTGTAAAAGTTATATTTATGGAGTAACGGGGCATGGATAAAACTAGGAATAGGCTAGTTAGGTTCAGCTGGCATTAGCACATCGCTAATGTCAGCCAGTTTAATTTAGGTATTTCTGTGACAGAAACCCTTTAACCTCAATGAGCATCCCTTGTTTACAAGGATTTAAGGCCCCCATACACATTAGTGTATTGTTGGCTGTACCTACCAAGAATGGAGAGTTTGGCAGTCAGTCTAATGTGTGTGGGGAGCTCCCAAATCTCCTCCAACAGATGATGAATATTTTCACCGGATACTCTCAGGAGATAAGCCACTGTCAGAGATGTCACCAATCAATCAGTATACACTAGTGCAATAATGAGTGAAACCGGTGACGCATGTTATTTTTTTACACAGCACCGTACACCATAGTGTAACATACAAAGCGTGCATCACCTTTCTCACTCATACATTTTATTAGTGTATACTGATTGATGACATCACTGTACAAAAATATGGTTGCTGTATCTACTAGGGATGAGCGAACCCGAACTGTATAGTTCGGGTTCGTACCGAATTTTGGGGTGTCCGTGACACGGACCCGAACATTTTCGTAAAAGTCCGGGTTCGGGTTCGGTGTTCGGCGCTTTCTTGGCGCTTTTTGAAAGGCTGCAAAGCAGCCAATCAACAAGCGTCATACTACTTTCCCCAAGAGGCCATCACAGCCTTGCCTACTATTGGCATGGCTGTGAATGGCCAGTGCAGCATGTGACCCAGCCTCTATATAAGCTTGGATCACGTTGCACTGCACGTCACTCTGCTGATTGAAGCATAGGGAGAGGTTGCAGCTGCGACGTTAGGGCGAGATTAGGCAGTGATTAACTCCTCCAAAAGACTTCATTCTGTGATCGATCTGCAGCTGTGGATCATTGAAGTGCTAATATTGACTTGCTCACTTTTTTGAGGCTGCCCAGAGCGTTTTTAGATGACTTTTTTCTGGGGTGATCGGCGGCCATTTTGTGACTTGTGGTGCGCCAGCACAAGCTATCACCAAGTGTATTTAACCATCAATAGTGTGGTTATTTTGTGCTATATCCTACATCAGCTGCAGGCTGAGCCTGTGTCACCGAAGTGCATTTAACCATCAACAGTCTGGTTATTTTTTGGCCATATACTACATCAGCTGCAGGCTGAGCCTGTGTCACCGAAGTGCATTTAACCATCAACAGTCAGATTATTTTTTGGCCATATACTACATCTGGTGCAGGCTGAGCCTGTGTCACCCAAGTGCATTTAACCATCAACAGTGTGGTTATTTTTTGGCCATATACTACATCAGGGGCAAGTTGAGCCTGTCACCCAGCACCTAAAAAATAGACCTGACATTTCTATTCAACCAAATCTGTACTGTTTTAGCTGGTCAAGTTATTTGTAGTGACCGTAAAAGCACACTTTTTGTTCTGGGTTGAAAAACTATTCCCAAATTTGCCAAAATAACTAGTTTCTGGTATATGAGGCCTACTTGAAATCTATCCCAAAAAGGATATCTTACATTGAAGGTACTGATAGTGTCATTCAGAAAAACCTAAGACACACGCTACCGTGCAGATAGAAGTCTGATTCTGAGATTAAACCTTAACCTGTCACACAGTGCAAAAAAAAACAGGTCTCACATTTCTATTCAAGCAAATCTGTACTGTTTTAGCTGGTCAAGTTATTTGTAGCGACCGTAAAAGCCCTTTTTTTTTTCTGGGTTGAAAAACTATTTCCAAATTTGCCATTCTCAAAATAACTAGTTTCTGGTATTTGAGGCCTACTTTAAATCTATCCCAAAAAGGATATCTTACATTGAAGGTACTGATAGTGTCATTCAGAAAAACCTAAGACACACGCTACCGTGCAGATAGAAGTCTGATTCTGAGATTAAACCTTAACCTGTCACACAGTGCAAAAAAAAACAGGTCTCACATTTCTATTCAAGCAAATCTGTACTGTTTTAGCTGGTCAAGTTATTTGTAGTGACCGTAAAAGCACATTTTTTTTTCTGGGTTGAAAAACTATTCCCAAATTTGCCATTCTCAAAATTGTGGTGAACGGGAATAATGAGGAAAACATCTAATAAGGGACGCGGACGTGGATATGGTCGTGGTGGTGTTAGTGGACCCTCTGGTGCTGGGAGAGGACGTGGCAGTTCTGCCACAGCCACACTTCCTAGTGTACCAACTACCTCAGGTCCCAGTAGCCGCCAGAATTTACAGGGATATTTGGTGGGGCCCAATGCCGTTCTAAGGATGGTAAGGCCTGAGCAGGTACAGGCATTAGTCAATTGGGTGGCCGACAGTGCATTCAGCACGTTCACATTATCTCCCACCCAGTCTTCTGCAGAAAGCGCACAGATGGCGCATGAAAACCAAGCCCATCAGTCTGTCACATCACCCCCATGCATATCAGGGAAACTGTCTGAGCCTCAAGTTATGCAGCAGTCTCTTATGCTGTTTGAAGACTCTGCTGCCAGGGTTTCCCAAGGGCATCCACCTAGCTCTTCACCAGGGGTGGAAGAGATAGAATGCACTAACGCACAACCACTTATGTTTCCTGATGATGAGGACATGGGAATACCACCTCAGCACGTCTCTGATGATGACGAAACACAGGTGCCAACTGCTGCGTCTTTCTGCAGTGTGCAGACTGAACAGGAGGTCAGGGATCAAGACTGGGTGGAAGAGGATGCGAGGACGATGAGGTCCTAGACCCCACATGGAATGAAGGTCGTGCCACTGACTTTCACAGTTCGGAGGAAGAGGCAGTGGTGAGACCGAGCCAACAGTGTAGCAAAAGAGGGAGCAGTGGGCAAAATCAGAACACCCGCCGCCAAGAGAATCCGCCTGCTACTGACCGCCTCCATCTGGGACCGAGCACCCCAAAGGCAGCTTCAAGGAGTTCCCTGGCATGGCACTTCTTCAAACAATGTGCTGACGACAAGACCCGAGTGGTTTGCACGCTGTGCCATCAGAGCCTGAAGTGAGGCATTAACGTTCTGAACCTTAGCACAACCTGAATGACCAGGCACCTGCATGCAAAGAATGAACTGCAGTGGAGTAAACACCTTAAAAACAAGGAAGTCACTCAGGCTCCCCCTGCTGCCTTTTCTGCTGCTGCCGCCTCAGCCTCTTCTGCTGCTGCCGCCGCCTCGGCCTCTTCTGCTGCTGCTGCCTCCGCCTCGGCCTCTTCCTCTGCCTCTGGAGGAACGTTGGCACCTGCCGCCCAGCAAACATGGGATGTACCACCAACACCACCACCTGCGTCACCAAGCATCTCAACCATGTCACACGGCAGCGTTCATCTCTCCATCTCACAAACATTTGAGAGAAAGCGTAAATTCCCACCTAGCCACCCTCGATCCCTGGCCCTGAATGCTAGCATTTCTAAACTACTGGCCTATGAAATGCTGTCATTTAGGCTGGTGGACACACACAGCTTCAAACAGCTCATGTCGCTTGCTGTCCCACAGTATGTTGTTCCCAGCCGCCACTTCTTCTCCAAGAAAGCCGTGCCTTCCCTGCACAAACAAGTGTCCGATAAAATCAAGTGTGCACTGCGCAACGCCATCTGTGGCAAGGTCCACCTAACCACAGATACGTGGACCAGTAAGCACGGCCAGGGACGCTACATCTCCCTAACTGCACACTTGGTAAATGTAGTGGCGGCTGGGCCCCAGGCGGAGAGCTGTTTGGCGCACGTCCTTCCGCCGCCAAGGATCGCAGGGCAACATTCTTTGCCTCCTGTCTCCTCCTCCTCCTACTCAGCTTCCTCCTCCTCTTCTTCCACCTGCTCATCCAGTCAGCCACACGTCTTCACTACCAACTTCAGCACAGCCCGGGGTAAACGCCAGCAGGCCATTCTGAAACTCATATGTTTGGGGGACAGGCCCCACACCGCACAGGAGTTGTGGCGGGGTATAGAACAACAGACCGACGAGTGGTTGCTGCCGGTGAGCCTCAAGCCCGGCCTGGTGGTGTGCGATAATGGGCGAAATCTCGTTGCAGCTCTGAGACTAGCCGGTTTGACGCACATCCCTTGCCTGGCGCATGTGCTGAATTTGGTGGTGCAGAAGTTCATTCGCAACTACCCCGACATGTCAGAGCTGCTGCATAAAGTGAGGGCCGTCTGTTCGCGCATCCGGCGTTCATACCCTGCCGCTGCTCGCCTGTCTGCGCTACAGCGTAACTTCGGCCTTACCGCTCACCGCCTCATATGCGACGTACCCACCAGGTGGAACTCCACCTTGCATATGCTGGACAGACTGTGCGAGCAGCAGCAGGCCATAGTGGAGTTTCAGCTGCAGCACGCACGGGTCAGTCGCACTGTGGATCAGACACACTTCACCACCAATGACTGTGCCTCCATGCGAGACCTGTGTGCCCTGTTGCGCTGTTTCGAGTACTCCACCAACATGGCCAGTGGCGATGACGCCGTTATCAGCGTTACAATACCACTTCTATGTCTCCTTGAGAAAACACTTAGGGCGATGATGGAAGAGGAGGTGGCCCAGGAGGAAGAGGAGGAAGAGGGGTCATTTTTAGCACTTTCAGGCCAGTCTCTTCGAAGTGACTCAGAGGGAGGTTTTTTGCAACACCAGAGGCCAGGTACAAATGTGGCCAGACAGGGCCCACTACTGGAGGACGAGGAGGACGAGGATGAGAAAGAGGTGGAGGAGGATGAGGATGAAGCATGTTCACAGCGGGGTGGCACCCAAAGCAGCTCGGGCCCATCACTGGTGCGTGGCTGGGGGGAAACACAGGACGATGACGATACGCCTCCCACAGAGGACAGCTTGTCCTTACCTCTGGGCAGCCTGGCACACATGAGCGACTACATGCTGCAGTGCCTGCGCAACAACAGCAGAGTTGCCCACATTTTAACGTGTGCGGACTACTGGGTTGCCACCCTGCTGGATCCCCGGTACAAAGACAATGTTCCCACCTTACTTCCTACACTGAAGCGTGATAGGAAGATGAGCGAGTACAAGCGCACGTTGGTAGACGCGCTACTGAGAGCATTGCCAAATGTCACAGGGGAACCAGTGGAAGCCCAAGGCGAAGGCAGAGGAGGAGCAAGAGGTCGCCAATGCAGCTGTGTCACGGCCAGCTCCTCTGAGGGGCGGGTTAGCATGGCAGAGATGAGGAAAAGTTTTGTCACCACGCCACAGCTAACTGCACCACCACCTGATACGGAACGTGTTAGCAGGAGGCAACATTTCACTAACATGGTGGAACAGTACCTGTGCACACCCCTCCACGTGCTGACTGATGGTTCGGCCCCATTCAACTTCTGGGTCTCCAAATTGTCCACGTGGCCAGAGCTAGCCTTTTATGCCTTGGAGGTGCTGGCCTGCCCGGCGGCCAGCGTTTTGTCTGAACGTGTATTCAGCACGGCAGGGGGCGTCATTACAGACAAACGCAGCCGCCTGTCTACAGCCAATGTGGACAAGCTGACGTTCATAAAAATGAACCAGGCATGGATCCCACAGGACCTGTCCATCCCTTGTGCAGATTAGATATTAACTACCTCCCCTTAACAATATATTATTCTACTCCAGGGCACTTCCTCATTCAATACTAATTTTAATTTCATTTTACCATTATATTGCGGGGCAACCCAAAGTTGAATGAACCTCTCCTCTGTCTGGGTGCCTCTGTCTGGGTGCCTAAATGTGTGACAGTGGCCTGTTCCAGTGGTGGGTGACGTGAAGCCTGATTCTCTGCTATGACATGAAGACAGATTCTGTGCTGACATAAGGCCAGATTCTCTGTTACGCGACCTCTCTCCTCTGCCTGGGTGCCTGGGCCTAAATGTGTAACAGTGGCCTGTTCCAGTGGTGGGAGACGTGAAGCCTGATTCTCTGCTATGACATGCAGACAGATTCTGTGCTGACATAAGGCCAGATTCTCTGTTACGGGACCTCTCTCCTCTGCCTGGGTGCCTGGGCCTAAATGTGTGACAGTGGCCTGTTCCAGTGGTGGGTGACGTGAAGCCTGATTCTCTGCTATGACATGAAGACAGATTCTGTGCTGACATGAAGCCAGATTCTCTGCTATGGCATGAAGAGACTGATTCTGTGCTGACATGAAGCCAGATTCTTTGCTATGGCATGAAGAGACTGATTCTCTGCTGACGTGAAGCCAGATTCTCTGCTATGGGACCTCTGTCCAATTGATATTGGGTCATTTTTATTTTTTTTATTTTTATTTTAATTCATTTCCCTATCCACATTTGTTTGCAGGGGATTTACCTACATGTTGCTGCCTTTTACAGCCCTCTAGCTCTTTCCTGGGCTGTTTTACAGACTTTTTAGTGCCCAAAAGTTCGGGTCCCCATTGACTTCAATGGGGTTCGGGTTCGGGACGAAGTTCGGTTCGGGTTCGGATCCCGAACCCGAACATTTCCAGGAAGTTCGGCCAAACTTCTCAAACCCGAACATCCAGGTGTTCGCTCAACTCTAGTATCTACATAATCCCCTGGAGGAACACATACACTGATTACCTTATATACCCCAGCTCTCCCTTCCCAGCCTGATATGTGAGAAATTAATGTGGACAAGCCACATAACTAGACTTTAAGGGGGTCATTTATTAATCTGAAATATGCCTATATTAGCAACTTACCATTGTGCCGCAATCTGCGACTCCTACCTGCTCACACCAGGTCTAAAATAGTGGGCGTGGCGTTTGCGGGGAAGGGCCGTCTCATCTACCATTTTCTATGCTTGTTTCAGGCATAGAAAATGGTCTAATTGTAAGACAGCTTGGAAGCTGTTTTATATTTAGAACTGGCGGAGGATCTGCCGAAGTTATGAAAAGCGCCTTATGTAAATCCTAGTCTCTCGACTATAGTAGTGGGGGCATTAGGCAGCACTTTACAGTAATGTGTGCACACAAGGCAGAACCAGGCACAGTATTGGTGAAAGCTACAGGATTGCAGTGTTAAAGGGACACCTGAAAATGGGATTTCTTTATTATAGAAGGTGGGGAAGGACTGCATAAGAATGAGTCAAAGTCAGAGTTGTAACATGGGCCCTAACTGTACCATGTGCCATTTATTTAGGGTACTTTCACACTAGCAGCAGGCAGTACTTTTAGTCCGGCTGCCTCTAAGCATGCGCTGCCGTGCTGCCGCCGGAACTCCACCCCTGCCTCCATAGTCAACGGGGACGGAGCGGCAGTCCTGGGGCACACGTGAACTAGTGGCAGAATGGAGTTACATTTGTTATGTCCATGACAACTTCTTTTAACCCATTCTCGACCACATTACATACAGTATCTGACAAAAGTGAGTACACCACTCAGATTTTTGCTAATATTTTATTACATCATGGGACAACACTGAAGATCTGACACTTTGATACAATATAAAGTAGTCAGTGTACACACAGTCATTAATGTCTAAACAGCTGGCAACAAAAGTTAGTATACCCTTAAGTGAAAATGGCCAAATTGTGCCCAAAGTGTCAATATTTTGTGTGGCCACCATTATTTTCCAGCACTGCCTTAACTCTTTTGGACATGGACTTCATTAAATCTTCATAGGTTGCTGGAATCCTCTTACACTCCTCCATGATGACATCACGGACCTGGTTGATGTTAGAGACACTGACTACTTTACATTGTATCAAAGTATCAGATCTTCAGTGTTATCCCATGAAAATATATATAAAAATGTGAGGGGTGAACTCACTTTTGTGAGATACTGTATATATATGTCAGCAGTCGGGACTTTAAATGTGATGCCCGCTCGCTCATGCAGTGGGTGCCATAGCTCCAGGTGCCTACTGTTTTTAACAGCATGTGGCAGGTCTCCATAGGAACACAGTGTAATTCTAATAGACTCCAATGCTAGTGCATTGGAGTCTATGAGAGAAGCAATCTGATGATCGCTTGTTATAGTTCCCTAGGGGAACTATAATAAAGTTTTTAAAAATATAAAAAAATATAAATATTAAAATCACAATAAAATCACAATAAAAAATAAAAAAAATATCATGGGTATTGTTGCATGCGAAAACACCCTACTATTAAAATATAAAAGAATGTATCCCATACGGAAAATGGCAAAAAAAAAAGTTTAAATGGGTGATTTGCTGTTTTTTAGTTGCTTCACCTTCCGCAAAAAATGTTATAAAAAGTGAGCAAAAAGTCATTCCCCCCCAAAATAGTATCAATGAAAAGTACAGACCACCACGCAAAAAGTCCACAAACAGCTTCGTACCCATAAAAATAAAAAAGTTATGAGGGTAAGAATACGGTTATGCAAAGAAAAAAAAAAAATTTTTGCAAACTTTTTATATATTTTTCAGTAAACCAAGAAAATATATACATGATAGTATTTTTGCAATCGTAGTGACCTTGAGAAGGAAGGCAAAAGTTCAGTTTTACCACATAGGAAACGCTGTAAAAACTAAACCAATAATAATATAGCAGAATTTAGTATTTCTTTTTTCATTCCATTCGATTTGGAATTTTATATTCCCGCTTCCCACTACATTGTATGCAACTAGAGTTGAGCGAACACCTGGATGTTCGGGTTCGAGAAGTTCGGCCGAACTTCCCGGAAATGTTCGGGTTCGGGATCCGAACCCGACCCGAACTTCGTCCCAAACCCGAACCCCATTGAAGTCAATGGGGACCCGAACTTTTGGGCACTAAAAAGGCTGTAAAACAGCCCAGGAAAGAGCTAGAGGGCTGCAAAAGGCAGCAAAATGTAGGTAAATCCCCTGCAAACAAATGTGGATAGGGAAATGAATTAAAATAAAAATAAAATATATAAAAATAAACCAATATCAATTGGAGAGAGGTCCCATAGCAAAGAATCTGGCTTCACGTCAGCAGAGAATCAGTTTTCATGCCATAGCAGAGAATCTGGCTTCACGTCACCCACCACTGTAACAGTCCATTGTCATATATTTAGGCCCCGGCACTCAGGCAGAGGAGAGAGGTCCCGTAACAGAGAATCTGGCTTCATGTCATAGCAGAGAATCAGTCTGCATGTCATAGCAGAGAATCAGGCTTCACGTCACCCACCACTGGAACAGGCCACTGTCACATATTTAGGCCCAGGCACCCAGGCAGAGGAGAGAGGTCTCATAACAGAGATTCAGGCTTCATGTCAGCAGAGAGTCTTCATGTCATAGCAGAGAATCAGGCTTCACGTCACCCACCACTGGAACAGGCCACTGTCACATATTTAGGCCCTGGCACCCAGGCAGAGGAGAGAGGTCCCATAACAGAGATTCAGGCTTCATGTCAGCAGAGAATCAGTCTTCATGTCATAGCAGAGAATCAGGCTTCACGTCACCCACCACTGGAACAGGCCACTGTCACATATTTAGGCCCAGGCACCCAGACAGAGGAGAGAGGTCCCGTAACAGAGAATCTGGCTTCATGTCAGCACAGAATCAGTCTTCATGTCATAGCAGAGAATCAGGCTTCACGTCACCCACCACTGGAACAGGCCACTGTCACATATTTAGGCCCAGGCACCTAGGCAGAGGAGAGAGGTCCCATAACAGAGATTCAGGCTTTATGTCAGCAGAGAATCAGTCTTCATGTCATAGCAGAGAATAAAACTTCACGTCACCCACCACTGGAACAGGCCACTGTCACATATTTAGGCCCAGGCACCCAGGCAGAGGAGAGAGGTCCCATAACAGAGATTCAGGCTTCATGTCAGCAGAGAATCAGTCTTCATGTCATAGCAGAGAATCAAGCTTCACGTCACCCACCACTGGAACAGGCCACTGTCACATATTTAGGCCCAGGCACCCAGACAGAGGAGAGAGGTCCCGTAACAGAGAATCTGGCTTCATGTTAGCACAGAATCAGTCTTCATGTCATAGCAGAGAATCAGGCTTCACGTCACCCACCACTGGAACAGGCCACTGTCACACATTTAGGCCCTGGCACCCAGACAGAGGAGAGAGGTCCAGTAACAGAGAATCTGGCTTCATGTCAGCACAGAATAAGTCTTCATGTCATAGCAGAGAATCAGGCTTCACGTCACCCACCACTGGAACAGGCCACTGTCACACATTTAGGCCCTGGCACCCAGACAGAGGAGAGAGGTCCCGTAACAGAGAATCTGGCTTCATGTCAGCACAGAATCAGTCTTCATGTCATAGCAGAGAATCAGGCTTCACGTCACCCACCACTGGAACAGGCCACTGTCACATATTTAGGCCCAGGCACCCAGGCAGAGGAGAGAGGTCCCATAACAGAGATTCAGGCTTCATGTAAGCAGAGAATCAGTCTTCATGTCATAGCAGAGAATCAGGCTTCACGTCACCCACCACTGGAACAGGCCACTGTCACATCTTTTTAGGCCCCGACACCCAGACAGAGGAGAGGCTCATTCAACTTTGGGTTGCCCCGCAATATAATGGTAAAATGAAAATAAAAATAGGATTGAATGAGGAAGTGCCCTGGAGTACAATAATATATTGTTAAGGGGAGGTAGTTAATGTCTAATCTGCACAAGGGATGGACAGGTCCTGTGGGATCCATGCCTGGTTCATTTTTATGAACGTCAGCTTGTCCACATTGGCTGTAGACAGGCGGCTGCGTTTGTCTGTAATGACGCCCCCTGCCGTGCTGAATACACGTTCAGACAAAACGCTGGCCGCCGTGCAGGCCAGCACCTCCAAGGCATAAAAGGCTAGCTCTGGCCACGTGGACTATTTGGAGACCCAGAAGTTGAATGGGGCCGATACATCAGTCAGTACGTGGAGGGGTGTGCACAGGTACTGTTCCACCATGTTAGTGAAATGTTGCCTCCTGCCAACACGTTCTGTATCAGGTGGTGGTGCAGTTAGCTGTGGCGTGGTGACAAAACTTTTCCACATCTCTGCCATGCTAACCCTGCCCTCAGAGGAGCTGGCCGTGACACAGCTGCGTTGGCGACCTCTTGCTCCTCCTCTGCCTTCGCCTTGGGCTTCCACTGGTTCCCCTGTGACATTTGGGAATGCTCTCAGTAGCTAAAATGACCCCTCTTCCTCCTCTTCCTCCTGGGCCACCTCCTCTTCCATCATCGCCCTAAGTGTTTTCTCAAGGAGACATAGAAGTGGTATTGTAACGCTGATAATGGCCTCATCGCAACTGGCCATGTTGGTGGAGTACTCGAAACAGCGCAACAGAGCACACAGGTCTCGCATGGAGGCCCAGTCATGGGTGGTGAAGTGGTGCTGTTCCACAGTGCGACTGACCCGTGCATGCTGCAGCTGAAACTCCCCTATGGCCTGCTGCTGCTCGCACAGTCTGTCCAGCATGTGCAAGGTGGAGTTCCACCTGGTGGGCACATCGCATATGAGGTGGTGAGCGGGAAGGCCGATGTTACGCTGTGGCGCAGACAGGCGTGCAGCAGAAGGTTGTGAACGCCGGAAGCGTGAACAGACGGCCCGCACTTTATGCAGCAGCTCTGACATGTCTGGGTAGATGCGAATGAACTTCTGCACCACCAAATTCAGCACATGCGCCAGGCAAGATATGTGCGTCAAACCGGCTAGTCCCAGAGCTGCAACGAGATTTCGCCCATTATCGCACACCACCAGGCCGGGCTTGAGGCTCACCGGCAGCAACCACTCGTCGGTCTGTTGTTCTATACCCCGCCACAACTCCTGTGCGGTGTGGGGCCTGTCCCCCAAACATATTAGTTTCAGAACGGCCTGCTGACGTTTACCCCGGGCTGTGCTGAAGTTGGTGGTGAAGGTGTGTGGCTGACTGGATGAGCAGGTGGAAGAAGAAGAGGAGGAAGCTGAGTAGGAGGAGGAGGAGACAGGAGGCAAAGAATGTTGCCCTGCGATCCTTGGCGGCGGAAGGACGTGCGCCAAACAGCTCTCCGCCTGGGGCCCAGCCGCCACTACATTTACCCAGTGTGCAGTTAGGGAGATATAGCATCCCTGGCCGTGCTTACTGGTCCACGTATCTGAGGTTAGGTGGACCTTGCCACAGATGGCGTTGTGCAGTGCACACTTGATTTTATCTGACACTTGGTTGTGCAGGGAAGGCACGGCTCTCTTGGAGAAGTAGTGCCGGCTGGGAACAACATACTGTGGGACAGCAAGTGACATGAGCTGTTTGAAGCGGTCTGTGTCCACCAGCCTAAATGACAGCATTTCATAGGCCAGTAGTTTAGAAATGCTGGCATTCAGGGCCAGGGATCGAGGGTGGCTAGGTGGGAATTTACGCTTTCTCTCAAATGTTTGTGAGATGGAGAGCTGAACGCTGCCGTGTGACATGGTTGAGATGCTTGGTGACGCAGGTGGTGGTGTTGGTGGTACATCCCATGTTTGCTGGGCGGCAGGTGCCAACGTTCCTCCAGAGGCGGAGGAAGAGGCCGAGGCTGCGGCAGCAGCAGAAGAGGCCGAGGCGGCAGCAGCAGAAGAGGTAGCAGGGGGAGCCTGAGTGACTTCTTTGTTTTTAAGGTGTTTACTCCACTGCAGTTCATGCTTTGCATGCAGGTGCCTGGTCATGCAGGTTGTGCTAAGGTTCAGAACGTTAATGCCTCGCTTCAGGCTCTGATGGCACAGCGTGCAAACCACTCGGGTCTTGTCGTCAGCACATTGTTTAAAGAAGTGCCATGCCAGGGAACTCCTTGAAGCTGCCTTTGGGGTGCTCAGTCCCAGATGGCGGTGGTCAGTAGCAGGCGGAGTCTCTTGGCGGCGGGTGTTCTGATTTTGCCCACTGCTCCCTCTTTGTCTTTTGCTACGCTGTTGGCTCGGTCTCACCACTGCCTCTTCCTCCGAATTCTGAAAGTCAGTGGCACGACCTTCATTCCATGTGGGGTCTAGGACCTCATCGTCCCCTGCATCGTCTTTTACCCAGTCTTGATCCCTGACCTCCTGTTCAGTCTGCACACTGCAGAAAGACGCAGCAGTTGGTACCTGTGTTTCGTCATCATCAGAGACGTGCTGAGGTGGTATTCCCATGTCCTCATCATCAGGAAACATAAGTGGTTGTGCGTTAGTGCATTCTATCTCTTCCACCCCTGGGGAAGGGCTAGGTGGATGCCCTTGGGAAACCCTGGCAGCAGAGTCTTCAAACAGCATAAGAGACTGCTGCATAACTTGAGGCTCAGACAGTTTCCCTGATATGCATGGGGGTGATGTGACAGACTGATGGGCTTGGTTTTCATGCGCCATCTGTGCACTTTCTGCAGAAGACTGGGTGGGAGATAATGTGAACGTGCTGGATGCACTGTCGGCCACCCAATTGACTAATGCCTGTACCATCCTTAGAACGGCATTGGGCCCCACTAAATATCCCTGTAAATTCTGGCGGCTACTGGGACCTGAGGTAGTTGGTACACTAGGACGTGTGGCTGTGGCAGAACGGCCACGTCCTCTCCCAGCACCAGAGGGTCCACTAACACCACCACGACCATGTCCACGTCCGCTTCCCTTACTAGTTGTTTTCCTCATTGTTACCGTTCACCACAATAAGAAAAATATTATTCGGGCCAATGTATTGAATTAAAATTCAGGCCTTTTTTTACAGACACCTAACACTATCTGGCTATCCATTTAGGTACCGTATTACACTAATACAGGCACACAAGTAATGACAGATTTGGTTGAATATAAATGTGAGGCCTATTTTTTACTCGCTGTGTGACAGATATACCTTTAATCACAGAATTAGACTTGTATCTGCACGGTAGCGTGTGTGTTAAGTTTTTCAGAATGACACTATCAGCACCTTCAATCTAAGATATCCTTTTTGGGATAGATTTAAAGTAGGCCTGATATAGCAGAAACTACTAATTTTGAGAATGGCAAATTTGGGAATAGTTTTTCAACCCAGAACAAAAACTGTGCTTTTACGGTCACTAAATATAACTTGACCAGCTAAAACTGTACTGATTTGGAGGAATAGAAATGTCAGGCCTATTTTTTAGGCGCTGGGTGACAGGCTCAACCTGCCCCTGATGTAGTATATGGCCAAAAAATAACCACACTATTGATGGTTAAATGCACTTGGGTGACACAGGCTCAGCCTGCACCTGATGTAGTATATGGCCAAAAAATAACCACACTATTGATGGTTAAATGAACTTGTTGAAAGCTTGACCCTGATGTAGGATATAGCAAAAAATAACCACACTATTGATGGTTAAATGCACTTGGGTGACACAGGCTCAGCCTGCACCTGATGTAGGATATAGCAAAAAATAACCACACTATTGATGGTTAAATGCACTTGGTGGTAGCTTGTGCTGGCGCACCACAAGCCACAAAATGGCCGCAGATCACCCCAGAAAAAAGTGATATAAAAACGCTCTGGGCAGCCTAAAAAAAGTGAGCAATTCAATATCAGCACTTCAATGATCCACAGCTGGAGATCGATCACTGAATTAAGTCTTTTGGAGGAGTTAATCTGCCTAATCTCGCCCTAACGTCGCAGCAGCAACCTCTCCCTACGCTTGTATCAGCAGAGTGACGTGCAGCGCTACGTGACCCAAGCTTATATAGAGGCTGGGTCACATGCTGCACTGGCCAATCACAGCCATGCCAATAGTAGGCAAGGCTGTGATGGCCTCTTGGGGCAAGTAGTATGACGCTTGCTGATTGGCTGCTTTGCAGCCTTTCAAAAAGCGCCAAGAAAGCGCCGAACACCGAACCCGAACCCGGACTTTTACGAAAATGTTCGGGTTCGGGTCCGTGTCACGGACACCCCAAAATTCGGTACGAACCCGAACTATACAGTTCGGGTTCGCTCATCCCTATATGCAACTAAAAATAGAGCCTTTAGAAAGTGCAACTTGTCCAGCAAAGAAAAACAAACCCTCATATGACTATGTGAATGGAAAAATTAAACGGTTAGGGATTTTTTTAGGCTTGGAGTAAAAACTAAAATGAAAAAAATTGAAAATTGCAGGGTTAAAATGTGTTTTAATATCTTTAGTAGAAAGTAAGGGCACTTCAAAATGATTTGGGGAGGTGCAATTTGCCTACTCTGCCTAGGGCACCAAAGTACCTTGTCCCGGCCCTGGTGCCTCCACACTACAAAAGATAAGCCATGTCCTATCTTTCACTGTATGTATATTGAGGATCACGGATTTATCGAAGGTAATGCGTCCGCACTGCAATGTAGTGTTTACATTGTCAGTGCCCATATTTTGCAGTGCACAACACAACCATGGCAGCAGCACAGGTGTGTGAATGTAACCTTAGTCTTTGGAGGATACATTTTATGAGGCTGAAACATTCTCTATAGGAGACAAAAAAGCTGGCATTTAATAGCATTTATTAATGTAATCAAATCATTTTTGCTCTAAGCTATTTTATAGCTACACATAAAATGAAAGTTGTTGAATATGGGGACAGATTGAAGTTTTAGTAAGGAATAAAAGTTTTTCTGTAAGTGAGCTATGACTTCCTATAAGGTGATACAAGAAACAGAGCAGTTTCATATAACTAGGTATTGTTATAGTAACAATAAGTATATCATTTCTGGAAAAAAAAAGTAATTGTAACTTCAAATTGCCTGTATTTGCTGAAACTACCGTACTTGCAGACGTTTTATATCAATCTTTGAAAAAAATACAATGTAGCAAAGCCAAAGTACGATATGAGTGAAGATCAGAGTACATTCATTATTTCATAGAGAACAGAAGCACAAAATGTTTTCGTATCTGAAGGTGGATTTCTCTCCTTGATCGTATGCTTAAAATGATCAGCAATGTAATGGACAAATAAAGCTTGATGTGTTTAACTCTTTGCTGTACAGCTAAACTGTATGTAAAATGTATTGGAATTTACTATATTTAAATGACACATTCAGTCAACCAGGTCACATCTATTAGTCAGATCACAATTCTCTATTCTGAAGGAAAAATATTACAAATGGAATCAGAATTTTGTAGTTGGCAACAGATTTTTTTTTCTCTCTGTACTAATTAATATAAACCTATATGTCCTCAAGGAACCCCACCAGGTTTTGTCTTGTCAGATGTCATGTTCCTTTCCCTTTGTCCTACAGGGAGTGCAGAATTATTAGGCAAGTTGTATTTTTGAGGATTAATTTTATTATTGAACAACAACCATGTTCTCAATGAACCCAAAAAACTCATTAATATCAAAGCTGAATATTTTTGGAAGTAGTTTTTAGTTTGTTTTTAGTTTTAGCTATTTTAGGGGGATATCTGTGTGTGCAGGTGACTATTACTGTGCGTAATTATTAGGCAACTTAACAAAAAACAAATATATACCCATTTCAATTATTTATTTTTACCAGTGAAACCAATATAACATCTCAACATTCACAAATATACATTTCTGACATTCAAAAACAAAACAAAAACAAATCAGTGACCAATATAGCCACCTTTCTTTGCAAGGACACTCAAAAGCCTGCCATCCATGGATTCTGTCAGTGTTTTGATCTGTTCACCATCAACATTGCGTGCAGCAGCAACCACAGCCTCCCAGACACTGTTCAGAGTGGTGTACTGTTTTCCCTCCTTGTAAATCTCACATTTGATGATTGACCACAGGTTCTCAATGGGGTTCAGATCAGGTGAACAAGGAGGCCATGTCATTAGATTTTCTTCTTTTATACCCTTTCTTGCCAGCCACGCTGTGGAGTACTTGGACGCGTGTGATGGAGCATTGTCCTGCATGAAAATCATGTTTTTCTTGAAGGATGCAGACTTCTTCCTGTACCACTGCTTGAAGAAGGTGTCTTCCAGAAACTGGCAGTAGGACTGGGAGTTGAGCTTGACTCCATCCTCAACCCGAAAAGGCCCCACAAGCTCATCTTTGATGATACCAGCCCAAACCAGTACTCCACCTCCACCTTGCTGGCGTCTGAGTCGGACTGGAGCTCTCTGCCCTTTACCAATCCAGCCACGGGCCCATCCATCTGGCCCATCAAGACTCACTCTCATTTCATCAGTCCATAAAACCTTAGAAAAATCAGTCTTGAGATATTTCTTGGCCCAGTCTTGACGTTTCAGCTTGTGTGTCTTGTTCAGTGGTGGCCGTCTTTCAGCCTTTCTTACCTTGGCCATGTCTCTGAGTATTGCACACCTTGTGCTTTTGGGCACTCCAGTGATGTTGCAGCTCTGAAATATGGCCAAACTGGTGGCAAGTGGCATCTTGGCAGCTGCACGCTTGACTTTTCTCAGTTCATGGGCAGTTATTTTGCGCCTTGGTTTTTCCACACGCTTCTTGCGACCCTGTTGACTATTTTGAATGAAACGCTTGATTGTTCGATGATCACGCTTCAGAAGCTTTGCAATTTTAAGAGTGCTGCATCCCTCTGCAAGATATCTCACTATTTTTGACTTTTCTGAGCCTGCCAAGTCCTTCTTTTGACCTATTTTGCCAAAGGAAAGGAAGTTGCCTAATAATTATGCACACCTAATATAGGGTGTTGATGTCATTAGACCACACTTCTTCTCATTACAGAGATGCACATCATCTAATATGCTTAATTGGTAGTAGGCTTTCGAGCCTATACAGCTTGGAGTAAGACAACATGCATAAAGATGATGATGTGGTCAAAATACTCATTTGCCTAATAATTCTGCACGCAGTGTATTTGTCCTATAGTGCAATTAAAATAGATAAATAAATAAATAAATTGTCTCTCTCTTTGTGTTCCAGAAGTTCAGCCAATTGTATTCCACCTTTAATTTTTCACAGCTCCTTTGGAAGATGAAAGGTGGAATCTTATTGGTTGCTATGGGCAACTAAGCCAGTTCTACTTTACACCTGTTTCATAAATCTTCCCCAAAATTTTCTGACATTTGCCCCACACTTTCATAGAGAGGCTATACCCTCAACTTAGGGAGAGTTCAAATCACCGTTTCATTTTTTGTTCTTCTGATCCGTTAGACAAACAGGAAAAAAAAATCCTGTAAAAAAACATATTTTGAGCATCTATGTACATTTTGCATGTGTTTTACCCATTTCCGTCTGAGAATAATTTTTTTCTTAGATAGAAAAAATAGTACTGCATGCAGGACTATTTTTCCATCTAAAAAATTGATCTCAAACAGAAATAGCTCAAACGGATGCAAAATGTGCATAACAGATGCTCAGGATATGTTTTTTTACAGGATCCTTTTTTTTTTCTTTTTTTTTCGGATCAGGAGAACTGAAAGCTAAACAGTGATGTGAACTCAGCCTTAATCACTCTAGTACTTACTGTACACACCCCATCGTCCATGCACCTAAGGCTACATGCACACGACCATGCTGTGTTTTGCGGTCCACAAATTGCGGATCTGCAAATCACGGATACTGCCTGTGTGGGTTCCACAATTTGCGGAACAGAATGGGATGGCCATTATAGAAATGCCTATTCTTGTCCGCAAATGGAAAAGAATAGGACATGTTCTTTTTTTTTTTGCGGGGCCATGAAATGAAGCAACAAAGTGCTTCCCGGATCTTTTGCGCCCCCATTGACGTAAATGGGTCTTCATCTGAGCTACAAAAAATGGCAGTTCGGAAGTCAACCGAAACAACGGTGGTGTGAATGAGGCCTTAAACTGACAGTCACAAAGCAGCTCAATCTAATCCCATAGGCAACAATACAGATCCCCAAAAACACATAGCAATTATAGTCACAGTGCCCCAGTGTCAGGCACAATGCTTTTAATACTGCCAGCCATGATAACGTACTTTAATACTGGTGGTACACAGATTGTATAATAATCTGCAGTATAATGTAATACATTTGTAGGTTATTGAGCAACATAGTCTTTCTGGCAGCTGCTTCTGTTGTGATGAGTTTCAGTTTTGCATTTCCCAAAAATTTGTTCAGATATTGACTGCAACAATGGCACTAAATTAAAATTGACAACAATCTAGCGCAGAGACGTACAATAGCATGAGATTAAACTGACAGCACAATTTGTATTTACAAGGAAAATTCTACAGACTGAATGCTAATTAATTGCAAGAGGTAGTGTAATATATTGCAATTGTTGTGACATGTTAAATCATCAATATAAAAAAATCTTTTTTATGTTAATGAGCAAAAAGTAACAAAACATATTTCATAGAAATGGGTGCCCCGAGGATTCTGATTTTGAAAATGAGCTCCTATGTGCCAAAGCAAAGGACCGGTTCCAGGGGTTTTTACCTCTCATCAGTACAGTTCACGTTACTGGATTGTTGACTAGATTTCATCGCAGAGACTTACTAGGTTACTAGATTTCATAGCAGAGACTTGGTGATGGCAATGCCCATTGGGAAAACATGTGCAAATGAGCTTAAAGGGGACCTTACACCACTCCTGTCATACCTGCTTCATGCATTCCCCACATAATAACAATTCTGGAGCATCTAATCCTATGGCTCTATGCTGTGCCATTCCTTTATTATTTCTACTAGAAGTTATTAATGAATTGCTAGCAGTCTGCAGTAAGGGTACAGAGGGGTGTTAACTAGTGACCCAAAGCATTCGGGTGTTCGGCCCGAACACATTGCTATGTTTCTGTGCTCGGCCGAGCACCCGAGTATAATGGAAGTCAATAGGAGACAACCAGGCACCCCCTGCACAGAAGAGAAGAGGGTGCCTGGTTCATAAAAAAAAGGTTAGAATTTGATGGAAGCCCCATCAAAATGGTTTGGAAACAGCTTTAAGAGGATAGCTGGATGTGTCTTAGACTCATATTATGTACAACATACAATAGAGAACCACACAAAGGCTCTATGCCAAAAGATAGGTATATGCAAGCCATCAATCTATTTGTGAGACAGATAACAGGCTTAGTCAGCATACCTTACAATGACAGCCTTGTGCACTATGAGATATTCCAAACCAGCTCTCATCTGACTGTGAACCAGTAAACCTCAAAGTTAATTTGCATCTGTTGGATGGCTTGGGTGGACCTGCACACCTAGATCAATATCATTAGGGCTACAAAAAGTTTTATGATTGTCCTAACATAATATTCAACAACCTTTCTATATAGTTTTGTCATGTAAAAAATCATTTGCATAAACATGGGCATATGGTAAAGACATGCAAATGAGCATAATCTGCCTTGTTTTTCAGCTGTCATAAGACTATGAAAACCAATAGATGGCGCTATTGAGTTATGAACAGCGCCCTCTATTGGTTTCACAGTCTTATGACAAGACAAATATTCTTGTCAGAAGACTATGAAACCGATAGAGGGCGCTGTTCATAACTCAATAGCACCATCTATTGGTTTCATAGTCTTCTAACAAGAATATTAGACTGAGTCTTATGACAAGCTTATTAGTGTAGCCTTTTGCATGGAAAATTTGCGATAATTCACGATTAGAATATTCACGATCTAAACTAGGATGATATCTGACACTGGGAAAGCTGGGTAATAACTTGCGATCTACACTGATTTATTACCCAGCTTTTCTAGTGTCAAATATTATCACTGACTTACTATATAATTGTTATATAATATTTGCTACATTGCTATATATTTGTTTTTTAGAATATTACGAATATTCTAAAAACCAAATATATAGCAATATAGCGAATATTATGTAATAATTATATAGTAAGTCAGTGATAATATCTGACAGTGGAAAAGATGGGTAATAACTCAGTGTAGATCGCGAGTTATATAATAAAGCAATGGCACAACATATAGCCATAAGAATAGATGTTACAGAACTGTTATTGCATGGGGAATGCATGAAGCTTTTAAATCAGGCAAGTCAGGAGTGGTGAAAGGTCCTCTTTAAGTCAGCCAAACTAAAGACCAATCTGTAGATAGTACTGCTTCAGGGTTCTTGACCCTCATCATACATACAGATCTGTGGGTTGGCTGATATAAGCTCAGTTGCACAGTTTAATTCAGTTTATCACGGCCTAAAAATAATCATTAATACTCTGTTGAGTCTCTTCAATAAGAGCCAGTGCCACCCATTCCCTTCCCCGAGCAAGATTTAAATTAGAATTTGAATAGATGGAATATTATATCTTCTAGGTATTATATCTATATTTAAAAATATGTTGGAATATGTATATAATGAAGATAATGAGAAAAATGGGAAAATGGTTACATAATGGTAAAACAATTAAAGTGATTCACTTTATCTTTTTTTCATAGGTAAGTGAATTAAAATAATTACAGGCATTAACAACCATTATAAGTAGGGTCAGCTTAAGATACTGTATAATTAGGAGCAAAATTCACTTAGTAGAAGCAATTCTAGTCATAAATATCTCCTCTGGGATTATGATTTGTTAGGGTACTTTCACACTTGCGTTTTTCTTTACCGGCATAGAGTTCCGTCACAGGGGCTCTATACCGAAAAAAAAACTGGTCATTTTTATCCCCATGCATTCTGAATGGAGAGTAATCCATTCAGGATGCATCAGGATGTCTTCAGTTCAGTCGTTTTAACTGATCAGGCAAAAGAGAAAACCGCAGCATGCTACGGTTTTATCTCCGGCGAAAAAAAACTGAAGACTTGCCTAAATGCTGGATCCGGCATTTTTTCCCATAGGAATGTATTAGTGCCGGATCCGGCATTCAGAATACCGGAATGCCGGATCTGTCCTTCCGGTCTGCGCATGCAGATAAATGCCTGATCCGTTTTGCCGGATGACACCGGAAAGACGGATACGGCATTTCAATGAATTTTTTCGACTGATCAGGCATTTTTAAGGATCCTGATCAGTCTTACTAATGCCATCAGTTGGCATACGTTTTGCCTGATTCGGCAGGCAGTTCCGGCGACGGAACTGCTTGCCGGATCTCTCTGCCGCAAGTGTGAAAGTACCCTTAGCCACTAGAACTTCACTAGACACCATATGGATAATAAATAACTTTTGAGGCTGGTTAATATTTTGAAATCAACCAGTTCCCGGACTACCCATAGGCTATAAACATCTAGGACTTATATCTCATTGGTTGTTTTTAAAACAGATGTTCAGAGATCGCAGCGTAGCGCTAACCTATTGTTACTGCCATCCCTATAGCTGTCACCCTCATACACATCCACATTACTAAGTATATTAAACAAATATTCAATGCATTAGCAGCACCTCTCAACCCGAATAGCCTTAAAACCTGTAATTTCTTTCATGCCAGCCAACACTTTTCATATATCTTTTTTTATGGTTGGAAAAAGCAAAAGTTCAGCCAAGGGATGGATGGGGTTGTGAATTTTAGGAAAGAGTAGCGAGACCCAGACTTATACACATTTTCATAAGCATTAATGTTGTTTTCATTTTAGGAATTAATTTAATTTAAGCCTTTTTTAATACTGCCCACTGTTCCTGCTGTGACCACTTCCTGGGGAAGGCTTGACACCTCAAAAAAATGAACTTTTTCTTCTCCAAATGGAGGCAGTGCCCCATTTTACATGGATCAGGTTTTCACTAGATATGGCCTTGTGGGTCACCTGGCGGTCGTTTTGTGGCGAACTTTGCTCATTCGCGATTCGGCGAAAATGCGAACATATGGAGATGTTCGCATTCACCATATTCTTTTGCATTGCGCTGAACTTTGACCAATGACATATCCATCAGGTGGGACAGGACAGCCAATTGAGACGTTTCAGCACATGGACACACCCCCACTCTATAACAGAACCCGATCTGGCAGCCATTTTACATTCTGTATTTTTACAGTTTTGGGAGAGGTTGCTTTGTGGAGCAGGGGACTGTTAGGGACACCAAACGCTAGCTAATAGGGCCACAAAAGTCCTTTAAAGGACTGGTATAGGTGTGCTATTGATAGGCGTGATATACTGAGGGGTGTGATATACTTATAATATACTTTCTAACATAGAAAGTATATTATAGTGCATTTGCATTGTGCAGCAGTTGTGTGTGCGGTTATGCTGCGATACCTCAGCTATATAATGGAACAAACGCTATTGGAATATCTAATTGCAACTCGTGTGATATACCTGTTGCCCCCAAAAAAACTGATTGAGGGGTGTGACAGTATAATATACTTTCTAACATAGAAAGTATATAGTGCATTTGTATTGTGTAGCAGTTGTGTAGCAGGTTTATAGAGGGACAAGCGCTACTGGAACAAGTATTTACAATGGGTGTGATATACCTGTTGCTCCAAAAAAAAATGATTGAGGATACACATACTTCCACAAAATAATGATTAAGGGGTTTGATATACCTTCTTCCACAAAATACTGATTAAGGGGTTTGATATACCTACTTCCACAAAAATACAGATTGAGGGGTGCGATATACCTGCTGCCACCAAATATTGATTAAGGGGTTCTATATACCTGCTTCCACAAAATACTGATTAAGGGGATTGAAATACTTGCTTCCACCAAATACTGATTACGGGGTTTGATATACCTGCTTCCACAAAATACTGATTGAGGGGTGCGATATACCTGCTTCCACAAAATACTGATTGAGGGGTGTGATATACCTGCTTCCAACAAATATTGATTAAAGGGTTCTATATACCTGATTCCACAAAATATTGATTGAGGGGATTGATATACCTGCTTCCGCAAAATACTGATTAAGGGGATTAATATACCTGCTTCCAACAAATATTGATTGAGGCCGAAGATACACCTGCTTCCACAAAATACTTATTAAGGGGTTTGATATGCCTGCTTCCACCAAATATTGATTAAGGGGTTCTATATACCTGCTTCCACAAAATACAGATTGAGGGGTGTGATATACCTACTTCCACAAAATTTGATTAAGGGGTTTTTATGTACCTGCTTCCACAAAATACTGATTGAGGGGTGCGATATACCTGCTTCTACAAAATATTGATTAGGGGTTCTATATACTTGCTTCCACAAAATATTGATTGAGGGGTGCGATATTCCTGCTTCCACAAAATATTGATTAAGGGGAGTGATATACCTGCTTCCACCAAATATTGAATCAGACCTGCGATACACCTGCTTACACCTGCTTCCAAAAAAAATATTGATGGAGGCCTGCGATACACCTATTTCCACAAAATAGTGATAGAGGCCTGCGATACACATGTTTCCACAAAATACTGATTAAGGGGTGCGATATACCTGCTTCCCAAAAATACTGATTATAGGGTTTGATATACCAGCTTCGACAAAATACAGATTGAGGGGTGCGATATACCTGCTTCCACCAAATATTGAATAAAGGGTTTTATATACCTGCTTCCACAAAATACTAATTGAGGGGTGTGATATACCTGCTTGCACCAAATATTGATTGAGGGGTTCTATATACCTGTTTCCACAAAATACTGATTGAGGGTTGTGATATACTTGCTTCCACCAAAAACTGATTGAGGCCTTCTATACATCTGCTTTCACAAAATACTGATTTAGAGATGCGCTATACCTGCTTCTGCAAAATATTGATTAAAGGGGTTTGGTATACCTGCTACCAGAAAATACAGATTGAGGGGTGCGATATAACTGCTTCCACCAAATATTCATTAAGGGGTTCTATATACCTGCTTCCAAAAAATATAGATTGAGGGGTGTGATATACCTGCTTCCACAAAATATTGATTGAGGCCTGTGAAACACCTGCTTCCAAAAAATACTGATTGAGGGTTGCGATATACCTGCTTCCACCAAATATTGATTAAGGGGTTCGATAAACCTGTTTCCACAAAATACTGATTGAGGTTGTAATATGCCTACTTCCACAAAATACTGATTGAGGCCTGCGATACACCTGCTAACACAATAAACTTATTGAGGGGTGCGATATAACTTCTGCAAAATACTGATTAATGAGTTTGATATACTTGCTTCCACAAAATACAGATTGAGAGGTGCGATATACCAACTTCCACCAAATATTGATTAAGGGGTTCTATATACATGCTTCCACAAAATACTGATTGAGGGGTGCAATATACCTGCTTCCACCAAATATTGATTAAGTGGTTCTATATACCTGTTTCCACAAAATACTGATTGAAGGATGAGATATACCTGCTTCCTCAAAATACTGATTAAGGGGATTAATATACCTGCTTCCACCAAATATTGAGTCAGGCCTGTGATACATGTGCTTCCACAAAATACTGATTAAGGGGATTGATACACCTGCTTCCACCAAATATTGAGTCAGGCCTATGATACACCTGCTTCCACAAAATACTGATTAAGGGAATTGATACACCTGCTTCCACAAAATACTAATAAAGGGGTTTGATATACCGGCATCCACCAAATACTGATTGAGGCCTGCAATATACCTGCTTCCACAAATACTGCTCTTCTTTAGGGACTTTGGCACAGGGGCATTTTAAAAATGACAGGCAGAGGAAGAGGCAAGCCGTTCCGCTGGGGTGGTGGGGGTTGGACAGGTGCACCACGCCAGAGCCTAAGTGGGAAGTTGGAGAATGTGCATGTGATTACGTCAAATGACGCACCAGAGTTGGTTGAGTGGCTCACTAAGACTTCCGCTTCTGCCCCCTCCTCTTCCTCTGTATTTGCAACCTCCTCACTCTCTGCTGTGTGCACCCCCAAAGACACCACCACTCAAGTCAGAGGAATTATTTTCCCATCCATTTCCAGACCTTACCAATGCACAGCCATTATAAGAAGAGGAGGTTGCAACGGCCGCCACCCAGCGGTCTGTCGACAGTACACAGATTAGCCCAAGGAGAGTGGTCCCCGCTGTTGCTGCCTACTCCGAGATCTCTAATGTCAGTGGTGGTAAAAGTGATGATGATGACGTGTCGATGGACGTAACGTGGGTGCCCACAAGAGAGGAAGAGAAGGGGAGTTCAGAGGGAGAGACGGAGCAGCAGATAGGGAGGAGAAGGAGGAAAAGCAGGCAGAACTCGCAGTGCACTGGAGGCAAAAAGCAGACTGCAAATGTATCTGGAGCAAGCCATCCACCATGCATGGTCACATCTTGCTCTCCCAGGATGCCGGCACATGGCCCTGCAGTGTGAGCTTTTTTTAACGTGTCAGTTGCTGACAATAGTGTTGCCATCTGCAGCCTGTGCTGTCAACACATAAGTCGCAGTAAGCCCAACACTCACTTAGGGACGACCGCCTTAAGAAGGCACCTGGCCTTCCATCACCGAGCTCAGTGGGAGCAACGCCGTCAGAACCCACAAAGCCCCACTCCCGGCGCTCTACATCCTGCCTCTTCTCCTTCTCCTCTCTCCTCCCATTTGTCCTCCACTCCACCTTCCACCGTTTCATTCATCTGGCACAAGCCAAGCTTCCGTGGCCCAAATGTTCGAGCGTAAAAAGTTGATGACACTGAATAGCCCTCTAGCCCAATAGCTGAACGCTGGCTTGTCAGAACTGCTAGCCCGCCAACTACTGCCATATAGGCTGGTGGACTTGGAGGTCTTTAAAAAATTTGTGGCCATTGGCACACTGCAATGGAAAGTCCCCGGAAGGAAATATTTCTCCCAGAAGGGCATCCCAGAGCTATATAGCCACATTCAGCGGCAAGTGAATATATCTCTGGCACACAGTGTCGTTGCCAAGATACATCTGACCACAAACACGTGGTCTAGCAAACACGGGCAGGGAAGGTCAATAACTTTTACTGCCCACTGTGTGAACTTTCTGATGGCCGTCAAGCATGTAACCCGTGGCACCAGTGTTGGTTTGGTGTTACCGCCACGGATTGCAAGCAGGCCTGCTTCTTTTTCTCCTTCTCCTACTCCATCCTCCGTCTCCTCCTCGGCTGACTCCTCCTTTTCCACTGCTACCGTCTCTTCCGATGCACCCCCCAAGCTGCTTAGAACCTATTCGACGTGCCAGGTGAGACGTTGCCATGCTGTGCTGCGGCTGTTGTGCCTGGAAGCCAAGAGCCACACCGGACTTGAACTGCTTTCAGCTCTGCGGTCACAGGCCGATCAGTGGATAACCCTGCTCAATTTGACAGTTGGTAAAGTAGTGTGCGACAACAGTGCCAATCTGCTGAGCGCGCTGAAACAGGGCAAAATGACACACGTGCCGTGCATGGCACATGTCCTGAACTTAGTCATGCAGCGATTCGTTGCTGAATACCCAGGGATCCAGGACATCTTGCGGCAGGCCAGAAAATTCTCTGGCCATTTTAGAAGATCTTACACGGCCATGGCTCGCCTTGCTGAAGTTCAGCGGCGATACCACCTGCCTGTGACACTGGCGCGCTGGAACTCCACCTTGTATATGCTTGATAGGCTGCTCCAGCAGCAACGTGCCGTTAACGACTACCTGTTCGAACTCTGCAGCAGGACAGGTTCTGAGGAGCTTGGTTTCTTTTCACCGTGCCAGTGGCTGCTCATGCGCGACTCATGCAGACTTCTTCGGCCATTTGATGAGATCACCAAACTGGTCAGTCGCAGCCAGGGCGTCATTAATGACATCATAAATTATGCCTTCTTTCTGGAGCGTGCATTGCGTCTTGTCATTGATCAAGCCATCGCAATGCTGAATGAATTCCCAGGGGGGCTACTCCATCTAAGACAAGTCAGCAGGAGTGTGAAGAGCAGTCAGAAAAGGATGATGGCTGGGGAGAGTAAGAGGAGCAAGAAGAGCAGGCTTTGAGGGGGACTTTAAACTTTTTGGGATCCCTGATGCTGTCTGTGGCTAGGGGGAGGAGACTGAGGACTTGCCCTTTGTTGAGTGTCCTATCCGAAAGGACGTTCAGTGCAGCAGGAAGGATCATGACCAATAAACGCACTCTCCTAGCTCACGACAGTGTGGACTACCTCACATTTCAAAAAATTAATGAGACATGGATCTAGGAGGAATTCAACACCTGTGATGACCACATGTAATTGAATTTGCTCATACCAGCCCACACATATTAGCCACCACTCAGAACAAAGAATGAACATTATGATTGAAAAGACCGGCACTCTCAACACACGGGACCATATGGTTAAATGCAGATCACAATGTTTAATTGATACATATATAAAAGAATAAAAATATATAAAATATAAAATATACACTAATATTGGGTGATAATTAATGGTTTCACACAATGTTGTGCCAATCCTACAAAGGTAACATTAATTTGAAACGTCCAATGTTCAATACTGGTTTATATCATGTAAAAAAGACCGCTGTAGGTAAAAAAGACCATGAATATTCACATATAGATTCCTAGAAGGAAAGAGAATAGAAGTCCTTTTTGGTTCTGTCCCGAATATAGACAGACAGTGCAAGGTGGTATTTGCTAAAGTAAAGTCAATGTTATATTGTATATAACTGTCTTTTTCTTCATATGGATATCGCTTTAGCGATTAATGGTCATATGCGCTTGATGATCACCCACTGTGTGGGCTTACCTTCCCTTTCTGCCGGTCTGTCAGTCGGATTCCTCGGGGCTCGCTGAGAGCCGGCGTCCCGGCTGAAGCGCTGTCAGCGTCCCACGTGGGTTTGGAGGAAAAGTTTGTCGCTCCAGAAGTGACGTATCGGCATGCAGGAAGGTATTCGATACTTCGCTCAGACTCGGCTGTTCGTTGTAGCGGCTGAGGTAAAATTTACAGTGCACTGTAGTTGGAATTATTTGCTTCTCACAGATGGGTCATATTCTGATCTCCAATTTGGATCTCTTAATACCAAACGCGTTTCGGGAAACACTCTTCCCTTCTTCAGTGGTGAGGAACATTGTCTTATGTATATACAGCGGCATAAAAGACCTTTTCTGTCAGGTGAATGATTAATTTTTGGGGCCTCTACTCCAGTGGCCTACAGTAAAATTTTTATCCAGTGACTGCCTAATGCACCTCCAGGCACATCATCACTAGTTCTTTTCTGTCAGATGAATGCCTAATTTTTAGGGCCTGTAATGGCCTACAGTAAAATTCTTATCCACTGACCGTCTAATATAACTCCAGTTACATAATCACTTGTTCTTTTCTGTCAGGTGAATGCCTTTTTGGGGCCTGTACTGGCCTATAGTAAAATTGTTATCCACTGACCGTCTAATATACCTCCAGCCACATAATTACTTGTTCTTTTCTGTCAGGCGAATGCCAAATTTTGGCTATGAGCTGTGCGCTGCGATTGGCCAGCGCTGCAGCAAGGGATACGCCTCATACAAAAAATCAGTCCAGTACAACAGACGGAGCTGCAGACACCGGAGCCTATACCTGGCGAACGGAGCGACGCCCAGACATACTAGTAAGTGCAGGGGGACCCCTGGGTGCCGCTCTGCCCACAGATATAGTTAGTTTTTAGTTTGTACACTAGTGAAAGGTCCTCTTTAATATCCACTGACCGTTTAATATATCTCCTGCCACATAATCACTTGTTTTTTTTCTGTCAGATAACTGCATAATTTTTGGGGCCTATACTGGCCTACAGTAATATTGTTATCCACTGACCGTCTAATATACCTCCAGCCACATAATCACTCGTTCTTTTTTGTCAGGTGAATGTCTAATTTTTGGTGCCTATGCCCCACTGGACTACAGTAAAAATTGTTATTCTGTGACCGCCTAATGTACCTCAAGCCACATAATCACTTGTTCTTTTCTGTCAGGCGAATGCCTAAATTTGGGGGCCTGTATTCCACTGGCCTACAGTAAAATTGTTATTCTGTGACCGCCTAATGTACCTCCAAGCTCCATAATCACTTGTTCTTTTCCGTCTGGTGAATGCCTTATTTTTTGGGCTTATACTGGCCTACAGTAATATTATTATCCTTGGAGTGTCTAATATATCTCCAGCTACTTCACTTGATCTATTCTGTAAGGTAATTGCATAATTTTGGGGGCATGTACTCCACTGGCCTACAGTAAAATGGTTATTCAGTGACCTCCTAATGTATCTCCAGCCACATAAACACTTGTTATTTTCTGTCAGGTAAATGAATAATTTTGAGGGCCTGTGCTGGCCTACAGAAAATTATTATTGTTATTTAGTGACTGCCTAATGTACCTCCAGCCACATAAACACTTGTTCTTTTCTGTCAGGTGAATTCCTAATTTTTGGGGCCTATACTGGCCTACAGTAATATTAATATCCACTGACCGTCTAATATATCTCCTGCCACATAATCACTTGTTCTTTTCTGTCAGATAAATGTATAATTTTTGGGGCCTGTACTGGCCTACAGTAAAATTGTTATACACTGACTGTCTAATATACCTTCAGCCACATAATCACTTGTTCTTTTCTGTCAGATAAATGCATAAGTTTTGGGGCCTGTACTGGCCTACAGTAAAATTGTTATACACTGACCGTCTAATATACCTCCAGCCACATAATCACTTGTTCTTTTCTGTCAGGTGAATGCCTAATTTTGGGGGCCTTTACTCCACTGTCCTACAGTAAAACTGTTATTCAGTGACCGCCTAATGTACCTCCAGCCTCATAATCACTTGTATTTTTATGTCAGCTGAATGCCTAATTTTTGGGGCCTATACTGGCCTACAGTAATATTGTTATCCACTGACCGTCTAATATACCCTCAGCCACATAATCACTTGTTCTTTTCTGTCAGGTGAATGCCTAATATTTGGAGCCTATACCCCACCAACCTACAGTAAAAATTGTATTCTGTGACCGCCTAATGTACCTCCAGCCACATAAACACTTGTTCTTTTCTGTCAGGTGAATGCCTAATTTTTGGGGCCTATACCCCACTGGACTACAGTAAAAATTGTTATTCTTTGACCGCCTAATGTACCTCCAGCCACATAATCACTTGTTCTTTTCTGTCAGGCGAATGCCTAAATTAGGGGGCCTGTATTCCACTGGCCTACAGTAAAATTGTTATTCTGTGACCGCCTAATGTACCTCCAAGCTTCATAATCACTTTTCCGTCAGGTGAATGCCTTATTTTTTGGACCTATTCTGGCCTACAGTAATATTATTATTTTTGGAGTGTCTAATATACCTCCAGCTACTTCACTTGTTCTATTCTGTCAGGTGATTCCATAATTTTAGGGGCATTTACTCCACTGACCTATAGTAAAATTTTTATTCAGTGACCGCCTAATGTACCTCCAGCCACATAAACACTTGTTCTTTTCTGTCAGGCGAATGCCTAATTTTTGTGGCCTATACTGGCCTTCAGTAATATTAATATCCACTGACAGTCAAATATACCTCCAGCCACATAATCACTTATTCTTTTCTGTCAGATGAATGCCAAATGTTTGGGGCCTATACTGGCCTACAGTAATATTGTTATCCACTGACCGTCTAATATACCTCTAGCCACACAATCACTTGTTCTTTTCTGTCAGGAGAATGCCTCATTTTTGGGGCCTATACCCCACTGGACTACAGTAAAAATTATTATTCTGTGACTGCCTAATGTACCTCCAGCCACATAATCACTTGTTCTTTTCTGTCAGGTGAATGCCAAATTTTTGGGGCCAATACTGGCCTACAGTAATATTGTTATCCACTGACCGTCTAATATACCTCCAGCCACATAATCACTTGTTCTTTTCTGTCAGGTGAATTCCTAATTTTTGGGGCCTATACTGGCCTACAGTAAAATTTTTATACACTGACAGTGTCACAGCCAGACAGCTGAGAAGCGCTCACAGGAGCTTCTCAGATCCTCCTCCTTGAATTTCTTTGTTTTGGTTTAGTTTCTCATCTCGTTAGTCTATCTCAGCTGTCATGCAGTTAGACTGATCGCTACCCTTTAAGTTCCTCCCCATAATGCAGTAGTGTGCGACTGATACAACTTCCTGGAGTGTGTGTGCATGCAGTTCCCAGTTCCCAGTTCCCAGTTCCCAGTTCCCAGTTCCCAGTTCCCAGTCGTCAGTCGTCAGTCGTCTGCAAGATAAGTGCTGTTTATGTATTTATGATTTTGTCTTTTCTGGATCCAGGTGACCCTGACTCCCTCCGTGTCAGTGTAGGGAGCCGGTGGTCGTGTCCCTTCACTATTGTAGGGTCTTCAGGTAATAGATAGCCGAGGAACGTGGATATGCGGCCATCCACCTTTGGGGTGTTCGCATAGGCTGAGCAGTGAGGGAGAGCGGCAGGTCTATTGCAGGGGTCTCCCTTTGTTCCTTAGTTGTGGATCCAGAGAGACATTGTTTATATGGTATTGTCTTGTTTCCTGTACACCATCCGTGACATTATCAGCCGCCAAAACCGTCTCAAGCGTGGATCCGGTTTCACTTTTGGCTGAACGCTTTCAGGGTCTTTCTTTGGAGGTAGCTGATCTCCGTAAGACTTTTTCTCAGTTTCAAGTGACCGGTTCAGCTTGCGTTCATGGAGTTTGTGCTGAGCCTAAGATCTCGCTCCCGGATACGTTCTCCGGGGGTAGTGAGAATTTTGTGCGTTTTAGAGAGGCTTGCAAACTCCATTTTCGCCTTCTTCCCCATTCTTCTGGTGATGAAGAACGGAGGGTGGGGATCATTATATCGCTGCTCAGGGGGAACGCTCAGTCCTGGGCCTTTTCGCTGCCGGAGGGGGCACGGCCCCTTCGTTCAGTGGATGAATTCTTTTTAGCCCTGGGTCAGATATATGATGATCCGGATCGTATTGCTCTGGATGAGTCTAGACTACGTCTGTTATGCCAGGGTAAACAATCCGCAGAGATATACTGTTCAGAATTTCGGAGATGGGCAGCAGATACGGGTTGGAATGATGCTGCACTCCGAAGTCAATTTTGCTATGGTCTTTCAGAGGGATTGAAAGATGCATTTGCCTTTCATGAAAGACCTACCTCCTTGGATTCTGCTATGTCTCAGGCTGTTCGTATTGACAGGCGTCTTAGAGAGAGAGGAGAGATCTCTCCTTCCTGTCATACTCAGTCCCGGGACAGTGCAGCGGTCTCATTCTGTGCACAGGTGTCTCAGTCGCTGTCAGCCCCTTCTGAGCAGGAGTCCATGCAGCTGGGGTTGATTGCCTCTGACAATAGAAGATTCAGCCCGCAGGGGAGGGTTTGTTTTTGTTGTGGAGGTATAAATCATCTGGCAAATGTTTGTCCCTCTAGGAGATTCAGGCAGTTTTCTGGGAGTAATAAAGAGACAAAAAGGAAAAAATCTTTTAAAAAGGTTCCGTCTGTTACTATTGGCAGGGTTGAGGCGGAAATTGAAGGTTTTCCATTTGCTTGTAGTTCCCGTTTTGTCCTGCCTGCTAGGGTGGCGCTAGAGAGCAAGAGCATTTTTTGTGAGATTTTTGTGGATAGTGGAGCAGCTGTCAACCTCATTGATAATCAATTTGCAATAACTCATGGTTTCCAGGTATGCACTTTGGGAAAGGATATTCCTGTTTTTGCTATTGATTCAGCTCCACTTTCTCAGAAATCATTAAAGGGCATAGTTCACAATATCCGTTTAATTGTGAGTGATGCTCATGTTGAGGATGTGTCATGTTTCGTCCTTAGCGGTTTGCCTACTCCTCTAGTGTTGGGGCTACCCTGGCTCACTAAACATAACCCCACCATTGATTGGCAAGCGAGGCAAATAAATGGTTGGAGTAACTTTTGCAGAGAGAATTGCCTCATAACATCTGTTTCTGAGGATTCTACTAAGACTGTACCACCTTTCCTCTCTGAATTTTTGGATGTCTTCTCTGAGAGTGGAGTTCAGGGTTTGCCTCCGCACAGGGAGTATGATTGCCCTATTAATCTCATCCCAGGCGCCAAGCTGCCTAAATCTCGTTTATACAATCTCTCCCAACCTGAGAGGGTCGCTATGCGGGCTTATATCTCTGAGAGTCTGAGAAAAGGACACATACGACCCTCGAAGTCACCTGTTGCCGCTGGTTTTTTCTTTGTTAAGAAAAAAGATGGTTCTTTAAGACCTTGTCTGGATTTCAGGGAGCTGAACAGTATCACTATTCGTGATCCTTATCCGCTTCCTCTGATCCCGGACCTGTTTAACCAGGTTGTTGGGGCTAAAGTCTTTTCCAAATTAGACCTAAGAGGGGCATACAACCTGGTTAGGGTCAGAGAAGGAGACGAATGGAAGACGGCTTTCAATACCCCTGAGGGCCATTTTGAGAATTTGGTTATGCCTTTTGGTTTGATAAATGCCCCAGCCGTTTTTCAGCATTTCGTCAACAGCATTTTTTATCATTTAATGGGAAAATTTGTATTAGTGTATTTGGATGACATTTTGATTTTTTCTCCTGATTTCAAGACTCATAAGGAACACTTACGTCAGGTCTTGCTCATCCTGCGGGAGAATAAATTATACGCGAAACTGGAAAAATGTGTGTTTGCGGTTCCGGAAATCCAATTTCTGGGGTTTCTTGTCTCCGCTTCTGGTTTTCGCATGGACCCCGAGAAGGTCCGCGCTGTGCTTGAGTGGGAGCTTCCTGAGAATCAGAAGGCGCTGATGCGTTTTTTGGGCTTTGCCAATTATTACAGGAAATTTATTTTGAATTATTCCTCTGTTGTTAAACCACTCACTGATATGACCAGAAAGGGGGTAGATTTTTCTTCCTGGTCGGTAGAGGCGCGTAAGGCCTTTTCTAATATCAAGGAGAGTTTTGCTTCCGCTCCCATCCTAGTACAACCTGATATTTCGTTACCCTTCATTAGTTGAGGTTGATGCTTCTGAGGTAGGGGTGGGTGCGGTCTTGTCTCAGGGTTCCTCTCCTGCCAAATGGCAACCGTGTGCCTTTTTCTCAAAGAAACTCTCCTCCGCAGAGAGAAATTATGATGTGGGAGATAGGGAATTGTTGGCCATCAAGTTGGCTTTTGAGGAATGGCGCCATTGGCTAGAGGGAGCCAGACACCCTATTACCGTGTTTACTGACCATAAAAATCTGGCCTACTTGGAGTCAGCCAAGCGTCTGAACCCGAGACAGGCCAGAAGGTCTTTGTTCTTTTCGAGGTTTAATTTTGTTGTTACGTTCCGCCCTGGGGTTAAGAATGTGAAGGCAGATGCCCTGTCACGTTGTTTTCCGGGAGGTGGGAATTTTGAAGACCCGGGTCCCATTTTGGCTGAAGGTGTGGTGGTCTCTGCTCTTTTTCCTGAATTGGAGGCAGAGGTGCAGGCAGCCCAGTCAGAAGCTCCTGATCTTTGTCCTCCTGGGAGGTTGTTTGTGCCTCTCGCTTTGAGACACAAGATTTTTAAAGAACACCACGACACGGTCCTTGCTGGGCACCCGGGGGCAAGAGCCACACTGGATCTCATCGCTCGGAGATTCTGGTGACCTGCGCTTCGTAAGTCGGTTGAGGGTTTTGTGGCAGCTTGCGAGACTTGCGCTCGTGCCAAGGTCCCTCATTCACGGCCATCAGGTCCTCTCCTTCCTTTGCCCATTCCTTCCCGTCCTTGGACACATCTGTCCATGGACTTCATAACGGACTTGCCTCGTTCCTCGGGGAAGTCTGTGATTCTGGTGGTGGTGGACCGTTTTAGCAAAATGGTGCATTTTATCCCTTTTCCTGGTTTGCCCAATGCTAAGACGCTGGCGCAGGCATTTATTGACCACATTGTCAAATTGCATGAGATTCCTTCAGACATAGTCTCTGATAGGGGCACGCAGTTTGTTTCCAGATTCTGGAAGGCTTTCTGTTCTCGCTTGGGGGTTCGGTTGTCATTCTCTTCTGCTTTCCATCCGCAGTCGAATGGCCAGACAGAGCGCGTCAATCAGAATCTGGAGACATATCTGCGCTGTTTTGTGGCGGAGAATCAGGAGGATTGGTGTTCTTTTTTGTCCCTTGCTGAGTTTGCTTCAAATAACCGTCATCAGGAGTCCTCTGATAAGTCACCATTTTTTGGTGCATATGGGTTCCATCCGCAGTTTGGGACTTTCTCGTGAGAGGGCTCTTCTGGTTTGCCTGATGAGGACAGATTCTCCTCGTCTTTGTCATCTATTTGGCAAAAGATTCAGGATAATCTAAAGAGCATGAGTGAGAGATATAAGCGTGTGGCGGATAAGAGACGTGTGCCTGGTCCGGAGCTGAATGTTGGTGATCTGGTGTGGTTGTCTACCAAGAATATCAAATTGAAGGTTCCCTCCTGGAAGTTGGGTCCTAGGTTTATTGGGCCTTACAAGATCCTGTCTGTCATCAATCCTGTTGCCTACCGTCTTGATCTTCCTCAGACTTGGAAGATCCATAATGTTTTTCATAAGTCCTTATTGAAACCTTATGTTCAACCTATTGTACCCTCGCCTTTGCCTCCTCCTCCGATTATGGTTGATGGAAATCTTGAATTTCAGGTCTCTAGGATTGTGGATTCTCGTCTTGTCCGCGGTTCCCTCCAGTACCTCGTTCATTGGGAGGGTTATGGTCCTGAGGAGAGGATGTGGGTCCCAGTGACGGACATTAAGGCCTCTCGTCTCATCAGGGCTTTCCATAGGTCCCATCCTGAGAAGGTGGGCCCTGAGTGTCCGGAGTTTACTCCTAGAGGGAGGGGTACTGTCACAGCCAGACAGCTGAGAAGCGCTCACAGGAGCTTCTCAGATCCTCCTCCTTGAATTTCTTTGTTTTGGTTTAGTTTCTCATCTCGTTAGTCTATCTCAGCTGTCATGCAGTTAGACTGATCGCTACCCTTTAAGTTCCTCCCCATAATGCAGTAGTGTGCGGCTGATACAACTTCCTGGAGTGTGTGTGCATGCAGTTCCCAGTTCCCAGTTCCCTGTTCCCAGTCGTCATTCGTCTGCAAGATAAGTGCTGTTTATGTATTTATGATTTTGTCTTTTCTGGATCCAGGTGACCCTGACTCCCTCCGTGTCAGTGTAGGGAGCCGGTGGTCGTGTCCCTTCACTATTGTAGGGTCTTCAGGTAATAGATAGCCGAGGAACGTGGATATGCGGCCATCCACCTTTGGGGTGTTCGCATAGGCTGAGCAGTGAGGGAGAGCGGCAGGTCTATTGCAGGGGTCTCCCTTTGTTCCTTAGTTGTGGATCCAGAGAGACATTGTTTATATGGTATTGTCTTGTTTCCTGTACACCATCCGTGACAGACAGTCTAATATACCTCCAGCCACATAAACTAAACACTTGTTCTTTTCTGTCAGGTGAATGCCTAATTTTTGGGGCCTATTCTGGACTACAGTAATATTATTATCCACAGACTGTCTAATATACCTTCAGCCACATCACTTGTTCTTTTCTGTCAGGTGAATGCCTATTTTTGGGGCCTCTACTGGCCTACAGTAAAATTGTTAAATACTGACCGTCTAATATTCCTCCAGCCACATAATCACCTGTTCTTTTCTGTCAAGCGAATTTCTAATTCTTTTCTGTCAGGTGAATGCCTAATTTTGGAGGCATGTACTCCACTGTCCTACAGTAAATCTTTTATTCAGTGACCGACTAATATACCTCCAGCCACATAATCACGTATTCTTTTATGTCAGATGAATGCCTAATTTTTGGGGCCTATACTGGCCTACAGTAAAATTGTTATCCACTGACCGTCTAAAATACCTCCAGTCACATAATCACTTGTTCTTTTCTGTCAGGTGAATGCCTAATTTTTGGGACCTATACTCCACTGGCCTACAGTAAAATTGTTATTCAGTGACTGCCTAATGTACCTCCAGCCACAAAAACACTTGTTCTTTTCTGTCAGATGAATTCCTAATTTTTGGGGCCTATACTGTCCTACAGTAATATTAATATCCACTGATCGTCTAATATATCTCCTGCCACATAATCACTTGTTTTTTTCTGTCAGATAACTGCATTATTTTTGGGGCCTGTACTGGCCTACAGTAAAATTGTTATACACTGACCGTCTAATATACCTCCAGCCACATAATCACTTGTTCTTTTCTGTTAGATGAATGCCTAATTTTGGGGGCCTTTACTCCACTGTCCTTCAGTAAAACTGTTATTCAGTGACCGCCCAATGTACCTCCAGCCACATATACACTTGTTCTTTTCTGTCAGGTGAATGCCTATTTTTTGGGCCCTGTACTGGCCTACAGTAAAATTATTATACACTGACCGTCTAATATACCTCCAGCCACATAATTACTTGTTCTTTTCTGTCAGGTGAATGCCTAATTTTGGGGGCCTTTACTCCACTGTCCTTAAGTAAAACTGTTATTCAGTGACCGCCTAATGTACCTCCAGCTACATAAACACTTAGTCTTTTCTGTCAGTTAAATGCCTAATTTTTTTTGGGCCTGTACAGGCCTACAGTAAAATTATTATACACTGACTGTCTAATATACCTAAAGCCACATAATCACTTGTTCTTTTCTGTCAGGTGAATGCCTAATTTTTGGGGCCTATACTGGCCTACAGTAATATTGTTATCCACTGACCGTCTAATATACCTCCAGCCACATAATCACTTGTTCTTTTCTGTCAGGTGAATGCCTAATTTTTGGGGCCTATACCCCACTGGACTACAGTAAAAATTGTTATTCTGTGACCGCCTAATGTACCTCCAGCCACATAATCACTTGTTCTCTTCTGTCAGGCGAATGCCTAAATTTGGGGGCCTGTATTCCACTGGCCTACAGTAAAATTGTTATTCAGTGACCGCCTAATGTACCTCCAAGCTCCATAATCACTTGTTCTTTTCCGTCTGGTGAATGCATTATTTTTTGGGCTTATACTGGCCTACAGTAATATTATTATCCTTGGAGTGTCTAATATATCTTCAGCTACTTCACTTGTTCTATTCTGTCAGGTAATTGCATAATTTTGGGGGCATGTACTCCACTGGCCTACAGTAAAATGGTTATTCAGTGACCGCCTAATGTATCTCCAGCCACATAAACACTTGTTATTTTCTGTCAGGTAAATGACTAATTTTGAGGGCCTGTGCTGGCCTACAGTAAAATTATTATACACTGACTGTCTAATATACCTCAAGCCACATAATGACTTGTTCTTTTCTGTCAGGTGAATGCCTAATTTTTGGGGCCTATACTGGCCTACAGTAATATTGTTATCCACTGACAGTCTAATATACCTCCAGCCACATAATCACTTGTTCTTTTCTGTCAGGTGAATGCCTATTTTTTGGGGCCTATACCCCACTGGCCTACAGTAAAATTGTTATTTAGTGACTGCCTACTGTACCTCCAGCCACATAAACACTTGTTTTTTTCTGTCAGGTGAATTCCTAATTTTTGGGGCCTATACTGGCCTACAGTAATATTAATATCCACTGACCGTCTAATATATCTCCTGCCACATAATCACTTGTTCTTTTCTGTCAGATAATTGCATAATTTTTGTGGCCTGTACTGGCCTACAGTAAAATTGTTATACACTGACCGTCTAATATACCTCCAGCCACATAATCACTTTTTCTTTTCTGTCAGATAAATGCATAATTTTTGGGGCCTGTACTGGCCTACAGTAAAATTGTTGTACACTGACCGTCTAATATACCTCCAGCCACATAATCACTTGTTCTTTTCTGTCAGGTGAATGCCTAATTTTGGGGGCCTTTACTTCACTGTCCTACAGTAAAACTGTTATTCAGTGACCGCCTAATGTACCTCCAGCCTCATAATCACTTGTATTTTTATGTCAGCTGAATGCCTAATTTTTGGGGCCTATACTGGCCTACAGTAATATTGTTATCCACTGACCGTCTAATATACCTTCAGCCACATAATCACTTGTTCTTTTCTGTCAGGTGAATGCCTAATATTTGGAGCCAATACCCCACCAACCTACAGTAAAAATTGTATTCTGTGACCGCCTAATGTACCTCCAGCCACATAAACACTTGTTCTTTTCTGTCAGGTGAATGCCTAATTTTTGGGGCCTATACCCCACTGGACTACAGTAAAAATTGGTATTCTTTGACCGCCTAATGTACCTCCAGCCACATAATCACTTGTTCTTTTCTGTCAGGCGAATGCCTAAATTAGGGGGCCTGTATTCCACTGCCTACATTTAAATTGTTATTCTGTGACCGCCTAATGTACCTCCAAGCTTCATAATCACTTTTCCGTCAGGTGAATGCCTTATTTTTTGGACCTATTCTGGCCTACAGTAATATTATTATTTTTGGAGTGTCTAATATACCTCCAGCTACTTCACTTGTTCTATTCTGTCAGGTGATTCCATAATTTTAGGGACATGTACTCCACTGACCTATAGTAAAATTTTTATTCAGTGACCGCCTAATGTACCTCCAGCCACATAATCACTTGTTCTTTTCTGTCAGGTGAATGCCAAATTTTTGGGGCCAATACTGGCCTACAGTAATATTGTTATCCACTGACCATCTAATATACCTCCAGCCACATAATCACTTGTTCTTTTCTGTGAGGTGAATGCCTAATTTTTGGGGCCTATACTGGCCTACAGTAAAATTGTTATCCACTGACCGTCTAATATACCTCCAGCCACATAAACTAAACACTTGTTCTTTTCTGTCAGGTGAATGCCTAATTTTTGGGGCCTATTCTGGACTACAGTAATATTATTATCCACAGACTGTCTAATATACCTTCAGCCACATAATCACTTGTTCTTATCTTTTAGGCGAATGCCTAATTTTTGTGGCCTATACTGGTCTACAGTAAAATTATTATCCACGGACCGTCTAATATACCTCCAGCCTTATCACTTGTTCTTTTCTGTCAGTTGAATGCCTAATTTTTGGGGCCTATACTCCACTGGCCTACAGTAAAATTTTATTTAGTGACCGCCTAATGTACCTCCAGCAATATAATCACTTGTTCTTTTCTGTCAGGTAAATGTCTTATTTTGGGGCCTGTACTCCACTGGCCTATAGTAAAATTGTAATTCAGTGACCGCCTAATTTACCTCCAGCCCCATAATCACTTGTTCTTTTCTGTCAGGTGAATGCCTAATTTTTGGGGCCTATACTCCACTGGCCTACAGTAAAATTGTAATTCAGTGACCGCCTAATGTACCCAGGGCCGGTTCTAGTTGAAATGGGGCCCTGGGGCGGAAAACAATAAGGGCCCCCCCCCCCCCACATGACACTTGCTGACTTTAACGTCCCTTATTGTAAACAAATGCAAGTGACAAAGCAAGATGTACAAGTAAAAATCCCCCTAAATGCACATTTCTCCAGTCCAACTGACTCCAAACAGAACCAGGGCGGGCTAGTACACTGGCACGGGTGAGATGGTGCCTGGGATGGATCCGACCCAGTTTAATCAACCAACCTACCAGACTGGGATGGATCCCGATCCATTTTAATCAACCAGTTACTGGTAGGTTGGTTGATTAAACTGGGTCGGATCTATCCATCCCAGGCACCATCTCACCCGTCCCAGTGCCAGTATGCCCCGCCAACCCTGGCTCCCGGCGGTGTTCAGCATATATTGACAAGAATCTGGGGCATTACATGATGTAATACCACCCAACTTTCCTACTGTCCAGCATTGCACATGCGCAGACACATGGGAAAAGTGTGAGGAAGTGAGTGCCCCCCCTCCCCCATCCCCTGTGTCATGCAGGACAGCTGGGAGACACTGACATTACTTGCTATTAGAGATGAGCGAACTTCTGTTTTAAGTTCGGCCTCTAAAGTTCGGCTTCCGGTTAGCGGAGGATCCCGATATGGATTCCGAATTCCGTTGTGGTCCGTGGTAGCGGAATCAATAATGGCCATTATTGATTCCGCTACCACGGACCACAACGGAATTCGGAATCCATATCGAGATCCTCCGCTAACCGGAAGCCGAACTTTAGACGCCGAACTTAAAACAGAAGTTCGCTCATCTCTACTTGCTATCCTGCATGACACATGTGCAGAGACAGGAGTCTCTGGGAAAGCTGGGTGACCCCCTCCCCTCTGCCTTTCCATGTTCTTATTATCTGCTTTTATGCCTTGCAGGATAGCAGGAAATCTGAGTGACATCACATGATGTAATAGCCCCCAGCTTTTCTGCTGTCCTGCAAGGCACATGTGGAGAGACATGAGAATAGTCTGAGAAAGCTGAGTATAAAAGCTACTTTCACACTAGCGTTCAGAGCGGGTCCGTCTGATGTCTGCCCAGACGGATCCGTCTGCATTGTATTTCAGAAAAAAATCTAAGTGTGAAAGTTAGTCAGACGGATCCGTCCAGACTTTACATTGAAAGTCAATGGGGGACGGATCTGTTTGAAATTGAGCCATATTGTGTCATCTTCAAACGGATCCGTCCCCATTGACTTACATTGTAAGTCAGGACGGATCCGCTTGCCTCCGCACGGCCAGGCGGACACCCGAACGCTGGCAGACGGATGCATTCTCAGCGGATCCACGTCCACTCAGAATGCATTGGGGCCGTACGGATGCGTTCGGGGCCGCTTGTGAGACCCTTCAAACGGAGCTCACAAGCGGAGCCCCAAACGCAGGTGTGAAAGTAGCCTAACACAACTCCCACCTCCCCTCATATCGTCTCCTACCTCTGCACTTGTGCCATACAGGACATCAGGAAAGCTGAGTCACATTACATAATAGCACCCAGCTTTCCTCCTGTTCTGAATGGCATATGTGCAGAGGAATAGCCTGGGAAAGCTGAGTGACCCCCCCTCCCTCCACACATACCCCTCTGCACTGTCCTCACCTACAAGTCGTCACTTCATTACTGGTGGGCTTGTGGCAATCCAGAGGAATCAGGCGGGAGGCGGAGCTAAGAGGCGGGAGGCGGAGCTAGGAGGCGGGGCTAGCAGACGGGAGAAAGTTAGGAAGATAGATGGGGGGGACTCTCCTCCACTGGGGGCCCCCCTTCCTCACGGGCCCCATAGCAGCTGCGTGGTCTGCCTATGGTAGGTACGCCACTGCTTTGCTTCTCCTTCAATACAAGTTCTCTGCTCTGGGCAGGGGGGAGCGGAGCCTGTGGCAACATAACATACGTCAGCTAGACGTGCCTGCCTTGCCTGTGCTGTGCATGCTGCTGCTCCAGTCTCGGATCTCTTAAAGAGACAAGCAGCGCAGCGCAGCCACAGCAGCCGCCGGCGTCCGGCGGGGGGCCCCTCCACTCCAGCCTCCAGCCCAGTTTTAATTACATTACTGCGGCACGGCGCCACACAGGCACACAATAGAATTATAGATATAATAGTAGTTGCGGCCGGGCCGGCGCTGGGGGCCCCTAAGGAGTCGGGGGCCCGGGGGCAATTGCCCCCCTTGCCTCTATGGTAGCGCCGGCCCTGAATGTACCTCCAGCCACATAATCACTTGTTCTTGCCTGTCAGATGAATGCCTAATTTTTCGTGCCTGTACTCCACTGGCCTACAGCAAAGTTGTTATTCAGTGACCGCCTAATGTACCTCTAGCCACATAATCACTTGTTCTTTTCTGTCAGGTGAATGCCTAATTTTTGTGGCCTGTACTAGCCTACAGTAAAATTGTTATCCACTGACCATCTATTATATCTCCAGCCACATAATGAATTGTTTTTTTCTGTCAGGTTAATGTCTAATTTTTGGGGCCTGTACTCCACTGGCCTACAGTAAAATTGTTATTCAGTGACCGCCTAATGTACCTCCAGCCACATAATCACTTGTTCTTCTCTGTCAGGTAAATGCCTAATTTTCGGGGCCTTTACTACACTGGCGTACAGTTAATTTGTTATTCAGTGACTGCCTAATGTATTTTTAGCTACTTAATCACTTGTTCTTTTCTGTCAGATGAATGCCTAATTTTTGGGGCCTGTACTCACCTACATTAAAATTATTATCCAGTGACCGTCTAATTTTCCTCGAGCCACTTAATGACTTGTTCTTTTCAGTTTTTTTTTTGAATGCCTAATTTTTGTGGCTTGTACTCCCGTGGCCTAAAATAATATTTTTCTAGGCTCCAGCAGGGCATATTTTTGAGAGTTTCCCTTTAAGTCGCATAATAATTGCCCCTGATTAAAATACATATATTTTGTGGGAATTTTTGCCATTGATCCCCCCTTGATATGTCACTGTCCATGTTGTGGGACTATTTGTGCACTTCTAGTAAGTATTTGGTGGCTGAAAATATGAGCTAAAGGTTTTTTAGCTTTATCTGCCATTAAAGTGAATGGGGCCTGCCACGAACGCACGGTTCGGGAACATTTGATCGCGAATTCGCGTTCGCAAAAAGTCCTGGCCGATGTTCGTCCATCACTACTTTTCAAATGAGCCATTTAAGATAATCATCTCCCCCTTAAAAGCCTCTTCTCAAGACTAATTAAATGTAATTCTTTTAATCTTTCCTCATAAATAAAGGTGTATTTAGATGAGGCGAGGAGCAGCCATTTGTCAAGAAGGAAGTGTTTGTTTCTGACAATCAGCTGCTTATTAAGTGGAGGTGAAGCGCTGCATATTCATATAGCAATCACCTCCACGATATGCTGTTGCTATCGCTCGTCACCATACAAAATCATTGCTCCTGGGCAGCAGAGTGCTGTTTAGATAGCATGATCATCTGCCAGGGAATGATGATTGAGGTGTCCTCTAGTGTTGATCGAGCATGTTCGGCCAAACACTTGTTCGGCTTAAGCACATTGCAGTGTTCGGCCGAATACCTAGTTTGCTCGAGCACGATGCTCAAGTCAGTATTTTGTAATCCAATTTAGCTTCTATTTATGAGAAGCTCTGCCAGGATTTGAATTCACAACCTTCTACATTAGCAGCAAAGACTTTAACCACCTTAGCTATAAAGCTGAATAATAAACTGTGCCAGAAAAACCTCATAGTAGTTTGTCATGTAGTAAATATTCCTATTCAGCAGAAGTATCATTTCATATTTCACTGCAGGTTAACATGTAGCTGTGTCGCATAGTGGTTAAGGACCTTGGCTCTAATGTAGAAGCTTGTGAGTTCAAAACCTGGCAAAAACGTTTCAGAAATAGAGGCTAAATTTAATATATATATATATATATATATATATATATACAGTGCTGCCTATAATTATTCATACCCCAGGCAAATTTTGACTTAAAGTTACTTTTATTCAACCAGCAAGTAATTTTTTGACGGGAAATGACATAGGTGTCTCCCAAAAGATAATAAGACGATGTACAAGAGGCATTATTGTGGGAAAAAAACATTTCTCAACTTTTATTTACATTTGAGCAAAAAGTGTCCAGTCCAAAATTATTCATACCCTTCTCAATAATCAATAGAAAAGCCTTTATTGGCTTTTACAGCAATCAAACGCTTCCTATAATTGCAGACCAGCTTTTTGCAGGTCTCCACAGGTATTTTTGCCCATTCATCTTTAGCAATGAGCTACAAATCTTTCTGGTTGGAGGGTCTTCTTGCCATCACCCTGATCTTTAGCTCCCTCCACAGATTCTCAATTGGATTCAAATCTGGACTCTGGCTGGGCCACTCCAAAATGTTAATGTTTTTGTCTGCTAACCATTTCTTCACCACTTGCTGTATGTTTTTGGTCATTGTCATGCTGAAATGTCCACTGGTGCCCAAGGCCAAGTTTCTCTGCAGACTGCCTGATGTTGTCGTTGTTAATCCTCATGTATTGCTCTTTTTTCATGGTGCCATTTACTGTGATTCGGTTCCCTGGTCCATTGGCTGAAAAACACCCCCAAAGCATTTGGTTCCCACCACCATGTTTGACAGTGGGGATGGTGTTCTTTGGGTTGAAGGGTTCTCCTTTTTAACGCCAAATGAAGGAAACATCATTGTGACCAAATAATTACATTTTTGTTTCATCTGACCATAACACAGAAGACCAGAAGTCGTCTTCTTTGTCCAGATGAGGTTTTGCAAAGGCTAAGCGAGCTTTTGTGTACCTTATCTGGAGAAGTGGAACCCATCAGTGTGCAGTGTCCGTTGGATTGTCTGCCTTGAGACATTGCCACCAGCAGAGCCCAGATTCACCAGGATGGCCTTGGTGGTGATCCTTGGATTCTTTTTCACCTCTCTAACTATCCTCCTGGCCAGCACAGGTGTCACTTTTGGCTTCCGACCATGTCCTCTGAGATTTTTAACACTGCGGAACATCTTGTATTTTTTGCTCAAATGTAAATAAAAGCTGAGAAATGTTTTTTTTTCTTTTTTCTTTTCAAAATCTTTTTATTGATTTCAAAGTATGAAGACTTTTTAAAGGTATGTAAACATTTTTTAACATACGGCATACAATGCGAAATGGATGACATATCCGGTAAGTGTACAGACATTTTGACATATCAACATTGACAGGAGATCCTGAAAGCACATCCTATTGATCCGCCCCCATCAGCAAATACATGACCCATAGAGGTCCTAGAGTATAAATTATTGTACCAGGGTGATCATAACAGCTATGTTATATACAATAGCATAGTGAAACTAAGAATGGCTTGAAGTGGATCTAGTTTTTCCAGATGATTCTGGATCTAATGTAGTAGAACTATGACATAAAAAATAAAAAAATAAAGCAGTGCTGTGTAAAAGGGGAAGGTGCTAACAGGGACAAACAACCTAAGACAAAGGGAAAGAGAACAAGAGGGAATGGGGGAGAGGGTAAGGATAATGGAGTGGATATTGTAGTCTGATCTGTGCAAGATCAAGCTCTAACCAGGGCTATAGACGGATACAGAGGTATGTCAGCCAGCTATGAGGACGTGCGACTACTGAGGGTCACCCGTGGAAAATATAAAAGTGTGGGGTTGTAAGAAACTGAACAATTAAACATCCATTGTGCCTATTCCCAACCTATTTCTCCAGAGTCTCCAGCTAGACCAGATGAAAACATATTTATCATGAGATCTCAGTTCCCAGTGGGATAATTCCTCTAACCTAGCAAGAGACTCCGCTCTGTCAACCCAGTCTGTCACTTTGGGGGACACACTGGATTTCCAGTTTGAGGCGATCAGGATCCTAGCCACAGATATTAGCTGTCTAATTAAACGTTTCTGTAGGTGGGGAATAGTGGCTGGGAGTAAATTTAAGAGAGCTATTTTGGGGCAGAAAGATAGAGTACATCGCTTATCATTAAGAATAGTATTAAGAGTGTCTATTATTTCTGTCCAGAAGCCAATTATTCTGGAGCATGACCACCATATATGTAGGTATGTGCCTCTGTCAGTGTGGCATCTCCAACAGAGATCAGAAGCGGAACCGTACATTCTACTTAGTCTGACAGGGGTTAAATACCATCTAGCTATTACTTTGTATGTGTTTTCTTGTATAGTTATACACCTAGAGGTTGTTTTTGGAGAGGTTAGTATGGTATTCATGTCTGATTTGGTGAACTTAGTCTTAAGATCCCTTTCCCATTCTCTCAGAAAATACAACGAGGGAGGGGATTCTAAAGTAAGTAAGTTCTTGGAAACAACAGACACCAGTTTTGAAGGTTGTTTAGTTTGTATAAGGATATCTTCAAACCATGTATTTTTGCTAGACCAGTTTTCATTTGAGTATAAATGTTTTAGTGAGGTACGTAAGTATATATATTGGAGGTCATTAAGTACTGGAAGTTTAAATTTGTCCCTAATAGTATATAAGTCTAAGGATAATGCAAGAAAAAAAAAAAGGAAATCCAGCTCCCAGACGACCATATGAATGCTTTAATGAAAAAACGTGCTAAAATCCGGACATGTACACCAGGTCTACGCGTTTCAGATCAACAAATTCAGATCCTTACTCATGACAACATGATAGTGTGAGACACTGGCCTTAAATAAGGGGCAGGTCAAGCATATCAGGTGGACACAATCAACACATAGCTCCACCTCTAACACATTCGGGTCAGCGCATGTGGAATGTCAGAAATATGTTGGCGAATTCTAGTTTTCTCTTGGAAGCCGGAGTATGTCTGGATAACTGCGGATGTTACATCCCTTTATACTGTCATTCCCCATCATGCAGCTATAGTCTCTCTACAATGGTTCCTGAATACTTACCGTATGCTGATTTCAGCTTAGAATTGCAAGACTACATATGTAATGTTGTCTCTTTTTTACTTAAACATAATGTATTCATGTTTAACCACCGCTTTTTCCTCCAACGCACTGGTGTTTCCATGGGGGCAAAATTCTCGCCCTCCATGGCTAACATCTACATGGCGTGGTGGGAATCCTGTTATCTCCTTTCAGATGACAATATTTGGGCCCCCTCATTACAGTGGTATGGCCGTTATATTGATGACTTGTTGTTCATCTGGTCAGGTGACCATACTGCCATAGAAACTGTTTGAGGAGTGCCTAAATAATAACACTTTAAATCTGACATTCACTCTTAATTCTAATTGTACATCTATTGCGTTTTTGGACTTGACTTTGAAGGGTAATTGTCACGGCCATGGCTATGACCGTGACTCTTCAACCGCATGTGATTGTCAGCGGTTTTGTTTTGTTGTCAATCACAGGTGAGGGCAGTGGTATTTGCCTCACCTGTGGTTGCCGCTGACAACGCTTGCTTGTGGCAGCTTTCCTGCTGTGCATGCGGTTGCACCTAGCAACCCCTATGTTAGGTGTGTGTGTATTGTGTTCACTGTGTTGTTTGTCTGCGTGCACTCTGTGTAGTGTGTTGTGTGCACTGACACTTTTCCTGCACTGTGGTTGTCCGTGGCAACGTTTGGCTGTCTGTACATGTGGTGGCAGTGTCCCGGTCTCCGGGCTATTCCCCAGGACACGGTTGCCACCCATGTTGTGGCCAGCGGCAACAACCACAGTTGGTTGCTACTGTTGGACACTTTCCCTTTAATGTTGTGTTTTCCCTTCCCGGGTGTTGGAAGGGTTAACTTCCTTCCCAGTGTGTGTGTGTGTCACTGGGTGTGTCTGACTGTGGGGTGTGGCTTCCTGGCCTATATAGCCTCACTGTTTGCATGGCTCTGGGGGTTGTTTCAGCCATGCTTGCTGGAGCAGCCTCCTGTGTTACTATCTGCCAGTGAGAGCCACCCCTGTGGTCATAAAGATATTGTCCTTATGTTTATGTCTGCCGTGTGTTGATGTTGTATGATATGTTCTGTTGGGACCTTTCTATGTGTTTGGTGCAGCTTACGGTTCTGGATTCCTGTTTGCGCAGGGATCCAGTCAGCAAGGCTGTGACAGGTTGGTGGAACTAATAGTTCGCCTGTCATTCCCGTAAGGCTGTATGAGTTCCCCTTTTCCCAACAGCTTGGCCATTAAGACTCCTGCTCCTCCGTGCCTAGGAGGAGTAGGTCGTCTTACCCTGACTCCTAGCGCAGGGACCGGACGGAGGGTGAGTTAGGGATCCGAGGTTCCTGCGCATGGGTCCACCTACCTTTAAGGTCGGCCCATGCAGTTAGGAGTTAGGGTCAGGGTAGGGACGCTGTAGGAGGTGACCTGCTCCCTATCCTGTTCTCCTGGCCGAGTAGGCCTACAGCACATGCCAGCGCACGGCTGAGGATTTCCCCCATCCTCAGCCGTGACAGTAACCACTGCCCTCACCTGTGAACATGCCAGCGCACGGCTGAGGATTTTCCCCATCCTCAGCCGTGACAGTAATATTACTGACTCGAATATAGTCACCCGCACCTACCGCAAGGAAACGGCTGGCAACCGCACTTTATTCGCGTCCTCATGTCATCCTGCTCATGTTGTACGCAATATCCCTAGGGGAGAATTCACACGCCACATACGGAATTGCTCCAGTGACACAGGACTCAGGGAGGAGCTCAGCCTAACTGCTGAGTGCCTTGTTGCCCGTGGTTACAGCAACAGCAGTCTGACCCATGCCGCGGCTCAAGTTAAGTCCAAACCTCGGATAGATTTACTGTTTCCACAAAACAGGGCTGGCAGTCATCCCAATTTTGACAGTGAAGTTCTAAAGAATAGAGCTCCAGTTTTTTCTACGAGCTATAGTGCAGAATTTAATAAGATCCGCCATATTATTAGAAAAAACCTGTCCCTACTTCGTATGGACAAGCAGTGGTCTGATGTTCCCAGCTCAAATACTAAATGCATTGCTCGCCGAGATCCAACTCTGGGCCACCCTATCAGGCTTGGTCATGGATGATTTGTAGACACAACAGAGCTGGCTACGTTTTAAAGGCAACTATAAGTGCGGACATCGTATCTGCACTTGTTGCAAGCACCTTTCAATTGGCCAAACTGTTGTCTCTGTATCTTATAAAAAACTTTTACTTTGAAACAATATATCAACTGCAATACCAGTTTTGTGGTCTACTGTATCACCTGCATGGCATGCCGCCTACAGTATATAGGCTGTACCTCTAACAGCCTCAAAACTAGAATTCACCGACATATTTCTGACATTCCACATGCGCTAACCCGAAATGTTTCTGCGGTCAGTTCACACTATGCGGCTTGTCATGCAGGTGATACCAGTAGCCTTGTGGTGCAGGGAGTAGAAAGGGTTAAATTTCCTAAACGTGGAGGTGACCATAGGAGAGTTCTTTTAAACAGAGAATCTTATTGGATCTTTACTATGGGTACCTGCGTACCAACAGGCCTTAATCGCAGGCATGATCTTATATTGCATTATTGATTATGGTATACTTTCTTTGTATCCCTTGTTTTTCCTCTTTTTCTTTCTATTTTAGCATATGTTTTTATGTGTTAGAGGTGGAGCTATGTGTTGATTGTGTCCACCTGATATGCTTGACCTGCCCCTTATTTAGGGCCAGTGTCTCACGCTATCATGTTGTCATGAGTAAGGATCTGAATTTGTTGATCTGAAACGTGTAGACCTGGTGTACATGTCCGGATTTTAGCAAGTTTTTTCATTAAAACATTCATATGGTCGTCTGGGAGCTGGATTTCCTTTTTTCTTGCATTTTCCATTATCGCTGAGTTCCTGGCGATTATCCGTGCCTCCATCTCAGACCGTGACCAGGTGAGCCTCAACTGCTGCCTCTTTTTCGATTGTCCCCACTCAGGAACTGTTTTGTAGCGCTCCTGGTCTCTGCTGTTCATATTTAGTGCTGGATATATATATTTTCTTGGACACCACCAACATGTCTCATACCTCACTAAGAGTCATTGATAATTGTGATGAAAGACTCAAAAAAATCAATGCTATATTCAATATAGAAGATGAGGATTCACGCAATGTTCTAGATCTTAAAATTCACATGAGTTCTCTTGAAAAATTTCTCACACGTGAAATGCGCACCTGGTGGGACCTAACCTCATTAAAGAAGTATGTGGATAGAGGAATGATTCCTCGCGGCCTGAGGCTGCACAAGAAACCCACAACCACTTATTCTGAGGATTTTATTTCCAAATGGCAAACTATTTTGTCAGATTGTTCTATCAAGTTAATGGGACTGATTATCTCTCATGAGGAAGAGACCCTGGTTAATCTCCGGGAAGAAATCAGAGTTACTCAAAATTCCATTGCACCTCTGGCGGACTCGTCCATTTTCTCAGATCTGGATGAGAAACTCCAACTGAATTTAAATAAAATGGAGGACAGTCTGATTGCTATCAAGCAGGATAAATTCGGCAGAGACATGCAACATTATAAAACCCATAATGTCTATAATTGGTCTGCTGCTAAAACCAATACGCGCTCGGTTTTTCGTACATTGTGAAGATTGCCTTGATGAAAGAAGATGGGAAGCCCATCACGGACATGGTGTTTTTGATAAAGGGCCAGGCCACTCTATCGAATGCCTTTTCGGCTTCTGTACCAAGTAGAACCATGAAACCATTTGTGTTTTTCACCAAAGCGATCGAGTTTATTATCTTGTAAGTGTTGTCCTTCCCTTCTCTCCCTGGTATAAACCCTGACTGGTCTGGGTGTATCAGGTCATTTAATAACGGTTTTATTTTTGCTGAAGGAATACGAGCGTATATTTTGATGTCTAGATTTAACAGAGAGATAGGTCTGTAACTTGCGCACAATGTAGGGTCTTTCTGTGGTTTGTGGATCAGAGTTATGTGAGCATTTAGAGTTTGTGGTGAGAACGGACTACCACACATAGCGGCATTATATGCTTTAAGTATAAATGGTGTTAAAGTGTCTCTAAAGGGTATGTAGTAAAGGACGGGGAGACCGTCTGGGCCAGGGGATTTTCCTTTAGCTATTTGAGATAAAGTTGTGGTAATTTCTGTTTCAGTAATAGGTAGGGTAAGTTTGGCTGCTTGTTCTTCGGTGATGGAGGGTAAGTTAATTTTCTCCTGACGAAGCTGAGGCGAAACGCGCGTCGGGGTCCTTTGCCTGTCCTGTGCCTGCTGTCTCTGCCCTCCACCATGTCTCAGGGTATGTTGTGATCTGTGATTTTTCATCTTACACTTCAGGTTGAGTCCCTCTGCTTACAGCTCTTTAGTTGATCTTATTTATGGGGTCTCTTTTACCTGCAGTACCCTATATGGGCAATCTATGATATACTTATATATTTTTTGTCCATGTCTACATCTGTGACATATTAGGATCCATACGTCTCATCCTGCAGCCACACATCTAGGTGATGATTACAGACTAGATTACCGCATTGGGTGTATATTTATATTCCCTACTTTTCTGTCCCATCACCACATTGTGTATCCAATACATGCCCTACATGTGTTCCATCTTGTGGTGGGTTATAGAGACACAGGCCCGGGGGACTGCGGCATCCGGAGTTTTTTCCGCTGACTCTCTAAAATTCATCACTTTTTTGTTATTTGTTATATTTTTATTATTATGTACTATTTACTATTATGAAATAAAATATACTTTTATATACTGGGCATTCAATTGTTGTTTGTGGAATGACTTTTTAGGTTTATATAGTTGTTTTTCTTGTTTGCCCTCGACTATGAACATATAGATGAGGCCTTTTTCTTGTTTGGTTCTAAGTTAATTTTCTGTAAGAATTCTCTCGTCCGGGTTAGTTTATCTGCTTTAATGTTTTCAGAGTCAGACTCATTTATGTTATATAGGTCAGAATAGAACTTCCTAAAGGTGTCTGCTATAGTTTTATCATCTTTTGTTATAGTGTTGTCTGGGCATCTAATAGCTGATATTCTTTGTTTGCGTTTACGTTGGCGTAAGGTGGCTAACATGAATTTTGTGGGTTTATTCCCGTGAGCAAAGAATTTTTGCTTCAGTGAGAGGTATATTTTAGCTGATTGGATGTTTAATATCTTTTTTAACTCATTTCTCATTGACAAAAGCTCTTCTAATTTTTTACTGTTCATCGATCTTTTGTGCAAATTTTCCAGTTTGGATATCTTACCATAAAGATTTGCTATTGTCTCTTACCTTTTCTTATTCAGATGGGATGCTATAGAGAAAAATTCCCCTCTTATCACTGATTTATGTGCCTCCCAGACTAAGTTAGACGGAGTATCTTCTGTTGCATTAATAGAGAAATATTCCACTAGTTTATTTTTGTTCTTTACTTTTACATCTGTACTATCTAAAAGTGTTTCATTTAATCTCCATAAAAAGGTCTTGGAATAGGCGTTTGGTTGTTTATGTGACATAAAAATTGGGGCATGGTCAGAGTGTAATATTGGGCCTATATGGGCCTCTGTGCATAACTGTATTTTATCTGATGATATGAATATGTAATCTATTCTATGATATGAATTGTGTGGCGGGGAGAAGTGGGTGAAGTCCGCTGAAGTGGGGTTAAGAGAGTGCCACACATCTGCTAGGGAACTTTTATGCAATAGTTTTTTTACATTGACTAACGTGGACTTCGGTATATACGTTCTACCTGAAGATGTGTCAATCCTTGGGTTAAGGGCGAGGTTAAAGTCCCCTGCTAGAATCAGTATGCCCTTCCTGAACTCCTCTAATTGTTCCCAAAAAAGGTTGAACCACTGTTTATGCATCGAATTCGGAGCATAAATGTTTGCTAAGGTGTACAGTTGCTTATTGATTTTCCCTTTCACAAGGATAAATCTACCCCCATTATCCACTTTGGAGTCTAATAGGTCAAAATCAAGGTGTTTATGAAAGCCAATACTGATCCCTAGTCTGTTTGAATATGTAGATGAGCTATGGAACCATAAATTATAATAAGAGCGGGACAAATTGGGGATTTTGTCATGTTTGTAATGTGTTTCTTGTATAAATATAATGTTAGCCTTCTCTTTATGCAGTTGTTTTAGGATTTGGCAACGTTTAGCTGGAGTTTTAAAGCCTCTAACATTGTATGAAGCTGTCCGTGTCTCAGCCATAAAACAGGTGCACAAGTGAGAGCGGAGGACGTGTACATACCCCTAAGTAGGTAGGTTGTGGTTGACATTTTCAAGGAATGACTGACGGCTGTGGATTTTAGATATCCTTGGACACACACGGGAAAGGGGGGGGAAGAGCTGAAACAACTAAGACATAAAAAAATACATCAGAACATTAGCAAAAACATAAAGACAGTTGGTCCTCCTGTTTGCTAAAACTGCAAGAGGAACAGTTAGTCCTAAACGGGACTTTGAACATTTTGGCCTTCTGAGAATTATCAGAAGAAAGCAGTTCACTATGATTTTAGAGAGCTGCATAGTAGTTGTAGCAAACCATGAAGAGGTAGATTTGTTAATGATTTAAACTAAGTCATAGAAACATAATAAGAAGTAAACATAAGTGAAGGAGTGTTCACGTATAAAATGTGACCCAGGGACCCACTACAAGCTCATAACACCTCTCCAGATAGAAATCTAGCTGTGAGCTGATTAATGAGCAAGACATATGAGGGAAAAACCTGTGGGAACCTATACACATGAACAAGACCATATGAGGTCTAGAATATGTTGATTAGAATGCCTGCTTATTTGCAGGTTTATAGAGACACAACTGGACGTATCTGTCAGTCCTCTTCCATGATGATATGGAGTGGGGTCATTTTCCCATGTTCCTTCTTGTTCTTCAGAGCTTTGCCCATAGGTACCATCTCCCACGGAGTAGCAGGGGGGATTTCCTCTGGAATAATGACATCATTTGAGGTGGTCCAATCGGAAATGTCCACATCTTCAATGCTCATGGCGGAAAGTATCTCAGGTAGATCCCTCAGGGTTCTAATGATGAACTTTTTTATGACGCCAGGTCTTTAGCAGGCCAAATGGGAACAACCAGCGGTAAGGGATGCGTTTATGTCTCAGATAGTCCGTCAGGGATTTGAGGGTGCGTCTCATATTGAGAGTGGCTGGTGCAAGATCTTGGAACAATAGTATTGTTGAGCCTTCATATTCAACTTGTGCACCTTCTCTTGATTTCTTCATAACTTGTTCTTTTTGAGCAAAATTAAGGAGTTTACATATGACGTCCCTAGGTGGTTCATTCAATTTTGGTTTAGGTCTCACCAGGGACGACCACGTGTTATCAAATTTCAACTATTATCATTTGGTTTTTTTTCAAGAGGGGGGATTTCATTAGCAATGTTTTTAATCCAATTTTATATTTTTAGTTCTTTTAAACATATGTATTTGACTTGTATTTGTACTGGCCTGCAGTAAAATTGATATCCATTGACCGTGTAATATACCTCCCGCCACATAATCACTTGATCTTTTCTGTCCGGTGAATGTTTGGGGTCTGTAGTCCAGTGGCCTACAGTAAAATTTTTATCCATTGACCGCATAATGTACCTCGAGCCACATAATCAGAATTAATTTTATGTCAGGTGAATGCCTAATTTTTAAGGCCCGTACTCCAGTGGCCTAAAATAAAATTTCCCTTTTCAGAGAAATTTCAGAGAATTTCCCTTTAAGACACATAAAAATGTCCCCTTATTTAGATACATATTTTTTGCTGTCATTTTTGTCATTGATCCCCCTCTAGTATGTCACGGTCCATGTTGTGGGACTATTTGTGCAGTTCTACTTAGTATTTAGTGGCTGAAAATATGAGCTGATGGTTTTTCAGGTTCGCCTGCCATTAAAGTGAATGGGGCCCGGCGTGAACTCGCAGTTCGCGAACATATGATCGTTCGCGAACTGTCCCGGCCGATGTTTGTCCATCACTGTAGAGCAAACATTTGTTCCCAGGCTATGGTATTTAATTGTAGTTTCTGTGATTGGTTTAAATAGACTGATAGAGCCAATTATATACTTTTTGTGTGAGGTTCATACTCAGTTGGGGACATATTAACATTCCATACTATATTATTGAGTATATTAAACAGCAATATATTATTTATTATTATTATTTATAATATTTACTGGGCTCTTGATTATGTAAATATTTGATATACTCCTTTGGGATATGATTTGTCATTATTTTGGGTGACTCTTGGGTGAAATTTAGTCTCTTTTCTGTAGTTTTCCATATCTATAACTAACTGCTGATGTTTCTTTTAATCATTTAATACTAGTGTATATCAATAATTTAGAATATCATCAAAAAGTTAATTTATTCTAGTAATTATATTCAAAAAGTGAAACTCTTTCTATAGATTCATTACACACAGAGTGATTTATTTCAAGCGTTTATTTATTTTAATGTTGATGATTATGGTTTATAGCTAATGAAAGTGAGTATCTCAAAAGTTAGAATATTATATAAGACCAATTAAAAATTATTTTTAATACAGAAATGTTGGCCTACTGAATGTACAGTATATGCACTCAATACTTGGTCGGGGCTACTGTTACATGAATTACTGCATCAATGGGGTGGGGCATGAAGGCTATCGACCTTTGGCAGTGCTGAGGTGTTATGGAAGCCCAAATTGCTTTGATAGCGGCCTTCAGCTTGTCTGTATTGTTGGGTGTGGTGTTTCTTATCTTCCTCTTGACAATAACCATATAGACTCTCAATAGGGTTTAGGTCAGGCGAGTTTTCTGACCAATCAAGCACAGTGATACTGTGGTTATTAAACTAGGCATAGGAATTTTTGGCAGTGTGGGCATAAGCCAAGTCTTTCTGCAAAATGAAATAAGCAACTTCATGAAGCTTTTCAGCATAAGGGGAAACATGAAGTGCACTAATATTTCCTTGTAGATGGCTGCACTGACTTCGAACTGGAAATAACACAGTGGACCAACAACAGCAGATGATATGGCTCCTCAAACGATCACTGACTTTGGAAGCTTCACACTGGATCTCAAGAAACTTCCTCTTCACTCTTCCTACAGACTGTGGGACCTTTATTTTCAAATGTTTTGAAAATGTACTTTCATCTGAAATAAAAGACTTTGGGCCACTGAACAATATTCCAGTCCTTTCTCTCCTTAGCCCAGGTAAGAGACTACTGATGTTGTCCAGGGGCGGATTAAGTGCATGATAGGCCCGGGGCTGTCTACCCAACTTGGGCGGCCCTTCCCCCCCCCCCCCTCTCCATTTTAGTTTAGTTTTTTTTTTTTGTATGAAGAGGCTGCGGTGCTTCATGAGCGCCACAGTCTCTTCTTAGGCCATATGACATCTTCAGACTAAAAAAAAATACCCCAAATTGGGTCCTAAACTGAAAAATTTGGTCACCAAATTTAAAATACATATAATTGTAATAAAAAAGACATGGAGGAGAATACAGCACCACATACCTCTTACATCCAGTGACATCTCCTGTCATGTAGACCTTCTCTTTCCTCTTCTCCTCCATTTGACCCAGACCACCATGGCAAATTCTTTCAGCCACAACTTGTCTCTACAGTTTGTAACACAGACACGTTTGATTTCTAAATTTTTCCATCGACCTCCCCACCCTGGTGTCCCCACAGCGTCATTCTGCCACCCCCAATACTGTGCCCGTTGTGCTTCCCAATGCCCCAGGAACTATACTGCTGAAAAAATAGTGACCCTAATAGACATAATTAGGGTAATTTATCAAACTGGTGTAAAGTAGAACTGGATTTCCAAAAGAGCTGTCAAATATGAAAGGTGGAATCTGATTGGCTGCTATGGGCAACTAAGCCAGTTCTGCGTTACACCAGTTTGATAAATTACCCCAAATGTTCCTATAGTGTCCAAAGCAGCTATAATGTCCCCTAGAGACCCCCAGTAATAATACCACCCTCTATTGTGCTCCAGGTAATAATCCCTGTATAGTGTCCCCAGAAATAATAGACTTGCCCCTACAGTGCCTCCCCAATAGCAACACCCCCATATAGTAATTTCCACCACACTGCCCCCACATAGTAATTTGCCCCCACATAGCAATTTCCCCACACTGTTCCCACATAGCAATTTCCCCCACACTGTCCCCACACAATAGTTTCCCCCACACTGCCCCCACATAGTAATTTGCACCCACACTGCCCCATATAGTAATTTGTCCCCACACTGCCCCACATAGTAATTTGTCCCCACACTGCCCCATATAGTAATTTGTCCCCACATAGCAATTTCCCCACACACAATAGTTTCCCCCACACTGCCCCATATAGAAATTTGCCAACACATAGTATTCCCTCCCATAATAATTTGCCCCCACACTGCCCCCACATAGCAATTTGCCCACACACTGCCCCCACATAGCAATTTGCCCCCACATAGTATTCCCTCCCATAATAATTTGCCCCCACACTGCCCCCACATAGCAATTTGCCCCCACACTGCCCTCACATAGCAATTTGCCCCCACACTGCCCCCACATAGCAATTTGCCCCCACACTGCCCCCACATAGCAATTTGCCCCCACACTGCCCCCACATAGCAATTTGCCCCCACACTGCCCCATCTAGTAATTTGCCCCCACATAGTATTCCCTCCCATAATAATTTGGCCCCATACAGCCCCCACATTCCCCCCCCCATGTACTCGATTTAACTTCCCTAATATGTCCTCCTGTGTGTAGCCCCCCCCCCCCCAAAAGTAGGCACATGAAATCAAAAAATAAAAAATGAACAAAAAAATGAAAAGATAAATACTCACCTATGTCCAGGGCCAGCCGCTTGCTCGCAGAGGAAGGCGGGATGAGTCAGGCGCGTCACAGTGCTGCGTCCCGGCACAGGCGCGCGATGACATCATCACGCACGCCTGCGCCAGGATTTCTCTACCGCATAGGCCTCAGGCCTACAAGGCCTGAAGCCTATGGCGGTGATCGGTGACGGGACAGGAAGCTATGCGCTCCCGTGCCCCGCCGCAGTATGTGGGCGTTCGGGTCAGCTTTGGGCCCCCCCAGCGGAGCTGGGCCCGGGGCTGCCGACCCGAACGTCCCTATTGTAATCCGCCACTGACGTTGTCTATTAGGGTTCGTACCGAACTTTAGGATTTTTGGACCCCGGACCCGAACATTTCAGTAAAAGTTTGGGTTCGGGTTTGGTGTTCGGCGCTTTCTTGGCGCTTTTTGAAAGGCTGCAGAGCAGCCAATCAACAAGCGTTTAACTCTGTGCCCTTAGAAGCCATCACAGCCATGCCTTCTAATGGCATGGCTGTGATTGGCCAGTGTAGCATGTGACCCAGCCTCTATATAAGCTGGAGTCACGTAGCGCTGCACGTCACTCTGCTGTGCTTAGTGTAGAGAGAGGATGCTGCTGGTGATTTCAGGGAGAGAATAGGAGAGAATCTTTGTCAAAACTTGAATCTAACTCAGCGATCTACATACATTGTGTTGTGTGGGTGCAGGGCACAATTTTTTTATCCTGCCCTGAGCCCAGTGACCGAAATTTTTTTTTTTATATAAGTCAGTTAGGTGGGCGGCGGCCATTTTATGCAAGCTTAGTGCACCAGCACTGCATCTGAGCTTTTGGGACATTGAAGCTTTCAAAACAGCACAAATAATCTGTTTGTAGAAAAATCTCAATTTTTTTGCAATTTACAACATCTGGTGCATTTGCAGGCTTATTCAGTGTGCAATTTAAGCTAGAAATACAGCCATAATTTTCAGTGTTTTTAAAAACCACTATTTTACAGATCTGCAAGTGTTAAATTCAAGTTTAATATATACAGCTTTCATATTTTGTTACCAAAAAATATTTTTTTGGGCAATATACAACATCTGGATTAGTGAGTGTGCAATTTAAGCTAGAAATACAGCCATAATTTTCTGGGTTTTTAAAAACACACTTTTTTTTCCCAAAAAACACTATTTTACAGATCTGCAATTGTTAAATTCAAGTTTAATATATACTGACAAAAATCACAGCAAAAAATGCACCAAAATGATAAGCAACTGACAATACTAGCTAATTCCTCAGGCCGATGTTAAAAGCTGAGAACTTTGCCAATATCTTCCAGTCAGGAACATATCGAAGTCCCTCATGCACCACGTCACGGTGTCTCAGCAAGCATGGGGTCCTACCACTCAACTGCCCATGGTGTGTGAACAGAGTCTGAACAATGCTAGAAACCAACTCACAGCCAGGCTCTCACATGCCTCCATAGTGGTATCACCAATGCACTGTGAGGAAGGATAAAGCTGTGAGCCGCACCCAAAACAGATCATGTGACACAGAAGCCGCACCCACAACAGACCATGTGACACAGAAGCTACAAGGTACAAAAGAATGTTACCAACAAAATAAAGTGGCACATTCCATACACATAAAGACAAAAAACTCACTGAAAAAAGTGGCCTAAACGGGTGAAAATGCTCCAAACCCAGACACTGTAGCGTGTCTATAACCGGGTGAGCAATTCCTCCGCATGCGGTCAGCAGACAACGGCAATTCCCAGCAAAAAATGCGTACAATGGAGGATGCCGGGGCGGACCGCATGCACCACAAGAACATCTTACACAAAATGATACATTGTGCAGATGAAAGAATATCCATACAAAAATCACTGCAAAAAATGCACCAGAATGATACACAACTAACAATACTAGCTAATTCCTCAGGCCGATGTTAAAAGCTGAGAACTTTGCCAATATCTTCCAGTCGAGGAAAATATCGGAGCCCCTCATTAATATATACAGCTTTCATATTCTGTTACCAAAAAACACTTTTTTGGCAATATACAACATCTCGATTAGTCAGTGTGCAATTTAAGCTAGAAATACAGACATAATTTTATTGGTTTTTAAAAACACACTTTTTTGCCAAAATCCACAATTTTTCGGGCCTTGCAGCATCAGCACGTGTGAAATTCAAGGGTTATATACTGCTGTAATATTTAGTTATTAAACAAACACGAGTTTGGGTATAAAAAAGTTTTTTTTGCAGCCATTGCTGCATATGTCATTGTGAGATAAAGCCTTTACATACAGGGAGTGCAGAAATATTAGGCAAGTTGTATTTTTGAGGATTAATTTTATTATTGAACAACAACCATGTTCTCAATGAACCCAAAAAACTCATTAATATCAAAGCTGAATATTTTTGGAAGTAGTTTTTAGTTAGTTTTTAGTTTTAGCTATTTTAGGGGGATATCTGTGTGTGCAGGTGACTATTACTGTGCATAATTATTAGGCAACTTAACAAAAAACAAATATATACCCATTTCAATGATTTATTTTTACCAGTGAAACCAATATAACATCTCAATATTCACAAATATACATTTCTGACATTCAAAAACAAAACAAAAACAAATCAGTGACCAATATAGCCACCTTTCTTTGCAAGGACACTCAAAAGCCTGCCATCCATGGATTCTGTCAGTGTTTTGATCTGTTCACCATCAACATTGCGTGCAGCAGCAACCACAGCCTCCCAGACACTGTTCAGAGAGGTGTACTGTTTTCCCTCCTTGTAAATCTCACATTTGATGATGGACCACAGGTTCTCAATGGGGTTCAGATCAGGTGAACAAGGAGGCCATGTCATTAGATTTTCTTCTTTTATACCCTTTCTTGCCAGCCACGCTGTGGAGTACTTGGACGCGTGTGATGGAGCATTGTCCTGCATGAAAATCATGTATTTCTTGAAGGATGCAGACTTCTTCCTGTACCACTGCTTGAAGAAGGTGTCTTCCAGAAACTGGCAGTAGGACTGGAAGTTGAGCTTGACTCCATCCTCAACCCGAAAAGGCCCCACAAGCTCATCTTTTATGATACCAGCCCAAACCAGTACTCCACCTCCACCTTGCTGGCGTCTGAGTCGGACTGGAGCTCTCTGCCCTTTACCAATCCAGCCACGGGCCCAGTAAATCTGGCCCATCAAGACTCACTCTCATTTCATCAGTCCATAAAACCTTAGAAAAATCAGTCTTGAGATATTTCTTGGCCCAGTCTTGACGTTTCAGCTTGTGTGTCTTGTTCAGTGGTGGTCGTCTTTCAGCCTTTCTTACCTTGGCCATGTCTCTGAGTATTGCAACCCTTGTGCTTTTGGGCACGCCAGTGATGTTGCAGCTCTGAAATATGGCCAAACTGGTGGCAAGTGGCATCTTGGCAGCTGCACGCTTGACTTTTCTCAGTTCATGGGCAGTTATTTTGCACCTTGGTTTTTCCACACGCTTCTTGCGACCCTGTTGACTATTTTGAATGAAACGCTTGATTGTTCGATCACGCTTCAGAAGCTTTGCAATTTTAAGAGTGCTGCATCCCTCTGCAAGATATCTCACTATTTTTGACTTTTCTGAGCCTGTGAAGTCCTTCTTTTGACCCATTTTGCCAAAGGAAAGGAAGTTGCCTAATAATTATGCACACCTAATATAGGGTGTTGATGTCATTAGACCACACCCATTCTCATTACAGAGATGCACATCACCTAATATGCTTAATTGGTAGTAGGCTTTCGAGCCTATACAGTTCGGAGTAAGACAACATGCATAAAGAGGATGATGTGGTCAAAATACTCATTTGCCTAATAATTCTGCACTCCCTGTAGTGTGGTTATATTAACTTATTTGAAATAAAGCCATTTTGGGCACAATTCTTTAATTGCGGCCTAGTGTGGGTCAGGGCGTGTGAGATACAGCCTTTATATACAGGTTTTCTATTCAGTTATTTGAAATACAGCCATTTCGTGCACAAATCTTGTGAGATACACCCTGTATATACAGGGCTTATATTCTTCTATTAATAAAACACCCTTTTTGGGGTAAAATACACTATTGTTGCGCCCTTACATCATCAAGAGGTTTAAAATTCCAGGGTTATATACTGCTCTCATATTCAGTTATTAAATTAACACCCATTTGGGCAAAAAAAGTTTATTTGGCAGCCTTTGCTGCAGATGTCATTGTGAGATACACCCTTTATATATTTGGGTTATATTCAGATATTTGAAAAACCGCCATTTTGTGCATAAATCTTTAATTGCGGTCTAGTGTGAGTCAGGGCATGTGAGATACACCCTGTATATACAGGGCTTATATTCTTGTATTAATAAAACACCCTTTTTTGGGCAAAATACCAAATTTTTAAGGCCTTGCAGCATCAAGACGTTTGAAATTCCAGGGTTATATACTGCGGTCATATTCAGTTACTAAACAAACACCTGTTTGGGCAAAAAAATAAATTTGGCAGCCTTTGCTGCAGATGTCATTGTGACATACACCCTTTAAATACAAACCAGATTCCAAAAAAGTTGGGACACTATACAAATCGTGAATAAAAACTGAAAGCAATGATGTGGAGGTGCCAACTTCTAATATTTTATTCAGAATAGAACATAAATCACGGAACAAAAGTTTAAACTGAGAAAATGTACCATTTTAAGGGAAAAATATGTTGAATCAGAATTTCATGGTGTCAACAAATCCCCAAAAAGTTGGGACAAGGCCATTTTTACCACTGTGTGGCATCTCCCCTTCTTCTTACAACACTCAACAGACGTCTGGGGGGCGAGGAGACCAGTTTCTCAAGTTTAGAAATAGGAATGCTCTCCCATTCTTGTCTAATAAAGGCCTCTAACTGTTCAATCGTCTTGGGCCTTCTTTGTTGCACCTTCCTCTTTATGATGCGCCAAATGTTCTCTATAGGTGAAAGATCTGGACTGCAGACTGGCCATTTCAGTACCCGGATCCTTCTCCTACGCAGCCATGATGTTGTGATTGATGCAGAATGTGGTCTGGCATTATCTTGTTGAAAAATGCAGGGTCTTCCCTGAAAGAGATGACGTCTGGATGGGAGCATATGTTGTTCTAGAACCTGAATATATTTTTCTGCATTGATGGTGCCTTTCCAGACATGCAAGCTGCCCATGCCACACGCACTCATGCAACCCCATACCATCAGAGATGCAGGCTTCTGAACTGAGCGTTGATAACAACTTGGGTTGTCCTTGTCCTCTTTGGTCCAGATGACATGGCGTCCCAGATTTCCAAAAAGAACTTTGAATCGTGACTCGTCTGACCACAGAACATTCTTCCATTTTGCCACACTCCATTTTAAATGATCCCTGGCCCAGTGAAAACGCCTGAGCTTGTGGATCTTGCTTAGAAATGGCTTCTTCTTTGCACTGTAGATTTTCAGCTGGCAACGGCGGATGGCACGGTGGATTGTGTTCACTGACAATGGTTTCTGGAAGTATTCCTGAGCCCATTCTGTGATTTCCTTTACAGTAGCATTCCTGTTTGTGGTGCAGTGTTGTTTAAGGGCCCGGAGATCACGGGCATCCAGTATGGTTTTACGGCCTTGATCCTTACACACAGAGATTGTTCCAGATTCTCTGAATCTTCGGATGATGTTATGCACAGTTGATGATGATAGATGCAAAGTCTTTGCAATTTTTCGCTGGGTAACACCTTTCTGATATTGCTCCACTATCTTTCTGTGCAACATTGTGGGAATTGGTGATCCTCTACCCATCTTGGCTTCTGAGAGACACTGCCACTCTGAGAAGCTCTTTTTATACCCAATCATGTTGCCAATTGACCTAATTAGTGTTAATTGGTCTTCCAGCTCTTCGTTATGCTCAAATTTACTTTTTCCAGCCTCTTATTGCTACTTGTCCCAACTTTTTGGGGATTTGTTGACACCGTGAAAATTGGAATCAACGTATTTTTCCTTTAAAATGATACATTTACTCAGATTAAATGTTTGATCTGTCATCTACGTTCTATTACAAATAAAATATTGACATTTGCCATCTCCACATCATTGCATTCAGTTTTTATTCACAATTTGTTTAGTGTCCCAACTTTTTTGGAATCCGGTTTGTACAAGGTTTCTATTCAGGTATTTGAAATACCGCCATTTTGTGCACAAATCTTTAATTGCGGCCTAGTGTGGGTCAGGGCGTGTGATAAACACCCTTTAAATACAGGGCTCTATTTAGGTATTTGAAATACTGTCATTTTGTGCACAAATCTTTAATTGCGGTCTAGTGTGGGTCAGCCGTGTGAGATACATCCTGTATATACAGGGCTTATATTCTTCTATTAATAAAACACCCTTTTTGGGGCAAAATACACAATTGTTGCTCCCTTACATCATAAAGACATTTGAAATTCCAGGGTTATATACTGATGTCATATTCAGTTATTAACCCCTTAAGGACATAGGTACGCCCTTGTGCCCTGGTACTTAAGGACACAGGGCGTACATGTACGCCCTGTGTATTTTCGATCACTGCCGTGCAGCTGGCAGTGATCGGAACCCGGTGCCTGCTCAAATCATTGAGCAGGCACCTAGGCTAAATGTGTGTGGGGGGGTCCCGTGACCCCCCCATGTCGGCGATTGCGGCAAACCGCAGGTCAATTCAGACCTGCGGTTTGCTGCGATTTCTGCAGTTTCTGATCCCTGCGGTCCCTGACTGGGGGGTTAAGAAACTTTAGTATTCCTAAAATAGATCTGTATCCCCCCCCTGCACCCCCGAGTGATTTTAGCCCAGTGGGAGGTGCAGGGGGAGGGTTGCGGGCGGTGTGGGCGATGCGGGTGGTGCGGCAGGCGGGATCGCGATCCCCCGCCCGCCTCCCCTTGAATAATCGTTGGCGTCTAGTGGGTATACCAGGGTGCCAGCACATTGATGGCACCCAGGTATAAACGGCTGACATCTGTGATGCGATGTCAGCCATTTAACCCTTTGCATAACGCGGTCCGTACGGACCGCTGTATGGAAAAGGTTAACAGCGCAGGGAGCTCTCTCCCTCTCCCATCGGGGGGCTGCTGTGCCTTTGCAGCCCCCCGATGGGAGAGGGAGAGAGCCCCCAGAGAGCCCCCCGACAGCCCCGTCCTTACTCTTCCCCGTCTGCGAAGTTCTGACCAGTACTGAGCAGACGGGGAAGGTTCCCATGGCAACAGGACGCCTTCTCAGGTGTCCTGCTGTCCATGGTGCTAAACAGATCTGTGCTAAAAGGCATAGATCTGTTCAGACAAAGTGTAAAATACAGTACAGTACAATATATATTGTACTGTACTGTATTATACAGACATCAGACCCACTGGATCTTCAAGAACCAAGTGGGTCTGGGTCAAAAAGAAAGTGAAAATAAAGTAAAAATCAAAAAACACATTTATCACTGATTAAAAATGAAAAAAATAAAATTCCCTACACATGTTTGGTATCGCCGCGTCCGTAACGACCTGATCTATAAAATGGTCATGTTACTTTACCCGAACGGTGAACGCCATAAAAATAAAAAATAAAAAACTATGATGAAATTGAAATTTTGCCCACCTTACTTCCCAAAAAAGGTAATAAAAGTGATCAAAAAAGTCATATGTACGCCAAAATTGTAACAATCAAACCGTCATCTCATCCCGCAAAAATCATACCCTACCCAAGATAATCGCCCCAAAACTGAAAAAAACTATGGCTCTTAGACTATGGAAACACTAAAACATAATTTTTTTTGTTTCAAAAATGAAATCATTGTGTAAAACATAAATAAAAAAAAAGTATACATTCGTGATCTCCAGTCATTATTTTGCGATTGCGCAAATCGGGACTAATGATGCGGATATTTTTTGCGCAATACATGCAATTTCACATTTTATCAGGTCTGGGTAAATATTACTAATTGGTGAACTAAGTATTGTTGTGACATCACAGCACTATGTCTGTAGCAGGTATGTATGGACAGCAGAGAAACAGTAATTCCTATCACACTACCTAACACCCTGCACTGGAACCTATCAGCTACACTATATCACTATCTAACCTACACTGACTATCTCCCACTAACTATCTGTACTATAAATATGTGCTAACTAACTATCTAATGTAATTGGATAAGGAATAGGAACCAGCACAGAGCACAGCAATGTCACTGCTCTCTCTCTCTCAGAACAGCAAAAAAAAAAAACTGCAGAAAATGGCTGCTAGGGAGTTTCTTATGTTGTAAGGGGTAGGCAACTTTCCTATAGGATGCTAGGGCTGTTGCTAAGCTCTGACAAAGATATTGCAGCCTTCTCATTGGCCCACAAGCAAGAAGGGAGGTTACTGATGAAAAAGAAATCTAGAATATTTGTGATTACGAATATATAGCACTATATTCTACATCTTCGCGAATTCTCAAAGTGCTGATATTTGCGATAAAAATTTGCGATTAGAATATTCGTGATCAACACTTGTCTATGGTGGGATTCACTGTGAAGTGTACCCTTCTCTCTGTATTGTGCTGCTTCACAGTTCCTCCCCTCTGCTCTGAGTGGTGGCTGAAGTGATCTCCTGGTTGCATGCTACAGCTGTCACTCAGAATAGGGGGTTGTGAAGTAGACCAATGCAGAGGGCAGAGAACACTTCACAATGAAACCCTGCCCTGGACACTTGCAAGAGCAGTATCTGGAAGAATAAAACCTCATATTCTCATTACTGATAATAAAAATTCCATAAAATGTATGTTTGTACTGCTCTCCTCGGCCCCTATATTGTGCTGTTAGCAATTTAGTATGGTCAAAAATGCAGACAAGCTCCCTTTAATGATATAATATCTTTATTGCTCAACCTTTAATAAGTGTGGGGACACCAAATAAGAGTTTATTTATTTGTGTTTGCTTCTTTTATTAAATAAAAACTATTTATTTGAAAACAAGTATTTATTTTTTTAACTTGTGAAGTCATTATTATATACACTGTTAAAAAAAATTGTGTCATGTTTTTAACGCACCTCCTATCTACAGGATAAGACATAAGAGCAAGCCTGATTGGTGGTAGTCTCTGCCCATCACAAAAATGGGATCATTTGCCTCCCCATATGAATGGAGTGCAGTCAAGTATGCATACTGCTGTTCCATTCATCTCTGTGGGATCACTGAGTGCTGTCCTTCGCTTCTCTTTGGGAGACCCATAGAGATTAATGGGAGCCATAGAGATTAATAGAGCAGCCGTGTACATACGTGACTGCTGTTAGAAGCTCCATTTTTATCATTAGTGGGGGTCCCAGATATCAGATTCGAACTGATCAGGCTCTTATTCCCATTCCTATGCTTAGAGGGGAGTTTTAAAATTTAGTATAATTCCTTTATATAATATATTTCTCTTTTTCTAGTTAAAATCAAAAGTTGCAAATCAAAGACAACATAATGAGCTTGAGAAATGAATTTCTTTTTATAGACAGTGATAGCTCGTGAAAGATATACAGCTAGATGTACTTAGTCACTTGTTTGCCAATATTACATCCAACCAATTCAGTGTTTTAAGGTAATTCCTGCATTTATGTTGTATTCGATTTATTTCTACCTTCATTTCACTGTCAGCAAAAATAATTGCAAAACTTTCCTTTGCCAGATTGTCATATTCAAGTAGCTCCAACTTAATATAAATAGGGCATGTGTACAGAACCACATTACAGTTCTTCACAGCCTCCAAGTTGTATGAGGCTGTAATATGACAACTGTAGAAGTCTATGTCATCCTACTTTACCTCCTTATGATTTTTTAAAGAGGCAAACTGTTATTTTTTTTATTATTTAGATTGCATATGAACCCAATCTAAAAAAAAGTGTCATGTATCGTTGGATTAAGAGGCAATATTGAATATAACTGCATGTGAACTAAATGCAGCAGGGTGGATAAAACATTGCAGGTCTCATAGGGCTCCATTGCAAGAACGGAAGAAAAAAAATAATAATAATAATTGCCCTCTCCGCACTCAATATCTGACTTCTGTGTCAAAAAAGGAGAACATGTGCTTCTTAAATATATCACTCATTCTTAACACCATATTTACCAATTTACTTAAACCAGCCAACTGGAATACATACAGATACATCTGTTTCCCTTCACATAGTAGATTTTAAAACTGTCTGTTTAAAGCCACCACTAGGAAGAGCTCAGTACATAAAATATATGCAGTTACCATTGATTTTAATGGAAGCTGTACTTGAAATGAGCTCCCCTTAGTGGCAGTGATTCTATATTGGGAACAGGAGAAGCAGTTCAGCGCCAAGCCCCCTCCCCTGAGTCCCCATAGCAGTCGCATGATCAGTCTCTGAGGTAGGTAAGCCCCTGGCCACTTTGAATGAGCAAAGAAATGTTTCCCTCTTAGGGCAGTTTAGTTCATACCTCATGTGTTTTTCCCAGCTGTGGATCAAAAGGGGGAGGCAAAGTCCTGAAAGTAACACCATCCCTTTTCCTTTCATCCATGTCTTCCTTCCTCTTCTGGTTGAATTTGATGGACATGTTTCTTTTTAACCATATTAGATAACTCATTTGTAGCAGTAGCACTTTAAGCAAAAAATCCCAGCATTAGCAAAGCTGCCTAAACTGTGTGTCACAACTAACCTTAGTGATGCCTTGCTCTGAGTTTTAGATGGTGTGGTTATGGCACATAGTCAAGACACCCCTAAACACTAACCCAAGTGCATAAAAAAAAAAAAAAATCATTGTGAGTTTTGCCTCAACTACTTAGCACAGATGCTGTACGGTAAAAACAAATGACTAATATTTTAAAGTTCAGTAAACGTGATAGACTAAAAGGACAATAAGACAAGCTTTTGCTTTGAAACAGTCCATTGAAGAAGGCATACTAAAGGTCAATGACACGCTGAAGAAAAATTAGATGTGATATTGCACACTTTGCATTAATTATGCATTCCTTTTTCCATCATTACAATGCACCTTTGATGCTGCTGCAGACTTTTAATAACTGATGAAATGCATTTCACTTGACATTTTCAGCTTGATATTGTATTTTTAGTGTTTTGAAGGACGCAGGTTTCTCCTGGCATTATACAGGAGAAGTAAAGGAAAATCAATAGGAAAATAAAGTTTTTTAGAATAAATCGTAACAAGCAGAGTTGAGACATATTTGGCATACCAGAGTAAGCAATTGCAATATCATGTATATTTGCAGATATAAGTATAACAAATATGCTCCAACCAACATAAAAATATTTTTGAGGAGGTAAAAATATTTTAAGGGGTTGTGCAAGAATGGGCGGGAGGGGGGGGGTGGAGAGCAAACCAGGCCAGACCTGTAACTTACCTTACTTACCAGCTTCCCTGCTCTGGCTCCCGGCTCCTTCTCCTCTTGGCCTGTGATGCTCCACTGGGCTCCTTCTCTGCAAATATCTGGTTTGACATTGCCTGCAACCAATTACTGGCTGTGGCTATGTCGAACCAGATGTTTTCAGCGAGGGAAGCCAGCGGAGCAGCCCAGACCTAGAGGAGAAGGAGCAGGGAGTGAGCACCGCAAAGCAGGTAAGTGAGCATTCTTTTACTGGTCCATCCAAGTGGGGAGTGTATAATACAATTAGAATTCATCAATGTTTTCTCACTGTCAAGTGCTAGATCCCTCATTGTATTTCTTTATATGTCTATTTGATGACATCATGTGGACTGGTTAGAGATGAGCAAATCGAAGCTGATGAAGTCGAATTCAATCCGAATTTCATAAAAAATTCGATTTGCAACAAATGCGAATATCATCGCATTTCGTGGTAACGAATCACAATTTTCCTAAAATGGCGGCTACACGTGTGAGGACTGAGGACATAGGGCAAGGAACTCTGGGAAGGCGGGATCACTCATATTGACATGCCTGCAAGCAGCCAATCAGCAGCCAGCCAGTCAACCCTGTGATGTCACAGCCCATTAAATACAGCAGCCATTTTAGATTTTGCCATTTTCCAGCATTCAGAATGCAGGGACAGAGATGTGAAGGCGCTAGGGACAGCACTTGGAAAAACCTCTATGTTTTAAAAAAAACTGAAAAAAAGGATTTATAAGTGCAGGGAAAGGATAGGGAGGAATCATTTCACAGCATCTTAGTGCAGGAAGAGACTGCAGAAGATGCTAGGGACAATGATAGGAAAGTGGTTTACAAGAGCAGGGATCGATTATTTGGGGGGACAATGATAGGAAAGTGGTTTACAAGAGCAGGGATCGATTATTTGGGGATCCAAATAATCATTAGATAGCTCTGTCATTCCAGCTTTTTGTTACTGGGATGCAAGTGTTATGTTGAAAAGCCTTTAGTGGCTTATGTCTTAGTATCTTATTCAGTACGACACAAAATATATATACGCACTGCGCTGTTGCAGTTATTTCTGTTGAAAGCGTATTTCAGAACTACAAGAAAAATATATACACACTTTACTCTTTGATTGGTTTCTAGTCAAAGCGTATAGTTGCCTATTTCAGTCCAACAAGAAAAATATATACGCACTGCACTGTTGCAGTTATTTCTGTTGAAAGCGTATAGGGGAGTATTACAGAAAAAAAAGAAAAATATATATGCACTGCACTGTTGCAGTTATTACTGGTGAAAGCGTATAGGGTCGTATTTCCGAACTACATGAAAAAAATATATGCATTTCACTTCTGCAATTATTTGTGTTGAAAGCGTATAGGGGCGTATTACAGAAAAAAAAGAAAAATATATAAGCACTGCACTGTTGCAGTTATTTCTGGTGAAAGCATATAGGGGTGTATTTCAGTCCAACAAGAAGAATATGTACGAAATTCACTTCTGCAGTTATTTGTGTTGAAAGCGTATATGGGCGTATTACAGAAAAAAAGAAAAATATATACACACTGCACTGTTTCAGTTATTTCTGTTTAAAGCATATAGGAACGTATTAAAGTAAATAAGAAAAATATATACGCACTGCACTGTTGCAGTTATTTCTGGTGAAAGCATATAGGGGCCCATTTCAGTCCAACAAGAAAAATATATACATATTTCACTTCTCCAGTTATTTCTGTTGAAAGCGCATAGGGGAGTACATCATAAAAAAAATATATATATATATGCACTGCACTGTTGCAGTTATTTCTGGTAAAATTGTATAGGGGCGTATTTCAGAACTACAATAAAAATATATACGCACTTCACTCTATAATTGTTTTCTAGTCAAAGTGTATAGTAGCCTATTTCAGTCCTACAAGAAAAATAAATACACACTGCTGCAGTAATTTCTGTTTAAAGCATATAGGGGCATATTACAGTAAAAAAAGAACAATATATACGAACTGCACTGTTGCAGTTATTTCTGGTGAAAGCATATAAGGGCGTATTTCAGTCCAACAAGAAAAATATATAAGCATTTCACTTCTGCAGTTATTTCTGTTAAAAGTGTATAGGGGCATACTTCATTAAAAAAAGAAAAATATATACGCACTGCACTGTTGCAGTTATATCTGTTTAAAGCGAATAGGGGCATATTTCAGTACTTCCAGCAATATAAATACGCACTTAACTCTAAGTTTTTTCGGGTTAAAGCATATAGGGGCGTTGTCACAGTCGTTACCTCTGGCTGTGACCTTCTGTCTATGCTCTCGCTGCAGCTCCGTTTCTTTGTGTTCTTTGATTCCTTATGGGTTAACTCCCCTGTGTGCCTATTAGGAGTTAATCCTCTGTCGGCTCCATGGGTGTGGCTTCTCTGCTGCACCCATGGAACCTGTATTTAAGGCTGAGGTTTCCTCAGTTCTGTGTCAGCTCTCCTAGTGTGTGTTGTCTTGTCCTGCTCCTTGTTTGTATTCACTCTCCCATGCTGCTGACCCATGGGATCCGTGTCTGTCTGTCTGTGCTCTGTGGGTTTCCTACTTGTTCATTGACGTCCTCTTTCCTGTGTTTCTGTTATCTGTTCTGCCAGTTATGTTTTAGTTACCTTGTGTGTATTCATGTCTCTGTTCAGCAAGTCCTTGCTGCACCTTTCTTTGCAGCAGAGTGCCATGCGCAAGGCCATGCAGTTTACTACTGGTGGAGCAAGTCCTTCTCTGCTCATTGTCACTCCTGTTTCCTTGCTATGTACTCCTGCTTGTGTTATTAGTTGCCCTGTTTGTATTTGCCTGTCTATGTTATGTTTGCCTATGTGCCGTCGGTACCTTCTGGTACCTGTTCATTCGTTCCTGCTGTCACTGTCTAATTCACGCTCCAGAGTGGACCCTGGCAACTTCCTGCTGCAAAGCCTAACCCTACCATCTGGGGCCCTAGTGAATACCAGGAGTTGCTTAGTCACGCCCCTCTGGAGTATTACTAGACAGTGGCGCAGTGGGGGTTTTCTCCCACTGTGCTGACGGTACATAGAGCTCATGTTTTGTCTGTGCTACCTTCCCTGGTTTTTGTTTGTGCAATAAACTCTTGTGTGTCTGTACCTGATTTCCGTTTGTTTATTGTTTGACGACGCGGTGGTCTCTCTTGGGACCTCCAACTCGTGACAGGCGTATTTCAGTACTACTAGAAAAATATATTCTCAGTGCATTTCTGCAGTTAATTGTGATGAAAGCGTTTAGTGGACTATTTTAGTACAAAAAGAAAAATATATTCATCGCTTTTAGTGGTGTTTTAATTTCCATTTAATTGGTGTAGTTCAGCTACAAGCATGTCAGGCAGAGAAGTGCCAGGCCATGCACAGAGGACCCTCTTTGCCTGCGCGCCCTTTCTACACGTGCCACACATAGGACTGTAGTGGTGAACCGCTGCTCTCACTCAAAGTGTAACAAGAACAAAACTAAGGTACGGACATGCGCCTTTTTTAGAAGAAACCAGGCAGTACACACCCAGCTGCACAAAAAACTAGGGTGACACAGACTTGATAAAGGGGCCGTCGAGACCCCGAAACGCGTTGTCTCAAAATAAACTTTATTGTATCCTGTACCGGGTCGTGGTAATGCGCCTTATGATCGTCTACCAGCTTGATCACCCCACAGTGACAAGCTAAGATACGTTTTCCAATGCACAGAGGACTGGCAGAGGCCTGAATGTTTTGGGCACAAGCAGAGGTCGTGGCAGAGTAACGGAGCGTGGCAGCAGGAGTCGCAGCGAGAGGCATGAGCTCTTGGTGTCTTCTAGTGATCGTGTCTTGACCAGCAACCCAGCAGTTCTTTATTGGTTAACTCGGTCACCCACGTCATCCCAAGTGACATCAGACACCCCCAGCCAACAATCGGTGGGTTCGTCAGATACAACCCATAGTTGTCATGGTCCAGGAGCAGGCCCTGTGCCCTCACTTGTTCTCAACCTGCCTCTGTCCTTTGCTGTTCCCTCGGCCATAGAAGTATTGTATGCTGTGGGCTCAGCTCCACTATACAGCAAGGACAAGCTGCTAGAGGACAGTCAGCAGCTACTGCCCAGCCAAGATCTGGAGTAGACATCCGCAGCTTCCTCCACTAGGCGGGCAAGTAGTGAAGAGGAGAGTGGCGCAGGAGCTTGTGTTGCGACATAACTAGTATGAAAATACAATGGGTGTCATTCATGATGGCGCTATGCCTGTTTTTGGCATAAATAAAATCACTAGATCCCATTTTGAGACTTAATGCGCCCATACAGCAATATTTTGGAGGGGGCATGGCAGTGGCTGGGTCCAGGATATCCGGCCCTCCACATTTACTATATGTAATGCCTGAAAACATGCGTAAAAGCAGAGTAAAAACTACTCCAGTCAAAGGCTGGAGTAGTTTTTACTCCAGTTGCAATGTCTGCCGGCGGTGTGCCTAATTTATGAAGAGACCTGAAGACAGAGCAAAGGCTCTGCTTCCACTACTGGAACAGGGACTGCCTGCACCACAAAAAAAAAAACATTTCTGTTTTGACCTGAACCCAACCTGATCCAGTGTTCTTTTTCCTGGGCAGCCCATGATGCTGCACTAACTTCTCCTCTTCCAGGACCAGCAGCGCGGCATGAAGAAGGAGGCGGGGCCAACGGGAGCGTTGCACAGGAACGTCCACTTGGTAACGTCATGTCAGGACGCTGTGGGAAGTATGGTGGCCTGGTAGGTGCATTGCCAGGATGGGCTTTACGGGAACAGGCACATACCACATGAAGTCCGAGCTGCGGCGGTGAGCGGGCCTGCGTAGAGGTGCTGAGCGGAGGTACTGACAGTAAGAAAGTACAGGGAACACTTCCCCCCGGCCCCCCCACGCTATGCATAGGGTGTCAGCTTGCCTGTGAAGCAGTGGCTGAGCCAGCTGCGTGGTAGCATGGCCGGGAGTCAGCAGAGTGGCAGCAGTTGCAGGTCGGGAGCCAAACGAACCAGGGGTAGCCCACCTGCTTTGCAGCAGCCTACCTGTCTGGGAAGTAGTGGTACAGAGGTTCACGGAGGAAGCGGCGGTAGCAGTCAGTCAGTGCGGATTGAGGAAAATCACCTACTCGGCGGTGTGGCAGTTTTTTATTAAGCTGCCAGTGGAAGTTAACGGGGCCACATGTAGAATATGTGGGCAGAAGTGTGGCCAGGATGCCAATTAAGGGACTACGGACCTGCGTCAACATATGCAGTGTCGCCATGCAGTGGCCAAGGAATACCGTGGTTCCAATGTGGTGGTCCAGCCTGCCGCAGCTACCGCTGCATCACCCAGTGGCACGCACCTGGTTTCAGCCAGTCAAGGCTCCATCACCTCAGCCGAAGGGAGCTGTCTGTCATTCCCATCTTCTGCTGGTCCAGATGCTCCTGCTCCTACTCCTTGTCAGTCATTCCATCAGCAATCGATCCCTGAAGCGATTGCCAAGAGACAGCAGTATGCGTGCACTATTGTTGATTGAGCACCAAAGTGCTCGGGTGCTAGGGTGTTCTGGCCGAACACATTGGGATGGAAGTCAATGGGAGATGCCGAGCATTAAACCAGGCACCCCCTGCTCTGAAGAGGGGAGGGTGCCTGGTTCATAGGAAAAGGTCAGAAATTGATGGAAACACCACCAAAATGGTTCGGGAACAGCAATTGTATACAAGGGCCTGCAGCTGAGCTGACCATGTAAAACATTATATGCGAAGGGCATATATGCAAGGGCATTATATGAGACGAATAAGCATGTTGTATGCATCTTGGACTCCCAGGTCGCTGCTGGTAACAATGTAGTCCGAGCAATACTTTTATAGACTGACAATAATACTCACAGAACTGAAGAAAAAAATCGATTTTAGAGGAAAAAATGTTAGGAAACATTCTTTACTGTATATTTACTTGTAGTAAATGCAAGTGCTGCCAAAAATTACAAGGAAGAGGCACTCCGATACAACCATATAATTACATAAAGGAGGGCCTTATTCACATTGTGGTACAATTGTTCATGTAGTGGGACTCCTACACTCATAAAGCCTATGCACTAAGTGAAAGGGCTGCCAAAAATTACAAGGAACCGGCACTCCAATACACCCTTTGTTGCACATAAATGAGGGCATCATACACAGCCTTAAAAAATTATGATTTATGGCCTGCTAGTGACCCTCAAAAATATTTGGAGCAAGGGCCTGCTGATCTGACCATTTAAAACATTATGGGTGAGGTCCTGCTGCTGATTTGGTGACTCTAGACGACCCATTCGGATGTCTGGCCTATCAACTTTTGATGTTATTGTCAGAGCAAACCATGGTGACTACGGGTAACGGGGAATCAGGTTTGGATTTCGGAGAGGGAGCCTGAGAAACGGCTACGGCTACCACATCCAAGCAAGGTATCATGTTTGAAAAAACCTATTAGGTAAAATTAGGTGAGGGCCTGAAGGTGAGCTGAATCTGTAAAAGATTTTAGGTGCGGGCCTGCTGGTGAGCTGACCCTCTAAAAAACTATATGTGAGGGCCTGCTGGTGAGCTGACCCTGTAAAACATTATATGCTCGGGGCTGCTGGGGAGCTGACCCTCTAAAAAATTATATGCAAGGGCCTTCAGGTGAGTTGACCCTGTAAAAGATTGTAGGTGAAGGCCTGCTGGTGACCTGACCCTGTAAAACACTGTAGTTGAGAGTCTTCTGGTGAGCTGACCCTGTAAAACATTATATGCGGGGGCCTGCAGCTGAGCTGACCATGTAAAACATTATATGCGAAGGGGATATATGCAAGGGCATTATATGAGACGAATAAGCATGTTGATATGATGGAAGAGAAGAAGGAGGATGAGAAAAGGAAGATTCAACCATATACCCTTGTTTGTGGAGGAAGGGGTGCATGGGAATACAGTGTATTCAGTACATTATAAAAGACACATTTAAAGTGCCTTTATGGTCATCAGCTTTTCTCTGGTGGAGTCAAGAAGTCATGGTCAATCCAGGCCTTGTTCATTTTTATAACAATCAACCTGTCAGCATTTTCAGCTTACAGGCGGTTATGTTTATTTGTTATAATGCCACCAGCAGCACTAAATACCCGCTCAGACAAAACGCTGGCGGCATGCAGGCCAGCACCTCCAAGGCGTAGAGTGCCAGTTCGTACCACATGTCCAGCTTGGACACCCAGTAGTTGTAAGGAAGTAAGGGATCATTGAGGACGTTGACACGGTCTGATATGTTCTCCTTCACCATCTTCCAAAAATTTTCCCTCCTTCTGTCACTAGGCAATGCATCAGGGTGAGGGTGCTGGCGGCGTATCATGAAACTGTCCCAGGCTTTGGAGAGTGTTGCCCTGCCTCTGTTGGAACTGCTGTGTGTTCCCCTTGTCTCCCCTCCTTGGTTGGTCAAGGAACTACGGACTCTGCCACCAGCTTTGTCAGATGGAAATTTTTGGAGCACTTTTTCAACAAGGATCTTCTGGTATTGCACCGTTTTCAATTCACTGAAAAAAATGCACCAAAATGATACGCAACTGACAATACTAGCTAATTCCTCAGGCCGATGTTAAAAGCTGAGAACTTTGCCAATATCTTCCAGTCAGGAACATATCGGAGCCCCTCATGCACCACGTCACGGTGTCTCAGCACGCATGGGGTCCTACCACTAAACTGCCCGTGGTGTGTGAACTGGGTCTGAACAGTGCAATTAACTCACAGCCAGGCTCTCACATGCCTCCATAGTGGTATCACACATGCATTGTGAGGTAAAATAAAGCTGTGAGCCGCACCCACAACAGACCATGTGACACAGAAGCTACCAGGTGCAAAAGAATGTTACTAACAATATAAAGTGACACATTCCATACACATAAGGACAAAAACTCACTGAAAAAAGGCCTAAATGGGTAAAAATGCTCCAAACCCAGACACTGTGGCGTGTCTATAACCGGGGGAGCAATTCCTCCGCATGCGGTCCGCAGACAACGGCAATCCCCAGCAAAAAATGCGTACAATGGAGGATGCCGGTGCGGAACGCATGCACCACAAGAACATCTTACACAAAATGATACATTTGTGTATGTATATTTTTTCATCTGCACAATGTATCATTTTGTGAAAGATGTTCTTGTGGTGCATGCGTTCCGCACCGGAATCCTACATTGTACGCATTTTTTGCTGGGGATTGCCGTTGTCTGCAGACCGCATGCGGAGGAATTGCTCCCCCGGTTATAGACACGGCACAGTTTTCTGGGTTTGGAGCATTTTTACCCGTTTAGGCCACTTTTTTCAGTGAGTTTTTATTGCACTGTTTTGCTCGTCCTCCACCAGAGGAATGAGAGATGAGAAGTTCTCTTTGTAGTGGGGGTCGAGAAGGGTGAATAACCAGTAATCCGTGTTGTCTAAAATGCATATAACGCGCGGGTCGCGGGAAAGGCACCCTAACATGAAGTCAGCCATGTGTGCCAGAGTACCAACAGGCAAGACTTTGCTGTCGTCATCAGGAGGATAATTTTTAATCTCATCATCCTCTTCCTCCTCTTCTGCCCACCCACGCTGAACAGATGGAATTAAACGTCCATGGGTACTACCCTCTGTAGCATAGGCAACCGTCTCCTTCTCCTCCTCCTCCTCCTCCTCTTCATCGTCCAATTCGCACTGAAAAGATGAACTGAGGGTGTTCTGGCTGTCACCCTGTGTAATGTCTTCCCCCATTTCCACCTCTTCCACATGCAATGCGTCGTCCTTAATTGTGAGCAGCGAGCGTTTGAGTAGACACAGAAGTGGGATGGTTAAGCTGATAATAGCATTATCGCCACTCACCATCTGTGTTGATTCCTCAAAGTTTCTTAAAACCTCACAGAGGTCAGACATCCATGCCCACTCCTCGCTTGTGAATAGCGGAAGCTGACTGGAAAGGCGACGCCCATGTTGCAGCTGGTATTCCACTACTGCCCTCTGCTGCTCAAAAAGCCTGGCCAACATGTGGAACGTCGAGTTCCAGCACGTGCTCATGTCGCACAACAGCCGATGAGCTGCCAATTTCAAGCGTTGCTGCAGCGTTGACAGATCATCTGAAGCTGTTGATGACTTGCAGAAATAGGCACACACGCGGTGCACCTTCACCAGTAGCTTAGGCAAATTGGGGTAGGTTTTGATTACCCCGGGTCATGCCAACCTGCATGGGTTCCTCGGTGGAGACCTCAGTGTTGTCCCTGGAAAAGTCCTCTGGCTGGACCACCATCTGAGAACAGAACTGTCGTTCTTGTCGTCTCTCTCTAACTCGTTGGTCAAGTCGGACAACTAGGGTCATCATCTCCTCTAAGGTCTCTGGAATTTGATGACTGACTAATAGATCTTTTAAATTATCAGACAGACCAGACCTAAACTGACTCTTCAGGGCTGGTTCATTCCATCCTGAGGGGACACACCACCATCTGAATTGGGTGCAATACTCCTCCGCATGGAGATGGCCCTGAACCAGTGCCCTAAGAGCCGTCTCGGCTACCAGGGCCCTATCTGGTTCGTCATAGAGGGTACCCAGGGCCTTCATCAGTGATGAAGGTGCAAGAGTGCACCGAAACGTGTTTGGTCATATGAGAGACAGTACATGGATCTATAATATCCGGATAAGCTAAAGGACTTTTTGCAAAGAAAAATCGCCAGATAATATTCATTGAGCAGGCTGAAAATCGCTGACGTAATTATCCAGCTGACCGGAGCAACAGAGTTACTCTTCCGGTCACATAGGACATAATTTCCTGTACCACGTGGGATGCAGTAAGAACACCCAGGGATCCAGGAGGCCGCAGCAGAGAGAGACGCCGAGGACCACGTGCGCACCAACGCCATCTAGGACCGGATCATCGCCTGCATACATCAGGGTATTGCGAACTTAGAAATCTCTTTACAGCCGCTCCCTAAGACCCAGAATTAATGGGGTAAGACTGTTCCATTAATAAAATTGAACATTTATCCAGGACATAAGAGGATTTACATCAGTGGTTAAGCTACTAATAGTTTTATCCTATTTTATGCAGTCTATTTTATCTTGGTTTGAATACCTTATACATTGTGCACATCTATGTGTTTTAATAAGACCTCTATACAGACTGATCTGTATATATAGTCTACTCGACTACCCACCTTTATAACTTGTGGCCAAGACATTACTGAATTGACTGATTCAGTGGTGTATATTTTATATGTAACCAATAAACAACTGTTTATATACTATACTTGTAATCTGATTATCTATATACCCAGCCATTTGAGTGTCCTTCATTCTTTGAATTCTCTAAAATGAGAAATATATATATAAATAAAACTATTGTTTAGAAATAGAAAACAGAAAATTGGCATGTGCATATTGTGAGGCAGTGACAGGCCTCATAGCTGCTAGGGGAGATTCATGGCAGGAGATTTTGTGTAATCCCCGTCAGTCATCAGGTCTGAGGCAGCACCAGATGACACAAACAGTCTGGTATAAGATCCCAGCCCACACTGTCAGTCAAAGAGAGAGTCTTGGTGCAACAGAGGCCTGCTGGAGGCTCTGGAAGAGTGGTCTCTGCCGCGATGGCTGAGGGGCTGTAAGCCGTGTACCGGGGTGGGCTCCCCAGAATACAGCGAAGTCACAGACAAGGAAAGCGACACTGACACCAGCTTAATATGCAAGAACAGAAAACTTGACTTAGACAACAAGTAATAACATAAGCCTCACCAAAGCAATACAAACATGCATAGAAACGCTATATCCCGGACCCACAGTCAATGTCCCTGTCCACTAAACAGGCCTAGCCAATGGTGGGCACAGCAGAGCCTGCAAGTCGTGCTGTGCCGCTGCAGAGGACACCCCTAGCCGGTGGCAAACGCAGCAGAGCCTGCAAGTCAATAACTGTGCTGCAGTCCAGTACAGTACAGCCTAGCAATGCCTAGGCTAGTCTCTGTAACTTCAGGCGCCACACAATATACTACAATCAGTAACCGGGTGTACTGACCTGCGTCCGTTCTGGGCCCGAGGATGCAACCTACCAGAGATGGCCACCAAACTTATCAGCAACCGTGCGGCCTTGCTTGATGATGAGGCCTTCTGACCACACACTGAACTGGTCTTCCTGGGGCAATCTCTCTTTCAAAAGAGCTGGATACAGAAAGGATATAACAGCTACTCTCCTTCTTCTGAGTGTCCATTAACTGCTGGACATCTGCAAACCAGGATGGAATCGGATTCAGTCCCTCACAGCACAATCCTTCCACCATGTCAGATCAACAGTTCCTGGTTCACTCACAGGCAGTAGCATGAATCATCATCTGTTTTGCATATTCAAATCTGAGAAAGTGCTGGCTGTAGCTGCAAAACAGTGGACTCTAGTGCCCGAAATAACAAATTACAGTTTAAGTACAGACATTATGCAGAAATAGCTGTTTCACAATCTCACATGTCACCCCACTAGAAGTTGTGGCCCTCGGCAACTCTCCCCATACAAACTCATCCTGAGCATAGCACTGTGGAGGCACACCAGCATTGGGCCTCGCTGACCTTCTCAGATTGGGGGTTTCAGAAATACTGGGGACATCAGGCATATTTGACAAGAGAGAAGCTGTTGATTGCTCAGCATTGCATCTGGGTGGCAAACCTGCCACGGCCGGAACCTCTGTGGACACTTGAGCAGGGACGGCCCACCATTCCTCCTCTTCCTCGTCTGAGGGGCTTTCCTCGATACCCTGAGCGTGAGGAGGCACCCCCTCTACGCACACAGGGTCATCAAAATTGCAATGTCTCAACATATTACGATGTAAGTTCCGTGAGGGTCCCCCTGTCCCTACTGGCTCTACCTCATAGACCGGAATAGCGGGGTCTACGCTTCTCTTCACCGTGTATGGAACTGCCTCCCACCGTCCATCCAACTTCCCTGATGGCCGTTTGGCTTTGACCATCACCCAATCACCAGGGACATACCCATCTTTCTGCACTGGTCTTGGGTTAGGGTGTACCACCTGTCCCAGGCGCTCCCCCACAACCTTGTGTACAGCTCTCAGCCGTCTGCGGTGCTCCTGCACCAATGTGGTGGTACTTCTGGGTGGGTGCTCCATCGGGTTAGGCATGTGGAGATCTTCAATCTCCCGTCCAGCTCGTCCAAACATAAGCATATGTGGAGAGTATCCGGTGGTAGTACTCAGGTAGGTATGTGGGCCACTGGGCTTTTTGACTGTCTTCCAGAGTCCGCAGCATCTGAAGCAAGGTGTGATTGAAGCGTTTGCACGCCCCTTTTCCTTGTGGGTGATATGGAGTGGTTCGGGAGTGTTCAATCCCATACAGTTGATACAGTTCATTCATTAGAGCAGTGTTTCCCAACCAGTGTGCCTCCAGCTGTTGCAAAACTACAACTCCCAGCATGCCCGCACAGCCAAAGGCTGTCCGGGCATGCTGGGAGTTGTAGTTTTGCAACAGCTGGAGGCACACTGGTTGGGAAACACTGCATTAGAGTACCCTGAAAGCATGCTCCCTGGTCAGAATGTATCCTCCGTGGACACCCGAACACCTGTATAAAGTGTTTACAGACAGCTTTGGCGGCTGACTCTGTGGTTTGGTCTCTGGTGGGCACAGCCACCGCATACTTGGTAAAGTGATCTGTCATAACTAAACAGTACGAGTGTCCCGAGGTAGAATATCCGATCTGTACATAATCAATCATCAGAAGTTCTAGGGGCGCAGAGGTGCGGATGGTCTGCACAGGAGCCCGCTGTTCAGTACTTTTACTCAACCCGCAGGATCGACACTTAAGACATGCCGCGGCCAGTACACCAGCCGTTGGAGCCACTTGAACGTTTTGTCACTCCCGAAATGAGCTCTCTTTTCATGAGCTTCTCTGGCGGCCTCCGGTCCCAACGACATGGGAATTACAATCTGTTGCCGATACTGCAGCTCTGACTGTAAGTATATGATCTGGCACAGGAGGCCCTGAGTAATTATCAGCTTGTCCCACTGCCTTAACAACTTCTGACCCTCTGGGGTCAGGAGGGCTCATTCTTCTGGCTGAGGCTAGATCTTGCTCTGAACTCATTCTTTCACCTTTCACGAATCCCAGCAGCTATCCTGGACTCTCTCCCAATCAGTCAACGTTTTCCCCAGCACCAGCGTCATTCCAGACGCCACCCCACTTGAATGTGCCTCATCCGGGAACAGAGGTAAGCGACCAAGGTCAGGAGTTTCAGTATCCTCTAACTCCTCATCGGCTCTCTGAGTCGACTGTCCTACTGGAACTCGAGAGAGTGCATCGGCGTTGCCGTTCTCCCTATCGGACCGGAACTTGATGCAGTATTGGTACTTAGAGAGGCGGGCCAACCATCTTTGCTCGAGTGCACCGAGCTTGGCTTTCTCCAGGTGTGCCAACAGGTTGTTGTCCCTCATAACGGTCAGTTCTGCACCAGTCAGGTGTTCTGCAAACCTTTCGGTCATGGCCCACACCAGTGATAGTAGTTCCAGTTTAAAGGAGCTATAGTTATCAGGGTTGCGTTCTGACTCTCTTAGGGATCGGCTCCCATAGGTGATGACTCTCTCTCGTCCATCCTGGACTTGGGATAAGACGGCTCCCAGACCATGTAGGCTTCCATCAGTATACAGCAGGAATGGGGTATCAAAGGCCTCTTGTTGCCGGGGCCCCCAGTTGATGGGGCGTTTCTTTGGGCCCCCAGCCGTGCCTCTTAGCAACTCGTTTAACGGGCCCACCAGATGAGCGAATTTGGGTATAAAACTCCTGTAGTAGACGGCCAGTCCCACGAACACCCGGCCAGTCCCACGAACACTTCTGAACGGCCTCCACCTTGCTGAGGGCCGGTTTTTCCCCCTCCTGGGTGACCACATGTCCTAAGTACTCTATCTGCTGTTGGAACAGCTGGCATTTCTTTGGCTTGATCTTGAGCCCATGGTCTCGTAGCCGTCCCAAGACTTGCCGCAGCTTCCGGAGGTGATCTTCAAAGGAGGCAAAAAACAGGGTCAAACAGGATAGGCGGTAAAGACCCACCTGAACGCTGCTCCAAAAATAAGAATTAAACTATTGTGAGGGGGCAGTAACTGAATAAAATATCACTTTTAATCACATTAGGGATAAAAAAAGGCCCCTACAGACAAACAAACATGTAAGAAAGGTGATATCAAAACCCATTTAATCAAATTGCTCACAGCGGCTACGATAAGACTGTCAGGTAAAGAAAGTAACCACACGGTGCATAGCGCCAAATATAGCGCTCAGCTAGGTACCTAAGAAGGAATACCGTAAGAGGCTGAGATGTTACCGTGGGTACTAATAGTGGACTAGCGAAGAGTGTTTCAAATTAGGGAAATAAAGGGTATTGGTATGGTGTATACACTGACCCTAGTGGATCCCTACTTGTCCTAGTCCACTCTACTAATGTATCCTGGGAACGGGGTCCGAAAAACCCCCGCAAGGGGTGGCCCCGACTGGAGCTCTGCTCCTACGCTGGATGCCCTGTTGAGGGCCTAGACAGCAATAGAAGAACCATATACCCATTGAGTGATACAAATCATGGCTAAAAAATCTTAATTGAGTTTGTTGGAAAAACCATCCCACCCAAACCCATTCAGGCTAATAGCAAGAAAATCCTTAAGTGTCCCGACGCGTTTCCACAAAATAAGCCCCAAGATTCTTCAGGGGACACGGGGCATAAAGATGGTAACCCCAGCTGGCGTATGGCTCAACAGATAGGGGGTAGCTGTTTGATGGCTACAGTCAGTGTGCGGCTGAGCCTAAAACATAACAGAAAAAGAAAACCACATAAGAATGATAACCATTAAAACACCACCATTCATCCATAAAAGAGGACGATGGGGGAAGTGGCGACTTACTGTTTGGTGGCTGCGGTCAGTGTATGGCTGTGGACCCAGATGAAAGGGAGAACCAGAGTGGTGGTGTCCACCTGGATGAAAAGACCGGCAGCTTATTGAGCCGAACAGCTCCATTATAAAAGCAGAGGGACCAGGTGAGACGCATACCTGACAATCAGCGTCACATGACCAGTCGTCCGCTGATGATGTCAGTGGATGCGACTCACCCTCGCGGTCACGTGATCAAAAATACGGGAGTCACGTGACCACGCATGCGCAAAAGAAACAGCCCCAATGTGTTTCATGAGGCCTGATGGAACGCAAGCCGGAAATAACTTTCGTGTCACGTGACCGGACGCCAACCGCTGGCGTCACATACAGCGGCAGCATCATACTGGTCACGTGATCAGAAAAGAGCCGGCCGCGCTCGCGCAAAAATGTGCGGGCAGCCCCGCTCTTCAAAGGATGCCCCGAACACTACTATGTCATCCAGGTATATCAACACTGATTCGAAGTTGAGGTCCCCCAGACAGTGTTCCATCAATCGCTGGAATGTCCCTGGAGCATTGGAGAGGCCGAAGGGCATCCGGTTGAACTCGTAGAGTCCCATAGGTAGAATGAAGGCTGTCTTGGCTTTGTCCTTCTTGGCCACCGGCACCTGCCAATACCCACTAGACAAGTCAAGGGTTGAGAAGAACTTAGCTTGGCTATGGGCTGATAATGGCTCTTCAATCCGCGGAAGGGAATAGGCATCCCGGACGGTCTGAGCATTCAGCTTCCGATAATCCACGCAGGATCAGAGACTCCCGTCTTTCTTCCGCACCAAAACTACCGGAGCAGCCCAAGGACTTTGACTCTCCTGGATCACCCAATTCTCCAACATGCTAGCCACCATATCTTTCACCTCTTGATACATCTTAGGTGGGATCTGCGGGTAGCGTTCCCGGATTTCATGTTCGATGGCAGTAGCACACCCAAAGTCCTCATCATGTCTTGAGAAGGCCTCCTGAAATTCCCATAGGGTTTCTTCCAGCAGCTTTTGTTCCCCCGGGGTCAGGGTTCTGCAGTCCACCCCCATACTGGCCATGATCACTCGACCGTTCCACTCCGCTGTCGGGGTTTCCCTTGAATGGACATCCACAACATAGGTCCAGGCTGATCTCCTATCCGGCTGCAGCGTAAAGCCCCTTTGTCGAGCGATACCCCCTTTGGACACATAAACTTTAGCCAGCAGGGTGTTTGCGGGGATGGTTAACTCGCAGTCCTCAACATTACAGCAGCGCACACATCCGTCTTTCACAACGGCAAGGGCTCGATCAGGACGTCCAGTCCATTCAGTCGTCGTCCAGCCCCCACTGCTCAATATTCGCTCCTGTCGAGGTGGGACCCTGTATCAACTAGGCAGCAAACCTTTCGGCCTTCCAGCTCGGCTTCTAATACAGGGCTGCTGGCATACAGATCACATTCTTCACGCAGAAGGCTTAACTTTTGGTGCACCGCCGCAGGACGCCCAGCTACTGCAGCGGTCGGAAGTTTAACGTCGGCTCTGACGCTACCTGTTCTGGGCACCCTCTGGCCATATGGCAGTACTTTCGGCAAACCCAACAGAGGGGCCCACTTCTGCCCTGCCCCCTCACCGGGGTTGTTCTGGGTGGAGTGACACGAGGTGCGGGGACAGTTTCCGGAGGCCGAGACGGTTCTACCTTCATCTGGGACACTTCCAGCCGAAGCTCTTTCAATTCCGCCCACAGGGCCTGGACCACATCCTTTAAGGACTCCGATTCTTCAGATCCCGGCCGGTCCCTTGTAATATGCGTGCTATTAACCACTCTTGCTGCTGTAGGTATGGGCTCTTCCTCCCTCTCTACGGCAGCAAAATAAACGCTGTAGAATGTCATATCGGACATTGTTCGGGTCATCTCTTGTAATTTATCTTGTAGAAATTTATTGGAGAGCCCCACTATGAACTGATCTTGGAGAAGCAGGTCCACCTCCCGGAAGGCGCCCATAGCCTCAGGGTCTCATCGTTGAATCTCATTCTGTGTCTCCTGTAGAGCATTGGAATATTGCAACAGGGTCTCGCCCTCTCGCTGGGGTCGATTAAAGAAGTGACTCCGTAACTGTACCACTTTGGCCCGCCCCCCCTTGGGCTCTCTCTAGCAGAGAGAATATCTTCTCTAGGGTATCTCTCTCAGAGTCAGGCCTTACCATCACTGTCTGCCTGACGTCACCCTCTAGGGCTCCTAACGCAACCTCGGCCCGCAGTTCGGGGGTCAGGTTACACATTTTAACCGCACTTCGCACCCTTTCAGTCCAGGCCTGCAATGTCATATTGTTACCGTCAAACTTTGGCAGATGACGCAGCGCCCCTACAGGGATGTATCCTACTGGGGTAACCATATTGTTGGGGGCAAGCTGGACTTGCGCCTGTGCACCATGGTGATCCGGCACTACTGGTGCCGGGGGACGATCTCCCTCCGCGTTCCCCTCCATAACGGTTGCTGTATCCTGCCAACTAAGCCAAGTTGTAAGCCATGTACCAGGGTGGGCTCCCCAGAATACAGCGAAGTCACAGACAAGGAAAGCGACACTGACACCAGCTTAATATGCAAGAACAGAAAACTTTACTTAGACAACAAGTAATAACATAAGCCTCACCAAAGCAATACAAACATGCATAGAAACGCTATATCCTGGACCCACAGTTAATGTCCCTGCCCACTAAACAGGCCTAGCCGATGGTGGACACAGCAGTGCCTGCAAGTCGTGCTGTGCCGCTGCAGAGGACACCCCTAGCCGGACGATAAGTGAGGTAGAATTATCCCTGTTTAGTTAGAGCCCAGACGGGCAAGGGGTTTGTTTTGTTATTTTTGTTTGGCTGTCATGAAAATAAACCGCACGTTTGGACCTGCAATCCGGCTGTTGTGGCGATAATTGTGAGAATGACCCCCAAAAAAGATCTAATCCCTCACAGTATGTATTCACCCCCTTTATTAGGAAGCCCATAAAAAGCTCTGGTGCAACCAATTACCTTCAGAAGTCACATAATTAGTGAAATGATGTCCACCTGTGTGCAATCTAAGTGTCACATGATCTGTCATTACATATACACACCTTTTTTGAAAGGCCCCAGAGGCTGCAACATCTAAGCAAGAGGCATCACTAACCAAACACTTCCATGAAGACGAAGAAACTCTTAGTGGGAGGGAAATATGTTATTTAACTGGGACTGTATGTTAGAGCGGCTGAAGGGAGGGGAGGGTTGTGAGTTACATAGGACTATATGTTATAGAAGACTATAAGAAAGATATGATTTTTACATGGGACTGTATGTTATAGAAGATTGGAGGGAGATGACTGGTGTTATTTACATAGGACTTGATATTTTAGAAGACTGGAGGGTAAGGAGTGATGTTATTTATATGGGACTATGTGTTGGAGGGAGGTGAAGGAGGGGATTTAAGTTATTTACATGGGACTGTATGTTATAGAGAACGGTAAGAAAAATAAGTTATTTAAATGGGACTGGAGGGAGAGGACTGGTGTTATTTTCATGGGACTGCAAGGTATAGAAGACTGAAGGGAGAGGAGTGAAGTTATTTACATGGGACTGCATGGTATAGAGGACTGTAAGAAAGATAAGTTATTTACATGGGACTGTATCATATAAAAGACTGGTGGGAGCCGACTGGTGTTATTTACATGGTACTGCATGGTATAAAAGACTGGAGGGAGAGGACGGGCATTATAATTTATGGGGGCACTACAGAGATGATTATAACTCCGGGGGGAATGGCAGGAGGTATTATAATTACAGGGGGCACTGCAGGGAACATTATAAATACTGTGGGCAGTGGTGGAGGGCATTACTACTACTAAGGGCTCTATAGAAGTTCCTCATAGATTATAAGAGGTGCCTTATAGGGAGGCCTTATTAGTACTGAGGGTACTGTAAGAAGCCTTTGTCACCGCCAGCTCTGTGAGAAGATCTGGCAGACGTTCTTCTCTACCTGTTGTATGATGTTCTTTGTTTTGGTTTCACTTTCTCATCTCCTTTCCTTCTCCCAGCTGTCATCTATTTGCACTGATTGTCTCCCTTTATATTCCCTCCCATACTAGAAAAATGTGTGTTTGCGGCTCCGGAGATTCAATTTCTTGGTTTTCTTCTCTCCGCTTCTGGTTTTCGCATGGACCTTGAGAAGGTCCACGCTGTGCTTGATTGGAAGCTTCCTGAGAATCAGAAGGCGCTGATGCGGTTTTTGGGTTTTGCCAATTATTACAGAAAGTTCATTTTGAATTATTCCTCTGTTGTTAAGCCACTCACTGATATGACTAAAAAGGGGGTAGATCTTTCTTCGTGGTCGGTAGATGCGCTTAAAGCCCTTTTTAGTATCAAAGAGAGTTTTGCTTCCGCTCCCATTTTGGTACAACCTGATGTCTCTCTACCTTTTATTGTTGAGGTGGACACTGCTGAGGTGGGTGTGGGTGCGGTCTTATCTCAGGGTCCCTCTCCTGCCAAATGGCGACCGTGTGCCTTTTTCTCAAGGAAACTCTCCTCTGCAGAGAGAAATTACGATGTGGGAGATAGGGAGTTGTTGGCCATCAAATTAGCTTTTGAGGAATGGCGCCATTGGTTAGAGGGAGCCAGACACCCTAATACCGTGTTTACAGACCATAAGAATCTGGCCTACTTGGAATCGGCCAAGCGTCTGAACCCGAGACAGGCCAGATGGTCTTTGTTCTTTTCTTGGTTTAATTTTGTTGTTATGTTCCGCCCTGGGGTTAAAAATGTGAAGGCTGATGCCCTGTCACGTTGTTTTCCGGGAGGGGGGAATTTTGAAGACCCGGGTCCCATTTTGGCTGAAGGGGTGGTCGTCTCTGCTCTTTATCCTGATTTGGAGGCAGAGGTTCAGGCAGCCCAGGCAGAGGCTCCTGATATTTTTCCCCCTAGGAGGTTGTTTGTGCCTCTCGCTTTACGACACAAGGTTTTTAAGGAGCACCACGATACTGTCCTTGCTGGGCACCCAGGGAGCAGAGCAACAGTGGATCTCATTGCTCGGAGATTCTGGTGGCCGGCTCTTCGTAAGACGGTGGAGGGTTTTGTGGCAGCCTGCGAGACCTGTGCTCATGCCAAGGTCCCTCATTCACGGCCACCGGGTTCTCTCCTCCCGTTACCCATTCCTTCCCGTCCTTGGACGCATCTGTCCATGGACTTCATTACGGATCTGCCTCGTTCCTCGGGGAAGACTGTCATTCTGGTAGTAGTGGACCGTTTTAGCAAAATGGCGCATTTCATTCCCTTTCCTGGGTTACGCAATGCTAAGACGCTGGCGCAAGCGTTTGTTGATCACATTGTTAAATTGCATGGCATTCCTTCAGACATCGTTTCTGATAGGGGCACGCAATTTGCTTCCAGATTCTGGAAGGCCTTCTGTTCTCACTTGGGGGTTCGGTTGTCGTTCTCTTCTGCTTTTCACCCGCAGTCGAATGGTCAGACCGAATGCGTCAATCAGAATCTGGAGACATATCTGCACTGTTTTGTGGCGGAGAATCAGGAGGATTGGTGTTCTTTTTTGTCCCTTGCTGAGTTTGCTTTAAATAACCATCACCAGGAGTCCTCTGATAAGTCACCATTTTTTGGTGCATATGGGTTTCATTCGCAGTTTGGGACATTCTCTGGAGAGGGGTCTTCTGGTTTACATGATGAGGAGAGATTTTCCTCGTCTTTGTCATTTATTTGGCAAAAGATTCAGGGTAATCTGAAGAGGATGAGTGAGAGATATAAGCGTGTGGCGGATAAGAGACGTGTGCCTGGTCCGGACCTGAATGTGGGGGATCTGGTGTGGTTGTCTTGAAAGAATATCAAACTGAAGGTTCCCTCCTGGAAGTTGGGTCCTAGGTTTATTGGGCCTTACAAGATCTTGTCCGTCATCAATCCCGTTGCCTTCCGTCTTGATCTTCCTCAGACTTGGAAGATCCATAATGTTTTTCACAGGTCCCTATTAAAACCTTATGTCCAACCCACTGTACCCGCCTCTTTGCCTCCTCCTCCGATTGTTGTTGATGGTAATCTTGAATTTCAGGTCTCTAGGATTGTGGATTCTCGCATTATCCGTGGTTCTCTCCAGTACCTCGTTCATTGGGAGGGTTATGGTCCTGAGGAGAGGATGTGGGTCCCAGTGGCGGACATTAAGGACACTCGTCTCATCAGGGCTTTCCATAGGTCTCATCCTGAGAAGGTGGGCTCTGAGTGTCCGTAGTCCACCCGTAGAGGGAGGGGTACTGTCACCGCCACCTCTGTGAGAAGATCTGGCAGACGTTCTTCTCTACCTGTTGTATAATGTTCTTTGTTTTAGTTTCACTTTCTCATCTTCTTTCCTTCTCCCAGCTGTCACCTATTTGCACTGATTGTCTCCCTTTATATTCCCTCCCATACTGCCTCACTTTGCGGTTTATACTTCTTCCTGGATTGTGTTCATTGCTGGAGGCTGCTTCTCCTGATTCCTCAGATAAGTCTGTTTCCTTTATTTGTGTTTCTTGCTGGCTTGATTGTAGGTGACCCTGACTCCGTCCAAATTAAGTGCAGGGAGCCGGTGGTCGTGTCCCCTCACTATTATAGGGTTTTCAGGTGTCACATAGTATAAGGTGCGAGGGCATGCAATCGTCTACCATAAAGATCTTTGCATGGGCATAGCAGTCAGGGAGAGCTCTAGGGGTTTTATAGGGCTCACCCATATGCTTCTTAGTTTGGGATCAAGCCAGTCAGATGTTTATTCATAAGTTCCAGCTTTCTGCAACACCATCCGTGACAGCCTTGTTACGGTGATGTCACTGGCACTAATGGACATATTTTAGCGCTGCCTTAGCCTGTAAAATAGCTAGGGAAGCGCTAAAGCCACCCATCAGTGCCGGTCTGTGTTGGGCCCGTGTTCATATATGCCTGCATTATTGAGAAAAAAAAAAAATATTTGAATATATGCAAATAACCCTCTAGGAGCAACGGTGGCATTACCATTACACCTAGAGGCTCTGCTATCTCTACAACTGCCGCTCCCTGTCTTCTTTTACAGGGCCTGGCAGTGAAAATGTCATCTCACCGGGCCATGTTAAAGTGCAGAGGGCGCAACAGTGACAGAGAGAGCGGAGACCTCTAGGTGTAATGGTAACGCTCCCGTTTAGTAAAACGTCATTTTTCTATGCAATGCGGGTTCATAAGAACATGAGACCGACACAGATGCCTTCAGCTGTCAAGTGCACATGTAACAGGACAGTCCTTTAATTGTCCAAGTGTATGAGGGAGTCCTGAGGGATAGCTGAAGGCCTAGGGAGCATTTTACCATCAGCTATGGACTTCATTGGGCGGAGTAAGCTGGTACTAAAGTGCCTAGGGCAGCATCAAATCTAAATATGGAACTGGCTTCACAGCAGTAGCAGAATGTAGTGTCACACATCACACTGCTGGTCTGTGTATGAGGAGGAACGGTGTGGCCGGGAATCTGCTGTGCTCCTCCTCCTACACAGACCATCAGAGCAATGAGTGACACTACATCCTGCTACTGCTGTGGAGCACCAGCGGCTGAACTGTGATCATGAGGTACTAGGTGGGTATATTTTTTTTTACTTCCTGTGAAGGGGGTAAGTATCTGACCATTACTACTCTGAGGGGGCACATATCTGGACATAACTACTATGTACTGGCACAAAGGGGGAATAATTACTATGTGGGGGCATAAAGGGGACTGGGTGTGTATAGTTATGCTTTGGGCAGAGTTAGAGGCGTGACCTAGTATGAAAAGAATCTATATACATATTGTAAACATATTCACAAGATGTTTTTTATTTACACATATATGTTTATATTTGTATGTGTGTTTTTTTTTGGGGGGGGGGCAGGTACATCCTTTGCACAGGGCCCCTTTGCTGCCTGTGTCCGCCCCTGATCTATACATAGGATGACAATAAGCCGTACGCTACATATAGTTGGGCTTTATGGCAGAGTGACCAGAAGAAAGCCATTACTTTCAGCAAAAAACAAAAAGGCAGGTTGTGAGTTTGCAAAAAGGCATGTGGGAGACTCCCAAAATGTATGAAGGAAGGTGCTCTGGTCTGATGAGACTAAAATTGATCTTTTCGGCCATCAAAGAAAAATGCTATGTTTGGCACAAACCCAACACATCACATCACCCAAAGAACACTTTCCCCACAGTGAAACATGGTTGTGGCAGCATCATGCTGTGGGGATGTTTTTCATCAGCCTGGACTGGAAAACTGGTCAGAGTTGAGGGAAAGATGGATGGTGCTAAATACAGGGATATTATTGAGCAAAACGTGTACCACTCTGTGCGTGATTTGAGGTTAGGACGGAGGTACACCTTCAAGCAGGACAATGACCCCAAACACACTGCTAAAGCAACACTTGAGTGATTTAAGGGGAAACATGTAAATGTGTTGGAATGGCCTAGTCAAAGTCCAGATCTTAATCCAATAGAAAATCTGTGGTCAGACTTGAAGATTGCTGTTCACAAGCGCAAACCATCAAACTTGAAGGAGCTTGAACAATTTTGCAAGGAGGAATGGGCAAAAATCCCAGCGCTAAGATGTGGCAAGCTCATAAAGACTTATCCAAAGTGACTTGGAGCTGTGATTGCCGCAAAAGTTGGCTCTACAAAGTATTGACTTGAGGGAGGTAAATAGTTATGCACATTGACTTTTTCTGTTATTTTGTCCTATTTGTTGTTTGCTTCACAATAAAAAAAATAAAAAATAAAACATCTTCAAACTTGTGGGCATGTTCTTTAAATTAAATGATGCAAATCCTCAAACAATCCATGTTAATTTCAGGTTGTGAGGCACCAAAACACGAAAAAATTGAAGGGGGTGAATACTTTTGCAAAGCACTGTATATCGCAGGCCTCAATCAGCATTTGGTGGAAGCAGGTATATAGAACCCCTTAATCAATATTATGTGGAAGCAGGTATATCGCAACCTTCAATCTGTATTTTGTGGAAGCAGGTATATCAAACCCCTTATTTAGTATTATGTGGAAGCAGGTATATCGCACCCCTCAATCAGTATTTTGTGGAAGCAGGTATATCAAACCCCTTAATCAGTATTTTGTGGAAGCAGGTATATAGCACCCCTCAATCAGTATTTTGTGGAAGCAGGTATGTAGAACTCCTTAATCAATATTTGGTGGAAACCGGTTTATCGCACCCCTCAATCAGTATTTTGTGGAAGCAGGTATGTAGAACCCCTTAATCAATATTTGGTAGAAGCACGTATATCGCACCCCTCAATCTGTATTTTGTGGAAGCAGGTATATCAAACCGCTTAATCAGTATTTTGTGGAAGCAGGTATATCGCAGGCCTCAATCAATATTTGGTGGAAGCAGGTATATCAATCCCCTTAATCAGTATTTTGTGGAGGGAAGTGTATTGTAGGACTCAATCAATATTTAGTGGAGGCTGGTATATCAATCCCCTTAATTAGTATTTTGTGGAAGCAGCAGGTGTGTCACAGGCCTCAATAAATATTTTGTGGAAGCAGGTATATCGAACCCTTCAATCAGTATTTTGTGGAAGCAGGTGTATCGTAGGCCTCAATTAATATTTGGTGGAAGCAAATATATAAAACCCCTTAATCAGTTTTTTGTGGAAGCGCGTATGTAGAACCCCTTAATCAATATTTGGTCGAAGCAGGTATATCACACCCCTTAATATGTATTTTGTGGAAGCAGGTATATCAAACCCTTTAATCAGTATTTTGTAGAAGCAGGTGTAACGCAGGCCTCAATCAAAATTTGGTGGAAGCAGGCATATCAATCCCCTTAATCAGTAGTTTGTGGAAGCAGGTGTATCGTAGGCCTCAATCAATATTTGGTGGAGGCAGGTATATCAATCCCCTTAATCAGTATTTTGTGGAAGCAAGTGTATTGTAGGACTCAATCAATATTTAGTGGAAGCAGGTATATCAATCACCTTAATTAGTATTTTGTGGAAGCAGGTGTGCCACAGGCCTCAATAAATATTTTGTGAAAGCAGGTATATTGAACCCCTCAATCAGTATTTGGTGGAAGCAGCTATATCAAACCTTATTAATCAGTTTTTTGTGGAAGCAGGTGTATCGCAGGCCTCAATTAGAATTTGGTGGAAGCAGGTATTTCAAACCCCGTAATCAGTATTTTGTGGAAGCAGGTATATAGAACCCCTTAATCAATATTTGGTGGAAGCAGGAATATCGCACCCCTCAATCAGTATTTTGTGGAAGCAGGTGTATCAAACCCCTAAATCAGTATTTTGTGCAAGCAGGTATATATAACCCCTTAATCAATATTTTGTGGAAGCATTAATACCGCACCCCTCAATCAGTATTTTGTGGAAGCAGGTATATCAAACCCCTTAATCAGTATTTTGCGGAAGCAGGTATATCGTAGGCCGCAATCAATATTTGGTGGAAGCAGGTATATCAAACCCCTTAATCAGTATTTTGGAGAAGCAGGTGTATCACAGGCCTCAATTAATATTTGGTGGAAGCAGATATATCAAACCCCTTAATCAGCATATTGTGGAAGCATGTATATAGAACCACTTAATCAATATTTTGTAGAAGCAGGTATATAAAAACCTCTTAAAGGGAACCTGTCACCTCCAACAAACATCGCAAGCCGGCAGCAGTACCTGAGAGTAGCCAGCAGCGTGTTTGTAACGATCATTTTCTTCCTGCAGGCAGATAAAGCAAAAGCTGTAAAAACAATCTTTAATCCCCTGCCTGGTGCGCTTCTCTAGTCAGGCTTGAAGTCACGGAGGCAGCGGCCTCCTTGCTTAAAGTCACGGTAACCACGCCCCCTTCCCTGCCCCTTTGCTGTGACTGACAGCGCTTATGCACGATAGTTCGGCTGGCTTTGCCGAACTGCCGACAGTCGGATTAAAGGGGATTAAAGATTGTTTTTACAGCTTTTGCTTCATCTGCCTGCAGGAAAAAAATTATCGTTACAAACACGCTGCTGGCTACTCTCAGGTACTGCTGCCAGCTTGGGAAGTTTGTTGGAGATGACAGGTTCCCTTTAATCTGTATTTTGTGAAAGCAGGTATATCGCACCCCTCAATCAGTATTTTGTGGAAGCAGGTATATAGAACCCCTTAATCAATATTTGGTGGAAGCAGGTATATCGCACCCCGCAATCAGTATTTTGTGAAAGCAGGTATATTGCAGGCCTCAATCAATATTCAGTGGAAGCAGGTATATCACACCCCGCAATCAGTATTTTGTGGAAGCAGGTATATCAAACCCCTTAATCAGTATTTTGTGGAAGCAGGTGTATTGCACCCCTCAATAGTTGTTCCAATAGCGCTTGTCCCTCTATATACCTGCGGTATCGTAGCAGAACCGCAGACAACTACTGCACAATTCAAATGCACTATAATATACTTTCTATGTTAGAAAGTATATTATAGGTATATCACACCCCTCAATTCGTTTTTTTGGGGGGCAACAGGTATATCACACAAGTTGAAACGAGTTATTCCAATAGTGTTTTTCCCTCTATATAGCTGTGGTATCGTAGCAGAACCGCACACAACTTCTGCACAATACAAATGCACTATATTATACTTTCTATGTTAGAAAGTATATTATAAGTATATCACACCCCTCAGTATATCACGCCTATCGAAAGCACACCTATACCAGTCCTTAAAAGGACTTTTGTGACCCCATTAGCTAGCGATTGGTGTCCCTAACTGTCTGTCCCTGCTCCACAAACCAACCTCTTCCTACACTGGCAAAACACAGAATGTAAAATGGCTGCCATATACACTCACCTAAAGAATTATTAGGAACACCATACTAATACGGTGTTGGACCCCCTTTTGCCTTCAGAACTGCCTTAATTCTACGTGGCATTGATTCAACAAGGTGCTGATAGCATTCTTTAGAAATGTTGGCCCATATTGATAGGATAGCATCTTGCAGTTGATGGAGATTTGAGGGATGCACATCCAGGGCACGAAGCTCCCGTTCCACCACATCCCAAAGATGCTCTATTGGGTTGAGATCTGGTTACTGTGGGGGCCATTTTAGTACAGTGAACTCATTGTCATGTTCAAGAAACCAATTTGAAATGATTCGAGCTTTGTGACATGGTGCATTATCCTGCTGGAAGTAGCCATCAGAGGATGGGTACATGGGGGTCATGAAGGGATGGACATGGTCAGAAACAATGCTCAGGTAGCCCGTGGCATTTAAACGATGCCCAATTGGCACTAAGGGGCCTAAAGTGTGCCCAGAAAACATCCCCCACACCATTACACCACCACCATTAGCCTGCACAATGGTAACAAGGCAAGATGGATACATGTTCTCATTCTGTTTACGCCAAATTCGGACTCTACCATTTGAATGTCTCAACAGAAATCGAGACTCATCAGACCAGGCAACAATTTTCCAGTCTTCAACAGTCCAATTTTGGTGAGCTCGTGCAAATTGTAGCCTCTTTTTCCTATTTGTAGTGGAGATGAGAGGTACCCGGTGGGGTCTTCTGCTGTTGTAGCCCATCCGCCTCAATGTTGTGCGTGTTGTTGCTTCACAAATGCTTTGCTGCATACCTCGGTTGTAACGAGTGGTTATTTCAGTCAACGTTGCTCTTCTATCAGCTTGAATCAGTCGGCCCATTCTCCTCTGACCTCTAGCATCCACAAGGCATTTTTGCCCACAGGACTGCCGCATACTGGATGTTTTTCCCTTTTCACACCATTCTTTGTAAACCCTAGAAATGGTTGTGCGTGAAAATCCCAGTAACTGAGCAGATTGTGAAATACTCAGACCGGCCCGTCTGGCACCAACAACCATGCCACGCTCAAAATTGCTTGAATCACCTTTCTTTCCCATTCTGACATTCAGTTTGGAGTTCAGGAGATTGTCTTGACCAGGACCACACCCCTAAATGCATTGAAGCAACTGCCATGTGATTGGTTGACTAGATAATTGCATTAATGAGAAATAGAACAGGTGTTCCTAATAATTCTTTAGGTGAGTGTATATAAGCTATCTAACTATCTATCTAATGTAGTGTGGAAAGCACAGAGCACAGCAATGTCTCTCTCAGAACTTTAAAAAAAACTATAGAAAATGGCTGTTGGGGAGGTTCTTATATAGTAAGGGGTAGGCAACTTTCCTATTGGTTGCTAGGGATGTTGCTAAGCTCAGACAAAGACATTTCAGCCTTCTCATTGGCCCACAAGCAAAAAGGGAGGTTACTGATGAAAAAAAATCTAGAATATTCGAAATTACAAATATATATAACTACAGTCAGGTCCATAAATATTGGGACATCGACACAATTATAACATTTTTGGCTCTATACACCACCACAATGGATTTGAAATGAAGTGTGCCTCCCACTTGTTAAGGAACCAAAAGTAATGGGACAATTGGCTTCTCAGCTGTTACATGGCCAGGTGTGTGTTATTCCCTCATTATCCCAATTACAATGAGCAGATGAAATGAACTCCGGACCTTTTAAGTGTGCTATTTGCATTTGGAAATTTTTGCTGGCAACTCTCAAGATGAGATACAAGAGCTGTCACTAACAGTGAAGCAAGCCATCATTAGGCTGAAAAAACAAAACAAAACAATCAGAGAGATAGCAAAAACATTAGGCGTGGCCAAAACAACTGTTTGGAACATTCTTAAAAAGAAGGAACGCATTGGTGAGCTCAGCAACACCAAAAGACCCGGAAGACCACGGAAAACAAATGTGGTGGATAACTAAATAATTATTTTCCTAGTGAAGAAAACACCCTTCACAACAGTTGGCCAGATCAAGAACACTCTCCAGGAGGTAGGTGTATGTGTGTCAAAGTCAACAATCAAGAGAAGACTTCACCAGAGTGAATATAGAGGGTTCACCACAAGATGTAGACCATTAGTGAGCCTCAAAAACAGGAAGGTCAGAATAGAGTTTGCCAAACAACATCTAAAAAAGCCTTCACAGTTCTGGAACAACATCCTATGGACAGATGAGATAAAGATCAACTTGTACCAGAGTGATGGGAAGAGAAGAGTATGGAGAAGGAAAGGAACTGCTCATGATCCTAAGCATACCACCTCATTAGTGAAGCATGGTGGTGGTAGTCTCATGGCGTGGGCATGTATGACTGTCAATGGAACTGGTTCTCTTGTATTTATTGATGATGTGACTGCTGACAAACAGCAGGATGAATTCTGAAGTGTTTCGGGTAATATTATCTGCTCATATTCAGCCAAATGCTTCAGAACTCATTGGATGGTGCTTCACAGTGCAGATGGACAATGACCCAAAGCATACTGCAAAAGCAACCAAAGAGTTTTTTAAGGGAAAGAAGTGGAATGTTATGCAATGGCCAAGTCAATAAGCTGACCTGAATCCGATTGAGCATGCATTTCACTTGCTGAAGACAAAACTGAAGCGAAAAGGCCCCAAGAACAAGCAGGAACTGAAGACAGTTGCAGTAGAGGCCTGGCAGAGCATAACCAGGGATAAAACCCAGCGTCTGGTGATGTCTATGCGTTCCAGACTACAGGCTGTAATTGACTGCAAAGGATTTGCAACCAAGTATTAAAAAGTGAAAGTTTGATTTATGATTATTATTCTGTCCCAATACTTTTGGTTTCTTAACAAGTGGGAGGCACATATGCAAACTGTTGTAATTCCTACACCGTTCACCTGATTTGGATGTAAATACCCTCAAATTAAAGCTGACAGTCTGCAGTTAAAGCACATCTTGTTTGTTTCATTTCAAATCCATTGTGGTTGTGTATAGAGCCAAAAATGTTAGAATTGTGTCGATGTCCCAAAATTTTTGGACCTGACTGTATATTCTAAATATTCGCAAATTCTCGAAGTGCCCATATTCACTATTATTATTCGCGATTCGAATATTCGTGCCCATCACTATTCACTACCTGACTCTAACCTGGGCCTCTAGATATGGGGTATTAAACTGTGGAGCTGTAGTTTCAGATCATTTTATTTCTGTTCATATTAAACTTCCTTTTTCTCTGCCATTGTGGCCCATGAATGGACTGAAGATTTGTTTAGAATTGTATGTGGAAGGAAGTTATACTTTGAATATATTTTCAAGGTGGTTTTGAGATTCTGACTGACTGCGGTCCTGGGATCTAGCTGCTCCAAGGTCCAGGGTGATAGCAGATAAACAACACATACACAGTGGCAATTATAGAGTGCATGCACTGGCTACATTCCTCTAGGGGATTCGACTTTTTGTTTAAACAGTATAATGATGTATCCTTTCACAAAAGAGGTCAGAAGCTCATCCTACAAGAGGGACACCTCACGTAGGGACCTGACCTATGTTTTCCAAATTGAAACGCTGACTGCTTTCTCTGAAAAGGGCTTCCCAGCTGATGTGTCGCTGTCACATGGTGTTAACTCAATTGGAGATGCAAATTTCTTCATTCTGGATTTAGTCAGGACTCCAGTAGAAGTGTTGATGTAATTGTGTACTATGTTATGTATCCTTTGTAAATAGTATAAGGGATCACTCTCTCTTAGGGGGGTCGCAATCACAGACTTCTTGACAGACAATGGATTTAAAGTCCAAATTATGCTTTATTGTGGCACCAGCACAAACATAAACAAAATTAAATAAACTTCTGCCCATCTGGGCTCTAACTAATACAAAGGTCTTTTCTCTGACTCACCTTTAAGCACAGCTTATACACAGGGTCTCAAGCTCCAAACCTTTGCCGATCTTCTCAGCACACACAAATCCCGACAGGTAAGAGATCCGGCTACACACAGCCTCGTGGCCCCTCAGGTCTCCTGGCTGAGACCACCCAGATCCTCTGCAGGCCTCTGATTCCAAGTCCTCTCTCCCCAAACTGACACACAGAGGGTTGGTTTTATCCCTTCTTGATTTCAGCAGACATCACCTGCGATCACCACAGGTTAGGGGAAAACATTTCCTGCAATGGGGCTGGACTGGGAAGGTTCCACTATAAAACCTACCTTCCCAGTCCAAACAAAATCCAGCCGTTGTACTTTAATAAACAAATAGCTCCAGCAACTATGTTTGTTGAAGCCTGTGCCAACTTCCTGGGTTTTACTTATCTCACCCAGTTGAGGAACCTGGGAGATATACACCCCTTCAATGACTTTTACCGTACACATTACCACAATAGATAAGTGCAAAAGAAGGATATTACATCACTCTATGTATCTACTGTATCTATATACTATTGCAATTATATTTAATAAAATCATATTATTAACCTTTGAAGTTTAGCAGTAGTTTCAGTTAAGACTCTCTCTTTAAAGAGTATCAGAGTCTGAAGTATTGCTATTATCAGCAAAGCAGGTATACTACTGTTCTTGCAACCCAGAGGGCATTCTCCTTTGGACAACTTGCTTATCCACATTTCCATCTTGGGATGTGGAGGTATACACAGGTGGGCCAAATTGTGTGTAGTGTGCTCGGGATCCTGAGGCTCCTTCTGAACACAGTTGCTGTAGAATCCATAAGTCTTTTGGAGGCTTTTTACTTCTACAGGTCTTTCTCTACATCTCTCTGACATCTGGTCTTCTTTCTGTAGGTGTTATGGCTCTAGCCAAGGTTTAGGATGAGCAGTCCTGTCAGGTTCATATTTTTGCATGTACTGTACTTCCTTTCTCCAATCCTTGCTAGGCTCTAAACCCTAACTTCAATTAACTTTAGAATGTTCTGCCTCTTATATAGAGGGTGACACCAGCCCCATTTAGAGGTGGCTAAAATATGGCCAGCTACTACTATTTGCTCATACAAAACAATAAATTTACAGTAAACACATTTTTGAACTTCCCACTATACAGTGTACCTTTAAAGCAAGATGCTGCAAGTTGTCCACAATGATATTACGACAGTGGACTGTAACTAGCCAATCTGTTCACATAATAGCACATCAAAATGTAGATATTTAAAGGGAACTTGTCACCTAGACTTTGGGTATAGAGCTGAGGACATGGGCTGCTAGATGGCCGCTAGCACATCCACAATACCCAGTCCCCATAGCTCTGTGTGCTTTTATTGTGTCAAAAAAATTATTTTATAGATATGTAAATGAACCTTAAATGAGTCCTGTCTCCTCCATGCTTCAGAGATGAGTCCAGCGTTCTCTGACTCTGAGTCCAGCCACGCCCACTGTGAAGGAGCCCAGCACCGCCCTGCATCCTCCGAATCTCCTCTTTGCTCCCCGATGTCACGAAGCTAGAGCACTGTAATCTCGCGAAGCACGAGCTGGCACTTGCGCAGTTCGTCCCTGAGACTGATGCCAGTACAGGGAAGGAACACTATTCTGACACTGCGCATGTATTAGCTCGCGCATCGCGAGATTACGGTGCTCTAGCTTTGTGACATTGGGGAGCAAGGAGGAGATTCATAGGATGCGGGGTGGTGCTGGGCTCCTTCACAGTTGGCGTGGCTGGCCTCTGGGAACGTTAGTAGCCTCATTTACATATATATAAAATCGTTTTTTTGACACAATAAAAGCACAGAGAGCTATGGGGACTGGATATTGCAGATTTGCTAGCGGCGATCTAGCAACCCATGTCCTCAGCTCTATACCCAAAATCCAGGTGACAGGTTCCCTTTAAATAGAGATGCTGTGAGAAACACAAGCAATGACTAAAGGAATAATCAAATAATTTTTTCAAGTTAAAAATGTTAAGTAGTCTATTACTATTTTTCTAATAGTATTTTATTATATCCAAGCAGAGATTTGACTTCTCCATATACTTTCTTAAAGAGGACCTTTCATGGGTCTAGACATTATAAACTAAGTTTCAGGATACGTAGGGGATAGTGCAGGGATCTAACTGCACTTACTATTTTTCCTGGGCGCTGCTCCGTTCACCCACTCTGGCCCCCTTTGTATTCTCCCGTCTGGTATGCTAATTAATAACATCGTAGCAATGAGGAGCAGACTAAGTCTTTCTCTGTGGGCGTCTCCTTCTCCCTGGCTGTAGCGCTGTCCAATCGCAGCAGAGAGTGTCACCGCCAGGGAGAAGGTGATTTTTTCCCCCTCCCTGGCTGTGACACTCTCCGCTGTGATTGGACAGCGCTAGAAGGAGCCAGGGGAGAAGGAGACACCCATGGAGAAAGACTCAGTCTCCTCCTCCTTGCTCCGATGCTATTAATTAGCATACCAGGCATTGTGAATACAACGGGGGCCACAGCGGGCGAATGGAGTGGTGCCCAGGTAAAATAGTAAGTGCAGTGAGATCCCTGCACTATGCCCTACGTATCCTGATACTAGTTTATAATGTCTGGACCCATGAAAGTTCCTCTTTAAGTGTGGGGATTTTCTGGCAATTTGCTTAGGGTGTGTTTAATGGAAGTAAAGGGGATAGAGTGCAGCACATGTAGCATGCTGAGGACATTTACTTGCTGCCAGCCCTATTTCCTGAATACAAGGGCTAAGCATGTAATATGGTAACAAATGTGTTTGGAGCTTGGTGCACAGATATGGTACCAATCAAGCTTACGGCTTTAATAGGTACAGATCAAGCCTAGAAAATAAATGTATACAAATCAACTAAACTTACTACAATGATATTGTAAAATATCCAACTGGTAATGCTGTTCAAGGGTCTCTCTTACCCTGAACAAGACATTGTAGCAACTAGCAATTACCAGCAGGCTACATCATTCCCCAGTTTTAGGGGAGTATTAGGCCTTAATATTTCCTATAATATAATTACTTTTTTTTTATGCATAATATTAAAATGTTGTTGCAGTGGTTGTTTAAAATGAGAAATCTATTAAATTAATTTATAGGACACTGAATAAAGGGGGTTTACCCTCAATTAACTTTTTTTCAGATCAAAGTATTTATCAATCAGGGAGGCAATTTTCTCAATTGTTTTGGGGTCACCTAGAAGGGATTCGTTAAGGCGCCAATTGAAACATCTAGGATTGTGCGTTGGGGCAAGGTTTGAGAGGAATACGGGGGCTTGGTTAGAAATGTGCATAGAACCAATTTTGGCTTCAGGACAGAGCTGGAGGTGCTCTTTGAAGATGAATATATAGTCTAAGCGGTGGTAAGTATTATGAACATGGGAGAAGAAGGTGTAATCTTGAGAACATGGATGAAGTACTCGCCAGGAGTCTACTAATGGAGGTTCCACAGGGTGTCTTTCATACCTCTTAAAGAGCGTAAGGATTGGGCCAATTTGTGTGATCATCAGTCGAGTTGGGGATTGAGAGAAACATTTAAATCTCCCCCCATAATAACAATGCCCTCCTTAAAGGAAGCTATGACCAGGGAGGTGTCAGTAAGCCAGTGGGCTTGTTTAGTGTTAGGGGCATAGAGGTTTATGAAGGTATACATTTGGGGACCAATATGACCTTTAACCAGGAGGTATCCCCCTTCTGGGTCCTGGGTCCTGTCTAACATATTTAAAGGGTACTCTCCTCTGGAACACATTGCTAACTCCCCCAGATGTTTAAGAATTGCCCTCGCAGTGATACCAGAGAGGGTAATGTGAATATTCAAGGTTGGGCTAATGGTTGAATCTGAAGTGCGTGTCCTGGAGGAATAACACACCGGAGCCTGACTTGCGCAGCATTGTGAAAATGTGGCTTCTCTTAGACGGGGAATTAAAGCCCTTCACATTATAAGATGCAATGTGGAGAGCAAGCATGGTCCCATGTGTAACTAAGAACACAACGTGGCTGAATGTCATCCCTCCAGGAAAGGACCATCTGTATTGGATTTTATTTGCTCTAAGCCAGTCGGTCAGTGGCTTTAGGGCTCTGCGTTTTTTAAGCGTGTAAGGTGCTAGGTCCTGATATATTGCAATCTGGGAGCCCTCATAAGATTGATCAGAGTGGATCCGAGCTGCATCTAACACTGCGGTTTTGACTTGAAAGTTTTGGAACTTACAGATCACATCCCTTGGAGGCTCCTCTGGTTTGGGTTTAGGGCGCAGGGCCCTGTGGGCACGTTCTATGGTGATGTCAAGGGCAAAATTGGGCCCAGTAGAGAACTGCAGATGGTGTGCACTGCTTGAAAAATTTCTCCCGGGGGAACCGACTCTGGGATTCCCCGGAGACGCAAATTGTTGTGGCGTCCCCTATTTTCCTGGTCTTCCAGGGCATTGTGGAGCTTGTTGAGGTACGTGCTGCATCTGCGAAGTGAGTTAGTGGTTGCTGCTTGGTGATCCTGCTTTGATGCCTGGTGGGTTTCAAGTAGCTCGACTTGGTCTCCAATCTTTTGCGGAGAGCCGATATCTCACTTAGGATGGGCTCCATAGCTTTACATAAAGCATGGTCCAGGTAATGCCTGGTAAGTGGAAGTTCCTTGTTGTTTCGGGGATCCTCCGTATCGCTGTTTCCCTCAGAGAGGTCTGAGGCTTTTATCGAGGCATTGAGGGAGTGAGCCGGCGCCATCTTTGAGTCCCATGCAGCAATCGTGGTGGCCGCTTTCTTGAGGAATTTTTCCATATCGCTGCTGGGAACGGGAGTCTTGTTGGTGCAGAGGTGTTTACCGGACTTGGGATTCTCGATTTTCACCATCACTGCCCCGATAGGCTAAAGATAACAAGGACGGCAATTTTAATGGAGCGAACCACTATGCGGCCATCTCAGTCAGGCACTGGCTCCTAACTAAAAATCTATTCTATTCATATGAATTGGTTTGCTATGATGGCAAGCCTATGGATTTCTGCAAACCCCAATAAGGTGAGTGGAACTGATTTTCAGATACAGACATTTTCTGCAACAAAATCTGCTGTGTGTTAAGATATCTTTAATATTAATTATGGAAATATAGTTTTTAAAATGATTATCTAACTAATTGACAGGTTATTCTGACTAAGAATACTGTTATATGGAAAAAGCAATACATCAATAACCAAGCAAATCTGTTCTTTCAGAAGTATGGGAATACTGTAGATGTGACAACTAGTGAGGGGCTACACCCAAACTAATATTGAGAGAGGAATTAATTTTGCCAGATCTAAAGATAGAGAAACCCTTATTTTTCCAAAAAATCATAAAAATAAGAACATAGATAATGAGAATAAAAATTCTGAGTGGGACATTAATGATAAGGGACATGAAAATAAAAATAAAAATAAAAATATAAACAAGAATAGTAATAAAAATATCATGACTAAGGACACCACTATTAAAAAAGAAGAACCCATCACCTTTATCACTAACTATAGTAGAGACTATTTTAACCACTTAAGGACCACAGGTTTATACCCCCCTAAAGACCAGGCCCTTTTTTACAAATCGGCACTACACTACTTTCACCGTTTATTGCTCGGTCATGCAACTTACCACCCAAATGAATTTTACCTCCTTTTCTTCTCACTAATAGAGCTTTCATTTGGTGGTATTTCATTGCTGCTGACATTTTTACTTTTTTTGTTATTAATCGAAATTTAACGATTTTTTTTGCAAAAAAAATGACATTTTTCACTTTCAGTTGTAAAATTTTGCAAAAAAAACGAGATCCATATAGAAATTTTGCTCTAAATTTATAGTTCTACATGTCTTTGATAAAAAAAAAATGTTTGGGTAAAAAAAAAATGGTTTGGGTAAAAGTTATAGCGGTTACAAACTATGGTACAAAAATGTGAATTTCCGCTTTTTGAAGCAGCTCTGACTTTCTGAGCACCTGTCATGTTTCCTGAGGTTCTACAATGGCCAGACAGTACAAACACCCCACAAATGACCCCATTTCGGAAAGTACACACCCTAAGGTATTCGCTGATGGGCATAGTGAGTTCATAGAACTTTTTATTTTTTGTCACAAGTTAGCGGAAAATGATGATTTTTTTTTTTTTTTTTTTTTTCTTACAAAGTCTCATATTCCACTAACTTGTGACAAAAAATAAAAACTTCTATGAACTCACTATGCCCATCACGAAATACCTTGGGGTCTCTTCTTTCCAAAATGGGGTCACTTGTGGGGTAGTTATACTGCCCTGGCATTCTAGGGGCCCAAATGTGTGGTAAGGAGTTTGAAATCAAATTCTGTAAAAAATGACCTGTGAAATCCGAAAGGTGCTCTTTGGAATATGGGCCCCTTTGCCCACCTAGGCTGCAAAAAAGTGTCACACATCTGGTATCTCTGTATTCAGGAGAAGTTGAGGAATGTGTTTTGGGGTGTCTTTTTACATATACCCATGCTGGGTGGGATAAATATCTTGGTCAAATGCCAACTTTGTATAAAAAAATGGGAAAAGTTGTCTTTTGCCAAGATATTTCTCTCACCCAGCATGGGTATATGTAAAATGACACCCCAAAACACATTCCCCACCTTCTCCTGAGTACGGCAATACCAGATGTGTGACACTTTTTTGCAGCCTAGGTGGGCAAAGGGGCCCATATTCCAAAGAGCACCTTTCGGATTTCACAGGTCATTTGTTACAGAATTTGATTTCAAACTCCTTACCACACATTCTGGCCCCTAGAATGCCAGGGCAGTATAACTACCCCACAAGTGACCCCATTTTGGAAAGAAGACACCCCAAGGTATTCCGTGAGGGGCATGGCAAGTTCCTAGAATTTTTTATTTTTTGTCACAAGTTAGTGGAAAATGATGATTTTTTTTTTTTTTTTTTTTTCATACAAAGTCTCATATTCCACTAACTTGTGACAAAAAATAAAAACTTCCATGAACTCACTATGCCCATCAGCGAATACCTTGGGGTCTCTTCTTTCCAAAATGGGGTCACTTGTGGGGTAGTTATACTGCCCTGGCATTCTAGGGGCCCGAATGTGTGGTAAGGAGTTTGAAATCAAATTCTGCAAAAAATGACCAGTGAAATCCGAAAGGTGCTCTTTGGAATATGGGCCCCTTTGCCCACCTAGGCTGCAAAAACGTGTCACACATCTGGTATCTCCGTACTCAGGAGAAGGTGGGGAATGTGTTTTGGGGTGTCTTTTTACATATACCCATGCTGGGTGAGATAAATATCTTGGTCAAATGCCAACTTTGTATAAAAAAAAATGGGAAAAGTTGTCTTTTGCCAAGATATTTCTCTCACCCAGCATGGGTATATGTAAAATGACACCCCAAAACACATTCCCCACCTTCTCCCGAGTACGGGGATACCAGATGTGTGACACGTTTTTGCAGCCTAGGTGGGCAAAGGGGCCCATATTCCAAAGAGCACCTTTCGGATTTCACAGGTCATTTTTTACAGAATTTGATTTCAAACTCCTTACCACACATTTGGGCCCCTAGAATGCCAGGGCAGTATAACTACCCCACAAGTGACCCCATTTTGGAAAGAAGAGACCCCAAGGTATTCGCTGATGGGCATAGTGAGTTCATGGAAGTTTTTATTTTTTGTCACAAGTTAGTGGAATATGAGACTTTGTATGAAAAAAAAAAAAAAAAAAAAATCATCATTTTCCACTAACTTGTGACAAAAAATAAAAAATTCTAGGAACTCGCCATGCCCCTCACGGAATACCTTGGGGTGTCTTCTTTCCAAAATGGGGTCACTTGTTGGGTAGTTATACTGCCCTGGCATTTTCCAGGGGCCCTAATGTGTGGTAAGTAGGTAAATGACCTGTGAAATCCTAAAGGTGCTCTTTGGAATGTGGGCCCCTTTGCCCACCTAGGCTGCAAAAAAGTGTCACACATGTGGTATCGCCGTATTCAGGAGAAGTTGGGGAATGTGTTTTGGGGTGTCATTTTACATATACCCATGCTGGGTGAGAGAAATATCTTGGCAAAAGACAACTTTTCCCATTTTTTTATACAAAGTTGGCATTTGACCAAGATATTTCTCTCACCCAGCATGGGTATATGTAAAATGACACCCCAAAACACATTCCCCAACTTCTCCTGAGTACGGCGATACCAGATGTGTGACACTTTTTTGCAGCCTAGATGCGCAAAGGGGCCCAAATTCCTTTTAGGAGGGCATTTTTAGACATTTGGATACCAGACTTCTTCTCACGCTTTGGGGCCCCTAGAATGCCAGGGCAGTATAAATACCCCACATGTGACCCCATTTTGGAAAGAAGACACCCCAAGGTATTTAATGAGGGGCATGGCGAGTTCATAGAAATTTTTTTTTTTTTGCACAAGTTAGCGGAAATTGATATTTTTAATTTTTTTCTCACAAAGTCTCCCGTTCCGCTAACTTGGGACAAAAATTTCAATCTTTCATGGACTCAATATGCCCCTCACGGAATACCTGGGGGTGTCTTCTTTCCGAAATGGGGTCACATGTGGGGTATTTATACTGCCCTGGCATTCTAGGTGCCCTAAAGCGTGAGAAGAAGTCTGGAATATAAATGTCTAAAAAATTTTACGCATTTGGTTTCCGTGAGGGGTATGGTGAGTTCATGTGAGATTTTATTTTTTGACACAAGTTAGTGGAATATGAGACTTTGTAAAAAAAAAATAATAATAATTCCGCTAACTTGGGCCAAAAAAATGTCTGAATGGAGCCTTACAGGGGGGTGATCAATGACAGGGGGGGTGATCAATGACAGGGGGGTGATCAATGACAGGGGGGGTGATCAATGACAGGGGTGGTGATCAATGACAGGGGGGTGATCAATGACAGGGGGGTGATCAATGACAGGGGGGGTGATCAATGACAGGGGGGTGATCAGGGAGTCTATATGGGGTGATCACCACAGTCATTGATCACGCCCCTGTAAGGCTTCATTCAGACGTCCGGATGCGTTTTGCGGATCCGATCCATCTATCAGTGCATCCGTAAAAATCATGCGGACATCTGAATGGAGCTTTACAGGGGGGTAATCAATGACAGGGGGGTGATCAGGGAGTCTATATGGGGTGATAACCACAGTCATTGATCATGCCCCTGTAAGGCTTCATTCAGACGTCCGGATGCGTTTTGCGGATCCGATCCATCTATCAGTGGATCCGTAAAAATCATGCGGACATCTGAATGGAGCCTTACAGGGGGGTAATCAATGACAGGGGGGTGATCAGGGAGTCTATATGGGGTGATCACCACAGTCATTGATCACGCCCCTGTAAGGCTTCATTCAGACGTCCGGATGCGTTTTGCGGATCCGATCCATCTATCAGTGCATCCGTAAAAATCATGCGGACGTCTGAATGGAGCTTTACAGGGGGGTAATCAATGACAGGGGGGTGATCAGGGAGTCTATATGGTGTGATCACCACAGTCATTGATCATGCCCCTGTAAGGCTTCATTCAGACGTCCGGATGCGTTTTGCGGATCCGATCCATCTATCAGTGGATCCGTAAAAATCATGCGGACGTCTGAATGGAGCTTTACAGGGGGGTAATCAATGACAGGGGGGTAATCAATGACAGGGGGGTGATCAGGGAGTCTATATGGGGTGATCACCACAGTCATTGATAACGCCCCTGTAAGGCTTCATTCAGACGTCCGGATGCGTTTTGCGG